>NC_137738.1:69047072-69670822 GCF_963264785.1 Psittacula echo | reverse complement strand
TTATTAATATTCTCTAACCTTGTTCATATCACATAATAGTTGTGTTTGGAAGGGACCTTTGAAGATCTGTGGAAGCTGCACACTTTGGATATTGCGACAGTTGTTTAAATACCTGAAGGGAACTAAATCCTCATACACTGTGCTATTCTGATTGAAGATGAAACCACTTTTGGCTGAGAAGCTTTCAAATGTATTGCTGATCTCCCAACAGTAGCACACTGCTACTGATTTTGTCTCTAGTAATCATTTCAGAGTTGACCTTACATCATTGCCATGTTTTTGTCCTTCACCCTTGGCTGAGCTTTTGAGCAGTGAGCAGCTGGAGAAGGTGAGAGCGTGATGAAAAGGTAACCGTTCAGAAAAAGTCAGAAAGGATGTTTGTACCAAAAGGTTTACATTGGGCATTCAGCTTCACAAGTGAAGCAGTGAGATGTGTTCAGGAGGTCAGTTGTTCTGAGAGTGATTGGAAAGAGTCACCAGGGCATTGCAAGGTTTGGTTACACATTATGAACAGAGGTCATGCTGGTCAAAATTTCAAGCTAGTAAGTAGTCATCTCTTGATTTTTTTGTTTTAAAAAGGAGTCAGCCCAGCATTCGAAAGCTGGGCTCCAAGAAGCTAGACTCTGAAAAGCAAGCATTTCCTCCACCTTTTCTCTCATTGCTAGATGATGAGTTGGCAGTTGGCTACCATGATGATCCTCATCTTGTCTCTTTTCTCCATGGCAAACCTACAGCCTATGTGTACTTGAAACTGTGTGTAGAGCTCAGGCCTCTGCAGGCATTTCCTCCTCTCTTGCCTCAGTTGCTTTGCTATCTGTCAAATCACTAATTGTCAGACATTTAAGGAATGAGTCCATGATGGATTTAAGGACTTAAGTGGGGTATAGTTCAAGGTGCGGTATCCGACACCAGACCAATAGTTTATTTCTAAGTAATGGCATAGTAACAAACATAGTAACAAACAAACAAACAATTATCCAGGTTGAAATGACAGCAGATCCAGTAATTCACCAGTACTGGGCATGTGAACAAAGACTTACATGCCCATGGTGAACAGACAGGCTAGCAGGAAGCCAGGCATGGCTCTTCTCCAGATGAGGAGCAACTTGGACCAGCTGAGGGGCTCAGGGAATGCCAAATTCCCTGTATGTTTCTTCTTTTACTCTTGAGTTGCAGAAGCATTACCTGGGCTTGTTAACTAATGACTGTCCCCTACCTCAGCTACCACTCTGTGCTGGTTCTATCCTTGGTGTGCACGTGTGGAAATACCACATAAGGCATTACTAGCCTCACGCTTACATCTCTGTTGTTGTGGCTTGTCAGTTGGGAACTGATTATTCTGATTTCCGAAGGTACGGGTGGTGATGTTGGAGGCAGATCTTTCCCTGGTGTCAGAGGTAGGTTCTGCTCCCAGGCAGCTGGTGGTTGTGAATGGATGACCTTTGTCTTTACTGTTCATGGAGAAGAGATCTGTTTTATGTAAGTGTATGCAGTTTTCTCACCATTTTTACACTGGAAGGAAGGCAAAATTTAATATCCAGCATTTTAAATGAAAAAAATAAGTGAGATAGTGAAGTGAGCCATTTAGTCAGTCATGGAAATCTGAGGAGTGGAGTAGGGTGGCCAAGGGGTGCCCGCCAGCTCTGAACACCCAGACTTTTAACACAAGTGCTTTTGACTGTGCTCATATGTTTTATTTCAGGAGTTGTTAATGTTAGCATCCTGAAGGCTAGGGCATAAGTATAAACCATGTTTCAACTCCCTTAAGCTGGAAGGGGATCAAGTTTAGGATTTCCATTCTCCTTACTTGCCCCTTACAGGAAACAGTTGATGTATTTGTGGCTTTCCAAAATGAACAAGGAGAGAGTGGTACTTACTCATGAGGGTTGTTGTTACTTTATTACTGATTTTACAGCCTGTCCTGTGTGCATTTTACCTGAGTTCATTTGGATCCAGATGTTGCTGAAATATAAGGCTAATTTTCCATCTGCGTTCACCTGCCTAAAAAGCTACCATGAGCAGAGGAGAAATAGAGAAATACTTTGAAACTGTCTGACAAGTCACAAGGACTGTTCAGTCTCATGGTAGTCATCACTATGAGCATATGAGAACTGAAATAATAATTGTAATAGTTTGTTTTCTTTTACAGCCCCTCAAGGCGAGTGGTTGTGATTATTTGCTGTTAGATACAAGTCAGAAACAATATGTGTGTTAGGATTTGGGAACCATCGCATTAGCCTTGTGTAAGAGGGAAAAAGAGCCCTGGTAAATTCCCTCATGCTAAGAGAATTTCTTGCAGTAACCCCTATCTGCAGCATGAATGTCGTGAGCTATTTAAAAAAGATCCCTCTTGAAAAAAGAGTTGCTGAATACCCATGTTTAGTCTGTAGAACAGAAAGGCATTGCTGTCTTCTACAACTTTTGCTCCAGTATTCTGCACAGTGCTTTATCCTGCATATAATAATATCCAGTATTACCCATAGTGATTTATTACCAGTCATTCTGCTGGTCAGCGGAAGGTAAAGGAGGAAGGAGGGTCACTGTGTGCTATGAAACCTCTCTTCCAGCCATGCATCAACAGGCTCCTTTATTTCTGGTCTGTGTAGTAACCGATAGTTGCCCATCATGGCATGTTAGCGCATTTGGCACCCGTCGTGCTGCAGCTGAGTTAGACCTACCTAAACTTGTATGTAAGTTTTTTCCTTGGTTAGACTGACCTTGGGAGTAAACCTGTTCCTTGGGGCTATGTCTGGTTTTATGTGTGTGCTGGATCAAAGTTTTAAGTGTTAGTCAAAGTTGTTAGCTAGTTCATGGTTTATTAAAACAGACAAGCTAACACTGAATCGTTTGTCTGAAGCTGTGCGTGTGTTCTGCTTCCTGCCGTGCACAGGGACCTGACCTCTTTCCTCTTTCCAGTGGGTTTATATACAAGAAGCTTATAATCTCACTTGTCAGGAAAACCAGCTGTGATACGAAATACGAAAGCACATCTCACCTGGTAAAGAAAAATACTCTTCGTGTGCCTTTTGTGCAGAACATGACAGGACAATACAGAAGCACAACCTGTCTGCTTAACAGAAATGAGTAGGTCAACTCTGAAACTCTAATAGATGTTGTTTACTGGCCCTGAATGGCTTTTCTAATCTCCTGACCATGTCCCCTAGACAGTTTGGGAACTGCTTGGTGCATTAAAGATTGGTATCAGACCTGAGATGCTGTTTGGTCCCATGCAGGGCAGCTGTTTTTGTGGATGCAGTGTGAGCTGTGCTCCAGTTTTAGGACTCCTTTTACCCACACTGTGGGAGTAACAGCAGTTTCTGGCACTGGGTCCTGAGCACCTACAGCTGTGAGTAACTTCCAGCCTTGCCTCTTCCCTCCTGTTTGGAAGTGGTGCTCCGTCTTGTCTTTGAGAGAGACTGTGGGGTTGAGAGCATTCCTTGTGGAGGTTGCATCTGCACTGCTCTGCAACTCCTTCTCTACCCAGAGTGGCACAACTTTTTGGGACTGCTGTGCTCTCTTTTACCACAGCAATTCTTGATGTGCCAGAAAACATCCAAAAGAGCTCTTCCACCCTTTTCTGGCGTCCTCAAGATATATCAATTGCACCCTTGAAAGCAGTAATAAATATGAGTCTGAAATGGTGTCTTTATATGGCTTTTTAGCTTTTATATGTCTTCCTCAGTGTTTCAGTTAAGGCAAATTAAAAATTAATCATATAACAGGGTATGTGATGAGGTCATGCAAGTTAGCAATATAAATTCATTGTGTTTGATGGGAGCATAAAAACAAAATGTGAGATTGCAGGAGGTATTACAATCCTAATTCATTAGTGGTGAGCAAAATAACAGACTTGAGATTTCCTAGGCTCAGCAAGATCCCAGTGTAAACTGGGATCCCAGATAGACGTCCAGACCAGTAGGTGCTTAAAACACCCATATTACATCACCTTCCCTTTGCCAGTGCAAAACCCCCACCACCCAAGCAGGGACAAAATGTCATGTAGATTTCCATGTGTATGACCATATCTGCAGTAAGTATCCTGTGCTTGTTTTCATCTAGGTGGTCGGTTTGCTGATTGGGGATTTGTGGCTGGTTTCAGCCTCTGGAGGCTGTAATATTGGCACCATTGAATATCACTTTGAACAGATAAACTAAATGTTGGGTTTTTTTTTTTTTTTTTAATTTGAGGCAGTCAGCCATAATCTTAATAATAATGATAATGTATTTTTGTAAAGTATCTTATGTCATTTTCTAAAATCAAAGCACTGAGGCCGAAATAGCAGAGCTTCATTAAGGAGATGAAGTGAACGAAGAGAGGCATCTGGCAGAAGAGCGAAGGACAGTGTAAAAATAGACGCACATGTTAGTTTGAGTAGCATTAGTCATTTCTGATATTATGTTGCCTATGAACCTGTGCTCCATTCAAAGCGGAAGCCTGAGCCAACAAAGCCAGTTTTCAGGACGTTCACACAGTGTTCCTTTCTTCCTGAAAATAAGCAGCTGAAGCTTGGGGAAATTGGAGGTGCCTTTTTGTTAGCAGAAATCTTTGCCACAAGAACAATTTGATGATGTATCCTAAATAAATCTTCAAAAAGCAAATCAGCAATTTCTGTACCACCCTTTATTTATTTAGTGATTTGTTTTTTCAGTATGCTGTTTTCCTAGAGCATGTGCCCAAATTCATTGTGGTGGTTAATGTGAGGATCCTGGGGAATATAATATATATAGACATCCCCTTTAGTTTTAGTTATTTATTTGTATAGCCTGCAAGAAGAAGGTAGGTTGCTTTGTGCTGGATTGCAGGGTTTTAGGCTGTAGCATGGCTAAACCGAAATTTTGTCAATTTCTCCCTTGCACTTACTTTCTCATACTCTCTATTTTCATCTTTTATGTTCCTTCTCAGAAGCATAGCTCAGTGCAAACATTAGTATATTACTTTTTGGAGTACCGCTGTATGTCACGTTAAATATGGAATCCACATCTTTATAGCTGGTAAACCAGAACTGTATGGAAATGACTCTCTCAATAGCACAGAGAAAGCTGCTATCAGACCTTGGACTGGAATATAGGTGTTCTGGTCACACCACTTGACTCAGCTACCTCTGTGTCTAATTGCTGCTTTATTTGTCTGTCTGACCTTTTGAGCTTTTTGTTCTCATTGTTTTACTAATTTGAGCTCTTCTGCTCTGGTCTAGGTTGCTTCAGGCTTGGCCATTCTTGGAGTGCTTTGGTATACATGTTCACCTGGCTCTACATAATGCTTTCCATCGTGGTGGTAACATAGGCAGGATACTGTTTCTTCTGATTGACAGAATAAATATGCTGAGTAATAATATGGTGGGATACAGATATAATAATGAGGGAGGCTACAGAACATGTATCTGTTGTTATCCTATCCATGAAGAACAGGAACTTCAGGATTATTTCTGATTTATATAATTGTGTGCACCATTATATTTAGAGAATGAATGTTTCGTGAGGTAGAGAAAACATTTTTTGGCAGCTTGTTGAAAATTCCCTTGTGTCACTGACTGTATTGTACAAATAATGCAGTGTAGTGAGCAGGGGGTTATGCTTGATGGGAAAAACACATTTTACTTTAATACTCAAAAGTGCAAGCAAGAGCAATGCACTGGAATAAGGGATGGCAGTTGATGGTTAGCTGACAGGAGTTTCTCATATTTAAAGATTTTAATAGTAATAAATACAATAATCCTGTATGAATGCTTATACTTGTGGAATAAAAGGCACACCAAAACCAGTTTTCTTATGTACAGATGGTCAAAATTTTTTTCCAAAATGAAGGAGCTATTTAGTTTTGTGGAAGGTGGTGAGACCTGTGCTGGTTTAGAGTAGACCAGGAGAGGTTCAGCACTTGCCTCAGCCTGCTTTTTTTCATTTGCAGTGAGGAGCTACAAATGCTCAGCTTTTCATGCCCATCTTTAAAGTAATTTGGTTAGCAGAAACAGGATGATGTAGAAGTTACTTATCTCAGAGAAGAAATTCACTGAGGTGAGGTTTACTGTAATGCTGTCTAGTGTACATGCAAAATGACTGAAGTGAAAAAGTATCAGTGTTCATACTTCCCTTTGTCCATTATTGAGGTGGAGAGATCTGGAGGACATGAGTAACTTGGATAAGTAGCCTAAACTTTCTTTATCAAGCTATGCTAAATGAATTAAACATGGGTTGCTTTACAACAGCATTACTTTATTTTTTGCATCAGTTTAATTAAGTTGGTTTTAAATCACTGCCTAAGTCACACTGTCATATCTTATTCACACAAATGAGCATTTTTCTTCCTTTGCCTACTACAATCCACAGTTCTTCAGCTACTACTAACATGTCCCAGCCTGAGAGGTATCTTTTATCCTCCAGCATGATATTCTTTATTTGCATTTATTTTTTTATTCACTGTGTCTAACAGGTGGTTTTCTCCAGTACTACTGCTTAGTCAGTTTGTTCCTATTTTTACATTTGTAGAGTTGATTATTCAAATCTAAATGTGGAACTTTGCACTTTATTGATTGCATCTTTTTTATTCCAGACCATTTCTGCCATTTGAAATGACTTTGAAATGTGGATCCTGCCTCTCTTTAAAGGACTTGAAACTTTACCCATTCTAATGTCAGGCACAGATTTCACAAGTGTCATCTCTGTTCCCTTGGTCACAGATGGCACTATTGATCAAAACTGGACCCAGAATAGACATATATGGGATCCTCTTAGAAATTGCTGGACAGTTTGATAAGGAAGCTTTAATAACTACTGGGTTCTTGATTTCTCTAAACCACTGTGTTTAGTTTTGATTTTTTTCACTTTTTCAGTGACAGTCTTAACCTTCCTTTGTAGACTTTGTGTCTTTCCTCTTCTCAATGAGTTCCTAAATGTGAGCCTAGACAGGTTTAGGGCCATTGGTTGAGTGTTTTCATTGAGATTATTTTCCAAAATGTCCTGACTTCCCTCAGATTTTTTCATGGTACAACAATTTTCTTTGGTACAACAAGACAGGGCAGGAAGACAAGTGGCTGTACTGGCTCAGCTGGACCAAAAGCTTCTCTTCCACCTTGCCTCAGACAGTGATCAGAAGTGGATGGCAAGGGAAGAGAAAGGGAAAGAAATTAAAATCGGCATAAGTGTTATTTCTTCCTGTGGCTCTCCAGGATACTATCAGCTCTAGGACTTTAAAAGCCGAAGGTGGTTTTGTGTATATGCTGTCCCTCAGTAGGTTTGTCTTCCATGTACTTGTCTCCTTGACCCCATATGATCTTTCAGCATCTACAGACAAGAAGTTGCAGAGGTCTTGGGCTCCTTGCTTATTCCCAAACTGGCTTCTCCCAGTTTCCTGTCATGGTTTTCTTTTTTTCTTTTTGAAGGGCAAACACCTGTGTTGTATTGCCCCAGGTCACCTCCCTGCAGTGTCCTCTGTCCCTTTCCAAGGAGTTGTGGGTCATCTTGACAATCATTTTGTACAGTTTTCATAAGCTCTTTGGAGTCTGAAGATAGAGAAAACACACTTGGCAGTTGAAATTGATGGCTGGCTGGCTGAAACACATTTGCACCTCAAGGACCACTGCTGGCCAATGAGGCGTTTCATTATTAGATATAACTCTTGTCCTCTAAACAAAGGCAGGGGACATCCTCCCTCCTTCTCTGTGCTCTCCTCCCTCCCTATCCACAGCTTCTCTTCGGGCACAGCCTCACACCACATCAGTCCTCCCGGGACGTGGGACCCTCCTACCTAAGCTTCATTTCCTAAAATTCCTAAGTGAATGTTTGTGTTAATTTCTGAAGGTAAAAGAATTCTTTTGCTGCAGTGTAGTTGTTGCTGAATATTTAATCAGGCTACATTCAGATAACGTTTATGTCTTCAGCAGACAACTCCTGTTATTTTTCCTGATGCTACACTACCACTGCTGTTGCTTCAGATAGTGGTTTTTTATCATAAACTGTGGCATGACTTTAGAAGGGTATCTGGCGTAGAGAGTTGAGGCAAATACTCATCTATTGTATGAGAACTGAATGACTGCAACATTATTTTGGAGAGAGAAATGTGACTGGTAAGTTTTATTTAAATGGTTAAGAAGCATTGTTTATATTTTAAATGAAAACAGTATGCTGCTTTAGGGAAGGGTGATAAAAGAAGGATGACAGATTCAGATAGAACAGTGGAAGCAGAGGAATACAAAGTGTAGGGTACAGGTTCAGTACAGCTGGGTGAAAGTACTGGAGTCCCAGTGCTTTAAGATGAGGTGCTTTGTAAATCTGTATAGGTCTTGGAGATTAGCCGGTGAGATGTAAATGTCAGTGTTGCTTTTGTGTTGTTATGAAGCTGATGATTGGGAAGGTTAGGCTCTGTGAAGTGCTCACCAGGTCTAGGAATCACAGCATTTTGCTTTTATGGCTCATCTGGGGGGGAAGAAAACTATATATAAACTATATATACATATATATGTATATGCATATTTATTTCAATGATACATGCAGCAAGCCTTAAAGAGTCTGCTGTTTCTCCATAGCAGTATTTCAAACACTGAGGTCTTCTCTGACTGTGCTGGAGGTCTCCATGGAGGACCAGCGTGGTTAGGATGGGAATTTACCCAGCTGTAGGCTGCAAAGTGGGATGATGCAGGAAATACTTAGGCAATTATACCAAAGTGATGTATCTTTCTGAATGTAATCCAAAACCAAACAAGTTAACGAGAAAGGTTTTTTCCTTTCCTTTGGCACTTTTTCAGTGGTGCTTATTACTCTGACATGGTCTTTCCCGTCATTCATGAGACATCCCAGGAGAGGCAAGACACGAATTTCTAATATAAGCAATTAACAGGAGCTTTTCGTCTTCACACCTAAATATGTATTTTAATATTACAGAGGCACAGGGTAGGTTTTCTGTGGCAGGTAATTTTTAAGAGTCTTTCACACCATTTTTATGCCAAAACACTGACTTAAATAATACTGTTACAGAGATAATTAATAACACAGAGAAATTAAGAAGCTCAGGCTAGAAAGGAAAGACGTTTTCTTTTGGGGTTTGAAAGGAGCTGGAAGAGGCAGGGAGGTGCACAAAGGCTCTTCCAGATGACACAAGCAGCAGAGAGTTTTGCACCAGCAACGCTAATGTGTTTTTGGATGGGCAAAGAAGAGGCCTGTAGCACTCGAGCCAAGAGGCAGGACCATCCTCTAGGAAAGAGATGGGAGCAGGATCCCAGCATGAGGGATGTGGAGGTTCAGCTGCACAATTGAGCTGTCAGGCTCGTGTTTTATGTGCCCTGTCTCTGTCCTGCATGGATACCTCTGGTCATGAAGGGAGCAGTGCCTGAACAAAGGTGGCTTCCTCTGAGTTGCTTACAGATGAGGAACAAGTGCATTGGCCCATCATGTTGTTTAATCTGTTTAAATTTCTTAACGCATAATAATATGAGAATTTAAACAAGAAATCACATTCTTTCCCACTTTCCTCTGCATTGAGGCTGCTGCCTGTATTGTTTCCTTTTTTCTTTCCCCTCTTTCTCTTCTAATACTCACCAGACAGCTGGCACAATGGAGTTTTTCACTTCTACAGCAAGTGCAGCACCTGCCATGTGAAATCTCCCTCTTTAAGTGAAAGCTTTAAGCAACACTTCTCTCAGACAGAGATTAAGGCCTCAGTATTGCTGTCTGGGCTGGACATTTGATTAATACAGGGTCCCTTTATTGTCACCCTGCCTTTCTGCTCTTCCTCATTAGAAATCAGTGACTCTTCCCCAATTCATTCATGACTGGGAGAAAAGAATGCCTAATGATACGCGTATATAAAGAAAATGTATAGCTTGCATTCAGCTGGTAAAATGAGCTATTTTCCCATGTGGAGAGGGGATTAAGTAGGGGGTGCATTTGCCTGCTGCAGCTGCTAGTAGAAGCCTCTGACAGAAGATGGCAATGCAATGTGTGCATGCACGTACACCTGCATATGGAAGAACTTAGCTCAGTTGTTGTTCATATCTAATTTTGTGTTTTGGTGAAATGATGTGGTGGCCTGGAGTCGTTTTTTTTCCCTCTGAAGGCTGGAGATGGTTTTGCTCCTGTGAGTTGCTGAGTGTTTCCGTCACCACTTGACAGCACCATGTCAGCAGAACAATATTTACTTGCTGGGGTTTGTTGAGGGAGGAACTGCAAGGAGGGTTCTGTAGGTGTGTTTTGGCCAAAGCATGGTGTCCTGAGGACATAATCCTTCCCGTAATGAATTGCACAATTTACTAAGTTAAGAATGGGTACTTTGATAGTTTGCTGTAACCCTTTTAGCACTTACATCCAGAGTTTTCTCCACTTTTTAGTGATGTAGTCCTTCCAGGCACAGACGATGTGAATATGTGCAGCAGTTCACTGGGGATTAGGGTTTGATGAGTGTGTTTCTGCTGTCCTTTCCCTGCTGCCTCTCAGCTGAACTGCCTGTGGCTGTGGCACGGCTGGCATTTGGGGCTTGCTGGAGTTCCCTTCAGCATGGGTGAGAGCACATGCCAGAGAGGTGTGGTGCAAAGCCCAAGCCAACAAGCTCTCCTGGACATGTGCTGATCCTGTGCAGGAGCAGCATGGATGGACTGCTGATGCAAAGAGAGGTGGGAGTAGTTCAGAGGAGAGATGTCTCAGGTCCAGCCATTACTAAGGGGGATTTTATGGGGAACAAGAGCTTTCTTCTGTTACTTGCTGAGCTGGTGGTAAGACCAGTGTGGCCTAGGCTTGCCTTACCCCAAGGCAGAGGGGGCAGAGCTGCCGGAGCTTGGGGCTGAAGCATTTGGAGCTGCAGGGTTTAGAGCCTGACTACAGGGATACATGCCAAAGGTGCCAGAAGCAGGGTTAGCAGATCCAGGACGGTGGGAGGTGTTACATAGCAGAAGAAGGGAAAGCTCACCTTAGATGTTGTAAAGCATATAGTAGATTGTAAAAAGGAATGTAAACAAAGCCACATATATAAAACCTATATATATATGTATGCTTCTTTCTGAGTAAATTCAGCTTTAGGAAAGGTTTGAATGTTACACTGAGTTGGCAGTGAATTGCGAAAAGCTTCCTAGCTCTAGGCAGCACAGGAGGCAGCAGGAAGGAGGGAGCTACCAGCAAAGGAGTGGCAGGGCTGAGAGGAAAGGGACATTTTCGCTCTGTAAGTACTAAATAAACTTAAATGTCCATGGGTCAGAAAACTTGTTGAGAGGAGGCTTGTGGGGGCTAGTATTTTAATGTATTTGAGATAAAGTAACTCAAGTTTGGGTCTTGGTAATATTGTGCCAGTTGTGGAAACCTGTCTCAATGTTCTTAGGATGTTCAATGGGGAAAATAAATCCTGGCTTCATGTGGTGCTGAGGGATCATATCAAGGGACTCTGTGGCTGTGTAGCTGCACTGTGGTTAATACACAAGTTGTTCTTCTCTGAGTCTGTTCCTGAGAAATGTAAACCAAAGTGTTCTTAGGAAACAGAAATATTTTTGGGTTACATGTATCTCATGCATCTGTGTAGATGTCAGGGACTTAACTGTTGAGAGTCCTCTGTAATGTGGTTGGGAGAGTGCTGCTGTTGTGCATTTCGTTCATGCTCAACCTTTATGGTCTTGCACTTTCGTAAATCAAGTGTCTAACAGAAGTAAGGATCAAAAAAACCCAGCAACTCCCGTTCAAGATCAGTTCAGGTGAAATGAAGAATGTGGATGGGTGCAAATGAAGAACTGGTGCTAAGTGAGTGGTTTCTCAAAGAAATATGCTTTGGCAGTGTACTGCCTCCAGAATGTACTGGATTCACCGCAAATAATAAGGTGGCAATGGGCATAAGTGCCTTCCTTTATCTTTCAGTCGGTTTTACTTCTGTTTTTAACGTTTTAGTGTAGTAAAGCTTTTACCATCCCAATGCCTGCCTGAGAAACTTATTCTACTGCTGTATGAACTGACATGATTAATAACTCAGTTTTTAACTCTTAAAACTGAGTTTATCTCAGTTAATAACTTTTCGGGGTTTTTTTTTGTTTTTTTTTTCTTTTTACTACATTACGTGTTATGAGTACCTGAAACTGGCAGCTTTCTTTGGCAGTGGTGCTACGGGTCAAGAAAACAAAGTCAGACCTCGTAAAGAGGGTATTTCCATAAGAGTACATCATCAGAACAGGATGCACTTCATTCTTGTGGCTCTGGCAAATGAGCTATGACATGCTCTTACTGATGCTGCTGCAAGTAATCAGCTAGAGGTTACTTTTCTGGATGAAATACATTTAAATGGCAGTGAAGGAGAGGACTGTGATTTGTTTTGATTGGATTTCCCCATGAAATTTGCATACTGCAGTATGTAATATGAGCAGCTAAATATAATGTTTTTTTCCTCCAAATCATACCGTAAATCAAGAGAGAGGAAAAAAATTGCTTGTAGTGACATTGCATTCTCTTTTGAAGAACCTAGGAGGAGCTTAGATCTGAATGGTTCAAATGAACATATTGTTCTAATTGTGTTGATTATAACAGTAGACAAGGGTTGGGTTCTTGTTGGGTAATGTATCTGTGAGGTAAATAATAAACATTTGGAATCATCTACCTTTGTTTTCATTCTCATTCCCAGGTCAGTGTTAAAGAAGTAGCTCTAAAATTATTCTTCAGAGGTTTTGATAAACATTTTTCTATAGCTGACAGAGTGAAATAACTTGTTTGAGATAGGCTTGAGGTAAAAGCACTTAATAACATAGTGCTGTAGTAGCTATTACAGAACAGCTGTACTTTCTTTATCCTTACTAAGGAGGTTATAAATTAGGGTGTTTTACTGTGCAAACTCAGTTCTTTCTTATGTTTGTCATCATTGAAATTGACAAAACCATGAAAATAAATATGACAAAAATAGGTATAATCATTAAAAAGTTTGCCTTAAAAGTTTATAAGTGTGGATTGGGGGCACAGATGTCCGTTTAGAGAAACAGAACATAAATTTAGCCTATAATCTGTGTGCAACAGGCTCAAATGACACCAGTTTAAAAAGTATGACAGTCTTGGAAGGAACTTAGGCAGCAATTGAAAAATTTGACTTGCTCCCTCGCTAGCTTGTGCATGCCTGTGTGCACATCTGCTTGTTTTTCAGATGATTGTGCCAGCCCAGTAACAGCTCTTGTCTGGCACGACAGCACTTGAGTGCACTGAGACTGCAATGCTTGTTTCATCCCAGCATCTGGTGAGATTAAGTATTAGCGCTGCTGTTAATGAACAGTTTGCGGATGTGAATGAATATTTGGGGTTGTTTTTGTTTCCTCTGGTTTGTAGCTGACAAAGCCATCGGGATGAACAAAGCCTTCCAGACTGCCTACTACATAGATTAATTTACAGCTGCCAGTTTATATTAGTAGTTCTATTTATTCTGCTTGGGTGCTTTTTTGAGGAAAGGAGTATTTCTTAGTCAATTGTCTCGCAAAGAGAAAGGAATTCAGGAAATGTGAAGCAAACAAATTCCCGTTAATTAGGTAAGCTTTTGGCAGCTGAGTTGTTTGCTCCCTTTTCTTATGATTTTATGTTACATGAAAGGACTGAAGTTCAAAACCAGAATTTAAGCTGGGGTCTGAACTTTGTCTTTTCCCTCCTGCACTCTGCATTGGTGATGCTGGGGCTCGGTGAATAGCAGCTATAATCAAATTTCTTGTTTGCCTTCTTAAAAGCCTGGCCTTACTGAAGGTTTTGACAAGAGCAGCAGCGTACATCTCTTGCCTCCACAGCTCCGAAGATGCCGTAGGTTTATCAGTAACCCCACATGCTCCTTTTTTTTGTGATGTTTCGCTATAATTCTCCTCTTCTTTGTTGGTGTTTGTGCTGAGTCTTGGCTCCAGTGCCAACTGCCTGATGTAGCCAGGGACTGCTGGCTGCTGCGGATCTGAACCTGTGCATAACCTGTCAGAGGTTAGGTGGTTGTCAGTGAGGGCATGAAAGAAATATCTGAGAGTTTATCCAAGAGCCTTATGGATATGTCTGGGTATGGATGATACAGACTGGCTGATGTTTTTATCCATATTCTAAAATAACTGCTTTGGAGGACTTAGGTAGTTCAGAAAGGGATTAGTTGGTTTATTTATGGCAGGATCAGGCACACCAGGAGACGTGCCCTTCTTCCCCACCCCCAGTTGAGCTAGAGGTCTTTGTTGCCCAAACTGCGGAGAATGGGATCAAACTGGGCTAAATAAAATCTTCCTTCTCCCCCTCTTCTCTCCTGGGCTGCAGGGGGGGAATAATGCATTGTGGGCCTGTTTGGAAACCAACTGGAAGGCAGTGAGACATGAAACGTCCCAGATGTTAGGAGGAGACCTTGCAGGGACAGGAGCAACTGCTTTCAGGACCCTGCAGTGTCAGGGGTACCTGCTCTCCACCAAGACATCCCAGATGAAGTGTCAGCTCTGAGGCAAGGCAAGGGAGTAAAGTCTTTTTGTCTTTCTGAAATAATTTCCCTCCTGCTCACTATAATGAATGGTCCTTTCTATAATTCACTTGTAAACCTTTGCAGGTAGCAATTACAGTACCTCATGTATTTTGATGCAAGTGTCTTATAGGCGAAATATAGTGCATATACAACTATACAGGCATATATATATAATATATATATATACACACACTTTTTTTTCTGGTGAGAAGGTGGTTTTTCTCCATAGTAAGTGATCAGCAGAGGGCATGATACCTGTGCTGTGATTTCTGCTTTCTTCTCTCTTGGTTGGATTTGGTTTTGGAGCTTGCAGGTGTCTAACTGTGGCAATGGTGCAGGTGTTTGCTATGCAATGTGCAGCTTCATTTGAGAAATACTTTCTGCTCCTGTTCTAGTCTTTATTCCTTTGAAGGTTTTTTTAATTGATTTGGAAATGCCAATTTAATGAATGCTGTTCTTTTAAGTGTTCCATATCAGGTGTTAGAAGTATGTGTGTGCTCCATTTAATAAGAATTTGTGTTACAGCTGAATAAAGAATCAGATTTCTTCATTAACTACTACCTGCCATGCAGCAATCAGAAAACCTTAAGACCAGCATAGATGAGAGAGAACCATAGTATTTCTCAGTACCTGGCTTCTTTATTCCACATAGTTTTTTTCTGTGCACTATTTTTGTATGCATCTAAGATCATCACACTTATGATTATTATTAGTAAATTGAAAAGTCTTACAAAGAACTGCAGAGCTACGTAATTTCCTTCTTTGTCTTTCATTCTGGAAAACCATCTCTCTCACTATCTATTACACCATCTAAGTCAATAGAGGCTTGATCCTCATCTGCATGTGAAAGGGAAATGACGCTGCTGTACAGATGAAGAGAGTACAGGAATCATTCAGTATCTCCTTTAAGCTTCCTTAAACATTTTTAAAGAGTAAAACCTTTGACAAATTATGTGGTTAAAGACCTTCATGTCAAATGGTTTTCTTGGGTTACTTGATTTTCTTTCATGTGCACAGATGACTTAACAAAAAGAATGACTTTTGACTGTACTACAGGAATATATGTTCAGAGCATACATCATCAGTAAGGCCTTGTAAAGTAATTGGTGGTGTATAAAAACCCACAAGACTTGAAATTACATATATTTTATTTTGAGTGTTTTGTTTTCAACTCCTGTTTTTCTTTCCTTCTTCTGGTGTTTTTGTTGGAGCTGATGACAATATTGTTTTAAGAAGCAAATCTTTTTACTCACTGTTTTCACCATCAGATGTATTCTTTCTATAGAGATCTGATGGATTAACCACAAAATAGTCTGCTTATTGATTACTCTCAGGAGAACAAATGAAGCATAAAATCTTTGAGATGTTTTTGGGGTTGTTCTGCAGATATCCCAGTTGTAGCTATTGAGTTATGTTGCCTGATTTTGAATTCATTTCCCTTTTATTCCTGCCACAGATAGGGAAGCAGGCAGTGCACTGAACAGGTATGGGCTTGCAAGTATAGCAAGTGTACTTTCAGGCAGATGTGTCTGCCTGTTGAGATGCTATGTGTGCATCTGCTCTGAGCTGGATCTCTTATGGGGAGATGAAATGAGTCAGTAGTGGCAGTGCAGTGGGGACTACCTCTAAGGCTGAATCCTATATTTGGGTCTCAATATCCGAACCAGAAATTAGACTAATCCAGTGTCCTCACATACAGATATGAAAAATATGTGTTTTAGTTTGTGTGAGGTGAGGAAAAATAATTCCTGTATTTGCTAATACATTTGGAACATCATGATTTAGAATGAATGCAAGAAAGATAAGCAGGTCATTTTTTGAAGTCTTTCAGGTGTTAGCAAAACATCAAGCCATTCAAATTTGGACACTTGGCTCTTAAGCCAAATTATCTACCTTAGACTCTCTTCTAGTGAATGGAAATCATAGAATAGAATCATACAATGATTTGGGTTGGAATGAACCTTAAGATCATCTAGTTCTAACCCCCCTTCCATGGGCAGCAAAGCCTTCCAACCCTGGCCAACCTGGCCTTGAACACTGCCAGGAATGGAGCATTCACAGCTTCCCTTGGGCAACCTCTTCCAGTGTCTCACTACATAAGAGAGGTATTTCCTCCAGAGGGATGTTCAAAATCTCTAAATTAAGTGCTTAGTCTGGATTGCCTCTCTGTTTCCGTAAGCGTGCTTTGTAGTCAGTGAAGAGAATGGGGCTGGGATACCTGTGGATATGCTTCCCCATCCCTTGTTTGCCTCACAGGATGGTGGTTTGGGTTCCAGAATAGTGGTGAGGAAGAGAGGTGCAAACATCAGGTTCTGCACTTTTGAGACATAGTTTAGGGGGGAAATTTGACAATTTGTTCCTTTATTTTAATTAATTCCCTAAAACTCCCCATTTTTTAGAGACAACTGAATAAGTGACATTTTGTAGGCTAGCGATTCTGTGTGTTCTAAAGAGTTCTTCTGTTTTCATGTGGAGTGCACCTCATTCCCACGGTCATACTGCTCCACAGCTCTTTGTTTATCTTTGCCTCTCTTTTTGCCCCTTTTGGATGGAGGGGCATAAATCTCTTTGAAACATCTAGCTAAAATGTCACAGTACTTAATGAAACAGTAATGCAGCTAGTTGTGTTCATCATGGAGAATTTAAACAAAGAATAAGCTAAGCCAGCGAATTCATAAATATAAAGGTGTGTTTTCCTGCAGGAACCATAACAGTTCTGTGGTGTCTTACAGTATCTGGTTTTAATGTGTGTGCCTTACAGTGACTGTGCAGTTACCTGAACATTCCTTTGACAGCTGTAACTTCGAATTGAGTAACTTTTATGGGTTTAAGCTTCCCTTCTAGTATTTCTGCCTTTTCTCATCTGAAAAGCAGTAAAGAAACTAGCAAAAAAGAGGGAAGGAAGACACAATGGAGAAAAGCCATAATTGAGTTGAACACATGTTTGAATAGAGAAGACCTGTTCTTTTTCAAGTTCGTTGTTTGGAATTGCATCGCAGGCTGGCAATCCTGTTCGCTTCAAAGAACATGCATGGATTTTAAATAGCAGATGTTGCACCCAGCAGAAAGAACTCTTCAGGGTGCTGTTTTGTAGATGGAGAAGATCTGCAGATTAAATTTTCCAAGATCCCAGAAAGATCTTATATTCAGAGATCGAAAAAAAAAAAGGTATCTTAAAGATTTAAATCCATTTGTAAACATGAACAATAACAAGCCTTACAGCTCTCTGGGTATCGGGAGCTGCAGTGAGATCCAAATGCTGTCAAAATTAACAGCGAATTCCCTGTGACTTAATAGGGTCAAAAATCGTACTTAATGGTTTGCATGTGTAAGATTAGATATACTCTAAGTGGCACAAGGAATGCCTTTGCTGCTTAAAGATGCTAAATGACAGATAATTGAACAGTGGTTAAAAGGTGCTGGGAATCCCATGGCCCTCAGATGGGAGCACAGGGCTATAATTACAGTTCCGAAGACTACAAAGAATTTCTAGCAGTTTCTGTAAGAAAATGAAAGCCTTGACACAGCAAAGTTCTTTCCTTAATGAATGGCCAGTTCATTGTTATGTATGGGGTGCACACCATCTAAGTAGAGGTGTGTGAAAATTAGAGGTGAGCTCCCTTTGTGGTCAAAGGGGTCAGAAAGAACCTGGGACACTCATTCTGTGACTGCATTATGGCAGTTTCACTTTCTCCATTGACTGTAGAAGAATTAGAATGTAGAATTAAACTAATCTAAACCAAATCTTCCCTGAGGTTTAAGTTAGGCAACATGTATCCAGCATGGTGACTATTGCAAGGCTTTGAGAGGAACACTCATGGCCTGTCATTAACTTTCAGTTTGGTGAAAGAATTTGAGGGAATGACTAATGTACTGCGTGTAAATTGTGTGAAATTGGGGGAGGAACAGGGAACTGTGAAGAATTGGCTGAAGTCTCCAGGGTTGTTTCTTTTCCCTTCCCCTTTGCTCCTGGGTGGATCAGTAGAAAGGGAAGGCAATTGTGTAATGGCATTTTTGCCCATGACTGTGTGATGTTAGTTTGACACATGCAATTTACTTGGAAAAGCTTAAGTAGCCTTAATAACAGAAAGTCCCGGCAGAGCTGACACTAATGGTCTCTCCCATTGTCAGCCTCAACAGAGAGATTAAGAACTAAGTGAACAAAGAGACCAAATTACCGTCTCCCCCCTCTGAGTGTAGCTGCATGAAAACAGGTATGAGCCATGACGGTGGGTCTTTGAGCACGCTCTCCCGGTGTGAGAGGGGATTTTGCCTGTGCTGTCAGTTTAGCACCATTACTGAGGGCTGCTGCAGCCTTACCCAGCCCAGCTGTTTTTACACAAATAGTCAAGTCCAGTCATTCTGAAAGAAATTCAGTATATTGTGCTCGACACTAACCATCTGATACACTGTGTTAAACCTAGACCAGCTAGGTCTACCGCTTTTTCTACCCAGTTTTGCACACGCAAATCATAATTTCTTGGCCAGAACTCTCAGCGAGGTTTAACAGTGCAGCTCTGGGGGGTGAGCACTCGGAGATGGATGTGTCCCCAGTGCATTGGGTTGGTCTTACAAAAGTGTCTCAAAGAAAATAGAACATCTGTTTAAATCACTGCTGCATATATTTTCTTGTCTGTTTTTTGTGGCCACTGTGTGGAAGGCTTTAACTGCAACTCACTTCTAACTAAGATTGATTGTCCTTTTATTCGGAGTGCTGCTCATTTTCTGTTTCTATAGAATGGCAGACCAAAAATTTCTGGCCATTAGCAAGTAAAACAAACATGTTTCAAGAGAGGTTTAGGTGGGCTTTACCCACACAAGATTTGCTCTATGATGATGATTGTTTGTGAAAAGTAGACTCTCTACCTTACTCAACCTCAGTACTAAGGAAAAGTTGATCACCTTTCTGTGAACAGCTGATTTTCTAAGATACTGTCGTGTTGACAGATCAGTTGTTAAGCATAAACCATATCTCTGTTTTTAGAAGACAATCCATATCTGTGGATTTAGAAGATTGAAAGCTAAATAAGAGTTATGGCATCAGTATCAATACTGTCTAGTCTTACCAGTCTTGCTTTGTAACTCATTGTATTTTCCAGCGTCATGTACACTTGGCCAGGTATACCAGGTGAGTGGTGGAGCTCAACATATTTATACCTCAAAGGCAGTGAAATAGATGCTTTGCATTTTATTAACTAAATGTAGGTAGATGAATGTATTTAATTGGTGGTTCTGTAGAGGAACAGTCCTGCTTTTACGTAATATAATAATTAATATCTAAGCTGCTAAAATATAGTTAAGAGTCATAACAAGTAATGTTTTGTGCTAAAAATGGGTTTGTACAGCTTAGTTTTTCTATGTGCATACAGCATACAAATGAACTCTGTACAACAGATGCATGTGATATTTAATCTCAAGTGGAATGCTTGACACTTGTAGCAACAGTTCAAAGATGAGGGTAGCTTTATTAGTGTTTTAGTCACGCTTTCTTAAATTCGAATTCTTGTCTTACTGTGGTCAATTAAAGTTTTGTTGTTGATCTCCAGCGATTAGAATTTGATCCCTTATATGTCACAGTTACAGTGTTGTTTTGGAATTGATTAATGTATGCATCAAAAATGTGGAGGAGGAAAAAAGGAGGAAAAAAGATTATTAAACTTCCTTAACAAAGACTTGCATGACTGATGCAAAAGACAGGAGGATGTAAATCTTCTTTTCCCTCCTAATGAAAATTAGAAATACCTCCTCCTAACTGCACTGCCGTGCATTTTGGGAAATACCTACGTGTTTCTTGAATCACGGGCACTAAGCAAATCTGACAGTTTATAAGGATGTAGTAATTAAATATAAATATTTACTTAAGTATAGCCTGGATTGTTTTCAGAAAGCAAATGCAATGAGACTGAAACAATTCTGTGTTATGCTTCCTGGAACCATGCCATTGTATCTTTTGTCTTGTCAGATGGACTATTGCCTTGTCTAACTTTCCAAGGAAGAAAAAGCAGTGTAAATATAAGCAGAATTTTGATGAAGCAGAAAAGTGATTTGGTCACTCTATAAAGGAGGATTTTTTTCTTCCTTTCCAAGGAAAGAACACAGTAGACTTCCTAGATATTTTTCTCTGACGTAAACTTATTCTATTCAATTTTAGTATCTGGAAATCTCTCAATAATGACTAATTTTAAAACTTTTCTAGTGTTATCTCCTACTGATTTTTAGAGATACTCTTGTCCTTAAAGCAGTGAACCTGGGGAAAAGTGGGAAGTGCCTGAACAGTACATCTAGTAGCACAGTCTGCCAAATGATTTCTGCATCCTTTAGCTCTCATTATGTTGGATAAATCTTTGTTGAGTGAAACGTTCAGGTTTCCCAAAAGCCGTATGAGGGCAGGAACTTAAAACCTAACATTTCATAACAACTTGTGAACAAGGCTGTGCACACATCAAATTAACATAATTTATACAATTGACACTTTGGGGGTATGTTTGGTTCTTTACTGTATACCAAGCATCATTCCAGCGTTCATTTAAGAATATTCAAGAGTACGTATTTTCTTCTGCTATGTCTTCTATCTCATTGATGGAGTAATACAAGAATCACTCTCTCATTCCTGTGAGGTGCTCCTGTGCTGGCTTTGTCCTGATGCAGGGCTCAGTTCAAGGCTGGTTTCCCATGGTTCTGGTAGCCATGGGTCCTTTCAGCTTAACTGCAGTCGCTCTCTGCAGCCCCAGTGAAGTTTTTGCCAGCTTGGGTTTGTTGTTGGGGGGTTCCCTTTTTTTCTTCCCTTCAGTTCTCTCTCTGTGCAGAAACTCAACAATGGCTTTGAAGAGAAGACTGACAAAAGATGTTTTTTCACTGCTTGTGCTCTCCCTTCTTACAAGCTCTCTGTTCGCCAGCAAAGGCAGAAGTTCTTTACCTGCCCTCTTTTGCTAATCCCTTCACTTGCCCTGCTCAGTCTTAATCATTCCACTGCTTTTTCATCTCTTCGCTTAGTGTCCACCCTCACTTCTTGTTCCTGTGGTTTTGATACCAACATAAGCTGACTTGAATCTCTTCCAACTTGAAAAAAGGACGGGCCATCACCAATTACATTTGCACTTCTAGGTACCCTCTGCAGCTCTCTTCTCTCTCTTGTTGCTCAACATGCTGTCAGTAGCTGTTGCTGGAGTGCCTCTTTCTAATGCACCTGTGCCTTTTCCAGTCCAGCTTTGCACATTTCATTCTGGGCAGCATCTTTACTGATGTTTTCCTTATCAAACTTTACAAGTTGCTCTGCCTCCTCAGCCTCACTTTAGCTGACAGCTGTCTCTTGTCCTCAGTGTTGTTCTTGAAATCCTGCCCATGCTTTTGTTCTCTGATTATGTCCACTTTGGGTTCTTCTGCCTCCACAGTGACTTACTTGCCTGTAGGATCCCCATCCGGCATTTTGCAGTTGTTGTCTATGATTGTGCCCTTGGTCATTTGTGTTTGTATTCTGAGCCTTGTGGGTGAGATTACCTTGAGACAACATCAGCTCAACTTCTGTCTCTGTGCTGAAGACTTCTCTTTGTTGCTGTGCACCCCCAACATATCTTCTCTATAGGCCAGAAATACCTGTCTTTCTTTCCAGTAGAGTCTTGTGGACATGGAGATGTCAAGCTGACACTTTTTTATCCCATCACCTCTGCTTTTTTTCCCTTTTCCAAACCATCAGCAGCAATTCCGTATTTTGGATCATTTGGAAAACGGTCATTCTTCTTCCCACTCATATTCCTGATAATTCAAGATTTCTGTCAGTGTTTATGACCACACTGTACCTATAGCTTGACAAATACTTCTGTATCTGTCTCTTTTGTGTACTCCTGTATTGTTAAAACTGCCCAGAATTTTGTCTCATAATCTGTACTTCTGTTACTATAACGTGGTTCAGTGATGTTGGTAATGTGAGGATTTCACCCTGTTGCTGCTGCTGTGCATACCCCTGCAGAGGTTGTTCCCTTAATCTTAGGGGTTTGACCAAAGCACCTTCCTCCCCACGACCATCCCACTTTTCTTTACAACGGTGAACATAAGGTGGTTGCCATTTTGTAGGAGGGAGCCTGGGGTGACTTTTGATCTTTCATTTAGTGTTAAGATCTCAAGTGCGTCCCTGGCTGCCCATTTTGACACAAATGCTTGTGCTTAGGGAGAGCTACCTGGAAACATCCATGATGCTGCCTGAGAATCCTCACTCAGTGCCTCCTCCTTGCTTTTTACTGTGTTGCCTGCAAAATTAAAATGGTAACCAAGATGCTGCTAGCATGTCTGGGCTGTTAACACTCTTCACTGCATTGTTGATGATCCCTCCTGCACCATCTCTGTCTGTCCAGCTGCCGACTCTTGGTTTTTCTCTCAAATTTAGGGCAGGGATCATCTGTTTTACTCTCTGGACTTTTTCTTTGAACCAAGTTTCAGGCCATAACTAGTCTTTGATAAAGAATGTGTAAATTAGCAGCTTGTTGTGGTAATTCCATAAATTGCAGTCTGCATTCTAGACATTAATTGCCAGATGAACTGTTTGTGTAGATGTAAAGTTGCTTCTGTTAGTATGTAGTTTTCAAGGAGTGTAGGTAAGAGGTAAGATACCCAGGTGTGAAATAACACTAGCTGTGTTCCTGCTGAACCTGATGAGGTGAACACAATGACACAGCTAATCAAAATTAAATTGAATTAGGCTTAATCAGGCTTACAGCAATAATGTTTCTGGTTTGTTTGTGGGTTTTTTCTAAAAAGGAACTTGTTATTTTTCCAGTTCCCAAATGCAATTGTAACCGCACATAACCTGTGTTCCTTGTATGCTCTCTGGGACCTGGGAACCTGTTTTCAGGGTACTGCATTTGTTCCTAAGTAGAAGTAGTGTGTAAATTCATCCAAGCTGTAAGAATTGATTAGATGAGCTCTGGAGATCTCTCTCTGATTTCCATTTCAGTGATTCTAACTTTAGGCTATGTCTTTTTGCAGCTAATCTTCAACATGACACATATTAATAGTCTACCTGCAGTTTAGATACAAGTTGGGTAGTTGTTTTTGTTTTGTTTTGTTCTCTTTTCTATATTTCAGTTGAATTTCTAATTAAAATGAAACAGAAAGGTGTATTTTCAAGCAATGACATTGTCATTGACAACATAGTCAGCAAAACAGTACCAAAAGGTCAAGTCACAGACATAACCAGTGGTTAGTTTTCCAGTGTCTTTCTGTATTACCAGTTTTTTTCCTACATAAACACATCTGCTGATCTAAATGCATTAGGAAAAAGGATAAGAAAAGCAGCTGAATTATGCTGAGATGTTAATTAGTATGAAAGAGGGACGGTAAGGTCTTCCAACAGCATTTTCTAATTGAAGTCACTGAACTGGCATTTCAGCAATGATTTCAGCTTCAGAGATCAAGAGAGATTATTTATTCTTAGCAGTTTTCTGTCTGCAGCTCTCAGAAGTTCAAGCAGTACAAAGGGCTTGCAACACTGCTGAACAAGCAGTGACATTGGCGATAGGTGATAATTCAGCACATTGTTTACTTTTATGGCTTACTCTCTTTTACCAGCAGTCCAGGCTCTGGCAGATCCTTTGCTTCTGTGTCTGGGATTTTAGGAGGAAGGTAAAGGTCCATCTTCTTGTTAAAGTAACAGCTGCTCTGCCTCTGTGCCCTGGGGAAGCTTCTGTAACTTGTTTCTCTACAGATGTACAGAGCTGACGTTTTACCTTTGGAAAGGAAACCACCCTGAGTCCCCGGCCCCTCCACCTCTGTGTGCCTCAAGGGTTGAATTTATGACCTGGGAGTAGTAGAGACCTGCTTTTTTTGGCAGTGCAGGCCTGTAAGTCTTTCATCTGCTCACAAATACTGCTAACATGGTAGTCTATCTGGAGTTTAGAGGTGATATGCTGGCTTCAGAAAGGATGTAACAACAGTTATGGCAACAAATAAACCTGGAAAACCAGCAAGAATGGGGAGCTAGTAGGAGTATTTGTGTAAAAAGAGTAAGAGAGACATTACAGGGTGAAAATGGAAACCTTAATGAATGCACCTAGTAAGTTCCCATAGCCAGAGAAAAGTTTACTTGCTTATGTCCACCTAGGTGCCATGGCTGAAACAGGATACCTGGGCTAGGGTGACAGATGTGACGGGGAAGGTACTAGAGAAAGAAGCAGGACAAGTAATTTTCCTGATTTGTTGCCTAATTTCTGGGAAGGTAGGAAGGTCTCTCTGCTTTCACTGCTTTGATTTTTCAGAGATTAGTTAGCTGGGAACCAGACTGGAGAGCCATGGTTTGAACTTGTTTTGTTTATAGTGGGAAGCGGGCGTGAAAACCTCAGGAGGAAATGGCTGGGTTTGCCCAGATGGATATAGGCAGCTGAATGCTGCAGAAAGCACCGGTGTTAAATTTCTGTACTCCTCAGTCTGCTCTGATGCTCCATTTATGATGTGTTTCTCCTTGTGCAGGAGCAGAGTACCATACCGCGGTACAGACTCACTGTTGCTGTCAGCACGGGAGAAGACTGAAGCAGGAATCCTCGTTGTCCTCAGCTAGAGGTTGCCCTGCAAGACACAGCTGTAAAATGTTCATCAGAAAAAACTAAGAGTGAGTAAAAACCAAATCTGACTTTAAAATTTTTCTTTTTATCTGAAATGCATAAAAATAATGCTGTGCAGAAGTGCATTTGGAAACACACTGAAGTTCCTGGGTAAATAGGGATTTCTAAGGACTGGTGGCTCAGTGCTAGCGAAGAAAAGTGTCAAGTGTCCTATTGATTTCCCTAAGCAAGAGGCTGGCTCGTAGGAAGAGCTGCTTTGTCAGGGAAAATCCACCTGGGAGGGACAAGCTCCTGGGGCTGGTATGAAAGCTGCATGGGGAAATATCTGAGCAGCTGTATTGGGAAAGATGTCTGTTACGTGGACCATGTTCACCTGCTAAAAGAGGAGAGCCTGGCAGGAATGAAGTGGGTGACTTCCTGATCTGAATTCCCCAGGACACAGGCAGACAACAACAGTTTCCAATGGCAGAGACAGAACATGCTTGCAGTTTTCTCAGTGCTTTTTAATTGCCTTTTACTTTTGAATAGTGAATGTCTATGTTCAGAAACTCAACTGCAAAGCAACATTCTAAGGTATTTTGTGTATTGTAGCTCTAGATTTTAAGAGATAAACTTGTAGACCTGAATAATCACATATTCAGTGGGAAGCTACGGAGTATGAAGCATTAGCTGGGGCGGCTGGAGGGAGGTGATTCCAGTGTCCAGGCCTTGGCCAGACGTCTGAACCCAGGTACCACTCCTGCCTTTCCACAGCTGAAAGAGGTCTGCCTAAGGAGCCCATCCCCTGAGACACATCACCTGTCCTCTGCCCAGACCCAGCTGGGAGAAAATGCTTCACATTCAGTGGCTGGTTTCTTTCAGAGTAGTCTGGAGAGTTTCCTTTTGTGGAGTGCTTGACCAGCTGGGATATTTATCTAAGGTATATTACAGTATTGGTTATTAACTTTTCATGTGTGATATAGCAGTGTTGTTTCATGAGCCTTGAGTGAAAGCAAGCTGTGTGTCTTCTGATGCTGTCTTAACAGCAAATATGTTAAAATGAAATAGTCCTGCTTGACATATTAAGGCACTCACAATTCTGATATGCATGAAAGAAGAAAATCCAAATCAATCTTTGCTAAAAATCCTGTAATTAAACCAGTGTCAGACTGAGCAATATGTTGTTAGAAACATAGATTGCAATTACTTGTTTTATTTATTCCGTTTTCTGCTGCAAAAGGAATCACAGCTACATGGGTGGTTCAGCAGGATAAATGCTCAGGTACAGGGAAGCACTGTGAGAGACTGAATTTTCAGATAGGTGGAGCCTATAATGTTTTTCTGTGTTTTTGACTACTTGCATGGATGTGTATATAGTGCCTATCAATTCCCTGGTATGCAAACCAGGACATTAGCAGTAGTAGTAGTGCTGGATGGAGAGGAAAATGAAAGTCCCAAATCTGGAAACATAGTTCCTTAAAATCTTTGGCTTTTTGAGTTGTCAGTGTTAAAAGCCCAAATTCTTTGTAAGAATGCACATAGTTCCTTAGAAATTAGATCTATATTTTTTACATGCTTTTATGTATGTGTGTACATATGTAGGTAATGTATGTGTAAAATAGTATTTTCATCCTCTAAGCTACATGTAGAAAATGTATGTGAGCGGGCAGGGAAGCAGAGAATTTTTACTGGAGACAGAATGACTGAAGGATGTAATTCTGTAATATTAATTGTTAAATTGCTGATGGATATAGAAATGAGCTGCAGTTCTGTCACAGATGTATACATGCTTGTGCATATATGTAAATGCAGTATACACAGGGAGAAGAAATAACTTAGCTTTCTCCAGTTAGCCTATTTCACATGAGGGGGAGTTGGATCTAGGGGACTCTGTGATGATTCTGAAAAGGGTTCGTGTTTAATATCATAAAATGTATTTGTTCCTGACCTGGTTGTGTACAGCATGTTGCAGTAGTGCACTGTGCACCTGCTGGAATAAGGTTTATGATGATGATTGGTTTTTTCAAGAGAAAGTCGGAGACTGTCCCATTAGAAAGCCCCATCCTTAGCACAAGGAGGGGCTTTCCCTGTGCTAAGTTGTTCCATTGTTTCTGGAAAATAGCGCACTGGAGAGTGAGCCAGGCTTGTGGAATTGTTGCCAGAGGCAGTTTAGGGCTTAGAAAATAAAACCCGAAGAGTGTGGTGTGATTCCTAAAATCCATGCAGAAGACAAGTCATTAGTGAGATTTGCTGATACTTTCTGCACCAGTTGTTTTTTGCATTGTTTTTCCAATCCGAGTGTTGTAATGTTAAATAAAT
Organism: Psittacula echo; assembly: GCF_963264785.1. Classification (NCBI taxonomy): domain Eukaryota; kingdom Metazoa; phylum Chordata; class Aves; order Psittaciformes; family Psittacidae; genus Psittacula; species Psittacula echo. Next base: position 69,643,567 of record NC_137738.1, on the reverse strand, counting down.
CACAGTGATTTACCACTGACAGGAGATGTCATGGTGAAATCAGGCAGATAGAAGTCCTTTAGCAAATTGCAGAAAACCGAGTGTTTCTCACAGATACTATGGATAGGAGTCATTTAATCTAACGTTGGATGTGTATAGTGGAGTATCTGAGATGGTGCTTAATGAGGTAAGTAATTTTAGAGTGTAATTTATCTGACAGTTGAAATGTACTTCAGGATGATGTGGATCATGTCCTTTGTTGACTATAAAGGGAGCCTAGCTGAGTAAGTCAGTGGTACGTGTCTGCACTGCTTCGTGAACCTTATTGTTTACATCTGATGTCACAGTGCTGTCCAGAGTGTCCCTGAGTTTTGGAGAGTTCTGAAAATTTGCATTCAGTCATCTGTGGTCAGAGCAGAGGTGATGCCAAACACTTGGCAATTGGCTTTTTCTTTTGCTCTCACAACCCTGAGGTTTGGCTTCAGTCATCAATGACTGTCTTGAGAGGAACATCATGTAATAAAATGGAAGTGATAATTTTTGAACTGTTACTGTGAATCATAGCTGTGTGGTAAGGCTTGCACATGAACTTCTTTAAACTTAAACAGGTGAAGTTCAGATTAGATATAAGGAACTTCTTTACTGTGAGGGTGTTGAGGCACTGCAACAGGAACTAAGAAGTGTTCAATCCCAGGCTGGACAGAGCCTTTGGCAACATGGGTGTGAGGTGTCCCTGCCCATGGCAGGGGGTTGTAACTAGATAATCTTAAGGTGCTTTCCAACCCTAACTATTCTATGATTCTATGTCCATGCCATGCAATCTCTAAAATAAGAATTCATGAAAATATAGATTTTTTTTTTTTGATGGATGATAAAAGAATCCTGATGTTTCTGGCTTTTAATCCTTTTGTGAAGATGTTTCAAATATCACTAAAGCTGGTGTGAACCTTATTGTTTCTTACACTTATTTGGAAAAACCTTCCTATATATAGAAGAGGTGGGGAAAAGAATGTATGAGTGACCTGAATGTGCAGCACACACTGGCCATATGGGTGGTGAGCACATGAAAGGAAGCAGAAGGCACCAAAGAAACTAGCAAGGAGACAGTAGACAAGAATGTGGGTATTGCTGACAAAAAGGATGAGTGTGCTCCAGGGTGAGGTACTGCAGGGGCATGCTGGCACTAGGGATGCTGTTCTGCTGTCTGAGTCCCACTGGTGAAAATCTCTACCTTTCCTAATCTCATTCTAAGAGAAACTATTTAGATTGCAAATGTAATGAGTTAATCTGCTGTGCAAACTATTCTGTGAGTAGCGCATACCCTGCTGTTTTATAGGTTTTCCTGTTCTCTGGATGAACAGGTAATTTCCTCTTCTTATGGGGTAAACCTTCACACAATGAACATGTGTACAGTTTTAAACACGTTCATTCCAATGGCTTCAGGTGACTATTGCTTCATAAATTTTCCACCAAAGGGCCGTGAAGGGACTGGAGCATCTCTGTTATGAGCAAAGACAGAGAGCTGGGGCTGTTCAGCCTGCATAAGAGAAGGCTGAACAGAGGCAGGAGAAGGGGATCTCATTAATGTACAGGAATACCTGAAGGAGAGGATGCAACGAGGTTGTATCCAGGCTCTTTTTAGTGATGCCAGTAACAGGACCAGAAGCCGTGGGCACAACCTGAAACACAGGAGGTTTCCTCTGAACGTCAGAAGCACGTTTTCACTGTAAGGGTGACTGAGCACAGGTTGCTCAGGGAGGTCGTGGAATCTCCATCCTTGGAGACATTCAAAAGCCATCTGGGCATGGTCTTGGGCAACCATCTCTGCTAGAGCAGGGGTGTTGGACCAGGTGACCTCCAGAGATCTCTGCCAACCTCAGCTAGTCTGTGATTCTGTGAGTTAGATACACTGGCTGTTTGTCCCTCACAAGTGTCGTTTACAACCTTCTTGGGAATTCTCATAAGGTTGTATATGGCTCCTGGCCAAGGGTACTAAACATCTGCTCAATAGCAGGCTCCCAGAAAAATGAAAATGTGGCTGGATACTTAGGAAATATTACCATGGTGACACTTCTGTGTTATGATGTTGGGTCAGATGGTGAAGTCAGTTTAAACTACCTTTGATAGGTCATACATGGAGTCAGGGCACCTGATTCATAAATTTGTAATGGCTCTACTTACACTAATTATCAGTGAAGCAGAGCAGATACTTTAGATCTGTTATATTCACTGCAACAGGAATGGCACAGTACTCACTGGCATCAGCTTTTTACACGTAGAATTAATCATGCAGTTAAGCTGTTGTTCTAAGATGTGTTTCTCTTGGTAGTGAAGATATTCATCTGTGTAATACTGAAATTCTGCCACTAGACAAACCTAGAGATTCAAAAGGTGGTTTGCAGTGTGGTAGTTGTAATATTTTTAAAAGATACTGATAATTATCCAGTTTTCTGGACCTATTCAAGAGAGTGCCCAAACATTTGGAGCAGTAACATCAGCCTCTCTAGGTCCTTCAGGTGCAGCAACTAGATAAGAAATCCAGACATCTGCAGAAAACTTCTGAGTTGATTTATGATCCTCTTTGAGGAAAATATATTGAGGCCATAGTGATTGATTGATTTTTCACAACTCACAAACAGATTTATGAAGCAAGTAGTACTTGCATATCCTTTGCCATTTATTCTGTATATATTTCACTTGATGGGTCTTGTACATGAAGGGGCCAAACTCTGAAGATAATCAGTGTTCATTTTACTGCCTGATAACAGGAACATTAAAATCAGGGGCACTGTATATGGTGATAGGCAGGATGACATTACATGAAGAGCAGATTCTCTCTTCTCCCGTAACACAAATACATTGGTGTCTGAAAATATGCAAAGTACCTCAATCTCCTTCTCCGGCAGAGGAAGATGGCCGCATGGGTTGTGGAACAGAAAGGACCATAAACTCTGCGTGGGGTGGGAAGGAGATGCAGGAACCTCAGGAGGAGAGGAAATCCATGGAGATTTGGCTCCAAAATCACGATGATTAAACTCTGCAGAGGTGAGTGCCAGGCACTACACTTACGTGCTGTGAGAGTGGATCTTTTGCTTCTTAGAAGGCAGGGAATGACTGGTTAAGCTGCAGAAACAGAGCTTGGAGTGGGCTGGGAAGTGAATTTGATTTGTGTGATGCAGTTGCAAGGAAAGGCAAGCCCGGCTCTGGGGCTCGGGGTTGCAGAAGTGGAGCTGTGGAGGAGATTAGAGGGAGTTGTCACAACCTGAAAGGTTATCTGGCCTGCAGGAGTAGGAGATCATGACCATGGGTTTGCAGGGATTCTGTAATACACAAGGACATGGAGGCTACTTCTCTGCTCTATTAATGTTACCATAAATAACACAAAATTCACCACTAGCAAGTACTTGTGATCAACACAGTGAATTTATATTCACAAACTGAACTGACCCCATAAGTGAGCCCAGGAAAGCAACAGGCAGTCTCACTTCAAAGATGATCCTTGTCATGGAGTTGGAAGTCAGCAAGACATCCCTGGTGAGGGTCCAAGAGTTTGTCTAGAAGATCTTGTAGAAGGTTCATGAAGGGAGCTCAGCCTGTTTAGGAAAACTACATGTAGCACAGGAAATTCTCAGAGGGAAAAGCTCTGTTTTGGGTTAAAAAAATTAAGTCCTATAGTCCTTTCTATATAGCACAGAGACGTAAGAAGGCATAGGACACCGCCCCTTGAAACGGCCAATAGGTGCTGTTAGTTTATGGTTTTCACCTGCAGGAGCAAATAGATGATGATGATTTCTGTTCTTTCAGACCAATTTTTATTTTCCAGACTGTTTTCCTGATCTTGCACTTAGAACAGCCAATGGCAATTACTGATCCTTTCTTTCTTAGGATGTTTTTCCCCTTTTTCAGGCTATTTTTCACCTTTTCAGACAATAAGTTGCTGTTACAGTGCTTTGGTTTTGTGCTTATCGATGCTGTCTCAGGGTGCCTCTGGCTTCTAGGTACCCAGCTGCACATCAGAGACAGTGGCTGTGCTTCTAAAGGATGCTGCTGGCACCAAGGCTGGCAGTTCCCAGGCTCACAGGCCAGCAGGCATTTTCTCTGTCAGTATTTCAGCAGACATCTTCTTCTGCTCAGTACTTTTCCCCTTGCAGCCAGGTGGCCTTTAGGGCTGCTCACATCAAGAGTCCTGCTCTCATCACAAGTTCTCTGCAAATAGTCTGTGGGGTTTTGAGTACCAGGCCTCAAAAGAAATACAGCAGAGGATGAACAAGCAAGATAGCTGAAAAAAGTGATCTAGAGGGAAGGGGGAAAAAAAGACTGCAGTGTGTTTTATCTAGAATAGAAAGCAATAAAGGAAATGAAAGCAGGGAGGGGAACAGGGATGCCCATCCATGGGCAGTGGTCTTCCATGCTTCATTATATTTGTTAGTATATTAGAAAAAGATTGGAGATCATTTTGGTAAAATAGCTTATTTTGTGGGAGACTGTGGGATTGCTTGTGCTGGCAAGGAGGAGTGTTCAGATCAAGAACAAGGAGGAGGAGACCTCCATACTACTACATCACCATGGGGGCAGCAAGGTCCCCAAACTGCATGGCAGATACTGCCTGTGCTATAGGTAATTTGAAAAGCAGTGTTTCTAAAACCACCGTGCTGGTGGAGTAGGGAGGTTGGAAGGCCTTTCCTGGCAGCAAAGGGCATACCTTGAGAGTAAGAAAGGAGGAAAGAGCAGCAGAGGAGCAAAGGGAGTTTGTTATGGGAAGGATTTTGGCACCTTCTGCTCCTGGTGAAGTGCTGCAGTCAGCTTCAGTGGGATCTGTGTGGCATTTTAGTTGATTCATGAGTGGCTCCTGCACAAATGCTGGTGAGGGACAGTTCTCCCATTGTGTGGGAGCATAACATAAACCCCTGCTCTCCCACGAGCACAGCTGCCCGCCTGCTTCATTCCCAAGGTTGGGCTTTAGCACAACTGCTGTTAAACAGCAGTGAGCTGGAAAGATCTCCTAACTGGTTTTATGCAAATGGGAGCCAGATATCTCATGCATGTGTATTTGCACACAGACAGTGTCCCTGTCAAACAATGGATACTGTTTTGTCATGTAAATAGTGCTCAACTGACTGAGGGCTTGCTGAGAGTTGATCTCCCTTGTCTTGAATGGTTTTGACATGTGTACAGGCAGGTATTGGAAGAGAGGGCAGGGAGAGGAATAGAGTTGTGAAATGTCAATGAGATAAGCCAAATAAAAAACCCCAAATTGTGTTATATGGGAAGTTGCAAGTTTATAACCTGCATATTGGATGAGTGGGGTCAGAAAGAGAGGAAGTAAAAGTAGAAGAAAAAGGGGAAGAAGCAGGAGGGGAAGAAAACCAGTTGTCTTCGTACAAAGATATTAGTGATGTTTAACTGTGACTTGAAACTGCCTCCGATGTTCATCGTTGGTCTCCTTGTGTCTGTGCCTCCCTCCAGAAGCGTTCTGCTTGCAGGTGCAGCATTGGAGGTTGATCTTGGTGGTAAAAAGGCCACCAGCTGCAGTGGAGCAGTGCAATCAACCAGTCCAGTTGGTTGTGGTGGAAGCGTGATTAGCAGCTGTCATGCAGATGCTCCCTGGGAGGCTGCTAAATAGCAATTGTTGGAGTAATTAATAGCAACAAGTGGGGAAAAAAACTAAAAGCCGAGGAAGCGCTTTCACTCATGTGCCACCAGGCCTTGCTGATACTCAGGGTGATGAATCACACAACTGTCCATATGCAAACTGGATAATTTTACTTGGTGTGATAAAATATGCAATGAAAACAATAGGAAAAAATGCAGAGAGCAACATATAAACTACCAGACTCTTATGTAGGTGTCCAGTTCAAAATGTTGATTGGTATAAAATCTAACTCTAAAAATAGTATTGATGTTGTTGTAAGGAAAAGTATGATCTAAAAGCACATTATTCTTGACTTGGGGCTTTGCTGTTTTCCAGATATAGCTGCTACTGGTGTGGTTTTCACAATGACACCTTTGATTGTCCTGGGCTTCCCTCTGGTTTTTAGAAATCATCTTTCCTGTACTTTTTTGGCAGTGCAGATGCTGAAGCAGCCTGCTAGCGGTTTGGAGGGGAAGGAGTTGGGGAGGGGGAAGGTGCATGAGGTGTTTTTTGTCCACTCTTCCAATTGCATAGGAGAGAGGCCAGAGCTGTGAGCTTTGAGACCCTGCCACCAGGCAGCCAGCTGCCTGCCTGTGCCTTGCTGTGCCATCCTGGCCAAACATCTCCTAGAGCATCCGTAGAGCAGAGTGACTCATTGAGCTGCGGGCAGCATCCATGGGGATGCGGCTGGACCTCAGTGCCTGGCGATGGTGCCTCACTGCTGCTGGTCAGGAATGTTAATCCATGATCACCCTGTCCCTTTCCAAGCTCTGCCGATGGGGTGAGCAGGTTATTCTCAGAAGGGATTGCCCTTTGGTGGAGCAACTGAACTGGTGGGCTTCATCCCTGGCTGGCTTCCCTGGAGCGGATCAGGAAGTAGGTGTTGCTTTTCCAGCCTGCCCCAGGTAAGTAATCTGATCTTAAAGAAGCAGAGAGGTGGCTTATTTAAAAATGTGTTAAAGCAAAATCCTTGTTTTGTTGTTTTGAAGGCAGAAGGTTTGAATATTCCTGAGCTCTGTGTTTCCCCTGAGTTCCCAGATTTGGGGGATGATAATAAGGGATTTAGTCCTGGACAGCAGGTTCTGACAGCAGGGATGTGATGCAGAACCTGTAATTGTGTTGTTTGGCTCATTTTGCACCATCTGGGTGTGAAAAGGGTGGTTGAGCTTTTAATTATAGTCCTTGGGCATCTGGTACCCTCCTCCTTCTGCTGCAAGTAGGGACATGATCAAGTAAAGATGCTTTGTGTGTGTGCGGCATGTAGAGAGTTAAAGCTGGCAGGGAGTGATGCCACTGCTTGTTCAACCATCAGGCTGGGGAAGGTTCCATGGGAGGGGAAGGAGAGGGTTGTTTCCCCTCCCTCTCCCACTGGTCACCTACCTACCAGCTCAGAAGAAGAGGAAAGTTGGTCTTAGAGTTGCCTGGGCTTACTCTCCTAGTTGGATGCACTTTTCTGAGTTGCAGATAATCTCAGCTAAGGTGATGTAAAGGATCTGGTGTGGGAAATGTGACCTGTTGTGCCAGTGTCCATCTGTGAAACAGCCCAGAGCAGGAGCCAGGCTTGTGATGTGATTGCCCTACGGTAAAGGAAACTGACGACTGCTGGAGACTTGGTCAATGTGGGAGACATCCATAAAAGACCAATAGCTGAATCAACTCCTTGCTATGCCTTTATAAGTGATCCAAGCAGTGGAAGAGGCAAGAAGGCAAGCTACATGGTAACAGCGGTGCTATCACAGCCTGTCACACCAGTGTGGCAGGAGATGGCAGGCTGAGGCGGCTCTTGATCTCTGGGGTGGAATGTACTGCAGTGATGGGAACACAGTGAGAAAGAGGAATCAAAATTCAAACTAGGGAGTACAATTTCCAGCATTACCTTGTGCAGGTACGTACCTGTTAACCAGATTTTTTCCCTAGCAGCACTGAACTTTGAACTGTTGTGAGTCAGTTGATGTATTAAGGTACATTTCTAGCGGTGTGGCTAAGATGTAATGAACATCTACAGCTTATGTGAAATTGCTCAGAAATGTCAGCATGTCAGGAAAATATCTCCATGGAGATTTTTGCAGTGGATATAGAAACCTCTCAGTCACAATGATGTTACTGTTTTGTTTTGTTTCTTTATTAATTTCAGGGGTAAGAAAACCAAGCAGGATTTGACCACAAATGTTCTAAGATGCAGAGTTGTCACTGTATTGTGCATGATTCCATCCAAAGCATAGGCATCCAGCTTAGGTGGGAACAAAGAAGCAATGGTATGGTTCATCTGGCAACCACTGTTGCACAGCCAAGGCTGGCACAGAAACAAATTACTCCTCTGCCTGAAAAGCTCACAGAGAAAGATCCCTGTTGTAAGGCTTGCCCTGCAAGTGTGCGCTGGTTAGGAGGGAAGGAGTGGGAAGTGCTCCTGGTTTACAGAGGTGCTGCTCTGGGATGTGTTGGGAGCAGGGGGGCTGGCTCGGGGGCTCAGCTTGCTTTAGTAGCACAAGTCACCAGAAAGCAAATACTTAGGGAGGCAATGTTGAAACTTGGGTTGCTTTTCACAGCCCAAATCACTAAGTGTAGGCCACCTGTACTTCTTGGTTTGTACTATACTGTGCACATCAGGTGCCAGAGCAGCAGGGTATGATGTGTACAGTGCTGGTGAAAGATACAAGGAGTTTTTCTTCTGTCTTCCATCTTTTCCATGTTACCAGGGTGTCCAAACTGTCTGTCACAGTGAGGGTGTGAGACAATGGCACCACTTCTCAGTTGTCTCTTGTTGCGGTGCCTCTGAGGCCCAGAAAGTTTGTAGTGTTTCCCTGAACAAATGTGTGGTTATTTCCATGTTACACCAAACATGTTTACACTTAGAAAGCAAGGGGAAGGTGAGAAAAAGCTAACCTGAATATTTTACCTGGAAATAGTATTACTTAATATATATAGAAATTAAGCGTCAGTTATCTGGAGTTACTTTCTGGCTCTGACATAACTTTTCTATTAACCTTGGAGAAACCAGTAACTTTCCTGTGCTTTCAAGGGCCTTTTTCTAAAATGCATGTAATATTCTTGAGCATATTATTTACCTCAAAGAGTGTTATAAGAATTGCTGCTCATAGAGTATTTCAAGATTCATTAATACAAATTACCACTGGAGTGCAGAGTAAATTCTCCTAATATCATCTACTACTACAAATTAACCAGAACGGTTTTAATATACATGACCAAAAATGCTTAGTGTACATCAGTGATCCTGTAGCGTCCAGGGACTTTGGATACCACTTGATGACACAGGAGATCACAATACCCTATTAACTATTTAATTAAATAGGGCTACAGCATGTTTTTGTCATAGAAAGGGTACTAGTGGACACAGTCCAGTAACACTGGAATGATGTTCATTAAAAGGTCTCGCCCCCAGTATTTAAAAGACAGGGAGTTCACGTGCCAAAGCCATCCATGCATTTTCTCCTTGTTGCTGGGAGTGGCATCTTGGTATGAGGGTGGAAATTAAATCCTTCTGCTGTTCTGCTGCTGATCTCCCTGCTGAAGCTGTTAGCAAAAATGTCAGTACTCTGAGTGGTGGGATTATGATGGGGAGGGTTTTGTAATATCAGCTAAACTGAGACAAACAAATCAATTTAGGGGGGCAGCAAAGACATTAAGCAGTAATAGCTTTTAGTAATAGCTTTTAGTTACTGCTGTTTTGAGATGGATTCAAAAGGATAATGTAAGGGTGAGAGGCATTGTATGCTGCTATCAATCTCCATGATCATCTAGTCCCTGTAGCGATTACCTAGGCTGTGCAACGCCTGTAATACTGGTAGCTGATAAGGAGCAGTGCAGTGATATTTCAAGAGAGAAAGATAAATCATCTAGATACACACTGGCTATCTTGAAGGTGTTTTTTCCTGTACTGAAACAGTTAAATACCCATGTGTGCAAAGCAGAGGTAAAGCTGAAACCCTCTCAGAGTGGGCAGGTTCTGGGTCCTACAGCTTAAAGTGATCTGTGGATGCATTTTCTGGAATTATGTCAGAAATCCTTTTTCAGCTCTGATGGCTCACTGAACAGGTCAGTGGAGCCCAGGAAGAAGAACACACAAGTTTGTGTGATGAGTGCTACATCTGAATTGTTGCTGGGCCCAGTGGAGCATGATATCAGCACTGCAGGGGGAGCATCATTTCTCGTTGACAGCAAAAATGAGTGCTTCCCAGTTGCAGGTCATGATCCCTCCCAGAGGTGTCCTTGGGAGAGGCTGTGAAGCATTTTATACTCATGAGGGAGTGTTTAGCTGTCTTTAATTGCTGACTGCACTCAGTCCTTCCACTGCAGAGGTTTGTATATTTTTGTAGCCCATAACTATAACATATTCTTGTTCCTTTGGCCAACGCAGGCTGAGCTACTGTTAGCAGTGGATGTAGTTAACCTGTCCTTGGCTAATTAAAGTCTGAGAAACCCAGTGGGAAGGACAGAATGAAAGGGGCCACACAGATACAGGTTAGGCCAAAAGCTCTCAGGAAGTTTAAGGATTTTTCTCCCAAACTAGGGGATTGAGGGCACATTATGTGGTACTGTCTGTATCCCTCTGCATTGCAACAGAAGTACAGTGTCTTCAGGAGGCTTTGAGGCTTTTTTGTGACTCCCTTCCAAAGTGATGCAAAGGCAGACACCCAGGGAGGAGCTGCTGCAGTGCTTCTGTTTCTGAAACCTTGCTGACAGCAGTGTTGTTTTCTGATCCACAGGTCCAGAGGATGGCATAGCAGTAACGTCAGTGTCCAGAGAGCTGGGGTCCTTCCTCACCTGTCTGTATGCTGCATGAACTGATCCCAAGCCTTTGTTTTTGGACCGAGGAATCGTGAAAACCTGTCTCTCCTAATTCATGAGCCAGCAGGATGTGGTTGCCGTGCTTTCAGAACGCCTGCTTGTAGCTGCCCACAAAGGCCAAGTGGAGAATGTGGTGCAGCTTATCAACAGGGGTGCCAAGGTAGCCGTTACCAAGGTAACGAGAGAAAAACGCTTTGCGAAATCCCTGGGAACTAACATAACTCCTAGACCATTGTCTGTGAAAATGCCTTTGTAGCTTTACCAGTCTGAATGTGACTGGGGTTAGTGCTTAGATTTCCTTAAAGTTTATACCTAATAGCTCATGTGTATTTACAGTGTAGTACATGTCTCATATTTACACACTTCCCAGCAGATGCAGCTGTGGTGAATGCTGTGTCCTTAGAAACGTGGTGTGTCAATGGAGCCATGTTTCCAATGCAATGTTTTTCAAAGCGTGCACTGACTTTTGAGCATTGTGTGAACTGATGAGTGGAGCTATTCATCACTGTGGAGGGAAGGTGGTTCAGAGCCACCATCTTTCCGGGTGAGGGGTGGAGAGAGCCACCTGTCGCACAGGGGAACGGCATGCAGAAAGCATTTCCTGCCACTGAATTCTCTTGGTACAGCAGCCTCTTATACATGACGTCTTCATTGATTTGTGCTGTGGAGTCCCCAGTCAGTTCCAGACTTGGCAGTTGCAAACTGTGTTCCCTGTACCTTCGAGATGACGTCAGCATCGAAGGATTTCTGCTTAGACATTAAGATAGTTCGAAGATGTTCATCTATTTCTGATTCTCAACATGTTATAAATAATACTAGCATATAGAAGAGATAGAATTAGCTGTTGCATAGGAGGTTTGATCAGGAAAAAACCTTCAAAAGAATTAGGCAAATTGGATCTTTAGAGCTGCAACATAACGTTTGGGACATCCTGTTTTGATGAACTATTGTTTTCCATCATACCTAGCTTTATTTATGTTTCCATTGGTTTTGAACACTATATATATGGGAGCTAATATTTACAGATAGAAAGCAAATGTGAGTAGATTTGATAAGCAGTTTGTCTTTTCCTCTTTTTATCTGTCAGTGACAGTTGTTTTTCAATCCCTTTGCAGTGTTTGAGTTCTAGATAGTATTTATTTTGAAAGTTGGAGTGATCCAAGGACAACTGGTGTTTGTAGGTTTTGTTTGACAAAACTAAGTGGCCTGTTATTGGTAGATACAAAGCACAGATGTAATAAACATGAGTGTTCCCATAAAGATGCCTGTTTGGCTCTGTTGGCCAAGAAGTTCTGTAGCTGATGAACAGGTATTAAAGGTAGTCAATAATAGATCAGGAAATACTGACTTACAGATGTCTGAATGGTAGCTTGGGGGTTTGTGGCTGTTTTTTTGTTTGGTTGGGTTCTTTTTAAGATCATGAGCTTTTTAAACTGCTAAGGGACCTACCCAAAATGATTGAAAGGATGCTATGCTGTGCATAAATTTGTGCACTAATGTAATTTCAGATCCAGCTTCCACATTGTTTGAATATAAAATGCCCATCCTTTGTCATGGTTGACAGAATAGAATAATCATGCCACTGATTTAACTGTTTCATGAAATTAGTTGCCATGATCCACAATTCCAATGCAAAATTAACACTTCCTCATTGTTAAGGTTGTTTATTATGCAACAATCAATGCCTTCTGTTAATTACAGTAAGAAGCAAATCGTGTAGCTCTGACTTTCAAACACAAAATCAGGTTATAATTTAATAAAATACAGATTCACTAGAGTTGGCAAGTTTTTCTTTCCTGTATGGTATAGGTGGCTTCCTGCTTCTTGCGCTTGCTTTACTGTTCAACCCTTGCATGCAAAATCAAAGCAAAGCTCATTTGGTTGCAAAACTGCACCCAGGTGCAGAGTATTGGTGTTTCTGTTGGGAAGCTGAGCTTGCTGGTGAGCTCTGAGGCCATAACCGTAGCTGACCTGGTACTACAAGATTGTAGCTAATTCCTAGAGATTGTAGGTCATCCCCATGGAACCCAGGGAGGGGGATGAAAAAATCTGTCCCTGTTGTCATTCTGGATGCATAATGGCACATCAGCAGACAGCACAGATGAGGTACTTGGGTACCTTGGTGATAGGCCTTGCTCAAAAGAGAAGGCAGCAGGTCAGCAAGACTGTGGAGGAGTGCACAGAGGAGTAGAGATGCTCTCAAAGGAGCAACTGAGGCTTGCGTGCTTGGGGTGTTTTGGAAGCACACACTCATTCTTTCCATGCTTTGAGACAGATAGAGGTGAGGCTAATGTGACCCAAGAGGTGTAAGACCAAGCTGCTGCCCTTGTCAAAGCCCATCAGTTCAGGCTTAGTAACGTCCTATGCAGGTCTACACAGCATCCAGTTGGCTGGCTGGCTCTCACATAGCCAGCTTGCTGCATAGGAGAGCATGTGCATATTTGCCTATGAAAGGCTGTATAAACATACCCCGTAAGAGCTTGATTTGCTAATCTGGTGAGACATAAAAGCTGGAAGGAGAAAGAGACATTTAAAGTCACAACAAGATTGTCACAGGAGCAAGCCTGTATAAATTAGCCTCACTTTTTAACTGGAAATGTAAAGGGATTTTTTAGCCATCAGAGAGCCAGGTTCTTGTGCAGTCTTTTGATAAGCAGAACAGGTGAAAAATAAGAACTACTTTCTGGATAGGGATTGTTAATTTTAGAATGGAAGTTAGATGGCAGGCTTGCGGTAGTGGAAAACTGTTGACCAAGCTTTCAGATAAATTGAAACCCACAGCCCTCTCCCCAAGGTAAAAGTTCTTGCAAACGAGGCATAAAAATAAATTTGTTCATGTGCATGCCTTAGTTGTCTTTTACCTGTATGTCTTACGCTTTTATTCAGAGTTTTCAGTTTGTTCTGTCAGATTGGTTTTGAATTCTAGCGATTTGCTTCAAAAGGCTTTTGTACTTGTCAGCCAATGTTCCTGCTGAATTCTGTCAGTTTTACTGGAAGAAGACATGCAGAGACAAAGCTCTTTGAAAGGAGAAAGAAGTTCCCACATCACTTTAGGCTTTAAATGTTTTTCTGATACACATCGGGAAGCTCAAACCAATTCTTGTGAAAAACACCATGCAGAGCCACAGCTTGAAGTGACCAGCATCGAGAGTTAAGTGCCAGAGAGTTCTTTATTCAAACAGGGTTGAGCATAGCTGAAGGAAAGTGAAGGATATTTTCTGTAACAAAGTACTGTTAAATACTGGATAGCTGACAAGTTCATCCAGTTCTATTTTTATTGTATGTATGGAAGGTCATATGATGTGGTTAATTGCTGCTTCAGTAAACAGCAGTTCACCTGCAAAATGGTATTTAATTCTTGTCACCTCTAAGTAAATGATGCCTTTAAGAAGAAGAAAGGATATGAAAGAAACAAAGTTCAGTGGAGAATCCGTGTATCCAGGTGCTCACTTCAGTGTTTCCCTGGGGATGCGCTTGTTTTGTTTCGGCATCATCACTATCAAGGCAACTGTGCAGGTGAAGTCAATATGGAAGTGTGCTTCTCCCTGACTCCAGTAAGGGATACTGGGTTCATTCCAGATTTGGGGCCCTTTAAAGTATGTAGAGAAGAGCTGATGGCCACTAGGTCGCATTGCTGCTTACAGTCTGACATCAGAGAGGGCAGAGGGGGAGAGGGCTGGTGGCACTGCATTGTACGTGCATCAAGCATTTGTCCTGCTGCTTGGGATCTCTGTCACCAACCGTGCGGGATTCTGGCCAAGAAAGAGATGGCCCTAGTGCTCAGCAGAGGCTTCATGGCTCAAAGTGCTAATGGATAATTTCCATTTTTGTGCCTTTTTATCTGAGTTCTTCGCAAGTGTGAAATTTATATCATTTCTTTATGATAAGTGAAAAAAATACCCCAAACAATTGATGATACAAATTTCCTGACTCAACAAGCAGGTGCCTTTACAAAGTATTTTGGCGAATATGCTTCAAAAGCTGGAAAATTAAGAACTGAGCTTGGTGTAATTAAATCTTTTCTTCCAAGCAAGAAAGTTGATCTCTTCTTTTAGTCCTTTTGTAGTAGAGCTTTCTTTCAGTAAAGTTATTGACAGCTGCATCTTTGACATGAAAGCACTGGGCCTTTTGCAGAGCTGCTCTGCCTTGTTGTCTTCCCAGGATGTTGTTTTTGGGGATTATTCTTTGTTTGATTTTGTGAATTGGGATAGGTTAGGGAGAGGGCTGTGGACCACCAGGAGTGGCACAGGAGTGGTGGTAGTGACATCTCAGATCAGCTCAGCTCTTTCCTTGAGCTTGCCCCCAGAATGGTGCTTGGAGCATGGAGAGAAGTGGGATTTGACCTTCCAGGCATCAACTGGATGAAATAAGGCACTTTGCGGTAAAGGCAGCCATTAACATCAGGTTGCTCAGTGCTCAGAGACAAAATTTGCAGGTCTCCATCACTGCACTACAGCTCGCCAAGACAGAAGTGTTCCTGGGTGTTGGGTTTCACTGGGGTATTGCAGCACAGGGTGGAATGTTAAATAGCAAGACTTAATAAGGCCAGAAAAAGGTGTGTATTAGTAAGCACGCACAAAGGAGTGTCCCACTACTCTATTAAATGTGAAAAATATTGCCAGAGAAAGACATAAAGGTAGTACAGGCAGTTTAAATGTAACTTGTACAGCACCATGGGGTTTATGAATATTTTTTCAGAGGGAAGCAGAATATAGCTTTTCTGCAGAGCGCAGCATTAAGATCATAGCTATAAAACTGAAGTCTGTGCAGAAGGGATGATTATTTGGAAAAAACCCTGTAGAAATGCAAAAGGTAGTGCCTCTGTTTTGATTCAGTAATTCTGTTTGTTTGTTTGATTTAACGTTTGAATTAGTAGTTACAAGCCTACTATATGGCAACGCTTTTGTAATGCTGAGCTACTTGTACTCTTGCCATCAGGATTTCAACTTCAGAGCATGTTGAGTTCTTCAAAACAATTGCTTTTTTTCCCTTTTTAGAACGGAAACAAACAAAATATGTATTTTGATGCTTTCACATTTTTGTTCTCCTTCAGTTTGAAAAACTATTTGTGTCTATTTTAAACAAAATAACTGAAAGGGGAGCCAGCGAACATTTAGGGACTTGCTGAGTGCCTCCTGAGGTCAATGAGAAACTTTCTGCTGACCTGAGTGAGCAGGTTATTCATGGAGAGCAGTCTGAAGTCATCAGTGTGACAAGACTTGGGTTTTTGTTTTCAAGCATTCTAATAAAAGGTGGATAGGCATGTTTTTGTGTATGTGCAGAATGGATGAATAAGTGATAGTCCTTGTGCAGCACAAGAGCAAGGTGAGATAGGAAACTGAGTGTACCTGCATAAAAGTATCTACAAATAAACACAACAAAGGATCATGTGGCTTGTGGTGCTGAGGCCCCCCTGCACTGATTTGGTTGCAGAGTGCATACATTGGCAGCTGCTGTAAGAAAATTCTGCTTTTATATTGTATGTATCAACAGCTGCCTGTCAATGCCTGGAAGTTAGACTCTACAGATTAAATACAAACATAAGCCCTACCCTTCCATTTTACTGATGAAGTTCAATGTGGCTGTTTACTGTGCTTGGCTGCAACCTGATACTCCCCATAGCTATAGCAGCATGTCAGGGGTGTTGAAGTTGCAGCTTTAGTGCAACGTAGTCCCATTTATTTTGTCAATAAGCCTGTGATACAGGAGCATTTGTATGATTTGTTGCCCGCTGAAGCATTTCTATACATTTGAATAGAAGTCCAAATTGCATAATTTTTATATGAATGACTGCTTTATTGGTTCATTAATCCCAGGTTGCAGCAGTCTCTCATTTGTATTTCTGTATTAATCCCCAAGCTGTTGCAGTTGATATTTGGAAATACTCACAAGCTTTTAAGTCAGTAATCTGCATATTAAGCAGTCCCTGGGTTTAAGGTCTCCTTGCAATAAGCATCCAGGAGACATTTATATATTCTTGTTCAGGGAGACCTTAGAGCAGCATCTGGTACCTAAAGGGGGCCTACAAGAAAGCTGTAGAAGGAGTTTCTACAAAGGTAGGTAGGGACAGAGCAAGTGGGAATGGCTTTAAACTGAGAGAGGGGAGATTTAGATTAGATATTAGGAAAAAAATTCTTCACTGTGAGGGTGCTGAGGCACTGGCACAGGTTGCCCAGAGAAGCTGTGGCTGCCCCATCCCTGACAGTGTTCAAGGCCAGGTTGGATGGAGCTTTGAGCAACCTGGTGTAGGGGAAGGTGTCTCTGCCTGTGGCAGGGGATTGGAACTGGAAAAGCTTTAAGGTCCCTTCCAACCCAACCCATTCTATGATTCTGTGTTTCCTTTCCTGCTGGGACCCACTTGTGTATTCAGACAAATCCACTCTTTGATGCTCCGATGGTGAGTGTGAAATGTCTTTAAGGAAGAGACATGGACAGCAAAATTTGTGTGTCTGCCGTCATCTCTCTTGCCCCTAAATACTTCGGGTAGGATGCATTACTGTGAGAGTAAAACTCTGTGGTCTGTTGGTTTGACTTACAGACATGAAGGCAGAAGCAGCTCTGAGTATTGCTGCTAGGGCTTCCTGCTGTAACCTGGATCCATTGAACATTTATCTCCAAAGCTTGCTGTGCTCCAGGTTTCTCATCACAGCATGAGGGGCATCCAGATCACCTTGTCTCTCCCTCACAGTTTGTTCTGGATTAGTGCATACATGCATATGTACTTAAATACCTGTCTCCATATGTGTGTTTGTGTGGGGAGGTGGGTGGGAGTGTTTTTCAGTGTTTGCGTTGCCTGTACTGGAACACTGTCCAACCGTACCTTCCATCTCTGCTCTCATTTTGATGTTACTGGGAAGAAAAAGAAAATCTGGCAGTGTCAGTTCTTGCAGGGTTATGATTAATCTTGAGATCTTTTTCCAAAAGCCCGAGTCTCTAATCAGTGTAATGTGCTGGAATTGATCCTCCTTCCCACTCCCGTCCTCATTACAGTTATAGTTTTCATTTATAGTCCCTTTGTAGTGGGAAGAGCTCAAGGACTTCAGGTATGCAATAGCTCAGGTCTCCAAAGGTCTCTCTCTAAGGGTCTTCAATAGGTTGGATGCCTCTGAATCTGTTTTTGAATAGAGAATCTCCAAACAAACTCTCTGGAATAAAAATAATCCTTTATTTATCTGTTTCAGTAACACTGGGTTGTGGTGTTTTGGTTTTTTTTTCCAATTATTCTTTTTTTAACAAAACCCTGGGTTTTGGGAACTTGGCTGAAGTTACTGAACACGTAGGGATGATGATAGGAGACATGCACAGTTAAGGTGAATCTCTGTTTGCTGAGTGACAGGAACAGCCAAGTAGCTAGCCCTTGCTTGCAGCTCTCCAGCAAGTGCCTTCTCCTCCTGTGTCACCCATCTCCTGTGGCTGGCCATGAGCACGGAGAGGCTGCCTGTTGAGGATGGGGAATGAGTTGGTCCTAGTGGTAGGAGAACCTGGTGCTCCCTGGGGCATCCTTCAGGTAAGCCTGTTCCCTGGGGTGGCTTTATTTTGGTGTGCTGAACAGGCGTGTGAATGTTGTGTGATCCAGGTCTTCTTTTCTTGTGCTTCCTAGGTGATCACTCTGTGTGGTGACTGCCTAGGAAGGTGTATTGGGTGAGGAAAACCTGTCCCTCATATTGAAATATACTCTCCTTTCACTTTGCTTTTAGCACAGTACCTTTGGCTGCATGTCAGCATTTTTTGCAGTGTTTAGAGATGATTATCTTATCAGAAAGTTTCCCTGCTGGGTTATATTAATGTAGTTGACACTGTTTTCCTTTTAAAGAACAGGAGCTGGCTTCAAGTTGGGTTTCTTTGGGATTTTTTTCTGCTCTGTGCACAGATGGCAATTATTTGTTTTCATGGTATATTAGTAACCTGCCAGAAAGTGAGAGGCCTGGATTAGGTGATTTGCTTCCTGCTATTAAGTAATGTAGAAAGTCAGAACCCATAACCATGAACGTGCTGGAGCACATACTCATAATCCAAACATATTGTTCATAGCCTGGAATGATTTGTCAATCGGACTTGCCTTTTCCCCCCCCCTTTTCTCTTTTTTTCCTTTTTCCCCCATGTTACCTGGAGACCTTGTAATACCTTGCTATTGAGTTACCCGGAACAGTGGCACAGCCCTGGCTCTCCTCCAGGCTCCTGGAGAAGCAGGCGTGCTCGGTGCTGCTCAGTGCCCTTCACCAGAGGGGCAGACATTTAGGGGCTTGTGAGCAGGTCAGGCAAGAAACCCCCAGGTAGCAGGCTGGATGGCACCCAGGAGCAGTGGTGATAGCCAAAAGCCCTTCCCACGCCTTCAGTAGGGCAGGAGTGGAAGCTTCCCATGTGGGAATGAGCTTCTGCTGCTAACAGGAGCCAACATTGGGGTTTTGAGACCCACTCTCAGGTGCTTCTCCCTTAGATCTGGCCCCTCAGATCAATAATGTAGGACAATTAATCAATGTTAGTGTAGGAGAATTAATCAATGTTTAATGTTTTCAAATCATTGCACAACTACTCAGTAATGACATGGGCATTCTGTCCCCAGCCGTTCTGTGTATTTCGGCACTGGTTTTCCCTTTTGCTCTGAAGAGGCTGAATTCCTGTGGCTTTTTCCAGTTATGCAGGTTTGAGATTTGCTGTGTGAAATCAACACTGCCTTGAGTTTGGTTTTTTATTTACCTGAAGAGGCTTTCCTGCTGGAGAAGTTGCTTAAAACCTCAGAGGGCTGATGGTTGCCTTCTGCTTACTTGAGGCCGCTAGTAGTCAGTGAGCTCTCCCGGTGTTTTCTGCTTCTGTAGGTGATATATTAGGGCTGATTATCTTCCTTTGCAGGGTAAATCATGGGGTACAAGAACAGAAAATAGCAACAGTAATGAAGAAATAGATATGTGTAATAGATACAGGTGAAGAATAACGTAACTCCTCCTTATCTCATAAAATTCCTAGTGGAAAAAATGGGGTTCTTTCTGAAGATACTCTGCTTTCAGCAGTGGCTGAAATCCTGTTTTCCCAATTGTGATGAAACAAAATCTGCAATTAACAGTTTTAGAGTGTTGCTGTTTAACAATTCTTAAGTGTTTCACTTGCTTTTCATGTTGATGTTTTGAGATTTTATATGTATAGATACATACACACACTTCCTAGAGCAGGACTTAATTCTCTATCCTCTCTTGGGATAAATGGGTTAAACATTTAGGGAATGGCTTGTTGTAGCTCTTCTCTGTTGCCCAGACTGCCTCTTACAATCTCTTCCCTCTCTGAGTCTCAATTCTCATGCCTAATTTAGGAGAAGCACCATATTCCCCTCTTCCTGAAATGTTTCATTTTAAAATCTGTCAAGGGATGATCAAGTGGTGCTCAGTTACGAGTAACTGTTGTTTTCCTCTTGTCATTTCACTTAGATTTTTTTAACCCATTTGTTGGGAGGATGTTGGTTGGTTGTTGTTTTCTTCTTTTTTTAAAAATTGATTTTACTGTCAAATTTCAATCTTTGTTTTTCCTCCTAAAGCCATACAACATGTATCTATCTCACTAGTTAAAGCTTTTCTGTCCTTCTGTTTATTAGGGAAAGGTCCTTAATTACGCTATAGGTTGGATTCCACATGGCTGTTTTATACTCTTACTTTCATGGGGATTAGACCTTAGTAATGTTGAAAAATAAGGTTTATGTAAAACAACTTGATAGATCTTTGGCAAAAGGATGTTGGTTGTCGTACACGTGGAGTAACAGGAAGTGACCACAGGTCTTCCATTCCTTCTAAGAAGAGCATCCGTCATACACAACAGTTCATCAATTCTTGTTTCTATTGCAAAGATGATACCCATTGCAATATATGAATTAGCCCGCTGCTATTGCAACTTGGTCCTACTGAGTGAAGCTGAAAGTGATTGACAATTCTGCACTCCAGACGAAAAGAAACAATGGGCCATGAATTCTCTTCAGGCATGGATAACAAAGCCAAATCCAAAACTCTAAGGGAGTATCCTTATGTCAATGTAATATCCCTTTTGTCAGTTATCACTTAGATAAACTGAAATGTTGGAGAAGGGAGAGGAGGAGTTTTCGGCATACACGAAACTAAGGGGAAGCCTTTGGTACACTAATATATGTCAGTTGCTGCTATTGCAGGTTTCAGAGAGCGAGGTATGAATGAGGAAAAGGAGATAAAAATTCTGTTTAACTACCATGAATAAAAAAAATTGATCGTAAGTTATTACTATTTTCTTCACATTCATAGCATGGCCGGACCCCGCTGCATCTTGCTGCCCACAAGGGTCATCTCCATGTTGTCCGGGTTTTGTTGAAGGCAGGTTGTGACCTGGATATTCAGGATGATGTAAGTAGATGCAACCTTCTTGCTTGGGTGGAGGGGGAAAAGGTAATTTGCAAGTAGCAGTAGACTGTCACTTCTTTGAAGTAGGATGAAATGAAAACAAAATCTGTTTCTCTGTTTTCTGATACGGAGATGTAAAACTGCATGGGAGACAATGTAAAATGGGGTGGTTTTCGGTGAGTAGCTTGGTCCTCTTGCTCAAGCTGCAGAGCTTTATGAGAGCTTTAGTTGTGCCAGGCAGGTGTAAGTAGCAGTGAAAGTCATTATCTGCTGCTTGGTGTAGGAGTGAAGTAAGAGCTCACTGTACTCTGTGGGAACCCATTGGAGCATATCAGGCAGGAGACATGATCTGTTGTGATGTTTGCTTGAAGTGGAAGATGCTTTTGTGTAGGCACATACTGCAGCAAATAGAGTATTGAGCAGTTGCCTGGAGCACTGTGCAGTGTCACAGGGAAATCATCCTGTTGGCAGCTGTACTCGATGTGGGGATGGTCAGATCTGTGAGGCTGTTGTGTGGTGAAGCGCCAGCACAATGAAAACAGCTTTGAATTTAGCAAATGGTAGTTTGTCTTCATTTGCTAAAATATGTAAGTTATTGGAATTTCTCAGTGTTCTGTAAGAATAGTTTTGATCTTGGACCAGGCTTAAAGGCACATTGGCGTGAGTAGTAACGTTGTTTTAGTTACCTCGCTGTGATGAGCAAAGGTGTAGGCTGAAATGCACAACATCAGTTGAATAACCATGAAACCACGATTTCTTCAGACTCATTGCTAACTTCTGATAGTACACTGAAACAAGTTTGAGGAAGGGTTGCTTTTGTTCCCCCTGTAATAAATAAAGTGAAGATTCTTCAAAGGACCTAGAGGTCCAAAGGTGGTTTGTAGAGGCACTTGTATGACTACTAAAAATACACTGGAAATATCTAGGTGCCTTTTGAAAATCCCCTTAGGCATTTATTTGCATCTAGAGAGTCTTAAATGTCTGTAGAAATTGGAAGACTGGTTTCCTTCTCTGCATGAGTAGCTGCTTCCCTGTGAGATGTGAGCAGTCTTTCTGACAAGCTTAGGACTGGGGTACGGATGCAGCCAGCTTGCTACTGGGAATCTTGTTTTTCTAGGAAGAAACTTTGCTTCCTGTGCTCTTTATTCTTTCCCTATGCCCATCTGTGAAATGGAGCAGATTTGCAAGTGTAATGTGAGTATCAGTTTATTCAGATGTATCCTGAGTATGTTTTTTGACTTCTCCCTGCAAAAATGATTCATCAGATATTTAAGAGAAATTGCAGGTAGTTTACAAGTACTGTCAGAGAAAAGCAAGCTGCTGCTCTAAGAATGGAAGAGCTTCCACCAATTTGGTCAAGTTGGATTTCTGTGAAAACTGTTTTTTGAGTAAGTCTGGGTTTTCTGAATCCTCTAGTAATAAAGTCTAGGCTGTTTATATGTAAATGTGAAAGCCATAATGGAGAAACAGTAAATCAGTGTATAGCATCGTTTTGGTTCAGCAGAGTCTTGCACTGGAGAGAGTACTTAGCTTGTAGAAGCTGTGTTTCACTTGCCTTACAAGCTTTGCAGGGGCTTTGTTCATAGCAACTGCATACCGCTTCTAAATGTGGTGACTAATCTGAACAGAATAGATGCATGCTTGATTCACAGATGCTGTTTCTTTAAAATGTATTTAGATTTTAGCTCTGTATTTTGTGCTAGTAATTTGGTTGGGGTTGAGGAGAGCCACAGGAGTTGCAAAGTCTCAGTGCGTGTGGATTTGTCTTAGAAGAGGGGGAAGGCTAAAACTTCAAGTGAAGATTTTTGCTTGTGAAAGGTATTAACTAAAATATTTCTGCTTTCCTTTTACATAGGTCTTCAAAAAGGTTCTATATTTTTTGTTTCAACTCGTAAAATTAATTTTTATTCTTTATTTATGCCTCACAGAACATATTTCTATTCTATTTCAGTTGACATTTGTTGATGATGCCTTCGGTCCCTTTTATTGTGTGCTCATTTGTCAGTGAGGGCATCTTAGTTTCAATGTTGATTAACATCTATATGTTTAATTGCTGTTTTTCAGGAATACAGATTTAAGTTCAAAGATGAAATCACTCATAAGAGTGGGAAGTATCATATTTAATTGAAAAGTACATTACTTAGTTGATTTTTGTCTGTGGCATTGTTGTGATAACATCTCCAGTTTCTAAAATGCTGATTTAGATTTTATTTTTCTAAATAACAGGAAACATAAGCACATTTTGTTTTGGAGTTGACTCTCTTTAGCTAATGAATGAATGAAAGACTAACTTTTAATCTGCCACATGATAAGCAGAAACTTATTGGAAGTTGCTACCTGTTGTGGAGAGATTAAAACACTCACTTCATGTTCTACAGATAAATTCTTTTACCCACGGTAAGAGCCATAAGAATTAGTTGAAGAATGACCTCCAGTGGCCTGGAGTGGGATTATTATGAATTTCAGCCGGTGGAGTCCAGCTCTGTAGAGTACGCCACCCCGGGAGCTAACTCCTTCCTTCTCCCTGCCAATACTGAAAAGTCTTACTGGGATCCCAATGCTATCTCTGAATGGTCAATGAGCATCCACACAGCACACACCTCAGAAATAGTCAAGGAGAAAGTTGTGCCGGTGAAGGAAATCAAGGATGAAAAAGATAAGAAAAACCAGAAGAGAAAGGCTAGAAAGGAACCTAGAAGATCAGAAAGAGAGAAGGAGGTTAGAAACCTTGTGCATCAACCCTGCCTTGAGCTTGATGTCTTGCACGGCTGCATGCTGTGAAACCTTGGCCCGATGGTCTGGCATGACCAAGCTCTTCTGCGGTGCATGACTGCATGGCCGGCTTTGCGCTGGGTGTTCTGCAGCAGGTCTCCTGCCCTCTATGTGCTCTCTGGGAAAACAAGTTGATTTAAAATACAGGCCTGAGGCCCCGAAACTTCCCTTCTGGAAGCTCCAGTTTAAGAAGCAGAAAATGAATTTCACATGGAACAGTAACCCATGGTTTATAATGATTTCTAGCTGAATATAAATATGCAAAGTGGCTTATTCCTGTACTCCCGTTTCTGTCCATTCAAGCTGTAATCTGTTTCATTTGTGATTTTTTTTTTTGTGCCTCGATCACTTCTGCTGGTCATGCATCATCATTTATCATTCAGAGTGAAGTAGTTCGTACTGTGTGTCATGATGACTGCTTTTCTTCAGCAGAGGAGGAGGAGAGCAGCACAGTGACACTAGGGAACACTAGAGCACATGATTCAATCGCCTTTGTGTCAGCTGCTTCAAAACGTCCATGTATGCTTGGATGCTCCTGACAGGATTTAATGCTTGGCTGTATTTTGAACTTTCCACCATGAATTTAGTGATTTGATTTCATAGTATAAGACTTTGCAAGTGCCATCCAGCACTTTGTACTGGGGATTGAAGGCACGAGTTTTGGCTGGTTATTTGGTGCAATTCTCCTGTAGCAAGACAGGTTTTTCTGAGATTTCTGCAGACATGGAAAGACAACGAGCAGGCAAAGTGTGACCCTGCAGAAGGGCTTTAAAGGAGATTGTACTATTGATGGATGCTCTGCAGAACAGGAGTGTGTAGGAAAACAAAATATGGTGGTTATAGTTTGGGGGTTTTTTTTAAATTAAAGAGAAGAAGAAGTAATATGTATTGCAAACTGGTGTAAACCAAATCTCATTAGATTTGGGCAGTGGAGTCTATAACAGAGACTCCAATATCCAGGATTGCTGGCAGAACATGTAATAGCTCCCTGAAACCCCTTTGTAAATTGTGTTATTTCCCTTCCCTTGGGGGGAACTTAAGTTCCCAGGAGCCTGGTCGCAGTGGTTGTGTCCACTGCTTTAATTTAGTCAGTAAATGAGGAAACTCGAGGAGATAATTGCAAACACCAGGATACTGAGCAAGTGCCCCTAGCCTAACCAATACAGAAGTGCTACAGTAAAGAGTAGCGCCATAATCCATGGAGAAGGTCAGGATCCATGTATCTGACTTTCTTCAGGAGCCCCAGCCTGTAACCCTCCCTTGAAAGCAGGTGTGTAAGCTCTCTGTACAAAGCATGGTTTCACAGTTTGGAAATGTACCTGCTGGTGCTGGGCCTTGCTGTGCAATAGACCCATTACAGGTAGAGCTGTCAGGATGTGCAGTCCCACATCCTATGCAGCAGGAATGCAGACTCCTATCCCAGTCTTCCAGCATCTCCCTCTCTCTAGCCCAGTGAATACCAACATGTTTCTTAAAAGTGGAGCTCTTTTGATACAGCAGTGCTTTCATGGCAAGTCAAGCTGGGTGAGTACCATAACCTCTGGGTGCAGTCACTTGTGCAAGCCAAGATGTCTGGGGTGTTGAAGGGAAAATGCTGGAGTTTGAGTTGCTTTCAGGGCTAGGAAGGGGATTCAAGATGCATCAGTGTAGACTTAAGTGCCTTACTTCTACCAAGCTTCACTTAAGCACCTATGTGTCGTCTTGGCTTCAGGCCCACACCTGCATTTAGTCAGACTGTTGTTTCTGTCAAGGCCACGTTTGTGTGACACAGCAGAGGTGTTATCTCTCTCTATTGCTACTGAGCTGCAGTCTGTTCCTGAGGGATAAATCACCAACAAATAGCATCATAAATTGTGCCCAACATAATAGTCTGGGCAGTTAATACACATTTACCGGTGTAATTACGCTCTGAGCCTCTGCAACAGCCCCCTAATGCCTTGCTAAAGGCAGAACTCCGATGAGTGCTTTCAGAGACAGTTATTTTAGCAGTTAATAAAAAGAGTCAGTGATTGCACTGTCTGAAAACTCACACTGTGAAAAGCGTCGTCAGTTTTCTCTAACTCCATAAGGGGCAAGATTGGGGTTTGCTCCTCTGCTGCAGGGGAGGCAAGGCAGGTTAGAAACAGTGGAGCAGGCAGGGTTATTTATAAGTGAGCTCCGCTATCTGTGGCTGGGTGCTCAGTGACTTACACACAGAGGCCGTCACGGTCTGGTGGCTCAGCTTCCAAGGCACCTTAGGCAGTTTAAGGTTCATGTGTGTGCTGAGGTCCGAGGGAATGGTTGACCAGTGTCTGCCCTGCTGGCTGAGGGGCCTGGGGGTGGTAGGGACCTTCTCCAGGACATTGATAACTGCCATGTCTTCAATGGGAGGTGCCTTGCTGCAGTTGAGGCAGGGTTTGAGATACCCTTTGACACTCCTTGTTACTTGGATGAGGTATTTATTTAGCTGCTCAGGGTGCTGGCTGGATCTTACTCTTAGATGCTTGGCTTTCCCTGGACTTGCATAAGGAGGATGTCAGCAACAATGCCCACACCTTGGGCAGGAAGCCCCTGAGCCTGCCATTTGTGGGACTTGTTCCCCTTCACCTGCCTGAGCTTCCATTCTGGGGACCAGAATATAGTATGAGACAAAGCCCGGGCATGGCTGAAGCTGTCCCTGTGCTGCTCTGCAGTCCCAGTGAATGGTCCCCAAGCACATGGGCAAGGCTTCCCAAAGAAGCAGTGAGGTGTGCTTCCTGCTTTCCAAATACGTGCTTGTTTTTAATTTAACTGAGGTGCCATTAGAAGTAGCTGTTGTATCGACAACCCCCAAAAAGCTGAATGGCCTTTGACTGCACTGCAATTACTGTGATGAGGTTCTTGTTGTTAGCCTTTAAACTAGCCCAGCAAGAAGACCCTTAATTATAAACTAAATCCAATACAGTCTATTCCTGCCTCCCATTTGGTCTTCTCCACAATCAATTTTCCCGACTCTAAAGAAGTAGGAACCAACCATTCATTGTTCAAGCTCCATCCATCACAGTGGCAGATGTCATCTTGCTTTAGTCTTTATTATAATATTTTCTGGAGTTTTGCTGGTGCAGCAATACAAGTTGGCAGGGATAGGTTGATGGATTACTTTCCACTTCATGGTAGTCAGCTAAAATGACCTTTGCACTGTCCACATTACCCATTGCTGCAGTAGCTACTGTCATTGGTACCGTGTATTAGCAAAAAAAGGTTGTAAGTTTTTCCCCAGCTTGTTAGCAAGCAGATTTCTGTGAAGTTATAGTTACTGGAAACTGGCACTTGGCACTTGTGAGATGGTATAATTTGGACATTTTCCTTAACGTGTTGGTTAGCTTTAAATGTGGAACAGATACACAAGTTCAGAGAACTCGCAGTGTTGTCAGTTTTCCAGTACTTTGTGTTTGTCTGAAAGTCCCAGTTCCTGCAACTGTTACTGTCTTTGTTCAAAATTTCCAGTTTTAATAGGGGCAAGAACAAAAATAAGAGTCTGTGACCTCTAGAGACAACACGGACATAGCAAATTTAAACCAATTTCAACACAATTTTTTAAAATCAACTTCATGATTATAAGCCGATTTAATGATTTACTGGGGGGGAGGAGGTTGGCATTTCAGGGGTTACTGAAAGGTAGTGGTTGGCAATGCTAATTTTTCCTTATGGATTAATAACTATTTTGCTGTCATTAGCACAAAAGAAGCCCACCAAGAGCAATTCTAAAATCAGCTCTTAATTGCCTTTGAGAACAAATTATTCAAATTACCCAGTTATCTAAACACGTGCAGACTGCAGGGCAGAAAATACAGAAATTTCTCTAGTTTTAGTATTCAATATAATGTGGCGTCATCTGATAAAGATTTGTAGCAGAGAAATTTTGAACCTATTTAGGGCTAGCGTCCTGCAAGCTTTTCTTCCTCAGGATACACTGCATATCTGTGCCCTCTGTGGGTTTTTGGTGCCCATTATCTAGATCAGCAGAAGTGGATTGAATTCCTACTCTGTTTATTCATCCCCGAAAAAGGCTGTGTGCAGCTTTGAAGCTAAGTCTTTGTGCCTGGACTCAGGCTGTGCTTCAGCACTGCGGGTTCAAAGTATCTTCAAAGGAAAGCCTAGGCCGGTTGTTGTGGCAGCAATGGAGCTACCGCAGCTCATTTTTCCATCGGTCGGTGTCTTACATGCTGCTGCATAAATCCTTCTATTCCTTCTCTTTTATCATGGTCTCACCAACATGCACATAAAAATATATGGATAACCCCATATAGGTAGGGCCAGTAGTTTGTGTCTCTCCAGTCTTCAGGTTTGGAAGGCTTGTAGAAAATTAATCTTGGGCTCTATAGCTCAGCAAATGAGTTCAGCAGTTGTTAGGGGGGCAATAGGTGGGCAGTCAGACAAGATGACAGCATCATCATAACTTCTTTTGGGAGCTTGGCCATAAAGGAAATAAACTGATGTAAGAAGCTTGCTTGTTGCCGTTATGTGGCCGGTCAATGAGAAGTGAAAGTCATTTGGACCTCAGGATTGCTCAGTTGTTTGGAGTTGATGGTCTTGCAGTTGTGGTCTTCATCATAAAATTGCCTCAACTCTTAGCCCTAATTAGTAAACTCATCAGAAGTGCTAAAGTGACCACTCTCATCTCATGCTGCTTATCCTAAGCAGGGCTAACGGAGCAATCAGAGCCAAAACAGGAAAGCTTCATCCAGTTAGTGGAAGTACTGGAGAATCATTAGGATGAATTATGGCAGCCTGTAATTCCCTTTAGTTCCCTACAGATACTGTTGATTATTAGACACGTTGTGCCAAATGTGTTAGATTCACTGCCTTCTAATGCTACTATGGTTTTAGTGCCCTTCAAACCTGTATATGGGATTGTGATGACTTGCAAACTTCTCTAAACAGTTGGTTTATAGTTCTCTAATACTTCATTGAAAACTTCATTAATCTTAGAAACTTTAATGACAGTGGTTTACAAGGACTGTTTTCAAAGGCAGCTTGAGTTGAAACACTACCTGCGTTAAAGTGCAGCCCCTGTGTGTGTTGTATGGATTTGCATTGAGTCAGAATGAGGTGGGAATGGTACTGATCACAAACTGTTTCTTTTGCAGGGTGATCAGACAGCATTGCACCGGGCTGCTGTTGTAGGGAACACCGATGTTATAGCAACTCTGATTCAAGAGGGGTGTGCTTTGGACAGACAAGACAAGGTAACGGGTGAAAGCAAAGCCCTGTAGTATGGCAGCCTTGCCAGCCAGTAAGCCCAAAGTCTCAGAAAGAAAGTTAAGGTTTATACTCCTGAGTAAGTATCTGATGCTTTGAAAGTAATTGGAACAGTTACACTGGAAAAACACTGTTCCATCTTTTCAGTATGAATTACTGATTTAGGTATTTTTTTCATAACAAGCTGATGGGGCTTTGAGCAGCCTGGTCTAGTGGAAGGTGTCCCTGCCCATGGCAGGGGAGTTGGAACTGGATGCTCTTTAAGGTCCCTTCCAACCCAAACCATTCTATGATTCTATGGTAGTTTTTTAGTTTAAGAGTCTGTTCTCACGTCCTTAAGGGAGAAATTAACATACAACTATACTGTGCCCTACGTAAACACTGCAGAGTTTCCCTTGACTACCCTAGAAACTGACAATCCCAGGCTGTAAATTTAGTTGTGGAGTAAATATAACTAATTCCAAGATCCAAATGAAAGAAATAATATTTTTACCCTCTTGTAAAAATAAAATAGAAAATAAACTGGTACGGAAGGAAAATGGCTGTATTTGCAAAGAGAGCAGTGGGGTGTGCAGCTGCTGCGCTCTAAATGTAACGTTACTCTGCATGTGGTGGGGCACAGGACGCTAACCTTCTCCTTGTGTGTGTGCTCTGCAGGATGGGAACACTGCTCTTCACGAAGCTTGTTGGCATGGATTCAGTCAGTCTGCCAAAGTGCTCGTTAAAGCAGGAGCCAACGTTCTTGCCAAGAACAAGGTGAGACCCATGCAGGAGGAGCTTTCAGTTCTAGTGTACGGTGGCTGATGCTCAGCCCTGGCAATGTGTAGCCATGGCATTTCTCAGTAGGTGAGGACCTACTGAGAGGGATTCTTTTTCTTCCTTTTTTGCCTTTATTACGCCTGGATGGTTCCTCCACAGGCATTGGGGAATTCATGTTTTGACAGCTGATGCAGGGGGAACTCAGTAGCACATTGAATGATACATTAATTACAGCTGAGGAATGCTAAAATTCCTGTGGAAATCTCCATGGTGCTCTAATTTATACCAAGCGTAGTCATTGTGCTTGGTGTGATTTAAAATGAAAATGAATTGTCCTAATAGGAAAATAGCTTTCAAAATCCAGTATGTTTTTTGGAAATCAAACAGCCAAAGGGATGTAAGCCACTTAGGGGAAAAAATAGTGTATCTTTTGTTAGGAAGTTCTTCCTAATATAATAGTGTAGATTCTTACCAAAATCCTGTAATGAACCTGGATTATGTTCCTTTTAGTATTCATGATACCTTGAGAGCAGTTTAGAGGAAAAAAGGACAAAGCCAAGAGGCTTTAGTTCCACTCTAATTGTAAAACCTGTGAAGACTTCAATTCAGCAATTCAGAAATTAATGGAAATGGCAGTAGCAGCCTGTGGTGTCAGCTGAGCTGGTGTTTGGACGACTGTGCCGGCAGGCCAGATTGCATGGTTGGCACCGTGTCTTTTGTTGCAGGTGAGAGGGCTTTGGGCTGGCTGTATGGGAACTCTGAGCATGTCTTGGTAAATGTGTCCCTAAAACAACAACTGAGAGGGGCTAGTGAAGAAAGGAGACAGCTGGCCAAAGTCTAAGATTCTGAGTGAAAAGGCACGTTTCCTGGGCATAGTGTTTCTGTATGTGCACATGTATATGTACTATCATGGTCACTGTGTGGTCCATAATTACATGATCTTTGATACTGGTTTATATGTATTCCTTCTTTTATATTGTTCCAACTTCAGTTTTTCTTTGTGGAATTGTTTTTGTGGTAATGTTTACCTAGATTTGTATCAAAGGTACTTCAGGAACTTCCCATGCTTGGCTTTATAGTCTTGTGAACCATTATACTCCCATCCCTTGATACCCTTGACTATGTATATATGTACAAGTGTCTACAAAGTGCAGGTTTAAGATGCAAGTCTGGTTATTGGGTATGCTTGGGTGCCTTTGGGTAGTAGAAGACTTAGCTTGTAGTACAGCCTATGTCAACTGGAGACAGCCTCTCTTGGAAAACATGTGCACAGAATAGCTCAGCAGGGTTGATGTCTGAGGTACGACTGGCAGACTAACACTGAATGACCAGCTCCTATGCTGGTCTTTGATGTCTCACCCAAAGGGTAAGACATCCTCTCCCTTTTCATTTCACTGTTTGGGTGTTTTTTAATATACAGGATCTTTTCTCAGGAGCTGCTGAAAAATGCAGGAATCGTGCATGCTTGCACACATGCCTGTGCTTTTACCCCTTTTGATTTCAAGGCAGATGAAGAGCTTAACTCTGTCTAATCCCAAAATGTTTTCTCTGGTCTCTCAAATTCTTATGTTACTGATGACTACACAGAATCTTTCAGACACCAAGGCTGAGTGCCATAGACAGGATCACCCTATACACAGGCTGTTGGCTTAAACCTGAGCATCATGCCTTTTTTGGCTGGATGGGACAGATAGAGGCTGCTAGACTTGTCAAACGCTGCTAAGCAGCAGAAGGTGGGAGGGATTTGAGGCTATATATTCTGTAACTCCTGGTTGATATGTCCTGGAAGCGCTTGTACAGATGCACTTCTTGCAGCAGAGCACCTTGACCACAGTGTATGTAAGAGCGATGCAATTGAAGATAACTCCCATCTTCAATTGCCTGGCTGGCCTCTGGCTTGAAGTGAAATGCAGAGGCCTGACAGAACACCTAGGATTTTAAAGGCAAGTTTTAAAAGCATTTCAGGCAGGCATTTGAAGAAGGGACAACGCATGGGGAACACACCTGGGTAGCTGTATTCCTCCTGGGCAGCGGTCACCCTGGAGATGCAGTTTACTTTCAGTCAAGTTGGCTTTATAAAAACTCTTCTGCTGTGGTAGATTGTCCTGTTAGATCAGTTGTAGCCCTCTTTGTAGGTCCTCCATCAGTCTGCATGTTCTAGTGAAGATTCAGTAGACCAGTGAATACCTTCAGACTGGTACACCTTGGATCCACTCTCCCTCTCAAGAAAGCTTGAGGAGAGCCTGTTCTGTGAGCCCTGTCCCCCGGTACCAGAACCATGACTTCTCCCAGCTTGGAACTCTTTGCCCCTCACCTACTGTACAGGACCTTTCTGCTTTCCCACCAGGGCCAACCTTCCAAACGCCACATGATAAAGGCATTGCAGAGGCAATAAACCCAGGAGGGAAAAAATTGGCACTTAAATGCAATTTAGCTGAGAAAGAAAATGTTCATGTCTGCCACAGCTTAGAGAAACAGTCTGTAATGTGGAACTGAAGACCTAAGAGTGCATCTAAGAATTGGCTGTTTGTAATTCAAACCCTGCAGCTTTGATCTGTGTCTTGAAAGCATGGGGAACAAGTTAAAGGACATAATCAAGGTGAACAGGCAGCCTAGTAAGCATGGGAAAACTATTCACCTGAGCTGACTTCTTTTCTAGCTCCCAGGAGCCAAAAATCCCAAGCAATTTTAAGCCAACAAAAGCCAAACGCTGCCAGAAAAACTTGTCAGACTGATAATGTGCTTAACAGTGCTAGAAAGACAATAGACAGGAAACCTCTTCTTTCGTTTCTGTCCATAAAAGCTGCATTTTTGCTCCTTTCAGGAATCTTAGCATGTGATTCTCTGGGGTTTGGGTGGCTTTTTTTTCCCCTTCTTGTGTTGGCTGGCGACTGATGTGCTTCCTGAACGTTGGAGCTTCCCGATAGCCTAAAATCTGCATCCTGACCTGTGAGATCCCCTGGAGACTGCCTTTACTATATCCCAGATAAATAATTCACAGGATGAAGAGGGTATTTCTCTCTCTGGGTTCATTCAGTTCATATCTTTGGGAAAATAACAGCGACAGTATCCTGTTCCTGGGGGGATCTTCTTGTGGGAAGGGCTGTGAGGTTTTGTTTTTTAATGCTCATGTCCAATTTCTAACCACGACTTTTATATTTTCCTGTGTTTCTCTAAGGCAGGTAACACCCCTCTTCACCTGGCTTGCCAGAACAGCCATTCCCAGAGCACTCGTGTTTTATTACTTGGAGGATCTCGAGCAGACCTCAAAAACAACGTGAGTTTTGAAAAGAACGTGTTCATGTTTGTGTGCCTTTGTTTTAGCTGTTACTTTAACTTTTGGGAATACTCAGAAATACTTTCAGCTGTGTTTTTTGCTATAAATGCTATTGAAAATCCCACTAACAAACCATTGTATACATCCTGCGCAGGAATGGTTCTCATAGGACTGAACAATGCGCTACTTGTATCCATCTCTTGAGTGGGGATGGAAGGAGTCAAAGGGGGCTTTGCTGTTGCACAGCTGATCCTTTGCTGCTTTTCGAAGTCCTGATGGCCTGACCCATACGCTGTTGTGCAGCTCTGCAGACGGGTTCCACTCTCAGAAAGATGGAAAACTTAAAAGGGTTTTTATGCCATACTGGTGAAAGTCTTCAGACCTGCCACCATTGAGACAGATCATGTGTACTGTGTGTTGATCTGTCAAATGAGGTAGATAGAAGGTGACTTCAGTTTCAGACAGCTTTCCTCCTATTTTATAATGAGAAGGAAGCCAGATGTTTTTGTTCTTGCTCGGCAGTGAAACCCATGGGGCTCTGCTCCCAGTGCCAGCTGCGCATGTGTCACCCCTCCTGGGGATGCTGCTCTGTCCCCCACTCCCATATTTATTCATTACGTGCAGCACCGTTGAGTGTCCAGATCACATTGGTTTGTGGTTCAGAAGAACAGATTTAATGTAAAAATGTAGATCAGGTTTTGTAGTGCAGGAAAGCAGCATTTTGTGATTCCAGTATTTCCCACCAGTGATTAAAGAATTTGTACCCCCAGCTTGCCTGGCCCCAGCTCTTGCTAAACCCCCCCCCCCTGCCATGAGAGCAGGTTTTGTACTGCAAAGGAGACAGCATTGCTGCTCAGTGGAGGTGTGTGGAACTTGCTGCTCTCTTTGGTTTAATAGGATTGTTTCATCCCTGAACGCTGTGACAAGTGCAAGCTTTACTACTGCGATTACATGCTCAGAGCTTTGTTTCTGTTTGCAGGCAGGAGATACCTGTCTGCATGTGGCTGCTCGTTATAATCACTTGCCCATCATTAGGGTGCTGCTCAGTGCTTTCTGTTCTGTCCATGAAAAGAACCAGGTCAGTGCATGAACCTCATTGTGACTTTGTGCCCTTTGCACATGGCTAGTTGTTGGGAAGAGGGATTCCTACCCAAGTGATCCCGCTTCACTCTGTGTTTCACTGTACCACCAAATGCTTTTAAAAACAGCCTTAAAGTAATAGCATATAAGTGGTTTATTATTTTGCCATCACATTTGCATCATTTCTTTAAAGCATTGCCTATTTATGAGGTTCTGCAATCGTATGTTGGTATAGGAAGGGGGTCTGGGACAGTAGTGGCATGAGGTTAGGAGCTGGCGCACTTGGGGCCTTATCAGTTCTGTGCAGAATGGGACTGGGCAAGAGACTCAGTTGTTTTATGGGGGCCCATTTTCTCCTCTGTAACTAGGATTTAATGATCCCGTGGCCATTGTAGAAACATTGTAAAACAGAACTCACTAACATTCAGATACTACAAAGGTGCAAATTCCTCTGAAAATTTTCTTTGCTGCATTTTGCAGTGAGGGGAATTGAAATAACATAAAAGTGAAGAAAAATTATGCTTTAAATTCAAAGTAATGGTCAGTCTAACCTAGGATTAATCATCCATAGTTGTTTTATAGAGAAGTAATTGATTTTATATCTATAGCATAGCCTAATTGTGTGGTAGAAGGGAATGGATTTAGTACATTAAGATGTATTAAATCTGCTAAATAAATAGCTTATGTGGTGCTTAAGCACATCGTCTCATGCTCCTGGGAAACTAAAGATGTTTTCTGATGTGTACATTTAATCTTGTTTCTCAGATATGAGATATTACACCAAACAAAAAGGGTTTCAGTATGTTAAATTTACTGTGTAATTTTATTTGGAAATGAGTCTTTAAACTTGCAAAATGAGCTACTGAATATTAAGATTAACCGGTGTGAACCTGGCCCAGAGAGACACCCCTTCCCTCCATTCCCCAGCACTACCCAAAGTTGTTCCATATTTACATGTATAATGATTTTATTTATGAATACACCTCACCCAGGTTAGCGACAAGCAGCAGGCATCCACTAGTCTCAAGGAGATCTAATTTTCTGAAGGCAGAATGCAAGGCAGAGGGGACAGGAAAGCATTACATACACATGTCCTGTCTCCTTTGAACAGCTGCTGGCTGTGTTAGCGGTGCCCAAATCTGATCACAGCTGTCTTCACCTGTCTGCACTGGGACCAGGGCAGGGCAGTGTGTTATGCAGGACCTGGATCATCTCCTGGCTTTCATCCAAACCCTGTTTTTCTTGAGGAATCTCCTTAAGGGAACACCAGCCACCACGCTGCTTGTACTACCTGGCTGGTTTTGAGTAACGTGAGAGTTGACCATCTGTGCACCAAATAATCAAACCTGGAAAAAAGAGAAGGATGTGGTGGGAAAACCGGTTCTGCCCTCTGATGTCATATCCATTTGCTCGCGGTAGAGCTGGGCTGCCTCCCATCTGCATTGTATATCACTCGTTTCAGTTAAACCAGATCACCAGCGCCCTGGCTGTGTTTCTCAAAACCAGGCTGAAGCAGGTCCTTGCCCTGAAGTAGTTCCTGCCCCTTCCTGTCCCCTTCCTCCTAATTCTATTTTTCTTACTGAACAGGCCTTATTTAAGCTCAGTGAGTGCAGGTCTTTTAAGCTCTGAGCCTCTTTTTCTGGAGGGTGAGACCCAAGGATGTGTGTTACACCACTGTTCTTTGCTTTCTGACTTGCAGGCAGGGGATACTGCGCTCCATGTAGCTGCTGCTCTCAATCACAGGAAGGTGGTTAAGCTGTTGCTGGAGGCAGGGGCTGATGCATCTGTTGTCAACAATGTAAGCAGTACTTGGAGTTTTGTTGGTAATTTATATTAATGCAGACTCCCTTCAACACTCTTCGTAGTGCTGGTAGAAAGTAATTTGGGTGTTAGAGCTGAATTAAATTGGGGTAAATGAAAGCAGTTAGTTAACTTCACTCTTGTGGACAGAGCACGTACTAACCTTGGGTGGAGAAACCCCACATTTCCAGGGGCTTCTGTTTGGAAGGAAATGCCTTTTTCTTTTTTCTCTCAGGCAGGTCAGACCCCTCTAGAGGTTGCCAGACAGCACAATAACCCTGAGGTTGCACTCCTTCTCACTAAAGCATCACAGGTACGTTACAGATCTTTCCCAAGTGTATGTACACACATACGCTTGGAGCTGAGTCCAGTTAACCTTGAGAGGTTGCATCCTCTTCTGCTGTGAAAGGTGCCTGTGTTTCTGCTGGCATTGTGTGCTGGTCTCAGGTCTGTTGATGTGGAGCCTTTCAGCCTCCAAGCACAGCAAGGTGTGCAGACTAAGCCTTCACAGCATTAAGCGCTGTCAGAGGTCCCACTGGCCTGACTGGCAGAGGATGGAGCAGCCAGAGGCACTTGCTTGCCATTGTGGCCCAGGGGTTAGAA
This sequence comes from Psittacula echo, assembly GCF_963264785.1. Taxonomy (NCBI): domain Eukaryota; kingdom Metazoa; phylum Chordata; class Aves; order Psittaciformes; family Psittacidae; genus Psittacula; species Psittacula echo. The sequence goes on along the minus strand of NC_137738.1, from coordinate 69,607,287 downwards.
AGCTGCCCTGTATCCAAAAGTTCCTGGGTTATGTTGCTGTGCTGCCTGCTTCAGGGATCTCTCATCCTTGTTGCACTGGAAGACGCTTTGAAATGGGGACAAAATGTCCTGTTTGTACTGTGCTGCTGCATGTGAAATGCTGCAATGCTCTTTGGGTCAGAAGGCGTATGGTAGGGCTCTCTATTCTGATGAGACAAAGTGCGGTTGCTGCCCTGCTCCTCCTTGTTACCCCTGAGTGAGAAGGGCTGGGCTTGGCTTGGCAACCAGCCGGAGGACACAGGAGGTGCTCACCTCTCCAGGGAATTGCAGAGTGTCCTTATAGACTTGCCTTAGTGGTAGTGTGTTTTCACAGCTATCAGCACCCATGGTGCTTGGCCCATCAGTGTCCATCTGGCAACGCATTCTCCTTTATCCATTGTCTTTCAGACAGAGGTGAAAAGGGTATTACTCTATTACTTGGCTTCTGTGGTAAGAGCGAGCATGACATCACTGAATAACAGTGTGGTCTGTCGTCAGGTCTCACGCTTTAACCGTGGAAGAAGCCTGAGGAAGAAGAGAGAGCGACTGAAAGAAGAAAGACGAGCTCAGTCAGTACCACGTGATGAAGTGGTACAGAGCAAGGTACAGCCCTACGTTACCAGCTGCGTCTCCTGCGAGGGGGGACTGTAAATCCCATCAGGACCAAAGCTCTTTGGAGCCATCACTTGTGCATGACCACAGAAGCTGTCTGAGGCACTCTGTGGTGCTGTGCTGCTAAAGGGTTGCCCACTCACATGTGCAGAGCAGCTTAAAATTGGGCAACTGAAGAAAAGACACCTTTTCTCCATCTCTGCAAGCACTCTGAACTCCCTGTCTTTGCTTCAAGCAGGGTAGCATCTCAGCTGCTGATGACACACCAAGCAGTGACCAGCCACCACAGAAGAAGAGTGATCTGAAGGATGAACCCCGGTCAACCTCACCAGATCCCAAAGGGAAAAAGAGTAAAAAGAAAAAGCCAAAGGAAAAGGTATGAGTAGGTTTAAAACAGCCGAGGGAAGGGATAATGGTTGAGCAATAGTTCCGTTGTCCAGTATGTTGGTGAGTCAGGGCAGCAGGCCTGCCATGCTCATGGGCAGAGGTAGTAGTCTTCAGACAGAAACAGATTGTGTAATTGCCACGATGGGTTTGTCCTGTTCCCACCAGGAATAGTTCACCAGGGGGCTCATAAATGGGACAAGCATTGTATGTATTTCCTGCAGGTCTCAGCACTCTCAGACCCCATCTCCCCAGCCGATCAGCAGACACTCCCTCGGGCCCAGCAAAACGTGCCTAAGCGCAGAAGTAAACATCACTGCTTCTCTCCACCCCCTCCCCACGAGGTCCGAGCCTACCAGCTCTACACGCTCTACCGAGGGAAGGATGGGAAGGTGATGCAGGTGAGCTGGACGCCACCCTCCTGGAGCGGGATGCGGGCAGGAGCGCTCAAGACACGGTAGCTAATAGATAGAGAATGTGCTCAGCTAACTGCACTCTGGGGGGTACAGAATCATGACTGTGGGTTTGTTTTCGTTGTTCAGGCTTCAGCAGCATTTTGGCCTGAAGTCTGATAAACAAGTCGGGGTTCGTGCATGTCAAAGAAGACAAACTTCAATAGTTTTGATCTACAGAATATTTCCTTTTTGGAGATAGTGTACCGGTGATTGGAAACAACATTGGAACTTTGATGATACACTTTGAAATGTTGAGATTGCAAAGGCGTTTTCTAAGGAGAGTAACTGAGAGCAGTGGGTGAGCACTGAAGCTCACTAAACCAAGAGCTTAAGCACTTTTCTTTTGTGTATTGCAATGCATCTTTAGGTATTCTAGGATTACTGGAGGCAGGAGCTATACAGAAATTGATTCACAAATAAATCTGGAGTTACCAGCTCCTGGGCATCTATTCCAGCTTAGAGCCTGGCAGTCATTTTATTATGCAAGTATTTAACAGTAGACATTTATTTTAAAAAGGGTATGAAACCAGCAAATTCCCCTGTAGACACTGTAAATGTCCATACTGTTGTGTTCTTAATGTTGCCCTCCTGTATCTCTGGGACATCAATCCTTCCATTTCCTTAGCTGCTTACAGCCATCTTCCAGCTCTCCTCCATCCCTTGCTGTAGTTAAAAAATTCAGAGAGACTGAAGTTCTCTCGAGGCAGACTTCAAGAGGTTTCACCATCTCCCTGTGTAATGCTTGGAAAATTTCCAGACAGGCACTATGGGATTATCCTAAGAGAGAATATGAAATATACGTCCTAAGAGAGATTATGAAAGCTCCTCCACCAGGAGCTTTCATATGTTGAAAGGAGTATCTCCCTGCCCCTGGGATCTGATGGTAGATGGGCTGGTAAGAGGGACTTGGAGAGCAGGAAGAAAGGTGCAGAGAGCAGATAGGATTTGTGTACAAATGTAATAAATTCACAAAGATTAGCTGAATAGAGCTAGACACCCTTACATAGTATTTCCTGAAATACATGACACAGCTCTCTCTCATCTGTCATCTTTGATGCCCTCAGGCCCTGAAGAGTAGATTTTCTTGAGTACCTGCATTTCTGAAGCTTTCTTTAGTGCTCAGCAAACCAATCACCTTCCCCTGCCAAGGGAATAACCCCCAATTTGTGAAACAGTAGTGCAGGGCCAGAGGAGAGAGGGAAGGAGGCTCCTCTGTGGACAGAGTTAGAGCAGCCGCTTTGGGCTCCTGACTTGCCTCCTGAAGGAGCAGATTCCAGCCTTCAGACTGCAGAGGAAGCCAAAGAGAATCAGCTGTCCTTGTGTAAGGGAGCCTTTTGAGACCATCTCCCTGAGAGATTTAATGTGGTCATGCAGCTCCCCTTGCAGAAGTGAGTCAAAGGCAGTGGTGTGCACAGCAGGCAAGGGTCAGCTGAATGTCAGCGGGGTGAAGGCAGGCAGGAGCAGCCACACAGCACCAAAACAAACAGAAAGAGCACATTTTTGTCATTAGGTTAGAAAACAAATGCACACAAAACCACACATGTCCACAAAACCTTTTTTCTGGTACAGTTCAGAACTGCAGCATGTGATGTGGGATCCCCTCACACAGCACACAGTACTGTGGCATACGTGAGCTGAGCTCATCGCTGCTTGTAGCCCCAGCAAAATCAACACTGCTGTGTGTTAGGCTGTGTCCATATAAATCAGATCAAGCCTTTTCTAGTCTGTGCTTTTCCCACTAATAGCCTGTTTGCTGAGCTACTGTAAGATGTTATCAGGAGTTTGAGATACAGCACATGGTACAGAAGAGCCCATGACTGGACTGGGGAGGCTGTGATAATGTTCCAAGTGCACCAAGAAGACAGCGGGATATACGAAGTTAATGGATGACTCTTTTCAGGCACCGATAAATGGATGTCGTTGTGAGCCCCTGATAAATAAACTGGAGAATCGGCTGGAGGCAACAGTGGAAGAGATAAAAGCTGAGTTTGGGACAGTACAAGATAAGATGAATATTAAGCTCGGCCAGATGGAAACCAAAACTCAACATCAAGTAAGACTATGACGTGGAGGTGTGCTTGCCTGTATGAAAACATATCCTAAGCTTAATGAACATTTTCGTTGTCATGATTCATTTATTGCTTCTTGTGTGGTAAAATGAACCTGAAATGTAATCCTCTAGCCAGGGAACTGTGATATTCCACAGGGATCTAATGTTGAAAACTAGAGTCTTGCAAAACCCACATTTAATGTGTGAAGTGGCATCTGGTGCCTTTTTAGACAATAAATCTAAACTGCTTGAGGCTGTAAGAGGGAAATTTAAAGATGGAAGGCAGTCCTACAGCTCATCAGTTTGTAATTGTAAAAACCCCTCTTGCTGAATTCTGCTTGCACTGAGATTCAAGATCCTCTAAATTGTTTTTTTTAATGTAATTGTTATCCATCACTAATTCTGTGATTGAACCTTTTTGCAAGCTACATCTCGTTGTTGGCAGCAGTCCTGGAAATGAACACTGAAAGACAGACAGTACTTTGACTTACAAGGTTCACAGGTTGTCTGGTTTTTAACATGATCACCTCAGCTAAGTTACGGTGTGTTTCCCCCCACCCCAGCTCCGCGTTTTAGACAAGCTCATGGCTGAGCGGCTCTCGGCAGAGAGAACAGAGTGCCTTCACCGCCTGCAGCAGCACACCGAGCTGGAAAAGAAAGAGGGGGAGAAACGGCAGGTAGGGCTTGAACCAGCTACTGCCTGTTAGCCCAGATGGATCAGCGCAAGAGTTTCGCTCCAGCAGGCAGAGGGAATATTGGAAACTTCTCTGCTAAAAGAGACAAAAGAGCTTCAAAGATCAAATTATTCCCTGATATCACCACCTTTATCTCTAAACCAACTTTATAAAGCTTTTGCATTAGAAATGGAGAGCGTGAAATCCAGTCTCTCTGTCATAATTTAATTTGGTGGTTCTGAAATACGGGATCTGTAACAAAATGTTCTTTTTTCCTAACAAAGTACTTTGCAAAAATTCCTACTAATAAATTTTTAACAGTTGTGCTTTCAGCTTTAGCTTCGTTAAAGGATGCCCATAGGAACATCTGCAAATGGTAACAAGACCAAGACCTGCATTGTTCCTTTTAACAACCACATGGTTGTGCCTGAATCTCTCTCTTCTTCTCTATCTGATCTTTTTTTCCCTGTGCATTAAAAGGCTGCAGTTCTTCCCTCTGACTTGGGCAACACTGCACCATCTCCAAGCTGTATGTTACTGCCAATAGGCAAGTTCTGTTAGTGTGCTTGTTTAACCAGCATGACAAGAATTAGCTGTTCCTGTAGAGACCCAGCTCTTGCCCTTCTAGCTTCTGCAAAAAATTCACCATTAAAACATGCTAAGAAATGTGTGTTCATGTCCTGTTTGCTGTAATTGAAATTACTGGAAAAACTTGAGTTGGGCTTCACTAGATGTCCATGTGTAGAGAAGGGCCAGACCTAAATTCATGATGTCATATGAACAAGAGGGTGAAAGAGCTACTCATAATTTAAATGCTGACTGGCAAATGCCTCTGCATCTGACACTTACTAAGCGCCTTTGTAATTTGAAAGCTGTTAGTAATTTATCATTTAGTGTGGGATTCATCTTTACCACCAGCAGAGGTTGGCAATGGTATAAAGCGGTGTCCCGGGAATGTCTAATTTGAATTCCACTCTTTAAAAAATGGCAGCTTTGACCACATGTGATGTTCCTTAGAAAGTACCATTGACTGTATAATTGAACAATCATCCCTGATCAGAGGACTTAGTGTTGTGTTTGAAGTAGCACATTCAAATCTAAGAGGCGGTAGCTGGAACTAAGGAGGGTGCCTTTAATTTACTAATGCCTAGCTCTTCATCTTTTCTGATTTGCAGTCCTTTAAATATTCCCAGAGGCAGCACATGCATCTGTATAGGGAATCTAAGCCCATAAACACTCAGCTTACTTCTCTTTGTCCTTGCCACATGTCCTTAGCAGCCCAGGAACTGTTGGATCTAATCACAGGATCATCTAATTGCAGTCTCCTTCTCATAGATTTCCTTGGTTGATGAGCTGAAGACTTGGTGCATGCTGAAGATTCAGAATCTGGAGCTCAAGCTGTCTGGAGATTCCAGGTCATCAAGACCAAAATCAACTTTGTCCACTTGTGAGTCTCTCACTGAGACCCTGGATACTGAGAACAACCCCCACAGTGCCAAGGACTGTAAAGCCAACCAGCCTGTGCTGCAGTCAGAGGGCTCCCACCAGCATTCCTATATCACGCTTCCAAATAGCCTTCCGGAAGATGGGGGAAGGAGCAGAGGCCAGATGCCAGAACAGAACTTTGGACAGCATTTTTGCATTCAACAGGGTGGTGCGTCAGGTACAACATTATCAGGTACTTAGATATCATATTGATTCAAAGGCGAGTTCATCAGCTGAAGGATACTTGTATTAATACCACAGGCATTAATTCTGGCTGTGTGCTTTCCCCATCCCATATGTCTTGGGGTTAGAATACACTCCAAGGCAGCAGCTGGGAATATTTTAAGACACAGTTCCCTTCACTGACTCTTCCTGATGCTTCCATGTCACTGTGTCTTTGAAGCCAAGTTCTTTGGTGCTCTGAATGATTCTGTTTTCTGAAATTCCTTCAGCTTCCCGATCAGAATTGCTCCTACCCTGTTTTCTGGTGGGATGTTGTGCAGGTTATCCAGAGTCTACTGAAGGAAGTGTATTTAATGCTTTTCAGATGCATGGAACCTGTATCAGCAGGGTGCAATGATGTGAACCTAAAATACTCATTTCCCCTGACTTTGACAAGGACAAAAATATCTGAGAACATGTCAGCCCAGTCCACGACCAGCATTTCAAGCCACCTCTCCATGCTTGGCCAGGGAAGCTTTTGAGGTAAAGAGTAGAAGGGGAGGCTGGCCGGATCTCCACAGCCAAGGAGAATGCTATCAAAGCCCTTGGCTTCTGTAAAATACATTGTATATGCACCCCCCCAAACACTATGCAAAGTGAACAGACATGGGCATGAATACCCCATCAGACTAGAAATGCAGAAGAACAGTTCAGAAGCATCAAAATGTGTTACCTTTGCAAAATTAGTGGCGCTTCAAGTTTTGTAGAAGCACGGAGTTCATGAGTATCAGAAGATATAAACTATAGGAAAGTACCCTGGTCTTTGTTACACGTTCTTCTCATGGACTCCTTTGATTGCTGTCAGTCTGTAGTCCCCCAGCTGCAATGCAGTGCTCTCTGCCTGAGCCAGCTTTTCTGTTTTAATGACTCTTTATTGTATCACCTGACTGTGAAGATGTGATAAGGTAGGTAAGCCTCTACAGTGTACACACAGCGCAGCCCATGGGAAACTGTATCATGCATCAAACAACAAGGACTTCTGCATGCCAAAATAAATGCCCAGAGCTTTCCTAAATATCCATGTATTTATTTTATTCTGTAGGCACAGAGCAACAGTTAATCACTGGCGGACCAGTTTCTTCTTCCGCCCCTGCTCAAGATGTCAGGCCAAAGGACAAAGCTGGGAGTGCCAGCACGTTCCACAGGCTCCAGCAGGAGCTGCCCTCGTCCGAGCTTTTGGGCTCTAAATTAAGACACGTTAAGGTTCAAGCTGCTTTGCAGCCCTTGACTGAACCTGCAAAGACTGAACTGCAGAGTGGCTACTTCATTGACAAAGGAACGCAGACAAAGAAGTCCAGCAAAAGCGGGCAGTTGAGGCACAAAGCTGTGCACCATGCTGGGGCCCATCTGAGCCAAGAGCAGCAGCCCTCTGTCCTGCCTGCGGGACAGCCGCCGGCCCCTGCGCTCAGAGACACCTCTCAGGCCCTGGAGATAACGCAGTACTTCTTTGAGGCCGTTTCCACGCAGATGGAGAAGTGGTATGAACGGAAGATAGAAGAAGCCCGGTGCCAAGCTAACCAGAAAGCGCAGCAAGACAAAGCTGCACTCAAGGAGCACATTAAAAGCTTAGAAGAGGAGCTCAGCAAATTAAGGACTAAGGTGCAGAAAGAGAGCTAGCGTCTACCAACCAGGTAAAGACAAGCAACAGGACCCATTTTGGAACCTGCTATATGGGAATCTGGAATACTGGTGTATATATGTATTTGTAGTGCCTGTTACATCCAAACAAAATCCTCTTTTTCAGGAGTAGGAACTGACTTTGGAGTTAGTTCTCCAGAACCAAGGAGAATTCATATGCAGACTATACTGATGACAATGAGATGCTGCACATTAGTTCCTTTCGTTGTTAGTTCCAAGAATCTGCTAAATATTTCACTCTCAATTTCCAGGTGCTGCTTGAACACAAACTGCATTAGAAACCAAAACTGCTTTCTGAAAAGGGAATGTCCTTATTTCCACATAGGTCATGTGTGGCTAGAGGGTTCCACTGGAGGCTACATGTAAATATGTGGTGATACCAATACTGAAGTGAATCCAGGGTGTTTGAGAGAGCTTTTGACAGAATTATTTAGTGATGAAGGGCTATTGATACTATTTTAGATACTCCCCACAGCCTCTCTCTATTCAGTGGAGAGAAGCTACAGAACCAACTCCAATTACGAGCCCACACAGGTGACAGATGCAGGCTTCCAGCTGAGAGAGGCCAGGCTCCCACTGAGTGAGATACATCGTATTAGGTACAGAGGCTTCTGTTGCCACTTTGCTTTTCTCTTGGTTTTACATTATTAAAACAAAAGCTAAGTTAGATTTGCCCTTTTTTTATGGAGTCCTGCTTGCAAAGCTTCTTGTGGTTACATAGTTGGTAAGGCCATAATTCAGTAATCTGACAGAGAAGTTGTTCAGGGATGGCAAATATTTTACCATAACTGTGTTCTATTTGCTAGGTATAGTTTTTATATAAATCTCATCTTCAGTCAGCAAATGGCTAAATTCTCTACTACTGAAGAAGCTTGAGAAAGCCCTTTTATCTAGAGAAGTGAAAGCTTCCTGTACTCCAATGTTTCTTTTTCTACAGAGTCAGGATTTTCTCAGACACCTTGCCCTTTGTTCCTCTCTCCGGTTTTCCTCTCCCTTGTATCCCTAAAAAGAGAGGCCCGGCCTTGGTGAATCTGCAGGTCTTAGGACTGCATTGACAAACAGTCCCACAAAATAGAGTTCAACGTCATCTTAAAGTTTTTATGGATGTGTTTTGTTATAAAATCAAAACCTACAATGGCCAGTGTTGTCCAGGCTGACACAGTCCAGATCAAGACTGTTGCATCTGCACCCCTTTAGGGCTTCCTCCTTGTCCCTTTGAGAAGGCTTCATCAGATTCTGTTAGAAATGTAAGTTAATAGATCATGACAGAACAGTTGTTCAGAACCAGTTCAAACACAGGATAGTACTGTTATGCCAAGGAGAAAGGTATTTTTTTTTCTGTACTGAGGAGCCCTAAAATCAATACAAAATACTTTACAGTATTGAAGACACCACTGACTAATTAGTGATTAAGCTTTTGTCTTCTTAGCAGATGTATAAAGCAAAAAAAAAAAAATCGTATCATATAGCAATATTTTTGAAGTTCCTATTAATGCACTATCAAGACAAAAGTGTATCTGCAGTTAACGGAAGCACTAGTTTTATTGCTCTGACTTCTGTAGTCTAACATAGACACTTCCATATGTTTACAGTTTTGTTTAAGCTACTGTAGGAACGCAGAAGCATGCTATTTAAGTTTTGTATCATCTTGATAAAGTGAATGTTTTGCCAAGCAATTAAAATAAGTGTTGCTCAGAAGTCTGTGTTGCTTAGAAGTCTGTGGTGCAATGTTTTCTAGCCAGAGAAAATAGACAGAATCCCCTCATTTGACTCAGAATGGGGAGCAGAAAATTGGACTTCAACTTCTCAGCTTTTGTGTTTGTGGCTACAAAACACAGGAACCAGTTCTACTGTCTGTGCTGAGGGAGGCTGCAGGGGCTGACTGCCATTTGTTAGCTGCTGCACACACCCACCATTTCAGAAGTTAGGGGCACCGGGCTGAGTGTGCAGATGATGGCACACAGTTCCTGAGCTTGCACAAGCGCAAGGGAGATGGAAAGGCTATGGATTTAACCTAATCTGCTTCACACATGAACCGCACTACCTAGGTACCCATTGGAGCAGTAATTTAAGACAGTAATTTGACTGCAGAGTAGATTTTAGAGGTTTTACTAACAAGCATACTGTAAAGGGAGGCACCTTCTGCTAATTCCTTCCTTTCTACTCCCCTTTGTACTCACTCCTCCTTCAAAAGGAGGAGCCAACTGTATGCTGAGTTGCATCAAAAGGAACGTGACCAGCAGGTTGAGGGAGGTGACCTCACCTGCAGTACTGCGTCCAGCTCTCAGGCTCCCAACACAAGAGGTATGTGGACCTGTTGGAGCAAGTCCAGAGGAAGTCACAAAGATGATCAGAGGGCTGGAGCACTTCTGTTACGGGGACAGGCTGAGATTTGGACTTGTTCAGCCTGGAGAAGGCTCTAGGGAGACTTTAGAGCAGCTTCTAGTACCTAAAGGGGGCCTACAAGAAATCAGGAAAGGGACTTTTTACAAAGGCATATAGTGTCAGGACAAGGGGGAATGGCTTTAAATTGACAGAGGGAAGATTTAGATTGCCCCCTCACTGGCAGTGCTCAAGGCCAAACTGGATGGGGCTTTGAGCAACCTGGTCTAGTGGAATGTGTCCCTACCCATGGCAGGAGTTTGGAACCAAATGGTTCTGTAAGGTCCCTTCCAACCCAAACCATTCTGTGATTCTATGAGAACTACAGTAGTTGAAGGACTTCACAAAATACCTGTATTTACTTTTCTTCACAGCACACACTTGGGAATATATTTACTTACCCTAGCACACTATACTTAGACACATAAAGCCTTCTGGCAGGCAATTTTATCTTGACAAGCCAACAACACAGTGGAGATCATGGGCTGCAGCACTCATGGGGCACTCCCTGTCAAGAACTATTCCTGGTTATGAGGTCACAACCTAGAAACGTACAAACTGGAGTCAAAGGAGTAATGCAGGCTCAGGGCTGTGAATGAAAAACACTGTGGTGAGGCAGCAGGGGAAGGTCTCCTAATTAAAGAGCAGAAATCAAACCACTGGCTCAGGGGAAAGGGGAAGCTACATGTGAGAAACGGCCAACATTGATTATGGCTTGGCTAGCCAAAATTCCTTTCTAAACAGCATTTTCTGGTAACATGAAGAATCAATCCCCAATACACTAATGTTCGGTGTATTCTATCAGAAAACGTTCACAAAGTTTAGATTTTCAACAAAATATTTAGACATACTTAACTTCAAAGGCTTCTGTCTATACAAACCTGAACTCTTTAGCAGCCTCCCTTGTGGTCTGCCACGCATCCTTTCCTGCAAAGCCAAATATGTAACTTTGAAGACCCTTTGTTTGGCTCCAGGAAGAAGCATTCTTCCTTCTCTCCCATAGCCTGGAGGGGCTATACTGGCCTGTTCCTTCCCCTGTGCCAGCAGTGGCACTTACCAGACTTGCTGTGAGGTTGTCCAGCTGGTATGGGTAGGTGGCTCCTCAAATGAATTGTAATTGAGAGAGGGAAGGGTTCCCTTATCTCTTGAAACCACGACCTGAATTGCAAGCAAGTACTGGATAGTCAGGTATCCAGCTACTTTTGTCTGGCTTTTTTATGCTGAGAAAATCCCAGATTCACCTTGGCATTTTTCATTTTAGAAAAAGAAGATAAACTGCAATTCACAGGGAGGTAAGAATGATTGCAAGCTAACAATTAAAAATGGTGTAATATAACACTTGGAAAGCCAGAACACAATATTTGCAGTTAGTCTTTCCTGTCTGCAATTCTACTTTATATTGACTTTTAAATACTAAAAGTTGAAGGTAATTCCTGTTAACTTGATCATAACTGTTTCAGGGGATAAAATCACTCATTTTCATATATAAAGACCTCCTCTTTTAAGTTTTATTCATTTAGGACTGAAAAACTGTATCTACACAGAAAACATTTGCTTTATGTTTTATCATGTTTATTTGCTTTGGGCCTATTTATTTATCCCAAATGTTTGAGGTTTTTTTAATCCCAAATTTTGGTAAAAGTCCTTGGCACAGTACAGAAGGAGCTGTTACCACTATAAATGTTATCACTTAAGAACTGCCACAATAGAAAACAGACAAAATAATCTGTCTTACGTTTATTTGCCATTTCCCTGGTGTAACACTGCTGCTCTAGTTTTTGGTGCTGTCTTGCTTTTCCCACAGCATATGCTACATCATCCATTCAGGCTTTTAAAATCCTTTGTGTCTCAGTGATTTCCACATGGGAGGGTAGCCAAACTGAGATGAGGAAGGGGAATAAACAAAACCCCCACCATGGTAGATTCCACCTTCAAACATTACCAGGTTGCCAGCAAAGGCTGCTACTGTAACCACGTTCTGGAAGAAATACTATGGTTGTTTGCAGCAGATGAAAGTCCAGCTGTCAACAAGCTTAAGATCAGGATTTTGCCAGCTTAAGTGTTCTTTGAAGTTCCTGAAGTTGCATGTTGCCTTGAGTGATCATCATCCTGATGGCATCCTGTAAACCAAAATGCAACCTACTGAACCAAACGTCTGTTCACAGCCCAGGTTTTACACGAGCACATGGATTTTAACACATTAAAATACATACAATTCTTACCAGCACTATTGTGATCTGTTTTTTTGTGTGAAGTTAATGCTATAATCACTGAGATGGTCAAAAACCAAGTGAACAAATGAATTAATTTAACTATGAGTTTGGGGGCTGGTTACAGCTTTGCTTTAAAGCTCAGTTGGGAACTGGATTCAAACTTCTAATAGTGTTTTCTTTACACCTCTGTGTCTACTGCCTTTGCAGGCAAGTAGTGACAACTGCACAGAGGCATTATGCAGACAGGTGTTTGCACAGCAAGGGGATGTTCAATGTTATTTTGATACAAGTCCTGTAATACTTTGTGTAACTCAGCCAGCAATACCTTCAGTGCTGGCTAGAAAAAGGATCAAACCATAAAGCAGAGGACAGGAGACATACAAGAAATGTGAAGGTTTCTGCATTTCATACATGCTTCCTAGACACAACCACTCAATTTGACTCTGTTCAGCTTGAAATTTAAGATGAAAAAAAGGTATAGGAAGTTTGACCATTAATGAGTATGTTACTGTATTGCTCAATACAATCTTTCTCATTTGTGGTTTGAGTAAGCAGCATTTGTTTGGGTTTTAGGTTTTAATTCCAGATTATTATCTGGAAATTAAGAGAAACATTACTACTGCCAACAGGGGGATCATATTTAGAGATGCTGAATTACTTCTTCATATACATGTTCCTTAAGAGAAAATAGTACTAGGAAACCTCTTACCAGCCTCGAAGTGACACCTATAACAACTCTTGTACGAACTGCAGGACAACTCACTGATCATTCCTGAGGGCAGGCAAGTCAGGGTTCGGGGTTCCCGATCCTCACCTCATCTGTAGCATCTTTATTTCTCCTGAACTCCTCCCTGGCCCAGTCCTTTAAATAGCGGCGATCTGCTTCAGCAGGGACTTCACGAATAGCCCTTAGGATCTTCCTGTATAACTGAAGAACCTGCTGTCGCCTCAGGAACTGGGAAGGAGAGAGGGAAGTCCATCCGCTGTCTCAGGACACTGCTGCGAGCTGTACCCTCGGAGACTTTGTGGGACATTCAACAACCACAAAGTTCCCCACCGCGCAGTACTGCCCAAGATCCCAGTCCACGAAGCTTGAAGGTCATAGGAAGGGGCATTCCAAGCACGCTGCGGTGCCTCAGGCCAGCTGCACACACGCACAACAGGCAGCATTACACGGGCGAGACCCAGCTTACCCCTCAGCCACCCGCCGCCGCGGCTCAGCCCACGGCTCCCGCCCACCGGCCACCTCCCTCAGCCTCGCTGCTGCCATTCGCCACCCAGGCCGGGGCCCTGTCAGCACTGCGGCTGCCGGGGGGAACCTGAGCCGCCCACCCACCTGCCCGCTCGTACCTGCTTCAGGTTGAGCGCACCCGGCGGCAGGCGGCTGGCGGCCATGACGCGCGGCTCCGCCTCTCCCGTCGCCGCCGTGGCAGTTGAGCCCTCCCCGGCGGGCGGGGCGCACCGGCCGCCATTTCCGCTGCCTCTGGCCGCCGGCTGCCGGCTGCCCGCTCGCTGTGGGCAAAGCGGGAACGCGCGGGTGCTTGTGCCCCAGAGCACCGGCGGAGCTCAACGCCGAGCCGGAGGCCAGGGCCCCCGTGCGACCGCCCGCGGTCGGTGCCTGGCGGGCTGCAGGCAGCCGAGGACGCCAGGAACCAGGGACACCAGGAACCAGAGGCAGTAAACTGGAACAACAGACTAAACGTGCATTGGAAACAGATCCTCGCCATCTTAACGAAACTTTCGGTTTCTAAACTGTTTTCTCCAATGACTACAACTACTCAGTAAAAGTCTGAAGTGCACTCTGGTGAATCATCCAATGAACTAAAGCCACCTACTTCCACAGTTAAATTTCCCAAAGCATGCAAGTATTTGTGTTCGCTTACGAGAGAGAGATCTCAAGTACCTTGGAAACACAGAACATGGTACCTGACATTTAACTGCTAATGGGGTAGGGCCCCCCTGCTAAGCCTGCAGTTCTGAAATGTGCTTATTGTGAATGAGCTGTGGCAAGGCGACACAAATAAAAGAAACAGCCTCTGGGTCTTGTCACTGCTGCACCTCCGAACAGCCACCGCAATACTTCCAAGTGAGGTTTTTCTACTTAGAAGCCAATGAGAACAATCCCATCTTTGGGCATGCAGCCCTATTTCCAGCCGCTTCCTGAGCAACTCCTGCACCACACTGAGAACGAGACACCTCCGAACACAAAGAATAGCTTTAGAGATTAGACCAGGGGCATTTAAACAAAGTTTCCTTCAGCTTTCCTTTGCGAGAAGTCACAAAGACTGGACCCTGAATTAAAATCCTGTGCTGGCATTATCTTCATAAAAGGAAGATGGGTGTTGACATTACATAAACCACAATACATTTTCGTATGAAACTCTGTGCACTGCTAGAGAATGCACAGCATTTTCCATCGGGCAAATTTATTCAAGCTTAGATCAACTGAAAGAACAGACGTCATAATTACAAACAGTGGTACCTCTCTTTATTAGTACAGACAATATAAGATGCATAGCTTTTGAAATGAACGATCATGTCCATGCTGTTAAAACATTAGATTAACAAAACGTCCTCAATGTCTGCCTTTGACAGAGGGGCAAACTTCACAGTGTAAACTTGATCAGAGAAGGATGGCATTATTCATAAACTCCTGTTGGTATTGTCAGACAAAAATCAGCGATAATTAAGTAGGATGTGTTAGACTGCAAAATAGTTTCAGGTTTTCAAGTACTTGTTCTTTGGTTGTTTAAAACCATCCGCTTCCCCCAGCTCCTTCCCAAAGAGGCACCCGCCACGTGGGTGAAGCTAAAGAATGCTTTTTTTGCAGAGACACCTGAAGTTCTTCTAATGCAGAACTGCCTTAGAAGCAATACTGTTTTTAGTTATTGCAATAGACAGTGGCAGGAATAATATCACCGCTGTGAGCATTACACAATAATATCATTTTTAGAAGTAATAAGTTATTACAAGAGAAGTTGAAAAGTTTTGCATTATTTTTGAGAATAGGCAATGAAAGAAGATGATGGTCGCACCATTGCATAACTGTCCTCTGACAAATGTGGAAGAATGCCCCCTAAACCACTTTGTTCTTAGCGAGTCTGTCCTGCCAGAGGGCAGCTCCTGCACATTAATCCTAGTTATAAAGAGGCTTTATGAACTCTCTGATGATGTGCCACTTCATCTATGTCAGTGGCTTAGCAGCAATCAGGTATTGACTTTGTCTACAAAGTCTACAAAGTGTCTGAGGCAGTCACCAGCTCAAACCACTGTCTGAGTGCGTCACTGAGAGTTTCTGGAAGCGCGTTCACATCCCTAAGGATCATGTAGAATGGGAAGGGGAATTCTTCCATGTAAGATCTGATTTCAGGCAGTTCCCCAGGACCTTTGAATATAGGTACTTTAATGTCCAAAATGGAATCCTGTGAAAAGAAAAAATTATGCTACTACTTAAAATAGTTTTAATTCCTCCTCTGTTAAATTAGAATTTAATAAGAGAGTTCTAAGATTAAAAGCCACAAGTGTCCTATGGCAAATCAAACCAAAGCAGCTAAGTTCTTTTGCCCTTTTAGATAAATGTGCTCTAATCATCAAATTACAGGCTAGAAGAGTTATTCTTAAGTTTCTGCAAAACTAAGTTCCATAAATAAATCCCATCTTTCCTTAGTATTTTATGATTTGAGTTTACTTAAGCACTTCAGTTTTATACACATGATGCCTTCCTAACACTGTAAACTCCTGTCATCTGTAAGCTCTTTAGGGCTGAGCTCAACTTATATCTGTGCAGTGAAACAAGATTCTTTTGCAAATTATTTTATAATATTTCAGTACTACAAAGACAAAAATCAGATTAAACCCCAGCTGTGCTGCTTGTAAAGTAACTTCTCAGTTGCCCAGCATAGCAGCTCAGAAAATTAATACAGCTTATGAACAACACATTTCACTGTTCAGAATTTTCACTTGACATTACAGCCAGGATTCATTTGAACCCTGTAATTGTCAGCAACAGAACTGGTGGTACCCAGCTTTCTCAGTTCAGGTGCTAAATAACTCTCCTGTACTCCTTTCAGTCTAATGTTTACTTTCACATTGGCTCCAACTGCCATTTCACATGGAGACTGCTGTCAGACATGATCAATTTGAATCAAAACTGAGATGGAACAAAGCATCTCTAAAACTCTGAATCTGTCAACCTGCCAGCTCCTTCTCTGGTGGCCAAAATCTACAACCTTTACATTTGAAGACAGGACCTCTTAGTTAGCCTTTCTGTGGCATAGAAGGCAATCTTTCTTCTTTTCAATACAAAAGGGATTAAGAATCACAGTAGAGAGAAATCACAAAAGATCTGACAGACATGAAAAACTGAAATTGAGCTCAATATCTTTGACCTCTGCAAAAGATAAGATAGCGGTATAGCACTACAAAAAGACAAGAAAAAGATTTGTATCAGTTTCTCATTCACTGCAGTTGAATACTTCTCCCTTGTTCACTGACTTACCCGGGAATTAGGATTGTCCAACACTACAAAAATAACAAAGATATTGGCATTCTGAGCTGCTTGAACAGCTGCTGTCACTCGTTCCTTGCCTTCCAAGAAAAGGCCTCTTCCATCAGATACAATCAAAAGCAGCTGCGCTGTTTCTGAGCAAAAAGAACATTTAAAATTACAGTAAGTTAAGAGTAATCCATTTAAAAGGCAAAAAAGAGTATTTTGTTCTAAGCCTCGTAGGTATAATGGAAAAATGAGTATTCCTAATGAAATTAAGTCTCTATCAAAGAGAATTCTGACTTAACATTAAGCTGCAGTTACCAGTAGGTCAAGAAAGAAAGTTTTTTCCCACAGTGTGAAATCATTGGGAATAATGGGGAAAAAAGCCCCAGTCCATCAGTACCATAATCAAGGATGAAGGGCGTGGAAAATACCTAATGAACATAGTCATGGCCTTGCCTTTCATGTCTGGTAATTGCCTTGGAGTTAAATATTGGCTGAATTACAAGAGTCCAGCCACTAGATCACTACCTCAGTAAAGCAGCAATGAAACAGAGTCCAAATCTATTCCTCCTATTCCTCCAGAAGCAGGTACTTATGGGTGCATCTGTGTTAGCATTTCACCTTGGACTGTGCTTCTGAAACGTGTTTCCCTCTTGTCCCTGCTTTAATGGGCTTGGCTTCCACAAGAGTAGTCTTGAACTGCCCGAAATGAGTTATTTTTGGAGGAAACTAATGAAAAAGATGAGTTTCAGAGGCACAGTCAAGGCAGTA
This sequence comes from Psittacula echo, assembly GCF_963264785.1. Classification (NCBI taxonomy): domain Eukaryota; kingdom Metazoa; phylum Chordata; class Aves; order Psittaciformes; family Psittacidae; genus Psittacula; species Psittacula echo. The sequence goes on along the minus strand of NC_137738.1, from coordinate 69,589,891 downwards.
CAAGCACTACAGGGCATTCTGCCTTCGGGACCAGACGAGCTAGTTTGAAATAAACCTCCTAAAACTTACACACAGATGTTCCTCAGCACTGACCATTTTCTGGCGGCATGTTACTTGACCAAGTTGCCCCCAGAGATACATCCCTCATAAAGGGACATTCTAACTAAGTTATGCATCTATCATCTTTTAGTTACAAGGGAAATCACAGTAATTACTGTCAGGAATGCAAGCCCTTCTCTCTCCTGTTTCCCCTGCAGCTAGGGAAGGGATGTAGAACGCTTCCTCCTTTTCTGCAGACAGGCCCCAGGTATGACAGTGCTTGGTCTTTTCACAAAAGGGGTGATGTATCCTACTGCCTTTTCTTGCGCTAGCTGCCTGATTCTAGGGAGCTGATTGCTGCTCTATCCCAGCCTAGTTCAAGAAGACTGGAAGCTGCTCTCACTCAGAATATTCGGACAGCCTGGCAAACCAGCTGCGGATTATAAATCCCAGATTGTCCATTTCTTGGAGTACTTCAAGAACTTTTTTCAAATCTGGGTGTCACCATGATAAGCTTTTAACTAGCACAAAGCAGCCTTTTATGCTAACTATGGGTCAGCCATGGAGTAACAAGCCTCCCAGCTTTTCTGGGAAATTTGAGCAGCTCATGACCTAAACTTGCCCTACAGTGAAAGGCAGGTAGGAAGCAAACACTCTCATCAGAACAGTGTGCTTCTGGATACCTACAGAAGCCAGGTTCTCAAGCAAGAGCAGAAGTGCCTAGAGAGTCAGGGTCACTACGAAGCTGGACAATGCTCTAAGGCAGGCATAGTCTAGGACTTAAAAATTATCTGGAAACATGATGTAAAGAGAGGCAGGTAGGGCATGTCTTTTTAAAAAGCCTTAAACAACATTTCAGTGAATTACTGACAAAGTAGGTATCTTTTGGGTTTTGAACTGAATTTCAACCAAACATTCCTTTTGACAAAGCAAAACCTAATCCCTAAGGCAAGAGATGCCTCATTGCTAGGAGTCTTTCTGGCAGGATATTGCTTCAGGATGTAGAGAGCATTCTGCTGCCATGGCAACAAGCAGAGTAATAAAAAAGAGAAGCAGCTCACCCGGATTAATATTTTGAGACAACTGCTGTGCTGCAGCGAACATATTTGCTGATGATTCTAGAAACTGCAGAGGAAACAAACAAGAAGATTAAGTTATCTCATCATAAAATAATAAACTTAATAATGATAACATTTTTAAAGAACACATTTCTGTATTTTAAATGCCAAGATAGGTCACTGTGACCACCTACACAGATACAGTCCTTGGCATTTTCTTACATTAACTCTTCAAATTTAGTAAGCATTTTTGAACTAGAGAATCTTCAGAAAAGCCTTCAATCTGGATTTATAATTTTTGCAATGCTAACAAAGCTATCAAAACCTCAGTGAATTGTTCAGGTGATTAATGGCATCATTAAAAATATGCATCCTATCTCTAGGATGTTTAGCTTCAACTTGCCAAGTATCTAGTTATGTATTGCCCATTAAAATTAAGAGCATCAACTGTCAAATTCTTCCAGTTTTAAAAGGACTTTGTAAGATTACCATCGAGCTATTTGGGTCTCCTCCTCTTCCATTTAATTTTAACGGAAGATCTTATTCAAGTTTGAAAAGGTAAGACTGCAAAACTCTTCCTAAAAAGAAGAAAACTTTGCAGCTGTCCAGGAAGTATTATCACAGAAAGTTTTCTTCAGGAATCAGTCAAGTCTGACAAACATACAGAGCTCTTCCTCCTCTTCCTACAAGTGGAATCCATGGCATAAAAACCTCCTGAACTCCCACAAATTTTGATGGGATTTGGCTTTGGGATAAACAGTATTTTGGGTACAAGATATTGGGTAAGACCCAATATAAACAGAGAAAGATGAATGCCTGAAAGTAGCATACATCAGGCCTGAAAGTGAGAAAACACTCCTCCTCTTGCAAAACTGCAACCATGCTATCGCTTTGTTCTCTAACCAGCTATCAAACACTCAAATATAAACAACCAGTAAAGATTACAAAGCCATCATGAATCCATGAAGCTACTGATGTCTCTCTCATCTGGAAAAGCTCTGCAGACCTGCTGCCCCTGAGGCATTCTTGTGTACCTGGGCTATTTTTGTTTTCTTCTGCTGAAACTTGCAAAGACGCAAGATCCTGGTCCCCGACTGGTCGCTGAACTGTTCATGGAATGGGTGCAGCAGCTGAACAGTCTCTCCAAAGCTTCAGAAAAGAATTAAAAATGACAGAGTGAAACCAGTACTTACATTCTGCTCTGAAGTCCTGAAGAAAAGTAAAGATTTCAAATCAACTCACCTACACACAGCAATTTGCCCCACTTCTAGAAGAGTCAGTGCATTTCCAATAACTGCCAGGGATTCATAGGCAAGCTATTAAAGAAAAAAGGTACATCAAAAATGAGGCACTCCAAGCTTTACTCACAGCTCAGTATTTAAATATGGAGAATGTTACCAAAATTATTTTTTGTCTAGTAAAGTAAGTGAAGAGACTTCCTATCTTTTTTCCTATTATACAAGATAGTCACTGCAATAAAGATATCCTAGTTTTACTTGAGGCCTTCAGCTGACTAATTTAGAGATACCACTTTAGGCAGGCTAATGAAATAAAACACTGAAATAGCTATTTAGAAGGAAACACATTTTAAATAAATAAAATCACTGCAGCTGAGCTATGATGAACTAATATTGAATCCTCCAATGACCTGCATAGCTAAACAAGTTTTGGCCTTTTGTAGGTAACAAAAGATAATTTTCCAGTGGATATGCACACTTCTGTCTAACAAATTAAACATCTTCTCCGTCAGCTAACTTTTATTACTCTTTTAGTAACAAATCTCTTAGGCATGAAGTGACAAGAGTTCAAGCGCAGACCAGCAACGTAGCTGCTCTAGAATCACAAGTCAGGCTTTCCAACAGCCACCAGCCCTGTATGAAACAAGTCAGAAGCTGACATGTTCATCAACGACAGGTGGTCTCTTCATACTTCTCCCAGGTTTTGTTTTACCTGTTTGGAGTGATTGTCTATCATACTAGAGGAATCATCAATAGCCAAGCAAATCTGGTACTGTCGTTTGCTGGGCTTGGTCCTTCGCAACCAGATCTTATCTTTTCGGAACTGACTGGCAATATATGGAATCACTTTGCGCATGTTCAGTCTCTTCCCTGTTCTATAGTCTCCTCTGAAAGTTAAGAAAACAAGACAGTGTCAGGCATTATCAGCAAATATCTCATTCTGGAAATCCTGGCCTATGCAGCATATGCACCAAAATAACAAAAAAGTAGTTCTAATATTCATATTCAAGTATAGAGCAAAAACCACCTCACATTTTTAAAGCAAGATAGATATTCAATGTTTTTAAAAGAAGCTCTTAAATCTAGGTGCCTAAAATAGAAAGCAGACCTTGAGTTTAGACTCTTCCATCTTGAAACAAGTCTAGGTCTCTTGAACAAAAAATAAATCATTACATATTAAAACCAACATAAAACTTTTTGACATCTGACATAATCTTTGACTCAACAGCACTTCACATGTTTAAGTTGATTCGATCACCTGTTGCACAGAAGAGAACAGAAAACACTATCCTCAGGATGGGTACCTACTACTACAGCACATTTGCGCTTCATAAATAAGCTAGTGTTCCCATACAACAGAGCTGCAGTTGTACAAAGGTTAAAGCCCTCCCCCCCAAACCAGGAATCTGAATAAAATAAAGCCTCAGAAAGGCCTAACTTACTTCAATTTGGCTGCCTGAGTGGGTTCCAATATGAGTCGTAGCTGTTCACAAAGCTGCTGTGATAGCGGAGCTGTCAGTACTAAATACCTCTGCCACAACTGTGCTGCTTCCTTCTCCTAAAACATCATACATCACAGAAAAAAATAAAAGTGAATTATGAAGAAACAACAAGTTGGGAAGCTGAAAAAAGAAAACAAACCTCAGTTTACTAAGGGGGAGTTAGTAGGTAACTATCAGCTGAAACTGTCAGAATGCCTCAAGATCAAAAATTAAGGTGTATTGAAATTCAGCAAGATTGTTAAGCCTCCACACTGGCAATTTCATTCAGGAATTGTTTCCAAATATGGTTTGTGATTAATGACTAGGAGCAAGTGTCATAGTGTGCTTCTGCTGTTGGTTACCTCAAACTCCACCACTGCAACTGAAGGAGAGAGACATTGTCTGCTGACCATAGCTTTGTGAAAGTGGTGCCCAGCACTTAACTGTAGGTGACAACTCAAAACGGAAGGAGCTTGGTAAGATTGAGAAAAATGTTTCTAACTATGCGAGCTTTAAAAGTCATTACCAACAGAGTAACTTTCTGCCAATAGCACACAGAACATTCAAAATGAGACCTGAAGCGTCATCTTGCTTTAAGAATAATTGGTTTTGTTGGCTTGGTTTTTTGGTTGGGGTTGTTTTTGGTTTTTTTTCAGAATAAGTTAAATATAACAACAAAATTAACACCTAAATCACACAATTTTGAATATTTAGATTCCAGCCTGCTTGGCTTCCTCAATGCTTCAGCAGTAAACCAAGATTAAATAATGGAACTGAAGGATTCTTATTGACAGTTTTATATTAAAACAAGGTCACAAACCTCATCTGGAGTTCCAGACTGCTGTGTCTGCCAAGCTTCCAATTGCCTCTCAAGTTCCTTTCTTAGCTCTTCAGGATCTCTAACGATGCGCTAGAAGTGTAGTCATGAGATTTATGAGACAGAAAAATCAGTTCACACATCTGGTGCTTCCTCAAACTACAGCAAACTATCAGGAAGTAAAAATGCATTGCTCTTCTCTTTTTAGGCACAAAAATATTGGAAAAAACTTAAATGAAGATTCTAAATTTGCCTTTTTTAATAGCTTCCATGTACAGGAAGGATAAATATCTCCCCACAAATACCTGCATCTGTGACACAATCAACACAGGAACAAAGCTAGGAGCATCTATTATACAGACACTATAAATAATACAGAACTTCCAACATAATCCAGTGCAACGATTTTGACAAACGCCAAATTTAATGGCAGTATAACGGAGATCAAACCATTAATAACACTTATCTAGTGTCTTCCAAAATCTAATATGCTTCACTTAATTAGTTTTTTAAAAGTTTCTTTCAAACCACTTAAAGAATTGAATGACATCTTCCTCTTTACCTGCCAACAAATGCTATTTGATAAGCCATTCTGTTCAAGGACATTGAAGCTTTACTACACTTCTTTTACTTTTATTGTGCGTTCAGTGACAACTTCTGTTCCTGCCTTGTAACATAACAATCTAGCCAAAGAGTAGTATGTGGTCTGCATAACCTGCAGGATTATGGATTAAGGAAAATAAGCCTATGAATGCAAACTACCACGCAACTTCTCATTCCTCAAAAAGCAGCAGCAGTCCTTCTGGTCACCTACTGCAGGTTTAAAGAAGGGTGAAGGAGTGTACATGGATGGAGTTTTTTTTTTCTTCCTTTTTTCTTCCCTTTTCATTTTGCTGAAGCATGGAAACTTACTCTTTTCCCCCAGCGATGTTTAGCCCTTCCTATTTAACTGGTGCTGTAAGAGCTCCCCCCTCTGTTTCAGGTTTGCATGTCAATGGAAAAGAACCCACCACACATCTCTGAATACGAGAGAACATTCTTGCATTCCAAAGCCTTTTTCCAAACAGCTGCACCATTTGGAATTAAGATGGAAATATCATGTATCGCTGGCACACAATTGTTTCCGTGCTGTGCACAGAAACACTAAAATACTGCTTTCCAAGTATGTACTCAGGACACAGTATAAGAAGCATGAAAGGTCAATACTGCTGAAAAAGACACTGAAAATACTCTATCAGCTGATTATCCACTGTCAACTGCTTCTGTGCCATAACTCTTCATTGTAAAACGTGCTTTTTCACAGCTAGCAGTCTGCACTGGAAACTATGAGTGCTACATGAAGCTCTAGGATTTTCTAGGCTACGATAGCATTTTTTTAATTGAGATATTCATAAAAAGCACACTATCAGCTTTTATAAGGAAGTAATATGTTGTGATGAATTAACTGAGGTTAATTCTTTGCCCACAATGGTGTTTAAAATTCACTGATGCCTAGCTCTCTCTTCACTCTGAACCCTTTATCTTCAGGGCACACACCTCGCCCATCATTTTCCACTACCCAACCATCTGATCAGCAGATTAAACCAGTTAAAGTTTAAAACAGTTAAAACAGTTCTTGACAGTTAGAAAAACAAAAAATTTCTTGTAAAAAGAGTGAGGATAGGACCTTTTCGCGTAAGAACGGGGAGGAGTTGTCATTTTAAAGTCATCATTCAGCTGCATGTACAACAAACAGTTGTGCGTTATTTCTTATTCTTCTATTAAAGAACAGCAAGCTACTGCATTGTCTGAGTAAAAAGAATTCTAAACTTTTGTCTTCAGAGTTCCATTAACATGGGTCAAATAAAACAGACCGTTTCTACCACTGTAATTTTAAGATGACACTTCGGATATCATACCTGGGGAGTGTCCATCAAAAACTGATGGGCTGTATGTATGGTTGAGTCCTTGCTTCTCTCTGGCTTCTCTTCTGTCACCTTCGGTAGCTTTTCTGCTGTAGAGTCATTGACATCCTCAGAATCAAAAGTCTGGATCTCTGGCTCCACTTCACCTGGTCCTACAACCACAAAACTAATTACTAACTTTGTGTATCACACATACTACAAGAACCAATATTGTAACTCAGCTCCTTTACAAAGTGTTTCACATGCTTTGCACTGCAACCCAGACATTTTTGTTTTTTAATTTAATTTCAAGAGAAGTGCACAAATTCTAAGACAGTTCTAGGAATAGGATGAATCCACCTTGCTACTCACTCAAACTGATAAATATGCGTTTCCATATGCAAACTGTTTTTCTATCATATAACCTTGCCAAATGAACAATACCTTAGTGAACATGTGTCTAGCACCTGAAAATTCCATTGGTGAAGTACATTTTTGAGCTTCATAGCCTACCTGACAGTAACAGGAGGTATAAAGCAATGCAAGAACAATCAGCAAATCATCATTAAAAAAAAATATGGCAATCTTTTCTTATCTTTTACTCTCAAGTTTTGTAATGAACAGCTTCCTGCAACTCTGAAATCAATTTACAAACAAAGGAACGGACTGAAGATTTTCTTTTATTATTGTTTCTACTACAGGACACTGTTTAACATGTTTTTTAAGAATTCTTCCAAGAAAAAAACCAAAACAGTCTGACATTGTAGGAGATGTTTCGAAGATTATAGTTTTTCAAACATACTGTTAAGAGAATCATGTGGAAGAACAAACAGGAGTGATTACCTGCATGCCTGTGCCATAAAGCTAATGAATCTAGCAAGAGATTTAAGTAAAGAGATAAAACCTGACAGGAATGGGAGGCAAGAAAGTTAATCAGGCTGGTAAAATTCTTGTCTCCCTCTCTAGCCAGCTTTTGTTTTATCTGATAAGAAAACTATCCCAAATTCTAAGCTACAGTGTCATTTACTTAGATACATCAAAATTAAATGCTTCTGTTGCAATTGGCAAGACATATTTACTTGTATCTTGCTTATTTTGTGTGGGCTATGTGGCTGACAAGTCAGACCTGTCTTCTCATCTACCAACCATTTGCATCTGATAGCCATTTTCTGTTAAGCAGCTCCGTTTTGGTTTGTTTCATTCTCACTTCAGGAAGAAAGCAGGGCAACAGTGACACTTCAGTGCTACCTCACACTGGCTGTTGTTCAGACCAGGTCCTCAACTTCTTGACGCTTTGTCAGAAATTACACATAAAAAGAAGAGTTGTGTGGTGCTGATGCTGGCGACACTGGAATGCAGTTATGTGCCAATTAATTAAGCAGACTGGCACTGTGTCTAGCAGAGGGAAAGTGTTCGCCTTTTACCTCTTTAAAGAAGTGGATGAAGATTAGAGACCATTAACTTGAAAGAAAGCTGCAAAACCCTCTGTCACTCAACCAATTTAGCAAAGGCTAATGCTAGTTACTTGGCAGGAGTACGAATACTGCTGCAGAAATATCAATTAAGTCTTATAAAGCATATAATCAGTCTTATAAAGCATATGCACATCTACCATATGCAAAAATAAATACCTACATATATATTTAAAGATGCACATCAGCATATGTTTAGAATGCTTTTTAAGTTAACATACCAGGAGTTTTAGTGGCAGAAGAATTCTTTTTTTCTGGCTTTAGCTCCTCTGTGTCTACTGCTGTGAGATCCTCATCGTTCTGTATTTGTGTTTCCATAGCTGCATCTTCAGAGTCTCCCTCTTCCTTTTCTTCAGGGGGCATAATGGGTTTCTCTTGCTCTTTGCTAGCTACATCTGTACAAGGCAACAATAGTTATTAAGAGGAAAGAGGAAGGGAAAGTAGTGAAGTTGCAAAAAAAGAAAAGAAGTTGCATTCTGAGCCCACTGCATATCAGTTTCAGTGAACTTCAGAAGAGATCTGAGCTATTGCCTCAAACTTCAGTTTTCTCTTTCACCGTGCTGTGCCATTTTGTGTTAATGAGCTATTGCCCTGAAAACCTGATGAATGAAACATCAGACTAGAATAGAAATTATTTAAAAGAAAAAAATCAGAATAGTTTTAAAATGTTTTTAAACTAAAATCCATTTTTATGAGTGAATTCAGTATGTTATAAAATGTTATCATTAGTGTGAACGTCATTGCCAAAGATTATCATATATTATAGTGAAATGGTTCTACATCTTAAACCAAAGCAAGAACTGTTAAACATGATTTGAAAAAACATACTGGGAAAAACTACAGTAAATAAGCGTGTTTCAGGATTTGACTCCGAAGTAACAACTCTTTACACCCAGAAATATCAACATACCATACGTCTGTGCATCATAGCTTTCAGAGCCTTGTTTAATATGTTCAAATGCATCAGCCTCCTCCACATTTTGTTTAGGCTGAGTTGTATTCTGCTTTGCTTCACTGCTGGATTCTATGGTTCTCAGTCTCTTGTGGATATGTTCATTGTGATCTCCCATTGAGCGTTCATTATCTGCCTGACCAGGCTTCCTCTTGAAACTCTGAAACAAATTAACACCATGAACTTCAAGTGAGGTGCAGCCAAACACTGATTACAACAATGGTTCTAACAAGGAGAAACTGAAACTATTTGCTGGTTAATATTAAAACATTCAAATTAAAAATAATAATAAAAGAAAGAAAATAATATGAAGAGATGAACCTGGGTATTTTTTCTGCTTTGCTTCTGAGAAGCCATCCGGGCCATGCGTGTGGATTCATGGCCTTCTGACTGATTTGCACTCGAAGCTCCACTCCCACTTTCCTGAGAGACAAAAAAAAAAACCTCCAAAATCACAACTGTAACTGAAAATGGCAACTGTTGTAGTCAAATTTCAGAAGTTACACGGGGAAGCTGTGCTGTTTTCTATTGTGAATGACAAATGGCTCAGAAGTGCAAGCAGTATTCTTGTGAGGAGCAGACAAGACAGTCCTGCAGCTCAACTATTAGCCTAAAATTACAGTTTTCACTGCTATGAAATGTCACTATATATCTACATGATCTTAAATCTTTTTCAGGGAATTTATAACTGGTGTTCTAAAAATTGAATCTTACACGCTATTCCTAAAAATACAGCAGCAGTTCCTTGATTGTATCTTAAAAACATACGCACAAGTTCAGCATTTTTAACTTAGACACTTCCATTTATTTTACCTCTTTAGACTGGTCTCTTTCTGAAGCCTCTCCAGCCAGCTCAACAGCACTGTCACTCTGCAGGTTTTCTTGCCCAGTCTGCCCTTGTGTTTCATGTTCCATTCTTTCCTCAGCCTCAGGGATCTCTTCATCCATCTCTGAATTATCTTTACCCTCTTCTTCCTGAAATAGTATTGGTTTATTTTAACAGTCTAAAAAACACTGGAAAATGGGTACTATTGAAATGCACATAAAGAATAATGCCATCATCAGGCACAGTCAACACTGGTTCACAAGGGGAAAGTCCTGTTTAACTAATCTGATATCCTTCTATGAAAAGGTCATCCGCCTAGTAGGTGAAGGGAAGTCGGTGGATGTAGTTTTTCTGGATTTTGATACGGCTTCTGATACTATCCCTCACAGCATCCTCCCAGATAAGTTGTCCCGCTATGCGATGAGTGGGTGCATGGTGTGCTGGGTGAACAACTGGCTGAAGGGCAGGGCTCAAAGGGTTGTGGTGAATGGGGCTCCATCTGGCTGGTGACTGGTCACCAATGGTGTTCCTTGGGGTGACCTCATTACTCTCTATAGCTTCCTGAGAGGAAGTGGAGAGGGAGATGCTGAGCACTATTTCCCTGCTATCCAGTGACAGGACACTTGGGAGTGCTTCAAAGCTGCATTAGGGGAGGTTTAGACTGGACTTCAGGAAGCATTCCTTTACCAAGAGGGTGGTCAAACACTGGAACAGGCTTTCTAAAGGGGTCAAAGCCCCAAGCCTTTCAGTGCTTAAGAAGCATTTGGACAATGCCCTTAACAACATGCTTTAGCTTTTTGTCAGCCCTAAATTGATCAGGCAATTGGACTAGATAATCTCTGTAAGTCCCTTCCAACTGAAATATTCTATTCTGTTGTAACAGAAGGCCAAGGAGATAACAGGAATACAGATGACAAAAATACACCAGTTTAATAGTAAGCGCATTTCTGTTATCTTGATGAAGATTCTCATTCACATCACACCTACTCAATGACAAATCTGTTTCAGTATCATAGATACATCCATTTCTTAAGTCTTGTATAAGGTAATTCGAAAAAGAAAAGCAGGCTTTTATTTATCACTCTTTACCTGAGGTTGAAGGCCTTGGTCAGCTGCAGGAATTCCCTTATCTTCAGCAGATTCATTTTTTTCCTCATCAGGTGGTTGTGACTGTTCCTCATCTTCTTCTGCTGCATCCTCAGTTTTTCCTGCATTTTCATCTTGATCATGAGCATCTTTGTCCCCTTCATCTTCCTTCTCCTCTTTATCTTCAGAAATGCCTTCTTCAGCTGGTTCTGCATCCTGGTCATTTCGCTCTGTCTCACCAGTATCCTGTTCATTCTGTTCTGTTTTCTCTGCCTCATTTAAATCAGCAGGTTTCTCATCTACTTCAAAATCATTTTCTTCCGGATTAAAAACAATCAGAAAGGTATACAAAACTTTTAGTGAAGTACAGAGATAGTGAATATTACAGTGAATAAAACTGCCCAGCTTATAAAAAAAAAAAACCAGAGATATCTATACATAGAATCTATTATTTTCTATTGCACATAATTCCTTTAAGTCACAATTGGTTTGTAACAAATGATAGAGCAGGATGAATTCCAATTAATTCCCTTTAACCTAACAGTCGTGAGGGTGAGTTGACTTTGAGTATAAATGCTTGCAAGTAACATACTAAAAATGAAACCATAAAAGCAACTGGACAATTAAATAAGGAGCTTCTAGTCGAAGTATCATTTGGATAACATTGAGAAAGCCTGCTCCAAAGTGTGCGTGAAAAATGGGTAAAGGAAAATATTGTAATGTTAATTATTATCTGGCCTGTATTTGGTATGTTTATATTTTGATACACAGAAGTGAATGTGCAGCTTCTTGTTATACACAATCCTACCACCACCTCTTTCCTTTTCTATTGAGAAAAGAGTCATTATCTGTCTGTTCCCCCCTGTTTCCATTTGGCTTTCATCTAGGAATCTGTAGAGAGATTTTTCAGATGTACCTTCACCCTCTTCTTCCTCATCACTCTTCTCATCATTCTCTAGGTTCAAATTATCAGGAAGATCCAAAGGTTCAATTTCAGGCTCCTTTTCTTGGCGGCCGTGATAAGGATCTATTTCGTTCTCGTCATACTCACGCTATCAGCAAAAGAATGGGGGGAAAAAGTAACAGGCACATAGTAAGTGGGAAGAAAGGCAAAAATAAGAAGTAAGATTCTACTGAATTCTCTAGGACACAAATACTGGGTGCTAATATTCCATTCTCATCAGTTAAAATGAATTTCCAGTGGTACACATCCTCACATATAAAAAGCAGAAAAAGATTAATTTTTGCAAATGCATTTACATAAATAGGTATTTCTTAAAACCAGCATGTTTTAGGTTCAGAATCCAGTTTTCCTAGCTGAAAGATTCTGAAGAGAATCTGCACTCTTGCAGATGGCAAATGCACTGTTGCATACTACACAGAATATTCAAGTATACTGCATTCGCATATTTGGGATCAGTCCCACCGACTTGGGGTTTCTGTCGCTAAACACAACAGAACAAGAATTTAAGCTTTGTCCATCAAAACATCAGTTCAGTGTAAAGCCTGTTTTGGCAGCCGTTACAAGTTCAGGTTAATGCAAACAAAAATTCTTTTCATATTATGGATCAGAAAATACAGATTTCATAAAATGGATGTAATATGGTTTGCTTTCAACTCTGAAATTAACCACCTTTTTTTTTTCCAAACGCACTTCACTATTAAATAAAGACCATTTCAAATTCTTAGAAACATATGATATGAGCAACAGAATATGGTTTAACAGCAAAATACTCTGTGTAATCCAAATAACTTTTACCTCATCAATCTGTTCATGGATCTTCTCTTTGTTTCCACCATCCTCTTCTTGTTGCTCTTTTTCCTCATCCTTGGGATGCTGTTTTTTATTATCCTTGTTTCCTGTGCCCAAATTGTCATCTTTTGCAACGAGCTCTGAATCCTCCTATTAACCAACAAATCCAAAAGAAAGTCAGTTATGCTACCTGCTTCTCAAAGTCTCAGTGACAAGATACCATCTACAGAAAAAAAATCAAACCAAACACTAAATAAGATTTATGATATACTGAAATTATCTCTTTCCTAGACCAAGAGCTATATAAGGGGGAGTTCATGGTCTAGATCAATCTAGTTAAGGGAGTTTAATTCCTTTTATATTCTTCTTCCTACCCCTTTTCTCTTTACCTCATCCATTCCTGGTCCAGTTTCTTCTGTTTTACTACTGTCATCTTCATCATCGTCTTCATCTTCATCCCCCCAGAGCCTCTCATCCAGTTTATCATCAGCTTCAGCATTATCAAGATTCCCCATCTGCTTATCCAGCTCCTCCTCTTCATCTGAATTTTCATCATCTTCTGTGTACAATTCAAAATGTGTTTCAGTACAGAAGAGATAAAGCTAACTTTTTTGTTAACTTCAGACAAGCAGGCATACTTAGCAGCTTAATTTCATCACCCTACACAGCTAATTGAGAGGCGTGGAAAAAGACACATATGCAGTAACACCCAGAAGAGCAGGGTCCTAATTATGTGATTCAGAGTGTTCTCTTGGGCATAAGGGGCACATAGCATTCTCTTCCTCAGACTAACAAGTCCCAGGTGCAAAACTTGGATGATTTAAACCTCTCTTCCTTACCCTCTCTGTGCTCCATTTTCAAAACGTTTTGGCATTACTGGGAGGGGCAAGATCCATTCCACTTTATCTGTGTATTAGTTTGGGAATTTCCCTTCTTGTGCGGATGAACTTATTCTTGGCATTTTGTCAGAGATGCTGAAGTAAATTAACATTACCATAATTTATAAGCCACAATCATTTAAGATGTTCGGGCTGTTACTCTTTAAAGTGAAGAACTGCTGCCTTTTGGGTGAGTAGCAACTTGAATATATCTACCAAATGTTGCTATTTTTTTCTGCTTTAGAAATGTGAAGTTAATTTTTTCTTATTGCTAAAAAGTTAGCAATAGCTAATTAGTCAAGTTTTGAAATTAATAACAGTCATATTCTCAAGTATTCTGTGATCTTCAACAGCTCCATAAAGTCATGACCAATTTTAAAATGCATTTATAGGTCAGCTCATAAGAGGAAGGAAGAATCAGCGCCCTTCCTTTCAAAGCCATCACAGTGAAGGCAGACAGTATTTGGCACTAATCTGTTGAATACTTTTCAGTATAAGCTTCGTTATATAAAAGTAACAACCAGTACTGGATTCTTCTATAACATTTCTTGTAAGTTTGTGATAGTGGAAGAACCAAACCTTTTTTCTCCTGCTCCCCATCATGCATTTTTCCTTCAAAATCTTCTGACATTTCAATTGCATTGTCTTCTCCTTCAATGTCTGGTTTAGAATCTTGATCCTCTTTCTCCTTCTCTTCACCCTTTTGAAAACTGTCTTCTATCTGCGTTATTATTAAAGCCAAAAATTACAATGGATCTTGCCTATATATTAAAGCTTACTTATTTTTGTGGTACTTTAAGTTCATATGTAAAATAAAAGCCAACATGAATAGGAGACTGAAAGTAATTTCATGTTTCTTTTACCTGAAACATCTACAACGTGGACCTCAAAGGCTTTTTCAGTTTTACTTAAACAAGAACAATGCCACTTACCTGATCTTCATTTTCTATTTTGTCACTCACATCCTTCTTGCCTTCTCCATCTCCAATACCACCGTCCTCATAATCATGAAACTGTGTTGCTCCCTCTCCAGCTTCATCTTCAAGTAATTCTTTTGGCAGACAAAACCCCTACAAAACCAAACAGCAACTCAAAACTTTCTGTAGTAGTAAGTACATCTTTTGGCTTAGTTTCCACTTAAGACTTTGTATATATTAAATATGTGCATACCATATATCCACTGTTATATCTAATAACTTACCTTTTGGGCAAGCTCCGTAAAAATGCTAGTTAGAACAGAAAGCAATTTGCCAGTACTCCGGTGAGATGCCAGTGAAACAGTGAGGTAGAACAGGATAAGGTCTGAATACTTGCAGAGCATGGGCTTTAGACGCACCATCAGATAGCAGGACTGGTTGAAGAACTGCAGTTAAAATGAAAGAATAGCTGTCAAACCTGATTATGTACATACTGAGATACACCTCAGAGAAGGTGATGACAGACTGAAAACAGATGCTCAAAACAAAAATATCAATAGGTGAGTTTAAATACAATTTCTAGGGTTTCTGAAGCTTTTTTTTTAGATTTTTACAAAAATAAAAACCCCAAAACCTAAAACTTTCCCTTCTTACTAAAGGAACACCCAGCTTTTGCACAATGGAAGAGTACTTATATTTGGCCATAATTTCTTATGAGCTTGTTAGTTCGAAGCTACTGGACAACAAGCAGTGATGTACGTTTAACTACTAAAGTTCACAATTCCAAATCCTGAGGCCCCTAAGCCAAAAAAACTCTTGAGAAGAGCAATTTTACCATATGTTTATCTGAAGTGTAATCTTCCCCATAAGATTTCAGGTTCTCCAGGAGTTCTGAAACTGCCAAAATTGCTTTTTGCACATGCAAAGAATCCAGATCAGCAGAGAGATCTTCATCCAAAAGCTTAGTTATATGTCCTTCTTTAACCACGTCAAATGAGGCTGCATCCTCTTTGTTTGAAATACATTAAAAAAATATGGAAATCAAGTTAGACATCCTAAAAATGTTATAGCAAGCAAATCTAGAAATACCTATCCATTTAAATAAACAACCTCTATTAAAACAGCAATTCCCTTCTGTATTGGTACCTCTACTAGACACACAGTTTAAGGAATTTTTAGGTTTGCATAGTTAAAACTCTCCTTGTCTACCTTAACTAAATGAACAAACTTACCATTTCCCTCTGGAGATTTTTCCTCTTTTCCACCTTCCTGTTTTCTCTCCACCAGACACTGGATGGCATACAGAACAACATGGATAACGTTTTCCACTTTTGCTGAGAAGTGCTCCACAGACTCTTCATCTGCCCATTGATTTCCTTTTGAATCATAACACAGGCAGTTTTAGATAGAAATACATCACATTACGGGTTATTATGTTTCCCCTTTGCAAAGAGCATGATAAGCACTATGCAATTTTTACTACATAAATCTGTAAAAGGTCCTTGCTAATCCTGACCTGCAACTATGGTGTAAGATCTGTCATCAACAGTGACTAAGGGGGAGGGGGAGAAATAAATTACTGCGCAAATTAAGTATGGACTCAATTTTGCAAGTTTGAATTTAATCAAGTGTTTCTGGATATCTAGATGATTTCATCAAATGTTTCTGAATATAAGCATGAACATGGAGCCATCCTCTACAAAAAACAAGCTAATGAATTCTTGTATCTTTATCTGAATTACAAAAGGGGCAGAGAAGAATTGTCCTTACCACTGCACTCTGACATGGAAGCAAGAAGCTGTGTTCTCCAGGCTGTGAAGTCTGAAGATGTATTATTAACTTCTTCTTGTATATAGTTTAGGCTCTTGATTAGGGCCATCTGATTTGCAGCTTGCTTGTCTTCCCCAGTTGGAAGAAATAGGGATTCTATGCCCTGTAACTGAGCTGAGACTTCCGCCAAACAACTCACAGCTGATGTGCAAACTTCAAAATCCTTCCTGCAACAAGAAATCCCGTAACACTGAAAGAAGGACAAATCGTTCAATGTAAGATTAAACCTTTCATTGGGGCACAGTTTGGGGGAGGCAGCTGATCTCCATCTTGAATTTATTAAATAGAAAGTCTAACAAGAAGTAGATATGCCACATACACTGCCTGAAGTGGGGACAAAATGAGAGGGTTATTAATTAAATAGCCTACAGATTTCTTTTAAAATTAAAATTTCTTCATTAAATTAACATTTGATATGAATTAATTGACCCCATTAACTAAGGAGCGATGGGAATGAAAACCCAGGAGACTAAAGACAAACTGAGAAGCTGAGATGGACCAATTTTTTTCTGACTTGCCAGGGGAGTGGGAGAAGGCACGTACATTTGCTTCAAAAGCCAAGCTTTCCATTTTGCAAGAGAAACAAACAGATACAAGCTCCAAGAGCACCTGAACACACTTTTAAGATATGCATAGGCAAAGAGATTTTCAAGATTACTCCATCTTATATGAACATAAAAGATAGAGACTCCATTTCATACACACGGACAACTCACCAGGAATAAAACAAGGTCTCACATGACTGTTGTCTTATTTTGTCCACTTCTGCTTTCATTGCCTTCACATTTGTCAGCATTGCAGTCAATTGTGTAGCTACCTGCATCCATAACTCATCCTTATTTCGCATCCTGCATCCAGGAGGCAGTTGCTCAATCGTTACTGGAGACAAGAATTTTAGCTCTGAGGGAATTAGGTCAGGTATTCCCGTAAAAATATTTCCCATTTCAGGTCCTGAACTCTGAAGAATGTTTGTTTTGGCATCTGCCTTTTCACTGTCACTGCACTTTGTTAACTCTTGTTTTGGGCAGCACTGTATAAACCAAGACAGCTCCTCAAGAACCATCACACACTGCATGGAAAGTTGCTGCAGCTTGTCAGTCCAGTGTTGAATACTGTCTTGAGGAGGAAATGCTACGTTATATTCTCTGTCAGCAGTCAACCTAGAATCTATTTCTTGTATACAACTCAGGAGGTTCCTAGTCAAGAAGAAAGAAAGAAAGAAAGTTACAATCACTCAGTTTTATGTCACATTTCCCTTTTAACAGCTAAATCTTCAGACTAAATTCATAAAAGATCTAGCCAAGATGGAATTATGGAATCAGCAGAAGTCAAACTTTTTTCTTTTTTCTAGAAAAAGCTGTGTTTAATTAGTGAATTTAACTCAGTATTGCTTATATTTGAGAACATACGTCCTGAAAACAGGGATTTCTGACCATCTTTTCAATCCATCCTTAAATTCCTGGCCTGATAGTCAAATATTGTTTGTTTTCCTCCATTAATAAAAGCAAATTAGATTCTGATACACCTTCATTCTCTGAAGTGCTGTGTAATAGTCAGCTCATAACAAACAATCTGATTTGCAATGAAAGTCACAGCAATGCAGACAAGTGTTTCGTTACTCTTGCAACTGTGAAGTTGAGGACTTTATGTTTTGGGCTTCTGGTCGGTTGGATGTGGGGTTGTTTGTGGGTTTTTTGCTTGTTTTTCCAAGGAAAAAAAAAAGGCTTGTTTTTACATCAGTAATCTTCAGTTTAGATGTCCTTCCCTGTACAAAGGAAAATTGCTCCTGACCTAACTTCAAAAAGTTCTATGGATTACATTAGTGATGAACACAAATATGCAGAACAGTGGAGTTTGCAGTGAAACTGATGAGTCAAGCAATGGAGTGAAAAAAAACCACACTAAAAAAGATCTTCTGTATTCTTTTCCTTTTACAGTTTTGACACAAGATCTAGCACCTCCCACCTCTTTAGAGTTTTTCATTGTAAGCTGTTGAGGTTTTGTTCATTTTGGCTAGAAGTGCCATCCAGATAATTTATTTGTTTGAGATCAAACCAACAACTTGAACATAGCCAAAATTAACTTAGGCCAATACCAAAACAGAGAGATTTAACAATCTATAGGTTTAATGGTTTAACTGTAATTATGTCATGGTCTTCATGTGTGCCTAATCTGTTTTCCCAACTATTGGCTGCAACGACAGGATAAACAATATCTAACCCCTCCACCGCCCCAAACCTTTTCTATCTAGGGTTGAATGAGGGGAGAAGAGAAATGGGGAAGTAAAGGGCAAGAATTTTATTTTCTTCTACTTTACTTTCCATCTTTCTTGAACTGAATTGCTTACTGTCAAACTCCTTCCCAGTGTTTAAATATTGGAAAATCTGAAATACCTCAGTAAGATCCACTGTTCTGTCAATGTGGTCAGAGATCGTCTCTGCCTGACAAGCACCTGCATGAGGTGTGCAGTGAATCCTTTGCATCGCTCAATGCTACCTAGTCCAATATCCTAAAGAAAACAGATGCAGAAGAAGTGGGACGGAACAGTTAGATGACTAAGCAGACAACAACATTCTCTGCACCTCCATTTCATTACACTGAGCAGGTTGAAGGGTTATGGTTTAACTGAACAGTTCTTAAAATGCAGACAAAAAAAATCACTGTTATTACAGTTTCCTCATCTTAATTTTTTCTGCATCTTTTATACATGCTGCTCACAAATTCGATTTTCAGGTAGCTTCTGCAACAACAGTGATATTACACTGCCCTTCCTCTTGCAGCAATTCTTGCCAGGAATTTAGTTCCGATAGTAAAACTACCTTCCATAAATTATGATTAAAATCTAAAGAAATAACAATCTAAAGCTTTTACATACATGACCATTGCTAAAACCACTGCCACGACTCTTTTTCCCAGATTTACTGCCCATTACTTTCACTCCTTTCATTAGGAGGGATCCCATTTTAAAGTTTAGAATAAATATTCACAACAGAGCAGAATGGATCACAGCTGCAATCCATTATTTATGGCCATTATCAGCTTTGATGTTTCATAAGACCATGTTGTAAAAACAAGGGGCAAAGCACAATGAAAAGAAGAGCATCTGAAAGAGAACCTTTTTCCCCAGAATACTGGAAAAGTGGTACTGATTTGGCAAAGCTCGTTAGTTCCTTCTTTTGATTTTAGATCAATTTTTAAGCAAGGGAATATATTGGTACTTTTTGTGTTAAGACACAGGGTCCAATTATGCCAAATTATAAATCTCAACTGATTTTTTTTTTTCCATAAGCACCAACTAATCATAGCTTTTTTCCTAACAAGTTTTGATTCATCATTTTGGAGTTCCCTTCATGAACAAAAAGTAGCAATTCAGTATCTGCTGGGACAAATCTGTGCTTTGAACAGATCACTGACTTAATTAACAAAACTGGTATCATTCACTCATAAACCAAAAGGTTTAAAAATGCTATACCAAAATATCATTCTTTGTACCCTGTTACAGAACATAGCATTATCTCACATCACCTTTTTGCTACGAAAAGAATCCATTCCAAGGTGGTAAAATAAAGTTAGCAGAAATAGGATTTCTATTTTTCCTGCGGTGCTTTTACCTTGGCAGGTGCTAGCAATGCTGTCTGAAGTCTAGAGTGGCGTGCAAGTGACCGATAGAAGTACTTCTGGCATCCATCCCAGGCAGAAGAAATCTCTGTCAGCAGCCTGACAGAGCACAAGAAAGTCTGATATTAGAAAGCTGTATCATTTCAGTACCTCAGCATACTGGAACTACCAGGTCAGCTCTTCAACCCAACGCATTTGCTTATAATTTGTTATTTTGCAACACACCGATCTTGTAGTTTTTGATTTTCTTCACAAGTATTCTAGACTTAAGAAAACGTTTGATATTTAAAATAAACTAAGCAAACACTAAACAATAGCAGCAAAATCTCTATCTTTGAATATAATTTAACACTTGAGTAGTGATTTTTTTTTTTATTCTCCCCAAGCAGCTAAATCCAGCTTGATAACGAAGCCTTTATTTTGGCCTTGCTGAAAGATTCCATAAACTAAACCCTTACATCTGAGTAAGACAATAAGCAGCACGTCTCAGTGACAAAAATCACTTGCTATCAGAAAATTAACATGGAAACATATGAATGAACATCTTTTCTATAGGTAAGTTTTTTTCAGAAATGCCAAGTTTGAAATCTATGTATTTTCTCCTGAAATATCCTATTATTCAATGAAAATGAAACAATGAAGTAATCCTGTAAATTACAATTTATCTTTAATAAAATGTCAGCAGTCTACTTTCTAATACAATGCTAGCAAAGCATGCCAGGCAAAGCTGGACAATAGAAGGCTAACTGAAATCTAGTTCACAGAAACAATGAAACTGAGGGTAAAGTTGTCAAAAGTGCAAATTAAAATCAAAAAAACAAATAAACAAAAAACTTCAAAACAACCAAATGTTTGCTCAGTTGGACATGCTACTATAGTATGTTAAGGATTTTCAAACTGAGGAGTAATGGGAGAAAGGGAAGGGAATGCAAGGGTATATGTAAAATCCTAAATGAATTACAGTCCAGAAATTCCAGTCTAAATCCACATGCAATAAATTCCATTATATTATAGCTGCAATTCATACAATTGAAGGGTTAAAAATATTGTGTACATACGTGGCATCCAGTTCATGTATACGATTTACTACACCTAACGCACTATTCAAGTCCAGTGGATGGAGGTAGAGTATTTCATGATAATCTTTTGAACGGGACCAAGACAGACCTTTCCGGTATGACAAACCTGGAATGACATTTGAACACAACATCTTCTTATGCATAAAATTCTTTTATATGAAAAATGTCACTCATACAGTTGGCATTAAGACACAAAAACATCTGATGTAATTTTTTTTCCTAATGCTGTCTGATTTTGACAAGTCTTTGAACATGCTGCAAGTTTTGTAATGTAAGAACACATCGTAATTAACTATCTTTAGCTGAACACAGCTGAAATAAGACAAACATAGACCTGTATGTATAAACGAGGCTGGTGGCAGTGGCCAAGAGGTAAAACAAAAAGCCTTGAACCTTTCTCAGGCTATAGCCCGAGAAAGTTACAGCTATGTACTTTTAAAACTCTGTCTAAAGTAGCTCTTCTATTTCAGCTATTTTTAAAACTGGATTAAACAGCTTGTTTCTTTCAAGGCAATTTGAATACTCCTTTCAATGCATCCTGAAGGTGAGCAGAGCCTGTAAGAAATGCTCATTAGCTATTTAGATTATGTTGCCACTTTTCCAAACAAAATGGAGAGCAAGTCTTAAGAGCAACACTCTTCACTGCTTCTCATCATCCTTTATGAGAGCTGAGTTAGGAATTACCACCTTATTTTTGAGACATGAAAAGGCTGATGAAAGAGGAAGGTAAAGGTGTACCCTGAAACCAAAGAGAGCCCAGTAAAGAATTCAAATCCTAGCTAATTCCTTTGGCACCAGTGAGTGAAAATACACAGGAAAAGTGTATGTACTGGAAACTTCCCACGTAGAGTCACCTGTCTTTGCAGTCATCTAAATAAAAAAGGACCTTAATATTCTGGGAACTATTTACTCAGTACACATCAACTCATTTAAGTATCATAAACTGCAAGCACTCAAAACTACACCTGTAGCCTCCTCATCCTCCCAGAAAGCATTTAGGATGTTTATGTTTTCATTCACTTCCCAAGTGTGACACTATTTAACTTTTTATCAAAATCATGCCTTCTTGAAGCCCTTAACTTGATGTTTCCAAAGGGGAACCATGAGGAACAGAAATATCCCTCTTCTCCCTCCTTTTTCCCTCTCTCTCCCCCCTCCAAGAGGTTCTTAGGATCACTGCAGGCCAGAAGCTATGGCTTCCAAGAGAAGCACCAAAACACTAAACTCCATTCCAAATAGAAGGGGGGGAGGGGAGAAAGCAAAGTTACATTAATTTCTATTTCTACCTATGACTTACAAGAATGCTGTCAGACAGCTGTTTATTTAACAAGACTGCTTACTTCTGCTGGTTTCTGAACTGCTCACTGAGCGAGAACTGTTGATGAGTAATTTAATGTAACACCAAAGTAGAAGGCAACCATTAATAGTTTGGGTAGGTCCTTTACCTTAAGACTAGCAGGGGGAGCAATGGAGACCAGGGTGCTTATCAGGGTGCCTTCAACGATTCCCCATCAATGGACAATGTCGTCTCCATGGCTCAACCATACCTCTGCTAATCTCATCTTTGCCAGTTTGTCAATCACTGAGAAATGGGCTCTCATTCTAATCAGCTAACTTAAACTCAGTTCTGGATCAGAGAATGTTTACAAGTTAATGAGCTTTTCTTGTTTCTAAAGGCTGGGCAGTGACTTTGGACTGGAGATAAAGCAGATTTCTGTTTCAGAAAAGCTACTGTTGTACATCTAATGGAGTGTAATTAAAAAAGGAAGGTATTTGAAAGGCCCACACACTAGGCCTCAGCCAACAGGTGACGAGAAAGAGACACTTAACTGCTTCTACATATTAGTGGCTCAGTGATTTCAAGAACATAGTATTATGGTGGGTTTAAATGTATTGGAAAAAAAAGTAAAATGCTTAAGAACTGTGTACTGTTAAACCAAGTACATTTTAGCCAAAGCTCACCTGTTTTAGCAAGGCTTTTGAAGAGATCTGACAAAGCCCGTTGCTTTTGCATCTGAATGTGTTTTGCCTCTGATTTCTGCTTCTCCTTAGTTGCTGTCTGATCAAATGTCAAATTTTGCAGTTCAGCTACAGAAACAATGATACCACCTGTAGAGAAGACAGCACGGAAAGGTAAGAGATGTGAAAATTCAACATACACAAAGCAGCCAAGGGAAGACAGTCCGGGAAGGGAACTACATATCTATACTTTCTTCTGATCTCTTGCATTTATGTTACAGAGGGCAATTATGGTATGGAAGTCACAAGAGTACTTAACCTGTGAACTGGTCAAGATTTTCCACCAGACTTAAGAATGAATTATTTTCTGTAACTGTTGTACACATTTTCTTCATTTTTTTAGTAAGCTTAGGCAGACGGTACTGCAGAGATTCTGCATGGAATGGAATGCCATCCTGACATTCTTCTGGGAGGGCCCTCTGAGAAAAATAAACAGAAAGAAGATTATACACACATGCCAAAAGCTGTGTTATTTAACCATCAAGAGAAACTGTTGCAAAAATAAGGGCAAAGTTCTACATTCATCTGAAACCAGAAAACATGCCCGTGTTGACAGTTCGGCACCAGCATTTCATATCACAATATATGCATGTCAGGCATACATTAGTTTTGAAAACAGCCAAACAAATGCAAAATGCTATAATCCTACTCTCTTGAGTGTTTGTTTTATCACTGCTTCAGGTCAGCTTCTTCAGCCTTCCAAGCTCAAAGTCACATTAACCTAAATCACTAATGCCCTCAGGGCATTGCATAAGAATATCACTTACTTTCCAGTAATTTAATTGCACTGCTATACAACAACAAAATCAGTATGCAAACAGAAATTATTAACTAACAGAACTAATCCCCCAGCATGTCCAAAGCTAATCCCCAGAGTCTGTTCAATTTAGAACTGCGTGCATCTTGTTTAAGGAATGAAGACAACATGAAACTGCAACAAGTGAAACCGATAACCCTGTTAACTATCAGTAACAGGGTTACAAACAAACTAACCACCAACAAACCAAGCCCACAATGGAACACATTAGATTTTCCTCAGGTTTCTGCCTCTTTACTCTACTCTCCTGACTGTCACAGGACAAAAGCAAGATCAGCCACCCTCCTGGTCTGAAGAAACTGAACAAAGCCTTGGAAGCCAAGAGTAACTGAGCATTTCCCACTCACCCCAACTTATGATGAGTTACGATTTTCTCCTTGCATTTTATTAATAAAAACTAATGGAAATTAGCAGGAATCTGTTTTGGGAAGAAAATACTTGACTTCCTCTCTGAGCTGGAAAATTTAACAGGCAGACTGAAATGTGTGACAAGTGGGTAGGATTAACCATGTACCAGCTAGTCCAAAGTAAATGTACACTGTATACAAGCTGTGTCAGCCAACAGGAAACATAGGACAATGCAGTGCATTCCCCCTTCAGAATTCAGGCTCAAAGTAATTTTATATATGCAGAAACCCTATAGCTACACAATCATTTGTCTTGGTCCTTGGTTAGAAGAATAAGGGTAATAATAATTTCAACACCCAGTCTATATCACTGTACTAGTAGGGAAGGAACTAATTGCTGCAGACAGTATGCAAGCAAATGTGTAACTGCCATTATCTTTATATTAGAGCACAGATACTGTGCCAAATCGATACAGAACACGCTTGTCTTTCCATGCTGCATTCTCACCCATCTGCAGTGTTTCATAACACTGAACACAAGACAAACCTAAAAAGTTGATGATACACTCAGATTTGACGCTTACATAAGATTTTCCTGCCTAAATCAGTGAAAAGCAACATACAGATGAGAATAGAGAAAATATCCTTCCAACACTTAGAATAAAGAATACAGTCACCTTGGCAATATCTGTTCTAGCGGACAGAATTTTTCTTAATGTGTTGTTTAGCCTCTGAACTTTGGTCTCTACGTTCTCAGATTCTTCCTCCTTTTGCAAGCAGTCCAGCTGCTCTTCCTTACCAATTTCCACCAAGGCAGGCCGACATGACTCACTCAGAACAACTTCAAATTTCTTCATGAATTTAAAGAGGGTCCTAATTACCAAAGGAAAGCAAAAATGTCACTGGGTTTTACAGTCCTGGAAATCTCTCAGCTGCTGGAAAGAAACGTTTCCACTGTGTTATGAGCAGAAGAAACACTCTTGCATTAAAATCTAGCACCACAGAGAAATCATCCAGAAGGAAGGTTCCAAATAAGAAACTTAATTTCAAGCTCTGAGTTACCTGCGTATTTTTTCAACTGACTGTTTTACAGCCCAGAAGCTGACGTCATTCCACTTCGATATCTTCACAAAGTCCTATTAGGAAAATAAATAATCAATGCAATGAAGTGTTTCCATATCAAAGTTCATCTTTAAAGCTGATCAGCTATGATGACCTGGCAGTCTTAAAATGCAGGACATTTTAGTAGGTGAGCAAATTATTGCATAGGCATTTTAAGTCTATTAATATGTGTTTATGTTGCACAGCCAAATGCTATGAAATCCAAAGGGGCTTCATTACTGGATAGAAACCTCCACGGCTAAATGGGACTGACCAAACATTAAAGACTTCAATCAACCCCCCACCTCAAAAGCAAATTCTTGCCAAAGAAAATGTGCAGTATGGATTTCAGTGGCCAACGGAACGATTATATACAAATTCAAATAACATCTGCTCTGCTGTTCCTTTGATTAGATCAGTATATTGTTTGAGTGAAGTTTCCTTTTACCTTAAGTTCTTTTTCTATAGGTTGACGAAGTTCAGTGATTCTGGCCTGAACACACTCTGAAAACTGCTTATAATAATTGTATAGGTTCCATAGGATGCTGCACAGAACATCTAAAAGGGACAGACAATAACAAGCTTCTTTTAAAAATAGGATATTTTTCAGTATCCAGAGGAGATTTTTTTTTTTAATTATGAAGCTTAGCAACACCAAAAGTTGGGGTAAACTGATTGACAGTATTCTCCATGGAAATGGAAATAACAGCAGCATAGGCTTGTGTTGTATTTATGAGCTTAGTGATATATTTGGAAAGTCATGAATAGCTGATTATCAGGTTGTTGTAAAGAAGACTCAATACATGCAATGCTAAGAACTTACCCTTTTCTGCTACTTGAGGCATCAGCAAGACATGGCAGTGGAAAACCAGTAGTGCTTGGAGTCGTGCATGAAACTCTCCCAGTGTAGATCCTTCAATGAAAGCTTGTAGTGTGCTGATCAGTGTTTTCAGATCCATTTGTTCTGTTTCTGAACATTGCACCAGAAATTTAGAAAAAAAAGTGGAAAAAACCAAAATAAAAAACCAAACCAACAAACCAAAATCCAGACAAACCCAAACCAACAAACCTCTACATGAAAATTGTTATGTGCTCCTTGTAAACTTCAAACTAAGTATCAGGTCTCTATTAGGAAAGGTTCAAAACAAAATAGAAAAGGGGTAGGGTGGGGATCAATTCTAATTTAGTAAGTCAAATCAACAAACACTGTAAAAAAAGAGAAAGGACAAGAGGCAGCAGTAAGATAGTGACCAAGCTGGCCAGATACATGCCCAGTTTCAGAGTGGATCAAGTATTTAAAGACTACTTCTTATTCTCTGTGAATGAATGGCTTTTTTTGGTCCTGATGAACCACACTACAAATTAGTCACTGCCAGTTCCTTAATTCCTCACATCATGAAAACAGAAATAGATCTTAGAAGAATCTGGTGGAGAATACAGTGTCTTTAGAGCACTAACTATGGAAGAAGACAAGCTGTCCATTTGGAGATGTAAAATAACCCAAGGATCTGAAGCTCATCAAATACATTAATTAGCCATGAGATTGGAAGAACTATGCCTCATGCCAGAGAACGTTACTTTCATCTTTGCAGTTTCACTGAGTTTTGGAGAGGCAAGGGACCGAAAGCTATATTCTTTCCTCTGTATTGTGTAACATAAACACGTGCAGAGAGATTTAATCAGAACGCGTACCAAACCATGCTTACTGTAAGAATTCTTTAGGCTTTACACAGAATGTGAAAAGCTGTTCAGCTAGAATATGAATTATGCCTTTTCCAGTTGCAGATGGAGGCCTCCTACCCTCCAAATCTGTTTGAAATGTTTGTATGTGCATGACATACACAGTTCTACTTTCTTTTAGATGCTTTTTACAGAAATCTTTTTTAATTTACACCACCTACAATGTTTGCCCTATGAGACACACAGGTGGCTCGAGAAATAAATACCAAGCTGTGAAGTTTACTCTGTATGGAAGACACTATACTGCCATGGAATTTAATGTAAGGCAGGGAGAATTTATTTGCCGACTGGCTTAAACCACAACATAGGGCAAAAACTATACCTGAAAGCGCACTGTCAAACTCTGGCATTTAGGACCTTAATTATGCATCCTTCGTAATTGCTGGAACTGCATCATACATTCATATAAAACCAGCACTTACCTTCTGTGTTTGCCTCTGTCTGTTCTTGAACATACTTCTCAATCATCTGATAGATTGAGAACCAGTGCTTTGTGGATTTCTCGACGTGCTGCTTCATTATATTGTCCAAACTTACCGACCAGCAACTGGAAACAATAAAGGAAGGGGGAGAAGTAAAAAAGGAAGCAAAAAAGATTGTGGGTAGTTTGGGCTCCAAAACATCATAAACTTTATTCTCTGTTTCTGCTAAACTAATGGAAAATGTTACAAGGTGGAATAATCTGCAGGTATGCTTAACATACACAGCTAACCCTTGAGGACCGCTGCTTTGCCAATATATTAAATATGAGAGAAGTGCGGAAACTACGGATGATAAAAACAAAACCAATCAGAGCCAAGTTCAAAAGTTTCTTTTCATGAAACTTGAGGCAGACTTGTGGAATTCCTGATCCTGCCATACTGTGGGATAAAACTTTCACATGGTTTTAGCAGGAGACTAAACAATAATTTTCAAGGGAAAATTAATGGGGGTTGTTAAGACAAAACACTGCAGGCTCAGTAAATCCTGGGATGAAAACAGGAGAACACTAGGAAAATATTAGGACCAAGTACTGTAGCTATCTGTTCTGATTCTAGTCCTCCTGAGGCATATACATAGGGTCACCATGGGCTGGACATGGTCATTCTGAGCGAGGGCAGTTGCTAACACTGCTACTAGGACAGCCGCACACACAGAAAACACATTGGAACACATAGTGAAGCATGTTCCATGACTAAGGCAATTATGCATTGGAATGTGGCTCTGTATGGAGACAGAAGCTTACAGTATCTAAGAAAAAGCAGCAGGGAAGGACAGTTCTTACTTCAACTCCAATCTACGCCACTGAATAATCAGTTGTGTGACCAAATCAAGGTGTTTCCGCAAGGACAAAGCTCGACTAGCATTTTCCTCCCAGTCCTGGAAACAAAAAAAAAGTTCACCCTTATGCAAAGCCAGAAGTCAGTCTTTGCATGGCAAGACTCATGTGGTATTCTGGATTACATTCCTATTCCTTAAACTTACGGCATGGATCAAGTTCACCTCCCCAAATCCTGCCAAGCAGACAGTTTTCAGTTGTTTTTATTATGGTACCAATATGAATAGGAAGTATAAAAGAGAAAATATAAGTTTCCCTTAGCTGTCTTCTTACCTGTGCCTTTGCAAGAAGAATTTCCAAGCCATTCAGGAACTTTGAGAGAGGACTAGAGAGTGGAAAACTCCGGATTCTGTCCATCACAACTAACAGCTGCAGAATGAAAAATAAGTATTCAACCTATAGTAACTGATCTTTAACAGAAGCAGTCATGAAGTTCAGCTAATTTGTATCAGCATAACCCTCCCCTGCAGGAGATAGGACTATATATATATATATTTCTTTAATTTTAAACTGCTTCCTTGTTCTAGTATAAGCTCACTAGTAGTTCAGTGAAGGCAAACGTACTCAGGGAAATTAGCACACATGACCTAATGCAAAGAGTTTCAAACGATTCCAAGTTTCTGCATTAGTCTAAGAAATATACCCTAAGGGCCACACAGGCCCCATAAATGGGACCCAAGGTATCTATTTTAAAGCACAATGAAAGAATTTTGGAAAAAACATCCAGGAGCCCAAACAGCAAAATACCTCAGGAATCTTTCAGGTACAGTAGACTGAAGGGTGCTTAATGCTGTCAGATCAGAGTAGGCAGCAAACATCACTTAACATTTCATAACTCAAATAGAACAGTTAATAATACCTAATGACTTCAAAATACCTGCATAAGTAATACACAGAACATTTAGGCAAGCGTACACGTACACGTCTATGCACATATTTACACACAAATGAAATTCTAAAATGTCCCATTTTTCCGCAAACACTTGTTGAGGTCTTTCTACCTGCACAAGTACTGGATGCTCTGGCCATTCCTGAAGTAGCCTGTTTACTTCTTTAGCAAAGCTATCAAGTACAGGTTGGCACTGTCGGACTTGCTGAATATTAGGATGCTGGTAGAAGTCATATGGACCATCTTGCTGCAGCACAAGATCTGAAGTTATTTCCTCAAAAAAGGTATTGTGAAGAAGAGTGCTAGCTAGAAGTTGGCTTCCCAAAAGAGTATCATTCATTTCAGCACCTAGGAAGCAAAAAAAGAAAGACATTACATGTACTATCAGTTAAAACAGATGTGGGGGAT
The DNA here is from genome assembly GCF_963264785.1 of Psittacula echo. Classification (NCBI taxonomy): domain Eukaryota; kingdom Metazoa; phylum Chordata; class Aves; order Psittaciformes; family Psittacidae; genus Psittacula; species Psittacula echo. The sequence continues at coordinate 69,560,325 of NC_137738.1, read as the reverse complement.
TTTTTTCCTGTATCCCAAGCCTCAGCATGTTATGTATTACAAGGATATAACAATATGCCAGACATAAGCAATGAGATGGGAGTATGGAACAAAGAGACATACTTAAAGTTTACATTCCCTATTTTATCAAATTTTTGTATAAAAGTAAAATCAGCATCCCGAGGGTGGGCTCTGATCCTATCAGAAGACCATAGTTCCTCTGTGCATAAATTCACATCGAGGAGAGTTACAACAGAATTAGTAGCAAGGCTCTCTGAAAAAGGCATCCAACACATGCACAAAAAAATTAAAATCATACATATTACACCTCAGGTATGAACATAAACATAAGTTACTGTAGAAACAGCAGATACTATCTGCTTTTTCTTAACTGCACACATATACATTTATTAGATTAGAACTGAGGTATAGCTCTGCTTTAAGAAGCTATGATCCTGATGTCTCAAACATTTTATAATAATGATTTACACATCAAGTGTGCCAAAGTTCAGGGGGAAAAAAAAAATTAAAAAAAAAATCAACCCTTGGGTTTTTTTGAATTATAGAAGCTCCATTTAAACCAATTCTTTTATGAACTTAATTGCAAATTTTACTTCTTGGAAATTTCTGCAAGTGCATCATCTTCCACAGGATTATGCAGATCCAAGTGATTAAAATGTCTGTAGTAGATTATTCAATTTATTCTTAAACTGTGTTTGTCTTATATATTAACAAATGGAATTAAAAAAAAATCCATAAAAGAATAAAAATCAAAGCATTCCACCGAGACAATTCTGAACACGGGGCAAATTCTTTAGAAAAATGAAATCTGGTTTTATGCACTTTTCCCATAAAAGGCCTGTTTCATGACCTGCAATATGATTAATTTGAAACAATTCATTACAAAGCTAGACCTGCACATCTGAAATATTGCTAGCAATCTTACCAATTAAAGGATAGAATTGTGACACCAGGCATGCACCAGTCTGATAGCAGGAAATAAATGTACTGAAATAATGTTTGGCTTGATGAGAAGGCAGACTCTGTTGATACCACAGGGATCGAGCAAAGTTTAAGCACAGCTTTTGATGAACCATCATTACTGTTTGCATAGAGCTCTTGGACAAAAGGGCTCTATCAACTTCCAGCTGGTCTTCCAATGGATCTTCAGTTTCCATTTTCTCTTCGAGGCTTGGTTGAGCTGTGATATCTTCAAAGTCCTGCAAATTATGTGAGAATCAAAAGTCAATTATAATTTCTTCCTTTAATGTCTCCCCTCCCCATCAACACAACGACACACAACTTTCTCATGGCTTTCTGTACTGCACAACATTGCTTGGTGAAGCCACACTTCAAAAGTTGTTCAGTAACACAGGCCAGTTAATACTGAAAAGAACCTCAGTTTTATTTAATCAACCTTAAAGTTGATTAAATACTTTAAGGAGATCAGCCCTCTTCACATGTAATAAACCCCCAAATGACCCTACTTGCTAAAATGAATCAAATTCCAGAATTTTACAAAAAATAATTAATTATACTGTCATTCAGTTATGGAATTTGGGATTATTCAGGCAAACCACAGTACGGTTCAAGTCTGGAAATTAATTTCGAAACCTTCCTACAACCAGAAGTTATAGTAAACTAAAATCACAGTACTTGATACTGTTCTATCAAAATCTACCCCACATTTTTCTTTTGGCTGAAGGAAAACCTGTCTCATCTCATTTTACTTAAAGCATGTATTTTCAGGAGCTACTTCAGACATAATTTTGGGGTTTCTTTCCAGAGTGACAGCTGTTACCTTTTCATGAAGAGGAAATCTCCTCCTAAATTCTTTTTCTTCCTCCTCTTCCTCAGTCAATCCTTTCCCATGACTTTTACTTCTGTATCTGTACAAACTGTGTTCCATTGCTTCCCGCTCTTGGGCACGGCGCTCCTGTTCATCCCATTCATTTACAATTGCCTAAGAAAACAAAAAGCATCATGCTTTCATACAAAATTACCTCAGATTTCATCAAAGGGGCAGCACATATCTCATTTGGCTCTTTCCTCCTCTACAACAGTGTAAATCAAAGCCATCTAACTTTAAGGAAGACTTATCTTCTTAAGTCAGTGAGGAAAAACCACAGAAAACAGAATGAAACAGAGTGCTTGGCCAAGTTCTAGTCTCCTTTCTTAATTATTTTATAAAGCAACTCTCTACAAACTCTGGTTTTGGTTTGCTTTGCTTTTCTGTGTGCGTGGTTTTGGGTTTTGTTGTTGGTTTTTTTTATATAAATAAAATTTTTGGTAAGCATTACAGGCTATGATGTTACCTGACACAGATGTCTAAAAAGCTGCAGGGATTTCTGGTCCATCTCTCCCCTGAATAGTACATGACACTGAAGATGCAGCAAAGCACTGACAAGGAGCTGTTCCAGAGTTGGGCAGGGCTGCTCTACTCCCTCAGATTCTCCTTCAGAGTTCTTCAGAGAAAACTTTTTAAGTCCATGAAGGACCTCAACTGAATTCACTGAGCATAAAATTTCTGCACGAGCAAGGTAATTGGGGAAGGCACGCCCAACAGAAGGAAATGCCAACAAAGAAGTGAGGAGGTTGGTGAGATCAACTGGACGCACAAATCTTTTGAGCATTGCATAGACTTCAGAAGCCACTAATCGCATGCCATGTTGCAACTGTAAGATGGCAGCTTGCAGTGGAATGATGGCATCAGGGAACATAGCATAGTCCTCTGCCAGGTGTTTTCTAAACTGATGGTGTGATTGTTGCCAAGATGCTTCCTCATTTAACAGGTTTTGTATTGCCTGGAGGGATTTAGGTCTTTCCCCACGGAGGAACTGCAGAAGGCGGGCTGTAAGATCTTGGACTGAAGAAACCCGTGCTATGCTGCTGATGTACTGATGAGCCTCCTGGTACAAGCAGTCATAGGGTGGAGCTGGAGGCCTGAAAGCCTTTTTTCTGGAAAGACTGTTTATTTGCTCCTTCAACCTTTGCATTCTTTCATGCAACAGCCTGTTAAGAAATAACATTGACCAGTTTAAACATATAAACTTATTTCATATAAATGTTTTTATATATCTAACATAATAGATATATTAAAAGATGCATCAGAAATATTCTGCTAGTTTGTATGATACAGCAAATAAGGAGAAAACAGAAAGTGACACCCATACAGCATGCATATGCACTTCTCTTCCCCACTTTGGGCTCCCTCCACAACTTCAACAAACTTTCATTATTTTTTTGCTTGCTCTCTGACAGCTCTGTGAGCATTAAGGAAAAAGTAGTATTACTGGAAGCAATTGGTAAATTCAGAACTTGCTTTCAATGACTATTATTCTCTTTAAGCAACAGCACAGAATTAACAGATCCTCTGTGCATATAACATTGAAACAAAAAACTTCCATAATAGTGGAAAATAATGAATAGTACTCAGTTTTTATCTCCATGTACAAGGAACACCTGGAAACCTGCACAAAGGAGGTCTGTCCACTCAAAACTTCCTCAAGTTCCTCAGATAAAAAAACAAAAGCAGACAAAAACCAAAAAACCACAACAAAACAATGGCTACAAATTCCGAATGCTAACAGCGTACTCTATGTGGTAAGAAATTTAATTCACCCACAGCACTGTAGGCAAAGGCTGTGGCTAAAATACACATCTGGAGATTTCTATTGAGTACAACCATTCCAGGAACTCTGCAAAATAGCAGTGGCCTCTATCGAGGCCTTAAAGGGATACAGTGATAGACACACATTCCATCTTATTTCAATTTGTTAATAACATTGTCACATACTAATGAAACTACCATAATTTAGATGTACAGTTTTATTTTCACTTCCCAACACAGCTTCAACTTTATCAAGATATGAAGGCTGCTGCTTTAATTGTTGTATTTATAGCAGTACAAAGTGTGTAGAGGCACTTCCTTAGTCACTGCAGGTGAAGAGAACAGCTTCTGTGTTTTTACCACCTCAATATCCAAACTGATACTTTAAAAACAGCAATCCTTATTTTCCATAGAAAACACAAATGCTGTAAAGCTGCGGAGGAAAGCTTTGAAGCCCAAGCACCTGAAGATGAAATTTCCAATTTAAAAGAGAAGAGTTAATTGTCTGAGATGTCACCTGAGATGGGGATGAATATAGTTGCTGACTGCTTCATCTTCAATACTTTTTCCTGTATGCAGCTGGGATGAGAAATCATTTGTTTTCCATTCACACTCCAGCTGGTGTAACTGAAAAGGAAAGAACAAACCATACTGAGATTCTTCTTGGACATTAAAAGAAATTTTAACTGTATAGTTTGAAAATCATGAGCAAATATTTGCCCAAGAACACCCAAGCCAAACTCATTTGCATTGATTTTATACATTACAGAGGTAAGAGCCAACTCGGCTCCACACCCACCTCTTCTTTTGCATACTTGAGCTTGTATTCTCTTTTAACAGCTGGATCAAACCTGGTCTGTGGAAGCCACATCTGGATCTGCAGCAAACCAATATTCACCCAGAGGCTTCCTCGCCAAGCTGTCTCTGGTAACTCCTTAAGCCCTTCCCCAAAAAACTGCTGCAAGCAAGTGAGCAGGAGAAACACGAATTCTTTAGGAAGTAAGTCCTGATCAATGACGCTTTTAAGTATCTTGAGAAGGTACTCATAGGCAACAGGATCCTTGACGTAGAGCCTCTCACAGCACTCCAAAAATTCTCCTTGAAGATCCACTGGAACCAGATCTACCAGGGCAGAGAGCTGTCTGCTTAGCACTACTCCCTGTAGTTTAGCATCTGTGTGTCTGGAGGCAAAGGAATGAGAAAAGTTTACACATAGTAAGTAAGCTTGTTGTAACACGCCTGATTTAAATAAGATACGTGCAAGAGAGGTTTTAATACCTAAATTCTGCTATGGAAGACACAGCCAGGTTGGTCCACACTGCTGTGCTGACTTCATGAAGCTGCTGTGCTCTCTCCATCCATTCTCCCAGTGTCACATGGGATGATGACAGAACAGGAAGCCCACTCACATCCCACTGGCTTGTCTTGCTGCTGCTAGTTAGAATTTCAAACAAGCACTTTGAGAAAACGGCTCGGGTCAAAATACCTGGGCCCTAAATTAAGAGATTAAGAGTTAGATTGTTCAGATGTAACTTGCACTGACTATGCTAGAACTTACAGTATTGCTTTAGAAAGCTGCCGAAATATTTAATAAAAAAGTATTCAGACTAATTATTTGATTAGGTCAGAAGAGACAAACCTTCATAGAACGGTTCATATGGGATTTAGAAAAGTTCTTTTCCTCAGTTGCAGGTAGCGGCCTCCAAGTCAACCAGTAGTCTGGGTCCGTGGTGAAAGTACTGCTCCAAAAAGATGCTAATGCAGCATTAACTAGTTGAGATGACAGAACAGACATCTCTTCATGGGATATCTAAGGAGAGAGAAACCTAGAGCTGAGAATAAGTTACAGGGAGCAGAAGAGAATCAAGCACATATACACATGGAAAGTACAATACAGTTTTTCAGTAGGGATAGTACAAGATATTCCTCAAGATCCTTTCCAAATTCACATAGTGTTTGCTTGCACCTCTTCTCAAAGAGTAGATTTCCTGAGGTCTGCACTGCCTCCTGTGAAACATGCAGCGTGTATACAGAGCAAGTTTTCAGACAAAAGCCTCCACTCTATGACAGTGCAACCTTTTGTTACAATACACGAGGTTGCATGAGCATGAAACAGGTAAAACTACCCAATGTTCTGCTCTGAAGCATTTAAAGTGAATTTGATGGTTTACTGAGCTTTGTGGGAAGACAACCACCACTGTATCGGAACTAATTTTAACCAATCAGAATTTCTCTGGCATACTAAGTGCTCTACAGAAAAAACATCACATAACTGTTTTTGTCTATCTGATTTGCAACACAGACCTAAAAAAACCAAACCAACAGAATTGCTTGAAAGAGTCCAGCGCAGAGCCACAAAGATATGATTAAGGGAGTGGAACATCTCCCTTATGAGGAGAGGCTGAGGGAGCTGGGTCTCTTTAGCTTGGAGAAGAGGAGACTGAGGGGTGACCTCATCAATGTTTACAAATATGTAAAGGGTGAGTGTCAGGATGATGGAGCTAGGCTTTTCTTAGTGATGTCCGGTTATAGGACAAGGGGTAATGGGTGTAAACTGGAGCATAAGAGGTTCCATGTGAACATCAGGAAAAACTTCTTTACTGTGAGAGTGACAGAGCGCTGGAACAGGCTGCCCAGGGGGGTTGTGGAGTCTCCTATGTTGGAGATACTCAAGGCCTGGCTGGACAAGTTCCTGTGTGATGTACTGTAGGTTACCCTGCTCTTGCAGGGGGGTTGGACTAGATGATCTTTTGAGGTCCCTTCCAACCCTCGGGATTCTGTGATTCAATAGACAAAGTATGTTGAATCTGAAGCCCAGTTCAAGTTCTGTGAAATTTAGAGGCACAGGAACAATGGAAAGTATTTTTCAGCATAAAATTACTTTGAATACATAGATCCAAGCAGGCTGACACCTGCCATTCAATTTCCTGTTTCCATTAGGTCACAGGTGGATGAATGAAACAACACTAGAAACTAGACTACACAGAATTATGTTATTTAAGACTTCACTGTGTTTTATGTATGTTTTAATGTCGCGTTTTAATTACTTTTTTGCATGCTCACAGTTAATAACCTTTCTCATTAAAGTAAAGAATAATACTGTCAGGCACAGGCAATAAAACCGCATGTCGAAAGTCTTACACAGATACACCTATTTTGAAGAGTCTATTGCAAACTTCTGCAAGACTAATTAAACTGAAATTTGTTCTTACTTTGTTAAGGTGTAACAAGTGCCACAGTCCAGACAGCTGGTGAGAAGCAGCTGGGGTCAACTTCAGGGAAAAAGTTATAAGCTGAACTAGATCTGAACATATGCTTAGTTCTTGACTGCAGGTCTTCCTGTAGCAGGTGAAACAAATACAACTAAGTAAGCAGGGCACATGAAATAAATAATTTGGATAGTAAAACAAATTGAGAATGCAGGGGAAGTCACAGTAACTAAGACTCCCTGACAGGTTAAATGACAGCATTTTAAACACCAAAGAAGAACAAGCCCTCAAAAAACTTGCATCCTTCAAGGCTGGCAAAATAGAAATTCAACAGAAAGGGGAAGAAGTGGAATCTTCTCTACATATAAGCTAAATGCTCAGCCAAACGTACAATACATTTGGGGACAAACTGTCTTCCAGCTTTATAGTTCTTCTGAAAATCAGAACTTGGCTGAATTCAAGAGTGAATCAATGATTTTAGGAGTCTAATTGTACAAAAAATTACTTTCACTGAAATCCATAAATGAAGAGCTCTCTTTTAAGGAATGGCAAAACAGTCAAAAAATAAATACACTTGGCCCCTTAAAACAACACTATTGCTTCTTAAATTAATAACGTTAACTTAAACTATGAGTACGTGTGTAGTTTACACAAAAGGAAGCATGGCTGCTAGTGTACCTTCTCCCTCACCAGGTCTAATTCAGTCTTTCTATAACAGCCTCCAGAAATATGGTGATAAACATCTTCATGTTAATTCCTAAATCGAAGGACTGTTCTATTTCAGTGAAAGGTAAATATTATGTATTTCCAAAACAAAAATAATATGTACTATTCGCTAAACACAAGGTTTTAGTTTTCATCCACCTATGATCCATTCTACCATTAATTAAGCAATTTCTGGAGTCTAGTATGTTTATCCAAGGGGTCTTGGACATCGGCATTCCTATGTTTGCATCAATGAAGTTAGAAAAGAGGAAAACTACTTTCTCAGTGTGACACTAAACTACTCTTTTGCTGATATCTTTTATAGATGGCCAAGTGCAATTCCGAATGCAAAGGAGTGACTACATATTTATATACATAAATATATATATATAAACATATGTATGCACCACATATACCTATACACATACATACACACAGCTATATATGTAAAATATATGTACACACATACACAAATTTACATGCAGATGTAAAGCACTTTTAAAAAGTTACAGCACTCTTAAAGTTACAGCTTTTAGGTAGGGATTCTGAACCTCATGAAAGGAATATAGGATTTCCTTCTTCAACCTTTCTCTCACCTTCTTGTAAAAGCCTTGGCCACATAATCTGCTGTCAGTTTGTACTGCCAGAGCACGCTGATGTACTCCATCGCAGGCCACAGCTGAACCCGACTGCAGAGCTGGTTTAACAAGGCAGGGTCTATCTGGTTGGAGACGGTATCTTCAGCAAACCTTTCTTCTGAATAACTATACATAACTCCTTCTGCTCTCAGTTGTGAATGTACAGCTTTCAAAAACATCTTTAGTTGACCTGTTCAACAGAGCACAAGAGGCATATAAATTCATGTCCTGTATTTCTTGCCAGGGAACATTTCACATCCTTCCATTTTTATAAGAAGAATGGAGATGGCAGAAATCATCCTGTTCAAAAGCGCTACCTACCCAGACTAACATCTTCTAAATGATTTGCTCTAATTATTAGGCCATCAGCTTGCAGCAATGCTTTCTTCATCTTCCATCTAGTAGCAGCAATTTTCAGACAGCACATTTTTTCCTGCCATCTACTTTCTCCAAAGGCCAATCTCAGTTCCAAGATGTTAAGTGGTTTGCTGAGAGCTTTTAACTGAGAAAAACATTCCATGCCCAGTTTATCCTGAAAACATGAAAAGGACAATTTGTTTCAACAGCTCTAACAAAAGATCTGTGACTGCAGTCACAACTAGTATTTAAAATTCACATACACCTGACTGAAGTACAAGTATATATAAACTAACTTGCAACAACAACTTAACAATTCTTTTGTAGTCCTACTCAATACAGCAGGAAGAATGAAATTGAAGTAGTTGGCTACAATTCCTCCTTGTCAAGTTTTGGGTTTTGTTTTTATTTCCTTCATGAAGAAACTACATAGATTATGCAAACAATACTTCAACATAGCAACTTACCTAGACTAAGAGCACTAAATAGACAAAATAATAAAACTGCCAGAAGCTACTGTCATTTAAAAGAAACTGCAGTTTACACCTGCAATTTGAAAACATTTGGATGCCTTGAAAAATCTCCCAAAATTCTCAGAAAGCATCAAATGTTCTTCAGAGACCCACAAAGTAACTGCATTTTTTGAACAGCTGATATCTTTGAGACATAAGGTCATAAAAACCTAGGTCCCATTACCAATCACCAACATGAGCCACCTACATGACTAGTTATGCCCTGCTTTTAAAAAGGGATTTATATTGTTCAAAAAAATTTACTGTGAGACTTTTTTTAAACTGAATGACACCAGTTGCTGAAATAAGAAAAACTCCACTGCTGTCAAAGTTAAGAGGCCTTGTCTTGGTAAGTCATGAAGCAGTCCCTCCTATCCTGTATAAAAGGAAGTACATGGCCTAGTCTACATACACATATATTCATTCACTAAATAAGCAAGTGGCATACTGACATTCACAAGTCTCCAGATCAGAGCAAGGAGTAATATTTTCTTGCTTGGGCATCACCCTATATTAAATGACTGCTGTCTATGTGAAACACAATTAATAGCAGAAGTACTATCTGGATAACTGATAAATTCCACAGACAAAAAAAAAAAAAAAAAAAAGAAAGTACATTAACATATACTGAAACTGTTTTTTTAATCAATCTAACGAGTCCAAAAGGAATGCATTTTTGCTGGCCTGGAAAGCAAGTGCTGTAAATTTTCATGGTCATTTCAAAACGTATTTGGATATTACTGTAAATACAAGGGTTTTTTTGTAAACAGAGTACTGATACCTTAAATGGAAGAGGTCTTCCTAGAGACTTCTGTAATATCTTCATATTGGCAGAAATTCCAGTAGGATTGGCCAAGCAGCTCTGAATGTGCTGAGAAACAGATTGAATTTCCCTGGAAACCCTTGTAGACAAAAAAAAAAAAATTAGGGGGTGTGAGGAGAAAAAAGTCCACTCAGTTAGCCCAGAAGTTTGAGAAACAAGGCAAAAGGATGCACAAGAAAAGTCCCTTCTCTTATCCATCCCCTGAAGGATAAGAATTCTAGATGATCATTTGGGCAAGCCCAGTGCTAAGAAACTTGAATTTTAAAAATGAACAGCTATTTAACACATTGTACTTGGCACACAATTTGGATGCTAATGCCAAACAACGCTAATTATCTATAATATTAAAGAAAATGTATAGAGCTCTATAAATAATTTATACAACTATTAAACAGAAACACAAATCAATGCTACTCACTTATGCTCATCTGATCCAATAAGCATCTGAGGAATTCTGTCAATTAGATGCTTCATAACCCAGTGCCAGTGTAGAGACAGAAGTGACAACCCTGATGAATCCACTGTTAGAGTGTCAGAGACTGTCCAGAACCTGTCACGCCACAGCAGGCAGTATAATATCTAAAAAGAAGCCAAAAAGGTGACAGTTTTCTCAATGCTGCATGTTACAGAATACTATGTACTTCAAGCAAGAGAAAAGCAAAACCACCAACACCTGCATTAAATTCAGACTCACACAAGGCTTTGTGTTTAGTGGTACACAACCAGTTCTTAGATGTATGTTCTCTAAAAATACCACATGGCTTTACTGGCCATGCAATCCCTGCACCAAGTCTACAATGTCATTGTCAGATCTCTTTATGGCTCAGAATCTGCATTCCGCACAGAAGTAAGAAGACGGAGCACAAATATAGCTACTGAAACAAACATGAATATTTGTGTGGTGTCAGGCATATTCTGAATGCCAACAGAAGCACTCTTGTTTTACTTCATGGCTCCTGAAACTAAAGTGTTCTGCATGCAATCTCATTTCACTTAACTTCGATAAATGTAATACAAAAAGTCTACTCACATCGTGCATGTCATCATCATTTAAGGCCACTTGGGTAGACTTCACCCAGTGAAATACAAAGGCATCCCAAAGTTCAAAGAAAGCAGCAAGGTTGACCACGATTGCATGAGGAAGACAGGTGTAACTTCCTGGATCTGCGGTTTGGGGAAGAGGGAAAGAAAGGGAGAGACACTTAAGTATTCCAGCCACATCACATAACATAACGGTCAATTTCTGATCACTAACTTCTTGCTATGGTTGGGGAAAAAAAGCCTGAAAAGATCTAAGAATTGAAGCAATAAAAGTAGACCTTCACTATTTGCGCAATTCTATTACCTCTATATATTTAATGTATTAAAAAAAAAAAACAAAAACAAAAACAAAACATGAGGGAAGCACTGATCAATTGCTTTGATACAACACTTTAACTCCATCACTAATTTTTTCCCCTTTGTTTCAGGAGAAAAACATCCTACTTACATAAAACATTAGAAAGAGGATTAGAACAAAAGCACAACTGAAGAACTTGGCTATTCTTACTAGACAAAGACAAAATGCTATTCAAATTTCTCTCCACCATCATCTTAAAGTTTAGATAATTAAGAGAGAAATTACATTCACTCATTACCTAGAAAAGGCTGGACATAAATCCTGTAGCATAAGGTATATCAAATTTGAGAATAATGTATTACATATCATATTAATCCTCATCTGGCTGCTGTACATTTACACTATCTTTCTTCACACGTTCAGGACACACCATATTTAAAGTACACATTTCATAACGTGCAAATTAACCAGATTTCAAATTGAGCATGGGACCTAAAGGAACAGTGGAAATCAACCCACCTTTGCGGAAATCTAGAGACATTCTTAAAACACTGTTTCTTGGCTTCTTGCTGGTAATCAAATTCTTCTCAATGTAGCTTCTTTTTTCTCGGTCAAGAAATAATACTGCCCTGAATTAAAAATAAAGTTGTTAGCAATTCAGTACCATTGTAAAGCCTCTGCCTTACAAGAATGGTGAACTACAAAGTGACATTTTATATTTCGCTGTATTATGAAACAAGAATCAAGTGCAGCATAACTAATTGCTTAATATGGTTTCTGCAGAAGCAAGCTTCACAAAGAGCAGATTCCTGACTTCAGCAATCATCAGGAAGGAAATAGTAGTGAGCTACTAAACAGATGCAACACCACCACCTGTAGGATATGTGAGCAGCTGCTCCATTATATTGCAACTGCAAAATCTGTACTTTTCACTCTTATTAGCAAAAGCAGTCCAAATCCAAAAGCAGGGCAACTATTTGTGTCAGAGATTTCACACCGCTGCTTCTGCCTCTCTTATGCTTTATCCTACAGTTCTGCTTCGTCCTTGAAGTATTCCAGCCTATAATAGAATGCTGGAGCTCTGCTCCCTGTATTAAGTGACTGGGTTTAGTCTGCATCTACAGAGAACAGAAGCAAAGAATTTGAATACTTGTGCAGAACCTCTACCTGGTTATTTTAGATCACATCTATCAAAACCTAAAAACATACTTGGCAGATACCACAAGTGTTTATACAGCACTGATTACAGTCATTGGGCAATCTTCACAAGATTTTTTTGTTACCTACCGATTTGCTACAGACTTTAAAAGGATTAGGAGCTGATCTGTGTGTTCCATTTCTGTATCAAAATTCATTGAATTTCTAATGATATCCAAAAACTGCATATTCCACCTTGGATCCAGAGGCATCACATGTTCATCTGGGAAGGCAGACAAGACAAGACAGGACAACAGTTAAGGACTTTCCTTGATCCCCCTGGCTATGAATATTCAGGAAAGAAAGAAGGAAGCCTAAGAGGAAGGAAGGCAGAGACTTAAGTTCCCTCGCTCCAGATATCCAAACAGAAAAGCATTAAGTTGACTGTAAAACAGAACACAAAGTAAACCAACCAGAGGTCAGAGTACCCAAAAAAGACAGCCTAGAAACTGAAGCCCAACTCCTTTTTTCTTCACAGTCCAGGTGAGACACTAGGACCATCTGTAAAGGGTCCAGTGTTACTGTATGCAGCTGTCAATACCCAACAAGCTTGCAGAGGAAACCATAGGCCTGAGCTCCCTATAAAACAGTGAGAGAAGATTATAGGCCTCAATAGAGATTTCAGATGGACCAACACAGTAAATGCTGGGAAAAAAACAGGATGCCTACATACCCAGTCAGAAAAGCAGTAGGTACCTGCATCACTCTTAAGAACACCACTTAACTCAGCTGTAGGAATACAGCTGGGTCACATATATGCAGTCAGGATTCATAGTCATAGCACTTATACCTAATTTGCATAGGATGATGTCAAGGTTTAAGCCCAGCCAGTAACTCAGAATGAATACATCTAATTGCCATATTTGCAGTTCTAGACAGCAAGAATGGCTTTATTGTTATTTCTTTAGCAACAAAAGCAAGGTATAGTAAGAATTTAGTCTTTGGTTGGGTACACACATTTCCTATGAAAGGTTACAAAGTGTTCAAAGAGCAAATAAAGGAAGCACTGATGCTTTATATCCAATTTTTTCAGAACTACCTGTCATAGTTGGCTGTAGCAACTTGATCATGTTACTGACTCCAGATGAGAAGGGACTGGCATAGAAACTACTAAGGGCTACAGCACATGCTTCCAGCTGAATCCGCACCGGATCTGTAAGTGAAGGGAAGAGAACACAGGTGTAAAAATCAGAGCATTTAGTACAAATGAATGACTTCAACAGAGCCAGCACCAGCATCCTCAATCTTATCTGTGCATGCACTCTGGACATGTTGACTGCTCTTATTTTGTATTAGTTCTAAGAGGTCTTAAAAGCTGTCAGAATATCATGGCCAAAGAGATAAATCCACTAAAGAGTTCTAGCTAAACTAGTAATACTTCTGATAATACTGATACTTGAATGATATTAAAAATACGGTTTGTGAAAAATCCATGAGTTTATACCCTCAAATCTTCCTCTCAATACATCTATTGTTGATATTTTTTTTTGGTCCCAGTTAAAAAAAAAGGCATACTTGTCATTAAAAGTAACTTTCTAGGTATCTTCCAGTTTAGAAACACACCTGCCTGGAAAGACAGCAAGATCAAGGGGGAGCAATCCTATTCATCTAGGGACAACAGAGTCTGAGATTTCACACCATACAAGGAAGTGTGTGAATTCCTGAAGTTGTGTTGCCTGAACATTCAGAATAGCATCTCAGCTGCTATTCTGAATGTTTAGGCAACACAAGTCCAGCAAGTCTCAGTTCTGCAGTTTCCTGGCTTTTTAACCGCTTGTATTTTAACACTATATAAACAGAAGGTGTTCTACTGTTTTTACTGTCACTATCAAAAAGAAAAAAAGTTAGTGAAGAGAAAGGCATATTTGCTTACATAGACCAAGAGGTATCTAAAAAGCACTGTAATTCAGAAGCAGAATAAGTTAAATACATGCTTGAATAGTAAAAGGCAACATTTAGCCCAAAGTCTCCTGTTGTCCCTAATACGTATAACTTCTTGCCTCTCCCTGGAACCTCAATGCCCTTGATTTAGTGTGGATAGTTGAGAACTTCTATGTCAGACCATTTTAATGGTCTGAATGTTTTCACAGAAGACTTATGAGTGTGAAAACATAATGAATCAGCCCTTAGGCAAAAGAGAAAGTTAAATGATTACATACCAAGCACCTGTGGCAAACTTTTGGCTAAGGAGTTAAGCCATTTCACTCTCAATGACCAATCTTGATTGGTTGCCTTTTCTATGAACAGTTTCACTGAAGCCTGGAGAACTTCCATTTTATCCATCCAGTTTGCATCTATCTCAACAGCACTGAATTTGAGACTCTCGGGATTAGTGGACTGCAAAATTTTTTGGAGATCTTGCAGAGTCAGTGGTAATGTCCTGAAACACAAAGAAGTGAAGTCCAGCAATCCAAGGCTCAAACTGCCAGCTCCAAAATAGCATCTCCTCTTTATTTAGCTATAGTTTGCAACCTCAAATCACTTGTGGGTGTCTACTATTAGAAGCTCACTATTGTCAAAAAATCATGCAGTAACAGAAGTGAATATGCACAGCATTTCACTGAGAAATTATATTTGATTTGTGCACCGGGATGATAAGCAAAGGTAAATTTAAAAAAAGAGATAGGAGAGGGAGAGATGTTGATAAAAAGAAGCCAGCAAAAAGGCACAGCACATTGCTATGGTTAACATTATATCTTAGTACTAACTTACACAGCTTGATCTTTCACTAGAAGCAAACCGCAGTACCTGCCCACAATAGGTCATTAAGCAAAGCAGGAAGGCAGGAAGATTTTGCGCCAATGTCGTGAAATTAACAGTTACATTGCAAAAGAAATCATTAAAAGAGTTTTTGCATATGGCCCCTGCACATGAGATTTCTTTCAGGCAGCTCTGTTTGAAGGAGGAAATTTGGGGTTTTTTCACCTAAAGCTACCAGATTTAAAATAACTGATTAATAATTGTTTAAATGAAAGAAAGAAGTACAGAGGATCATTGTGTATCTAAAAACCAATTAAGTACTATTTTTTTTTTAAAGCTGAGAAAGAAATCGGAGGAAGATATATTTGGGGCTCTTATTACCTTTTTTACCAGTGTTTGCCTTCCATTTTTTGCTAAATGCCTAGTCCTAACGCAAAATGGGTCAAACGTACTTATTGAATATTGAATAGAGCATTTTGGTCTGAAGAATAAAACAGTAAATAAATGTGTATTTGTAGCAGTTGCATGGAAATCTAATAGGAGACTCAGTTACAGTGTGATGACCCCAGCCTCTACCCCCACAATTTGCTCAAGATAAACTTTCACAGGGAACAATGACATGCCACCAGTGGTTCACAAATATCTTATTTCTTATTAATTAGACAAAAAATGTTCCTTGCCTACCTGCAGTTTTTAAGGTTTAGTCTATTCAAACAATACATTAGGACCTGAGCATCACTCTGGACGGTCGAAAGAAGAGAGTCTTCAGCTGCAAACAGACCTGTAGGTAGGCAGTTTGGCCACAGTCCCATTGCTAGCAAGGAGTCACCCCAAGTTTCATGTGAAGACAGAGATGAAGCATGCTTTGTAACTAATTCTAACACAGCCTATAATACACAACCAAAAAGCAGTTTAGAATCATATTCAAGCAAGTATTCAAGCACAATAGCACAGAGAATGCTTTCATTACATGTATTTATTGTTAAATCATTATAAACCTAATGTTCCACAAACACTATATAACCTACATGATAAACGTACTAAAACATTCCAACCATCAGTGAAATATCAAACTGTACAGTTTAAAATGGGTAGTGAATACGGTTATCTCCAGATGACAGTGTGCACAGTGTTTCAAGCCATAGATTCATTAGTATTAATATCCCAAAGACTCAGCTGAAGCTGTTAAAAAGCCAAGTAAGCCTCAGAGTTCAGCTGGATGTTCTCTGGTGCCCTTATGCTGCAAAAGAGTTAGCCACTATCTGCAAAATGACTGACAAGCCCCTTGCTCAGGCATTTCAGAGTATCTCAAACATTAGCCTCACAAAATGGTATTTTTCACGTGTTTAGATGATACAGGAAAAGCTTTCAAATACAGGAATTTTACCTGTTGGTTAATCTGCAGTTGTTGTGAGCGGCCATAAACTTCCCAACATGCTCTGTAAAAAGACTTTGCTAATCCAAGGCCTCTTTGTATCTGCTGCACAATCAAAACAGCAGCCTGAAGCAAAGGTGACAAAGACAACACAGAACCTGAAAGATACACAGCATTTAATGTGATGAATGTTTAGTAATTGTCAGCCCTTTAATCCAAACACAAACACCACTTTAGACCCTGAGGAAAATCCAAACCAAATGAATCTTCCTGTGTCCTGAAATTTTAATGGGTTCTTCCCAAGATTAGCAAGAAAATCTGACGAGACTGTAAATAACAGGTGACTAGCTCAAAATAAGACATCAAGCAGCTGAGATGAATGAAAACTCAGTGTCATCTTGCTCCAAAGAACCACTTGAAAAGGCTTTGTGCAAACCCTTTATTTTGCTGATTTTCACTAAGAATTATCTTGCCTTCTCTATAGCAATTGGGCCAGTGTCCACCGTCTCTGAACAAAGCACTCCAGTTACCATCTTTCTACGATTTGGGCCAACTTCCTGAGAATACAAAAACCCAACCAAAAACTACCTGATTATACTTATATGCCTTTACTTATATCAGGACATTACACAATAAAATAACCAAGCTTTAACACTAAAAAGGTAATTCAAATATACGTAATGAGCTAGTTGTTAACAAATGCTGAACAGACTTCTTTTACCTGCTATTGCTGCCTTGGTTTCTGAATGCACAGCAATAAGTGCATCACAGATGCTATCTCCCACTAAACCCAAACTATGCAGGAGTAACTTCAAATCCAGATTGTCCAATACATTTCCATCATTCTCCCCAGGAATGTATATTTCAATTCCACGATTCCGCATGGCTCTGGATATTTCCCCATGAACAGGATCCATTGAAAGAAAAAGCCTGTTGGATATTAGAATAGTTCAGTTGGAAGTGACTTATAACAATCATCTAGTCCAACTGCCTTACATTCGTAAGGTGTAACTTAAGAGCTTTAAACTACCACTCGGGAAACCACCAAATCTGCTCTTCCATAAAGTAAATTCATCTTCATAAATATGGGAATACCGATATCTATAAACCCAGAGACATCTAAGGAATTTGAATAAGAAAACTGTATGAATAATTATACTTTGAAATCAGCCACTGATACATTGCATTATTTTAACTCAGTTTTATATGAGCTATGTCTCTTTTATCATTCCCTACTTACAAAAAAAAAAAAAAAAGTTACACTATGCCTCTGAGCTATAGACTTCTAAAAGTCTTAGCAAGAGCTTCACATAAATCTGTGCTATTTAAAAAACAAAGTATCCAACACCCAAGTAAGTTAATACTAACAGTAGATATCTCTTAAAAGCAATTAAAAAACACTTCTGAGATACAGTGAAGTGAAAACAGGTTTCTGAAAAGTCCAAGATCTTGTTTCCAATTCTATTACAGTGAGACAGGGAAGTGCTGAAATCCTAACTTAGAAATGGAGAGTCAAAGCAGAGGTATACTGCTATGAATTTTTCAGTGCAATAGTCTGTGTAGCAACAGGGATATAAAGCCAAGCCTCCTAAGCTCTCTATCGTATGCTCATTACAGTGCAGTTTTCTTTCTTGCCAGACAGACAGTGTCACTACAGTACATGGCAAACTGAACAGAATTCAAAATACCAAAAGACTGGCTCACTGCAGATATTGTTTTTCTAAACCTGCTATTTGGTATCGGGGGCGGGGGAAAAAGGCAGAAATGCAAAGTACCTGAAATTTGGATGAGGAGCTATTGTAGGAATTGTGCCATCTATCACACCTCTTTCACTCATGGTAAGAACACCTGCTGGTTCCAGTAAAGCATTCAAGCGGTCCAGCACAGAAGGGCTATGTTCAAAAGAAATTTATATGGTTATAAAAAGGTAACAATTTGATCCCTTTCTGATTTGAAATCAAAATGGTACCAGTCTTAAGCTAAACAGCTTATTATGTCATAAGGTAACGGGAAAACTATCAACTGCTAAGCTGTTCAAGAAGGAAGACACATCCAGAAAATGTAACTTACTGCTCCCATTCATTGTTATCATAGGCAAATATTCAGTAAAGTCAATTAGCGAGGGTCAAGGAATTTACCCAGTGAAACAAGGCCACAAAGTCTCTTACTTGCAGAAGTTAACATTGTCCATTAGCAGCCAGTCTCCAGATTGCAGGGCCTGAACCAGCATCCCATCCACCCACTCAAATGTGCCATGGCTGTTACAGCCAGCAGTCTGGGCCTGCTGCAGCTTGAAACGCCGGAACTCTTCTACCAGGTGAGCAAACTCTGAAAGAAAGTATGTTTTACATCAATATTATTGGGGTGGCTTCCTGCTCCGGTCAAGAGATACCTGTTTCCTGCTTTTTAGGGGAACAAAACAGCAGAGGCTCCAACTCTTCAAGTGGCCTCCCACATTCACGAGGACAGAGCAAATTTGCATGCACAAAGAAATATAAACTAGACTGACACTTTTCTCCATCTTTTCTCCCTCATTAGGTGAAGTTTGATGGATATTAATGCCACATAGAAAAGCAACCCATGTGTTATTCTGCTAGCTGATCAATGCATCGGAGAACAAATGCATTAATAGAGTATCCAAATTCCCTTAGGAATACAAGGTAAAAGCTGTAGTGCATCATGTGTCAGAATTTCTACAAGTGTAACTCCACAAAAAATAAATCTGAAGAACTACCACCAATGTAACTTTTTCAGAAGCTAAGCTGTAGTGAAAGCACGAAGTAGTACGAAACACCTAACAAAAACCTACAACCTCCCCCCATAAGTTTTCTCAAGATTTCACTGCAGATTTATGTATTTCTCTTATTTTCTTCAGAGGAACATATAGACTTACTTCAAATCTCCCACCACACATACCTGCTTTTGAGTAAGAATTTATTTTGTTGTTTAGTCGCTGGGTAAGTACAAGTATTCCCTCCAGTTTGCTCACTAATTCGGCTGTGACACTTCTACCTCCTTCACCCAGAGATTTGGGTTTGTAATTCAGGATGAAACTGCTCCAAGCACGCAACACAAGTTCAGCATCATCTGCACAAATTTCTGTCAGGAGAAGACTGTCCCTTACTAGTGTGTTCACAGTATTCTCCACTTTTTCCAGCAGGCGCTGCCACGGCCTATTGATATCAACCTGCAAACATGCCATTATGGAGTTAGTTCGTCCAGAAGACTGGTGCCTAAGGCTTCATTTAGTGTTTAAACACTACAATCACAGTGGACTGGCCACTGTTACATAGGAAGGAGAAATACTGCCATACTACCAAAACATTATTCACCTGTTCAAATCCACCCAGGAGTTCAGTTGTGTCCATCGCGCTGTTCATTGCCATGATTTTTAGTCGATGGCCTGTCAGATGGGCCAGCAGCTCAACAAGACTGGTTTTGCCGACAGCTGCTGGGCCCACCAGGATTACCATCCAGCTCATGTGCACACATTTCATTATGAACTCAAGGGACTGCAGTGAATGATGCAGAAGTGAGAGATTTCTGCCAGGATGAGGAATATAGTTGCCACGAGAAAGAACTGAATAACCGATCTGGAAGTGATGAGAGACACATGGGTGAGTACTCAAAGAGGCAAACAGGAGCTCAGCTGTATGAGTCACCACCTTCTCTCTCCATTCACAAAACCTCTTGTCAACAGCTTACCTGAACATTATATGGAGTGATGTGAAACTCTCTGGTTCCTGTATACACATCAGCCTCCTGGCCAAAAATATCTCTGAATGTAGATATAACCTAAACCAGTTGAAAGCAAAAAAAATAAAGACTTATCAGCCTTAAGTTCTCCACTGTTCTAAAAGATTTACTTCTAAAGTAGTCTTCCCTCTCAGCCCCACAGCCATGTGATAGTAACTAAGAGTTTAATTACAAGTGCCATTTCATTCAAACTGCAGTAAGCAATTTAAGTGAGTGTGAGCTGTTCACAGCAACTCCTTCATTAACCATGCTTTCCCTTGACTTGAAATACTGTAAGTAATGTTTCTCTTTAACAAAATACTGGTAAAGAAGTCACTCCATAAATCACCTCTTTGATAACACATAAAACTATAATAATATTACAGGAAGGGGAAAGTAAACCCATGAGAAAAACATCCAGTCACACAATCAGTACATTCAGTCTTACTGACTTTTAATTTAATACCATTTTAAATGTTGTGAAATTAAACAAAAACCAAGGATTTCTAGGCAAGAGAGGGATAAGTGGAGGCAAAGGTAAAATAACAACTGTAGTGAGTGTGTTTCATTAGAGGAACTGTAAGCAGTGAATTTAACAGAATGAGGGGAGCAATTTGACACGCAGATGAAAGAAGTGACAGATAAAGAAAAGTCAATAAAAGAAACCCAAGACAGAACAATTTAAAAAAGCTGGCAGGGAAGAGCAGAATTACAGGCCATTATTTTTATGTCCTGTGCTGACACAAATATTTTCTAACCATAACTTTAAGAATCTTTCAATATCTCAGTGCTCTCTTTTCTGCTCCATGTCTTGTCTTTCCTCACACATAGGCATGCAACCTACGTCACTCCTATGAGAACATTATTATTTAAAACAGAATCATACAAGAATATGTTGTGTTTTGCTCTAAGTCCTTCGTTATACTTGCCTTCATTTACACCAGCTTTCTGCTTTTCTACTAGGAGATAATTAACTGATATTAAACTGATACATTAAATTCAAGGGGAGCAAGAACATGTGTTAAACTTCAAAACTCCAAGCAAACCTATTCTTCTTTCGTAAGAGGTAAGTAACATCTGTGAGTGAATTGCAAGGCATCTTCAAATTTTCACTTAGATTTCTAGAAATACTTCCTGACAATCCAAAGAGCAAGGAAGAAAAATACGTGTCTCACCTTTTCTTTGTCTTCCCTGGTTCTCATTCTTTCGCCGTACACCAAAAAAACATGCTGGCCTGGATTGTAACACCCTGGTGACTGGTCAACAAGCATAAGCTGGCACCAGCGGAAAAGATCACGTAAGTTGAACTCCCAGGGTCCTCCTTTCTGTCCCCACTTTTTTTCAACCATTACTTCTTTGTCAATCTAGAAGAAGTAGCAATTGAAGACAAAAAAAATCTTTTATTCCACACATGCTGGTCTTCAAACGTTTTTTATATAATTCAACTGAACTTCTGTCTTTGGCACTGCTTACAAGACAGAGGACAACAGAAAAAGCAAGCTGACTCACTTTTCTGAACATGTCAGGAACTAAAGCTTGGTTTTGTTTGCCTCTCCTCTCCTAATTCTCCAGCACTCAGCTCAATTTTAATTTCTAGCCTTGCACTCTATACCTGAGTATTCAGTAAGATGTTGCCACAAAAGATTTTACGTCAGGCCACAGAATACTATTTTCTCTTACAACTACTCCACTTTTGTTCTTGTTTCATGACATTAAGATTAAACACAATTTCTGAAGAATAAGCATAAATAAAATAACATGACTTGTAGTCCGCACTTTGTGCAAAATGGCAGCATCTAAGCCACAAAATAACTGTAAGTTGATGCCCTGCAATTAATGCTAGTTGAAAACCTTCTATATTAGTAGAATTCTAGAGCACCTCTTAATCCTTTGACGAGACAAATCATATCAGGAAAGATTTTCCTTTATTTATCTTAGCGTGCCAGAAGAATGCTACATATCATTCTGCTTATGTAAATGCCAGATGCTGCTTGCACTAACAACATCCCATAATAAAGAGCAGATTAAAAACTCAGACCAGAAAGAGAAATAGACATTTCAGATTTTTGTTTGTGCTTCAAGAAAAATCCATGTGTGAAAAATCATTATTTTCTCAACTCTCTTTGCCAAGCTACTGAACTATAACTGTTTCCACCTTTTGTAGAACAAAGCCTTTTTTTTTGTGTATGTATATACATATATACAAAAGCCATTTAGATATATATAAGCTTTTTTTTTGTGTATGTGTGTGTGTGTGTATATAAGCCATTTAGATATATATATATATACATTTTGTCTTCTGTGAAATAGACTCTTCATTATCAACCAAGTATCTGATTGTAGTGGTACAAGAATTCAGGTGGGTTTTAGTGGTGTGCTTTACTTTATTCTGCATGTACTTCCATAATATGCTTCTCTAAAAATGCTTGGAAATATAATAGTAGACTTAATATTTTTAATCTTCCTGCATTCTGCCTACTTATACACAAAAGAAATTAAAGTATGCATTTACCTTGTTATTGAATGCAACCATTTTAGTAATAATACTTCTATCAATAGCAGGGAACAGCGTATTCCCAATAAACTCCATATCTTCTGCTGACAGTGGATCAACATACACCTGTAGAATAAAGAGCATGCCAACTGTTGATATAATCATAAAACTACAAGACAGGATCATGACATAGTTTAAATCAAACAAATAAGCTTACCTGTGTAAATCTATTAAGGAAGGACTTGGGCAGACCCTTTCTTCCACCTCCTTGTCTGTATGGATTCTGGCATCCAAAAATCTTAGTTGTCTTGTGCTGTACATGGAAATTCATTCCCAATTCTGGAACATAAATCTCTGCTCTGTGGTCAAAGCATGCATTTAGCCCCTCTAATACAGACTGAGAAGCTAAATTCAACTGAGGAAAGAAATAAAGATACAATATTAATGTTCCACAGAACACTTTTGCATAATCTCTAGTTTAACAGTCTGGGATACACAGAAGGTAAAATTCAACTTCTTTGCTGTTCTAGCACTGTCATATGTCATTACTTCCAGCTAGACTGTTACTACTCTGGAGCAACTAACTAACGCTTTTCCTTATGTGCACTTTCTATCTGTACTGTGTTTCTACCATCATAACAAAACAATTCTCCATTGTAAAATCTGCATGTTCAAGATGTTTCTCCTCAATGTATGTTCATACATTTGAAATATTCACAGTGTTTTGTTTGTTTTCTTGCTTTTTAACTGAAAGCAGCCTGGGTTATTTAAATATAATGGCTGTTTAAAGTTTTACCCTTCACAATAGGAAAAACAAGGTATAGAAACAGCTAAAAAAAATTTAAGATTTTGCATTCTGCAATAATTAGAATGCATGTTGTCAAGAAGGGAGCTCAGTGCAAGCATATGCTTGAAAGTACTTGCTACATGGTACAAGAACAAATTTGTGATGGCAGGATAGCTTATACTGGCAAAATGGAACTCTTCTTTACCTCAATTAAATCAGTACCCAAACAGTGTATTATTCCCAACAAAATGCCTTCTATTTCAGTGAAATTATTTCCATATAAGATCATATGTACAGAACTTCTGTTGACACTCTTCCCAAAAACTTTCAAATCTCAACCAAATCTACCCTTCATTTTCTGCAGTAATTTAGGTTGGGATTTAATCCTTGGCCTCTTGTCTAAAAGAGATCTAGCCAAAGGTGGTCTTTTACACTACCTCTATGGAGGGCCAATGGGCAGAGAGACTTAGCAGAGGCAGATTAATTTTCTCTTAAGCAGAAAAATCACTTTCAGTGTGGCACTAGATGCACATAACTAAAAGTAAGCAAAATTTATTTCAGTTCTCAACTCTTGAAGGTATTTATCCTACATGTCAAATCACCACCTTTGCTCTTCCAGAATACTCCATTTTACGTGTAACCCAAACTAGAATTTACCTCATCTAATACAATCCAATGTCCAGCCTTTAATGCTGCTAGTAGTGGTCCATCACGCCAGGCAAATTCTCCTCCCTTCCCACCTTCAACAGGCAAGTCTGTCCCAAACAAGTCGGTCACATCCTTTGGGAGTAAGGGGCAAAATTACAAAACTCAAAAAAAGCATCACAACAACCTTTTTTCATAAAAAGCCTTTGTTAACTGTACTTCACATTTTCTCCCTCCCCTTTAAATACCTACATTTTAGCTCTATTTTAAAAATTTCAGTAACTGCAAAGTGCTAAAAGCTTTTCCATTATAGGACTCCAGCACTCACCTACTATATTTAACAAAAAAAGAAAAAAATAAATTGGAACAAAAAAGCTAAAGAGCCTTAAAGCTGTTTTTAAGTAACTTCACAGAAGCCAAAAAAACCCCACAACAGACAAAGATACATGTCTTCACTTGAACAGAAAAATCTGGGAACTGGCATTTCGCTCCCAAAAGCTCACTGCTCTTTCTGGTTCTCCCTTCCCATTCAGTTTTATCTTGAGACCAAGAAGGAAAAACTGACATTTCAGACTCAGTGCTAAAGTTAAAAAGAACTACACTTTTTAAGTTGAGCAGAATCTCCCCCCTGCCATAAACATGAAGTTACAAAGATATTTGTTTTATTCTACCGTTTGCTCAGAGAGGTTGATTCGAACAAGACAGTTTCCTGAGGCTTTTGCCAGGGCGGCAACTAGACTGGTCTTGCCCACTCCTGGTGACCCCTCCAACAAAATAGGTTTGTTAAGCTGTAGGGCTCTTAACAGTCTTTGTGCATTCACTGCTGTAGTCCCAGCATTTAGAGCATAATCTGTAACGCTGTTCCTCTGGAGAACCGGGCCTAAAACAAAGGAAAGGTAAACCAGGAAACAATTAAACCACCAGGCTGGAGCTGCTGATGAAACAAGATCATTCCATCTGTTAATTGCTAATCTCCTTAGAGCAAGCAATGTCTGGATCCCCTTCTCAGAGCTCAGGCACATAAACTTTCCGTTTGACCCACAGCTGTGTCTCAGCCCATATCCACATATTTGTGCCGAATTTTGAAAAACCCATATGAATATAGAATGCATTTTGCTATGTGACACCTCCTGGTTCATGACCCAAACTAGAGATCTGTCACTGAAAAAAAACACAAATCTGTCCCTGTGCTTCAGACATGTAAATCTAGAACTCAAAACCAGCTTCTGAAAATTTGGCACTGAATGATACAATTCAGGCATGGTTTAGAACCTCATATTAATCTGTTCCACAAACTGCCAGTTCTGAGAAAGAAGACTGCTTTAACTAAAGTGTGCTTCTAGGCATATATTTTCTTTACTGTTATTATAATATACAGTGAGGAGAGAGGATGCTTGTCTGCCAAATTCCAGTCAGTATAGCTCACTGGGACATCGCTCCCCAAATTCTGTAATACAGCATTGCTCAGGTATACAAGATATTAATCACCATTTTATCTTACACATCTTGATACCCATTTAGTTTAAAAAAGATCCTTCCTTCTGTGACCTAATCAGCAGAGGGAAACTAAGCAATTTACAAAAAAGAATCACCTTGTACAATTTTATGCATAACTAACACAATCCATGAAAATCAAGATGTTCAAAGATGAATGATTAATATAGCATTAGGAACACATAGTTCCATGTACTAAAACCTAACCAGCTGAACTAAAAAGCTCATAGACATCACTGTTTAATCCCATTCCTGTATTCTGAAGGTAGCAAACAGTATTTTTGATTTGCATTAATTTGTCACATGAGGAAATGAAATGCAGGGCTAAATAATTTTGCAAAAATTATAGCAAAACTTCGAGAGGCTATAGCAAAGTAGCATTAGTTTCCACTCTGTACCCAGGACCCCTGCTTCCCATGCTTTACGCAAAGGCCAGGATAAGCTGTAGCTTTAGACGATGGAAGTTAGTAGACATTCTGACCACGCAAAGCGATAGAAAATTACAACTCAAAATGAAAGCTTTGTCACATCAAAAAGTCTCCCAAAATTAGCCATTAACCAGTAATTTAAAAAGCCAAAGGCACAACTAAGAGATGTATCTTAATAAATGTGATCAAGTTGCAATCAACATGCTTCGAGACAGAAAAGACATTTTTCTAAGGCTTGAGAACAAACTATAAATTGTTCTGTAACAGCTCAGGTATCCTACTTAGATTCAGTGGGTAACAGAACTACGGGGAATAAACCCCACAGAATAAATGTCTACCCATTTCCCCAACATCTCTTGCCTCCTGGAATAAAAAAGGGCTGGATTCCCATAAAGTTGTCCATCCACACAAACTTCTTCTCCTTTGTTCTGTCATAAATCTTTAGCTCATTCTTCTGATAATCAGTCAGCTCAAGGAACTGACTCATTTTCTCACATAAGAATGCCAGGCATTTTTCACGAGCTAATAAAGCCGTATCAGCTGAGCTGGATGTTGTACCTGTAATTAGAAAAGTTAAGCATGCTTCACAAACATAACTAGACACATTCATCTTATGACTAAGAAACTCAATTCCTTCACAGATGCCATCTTTGTACACAAAAGTTTGTATTTCTTGTTACTGCTTTTGCTTGTCAGTGCTTCCAGTACTACTTACCACAGACAAATTGCTCTGTGAGCAACAAAGTTAAGGACACCTGATTTCCAAACCCCTTTCTTCTACAATTACTATCATCCTGATCCTTTGCTATAGTCCCTCCAGGCCTTCTTCCCCTGCCTGTCCTGTGGCTTTTCACATTTTCCCCATTCCCATATCTCCTATTTATCAGCTGGGCCAGTGGCTAAACATGCAAGGATGTGTTCTGAGCTATGCATATGATACAGGGTAGGATGCACAAATGCTGATATGTGGGGTGGGAGAGAGAATAATATGTGGTCATGTGATTAAGTACCATACCAGCTCAGAAGACGCAATAAAAACCACAGGCTTTCTTAATTTGCCTGCTAGCCTTGGCTAGGGATGTTAAGGATAACAGGAAGGGATTCTATAGGTACATAGTGAATAAAAGACAGACTAGGGACAACGTAGGTGCCCTCCGGAAGATATCTGGAGAACTGGCTACCCTGGATTTGGAGAAGGCTGAGGTTCTTAATGACTTCTTCGCCTCGGTCTTCACCGGCAAAGGCTCTGACTGCACCACCCAAGTCCCGGAAGGCAGATGCAGGGACTGTAAGAATGAAGACCCTAGGCCCACTGTAGGAGAGGATCTGGCTCGAGACCATCTTAAAAATCTAAACGTACACAAGTCCATGGGATCTGATGAAATCCATCCATGGGTCCTGAAGGAGCTGGCGAATGAAGTTGCTAAGCCACTGGCCATCATATTTGAAAAATCATAGCAGTCAGGTGAAGTTCCCGATGACTGGAAAAAGGGAAATATAACCCCCATTTTCAAGAAGGGGAAAATGGATGACCCGGGGAATTACAGACCAGTCAGTCTCACCTCTGTGCCTGGCATACTCTTGGAGCAGATTCTCCTGGAAGGCATGCTCAGGCACATGAAAAACAAGGAGGTGGTTGGTTACAGCCAGCATGGCTTCACTAAGGGGAAATCCTGCCTGACCAATTTGGTGGCCTTCTATGATGGGGCTACAAAACTGATGGACAGGGGCAGAGCAGTTGACATCATCTACTTCGATTTGTGCAAAGCGTCTGACACTGTCCCACGTGACACCCTTGTCTCTAAACTGGAGAGACATCAATTTGATGGGTGGACCACTCGGTGGATAAAGAACTGGCTGGATGGCCACAAGCAAAGAGTTATGGTCAATGGCTCGATGTCCGGCTGGAGACCGGTAACGAGTGGTGTCCCTCAGGGATGGGTGTTGGGACCGGTCTTGTTCAACAACTTTGTCGGTGACATGGACAGTGGGATTGAGTGCGCCCTCAGCAAGTTTGCCGATGACACCAAGCTGTGTGGTTCGGTTGATACACCGGAGGGAAAGGATGCCATCCAGAGAGACCTCGACACGCTTGTGAGGTGGGCTGATGCCAACCTTATGAAGTTTGACCATGCCAAGTGCAAGGTCCTACACCTGGGTCGGAGCAATCCCAGGCATGGCTACAGGTTGGGCAGAGAAGAGATTCAGAGCAGCCCTGCAGAGAAGGACTTGGGGTGTTGGTTGATGAGAAAATGAACATGAGCCGGCTTCAGTGTGCGCTCGCAGCCCAGAAAGCCAGCCATATCCTGGGCTGCATCAAAAGGAGCGTGACCAGCAGGTCAAAGGAGGTGATCCTGCCCCTCTACTCTGCTCTCGTGAGACCTCACTTGGAGTATTGTGTGCAGTTCTGGTGTCCTCAACATAAAAAGGACATGGAACTGTTGGAACAAGTCCAGAAGAGGGCCACGAGGATGATCAGGGGACTGGAGCACCTCCCATATGAAGACAGGCTGAGAAAGTTGGGGCTGTTCAGCCTGGAAAAGAGAAGGCTGCGTGGAGACCTCATAGCAGCCTTCCAGTATCTGAAGGGGGCCTACAAGGATGCTGGGGAGGGACTATTTATCAGGGACTGTAGTGACAGTACAAGGGGTAATGGGTTAAAACTTTGTCCTGGGTTCAGCTGTGCCCCATGCCACTGCCCGGAACACTATCCTGGGCCTTGAGAACCAGATTTTGTGGCGACATGGCACCCCAGAAAGAATTGAATCAGATAATGGGACTCATTTTCGGAATAACCTTATAGACACTTGGGCCAAAGAGCATGGCATTGAGTGGGTATGTCACATCCCCTACCATGCACCAGCCTCTGGGAAAATCGAATGGTATAATGGGCTGTTAAAAACTACACTGAGAGCAATGGGTGGGGGAACTTTCAAGCATTGGGATACACACTTACCAAAGGCCACCTGGTTGGTCAACACCAGAGGATCTGCCAACAGGGCTGGCCCAGCCCAGTCAGAACTTTTACATATTGTAGAGAGGGACAAAGTTCCTGTGGTGCACATGAAGAATTTGCTGGGGAAGACAGTCTGGGTTATTCCTGCTTCAGGTAAAGGCAAACCCACTCGTGGGATTGCTTTTGCTCAGGGACCTGGATATACTTGGTGGGTAATGCAGGAAGATGGGGAAGTCCGATGCATACCTCAAGGGGATTTGATTTTAGGGGAAAACAGACAATGAACTCAATTGTATGCTGTTGCCTGCTATAGCCATCAACTAGAAGTCTGCAGGGCACCAGCGACTGGCCCTGACTTCTCTCCGACCATCATCCCAACAGAGAATGAACTTTGATAGAACCGGATGAGTTCTACAGTAAAGGAATGATCAGCATCAGTAGACAACGATCCAACACTGCACACAGCTTCTCCTGCCTTGAAAGACTGTTCCAAGAGATGGAGCCCAACATCATGAACCGAATGGACTCAGCAGCTTTATAGGAATTGGTCCGTGCACTAAGATAACGGTGCACTGAAATGAGAGTGAGGGTATATGGAAAATGTGGGATCTGAGCATGACGTGAATGGTATGGAATAAGGGGTAGATACTGTCCTGGGTTCAGCAGTAGCAGTCAGTTTTTCTCCTTCTTAGTAGCTGTTGCAGCACTGTGTTTTTGACTTTTGGCCTGGGAAGAGCTGATAACACTGATGTTTAGACTGACCAAGGACTTTGTGAGTCTCATGCTCTGCCAGGGAGGAGGAGGGGCCGGGAGGAAGCAGGGACAGGACGCCTGACCCAAACTAGCCAAAGAGGTATTCCATACCACAGCACGTCATGCCCGGGGATGTAACTGGGAGCTACCCGGAAGGGCACGTCCTCTTTTCGGTCGGGCTCTTTTCCGGCGAGCGGTATCATATTTTCTTCCCTTGTTATTTCTCTTATCATTATTATTATTGGTGGCAGCAGTAGTGATTTGTGTTATACCTGAGTTACTGGACTGTTTTTATCCCAACCCGTGGGAGTTAACATTCTTTCGATTCTCCTCCCCATCCCTCTGGGGAGTTGGGGGGGAAGTAGACTGTGTGGTTCTGATTTACGGCCTGGGCTTAAACCACGACAAACTTAAACAGGGGAACTTTAGATTGGATTTAAGGAAGAAATTCTTTACCCTTAGGGTAGTGAGGCACTGGAATGGGTTGCCCAGGGAGGTTGTGAATGCCCCATCCTTGGCGGTGTTCAAGGCCAGGTTGGATGAGGCCTTGGGTGGCATGGTTTAGTGTGAGGTGTCCCTGCCCATGGCATGGGGGTTGGAACTAGATGATCTTAAGGTCTTTTCCAAGCCAACTATTCTATGATTCTAATATTATTACTACCTCTAATTTACTTAAGCTTGCTAATTTACTTTTTTGCTACTGAAACACAAAAAAGGAATATGTAGTACAGGATACTGTAAAATAGAAGTGAAGACTTCTCACAGAAGAGTTCCATGGTTCCCCAAAGCATTTTGTTTGCATTCTACTAAAAATTATTAATACAAATATATAACTTCATATTTTCTGCTACCAAAGAAGGACTGTAGACTCACCTGATCCTATTCCATCAATGTATACCAAACATGCAGCATGGATAAAAGACATCATTGGAGAAATGTACAAAAGGTTGCATTTCTTAGCAGAATTTTCATCCTTTACCATGACATTCATAAAATTAACCCATGACAAGACATCTCGCACACTAAGAATACACTGGCGACCAAACTCTTGATTAGTCAGCCATTCAACAAAGTCCATCATGAGCTCTGCTATGTCTGTCCCTAAAAAGAGAGTAAAAAAGTCAGTGAAGTTATCAAATAATTTTATTGATCACATCTACTACATTGTTGTATAGAAAGCATCACTAAAGTAGGTATAGCTGTAATGTATGAACAACATAGATGGGTGCTCTGTATCCAAAAAGGCAGGATAACTGAGAAGTCCATGCCTGTGCTGTCATTACAGATCCTTTTAAATTCAAGTAACAAGACAGAATCAAGTGATTGATACTAACAGTGAAGCTGTTAGCAGAAAAGTGCCAGTTCTTTCAACACCTTACATAGAATGAAGCTAAGATGGGGCTCTAAAGGGGATAATTCAACTACTTGGATCGTGAAACCTTGAACGCAATTCTGGCTAGCCATAAACCATACACAGTGAGGGAAGAACAAAGCCTAAAATATTTCATAACTGTCATCAGAGAGAGACGTACTTACAGGAAAAAGCAACACAGTGGTATAAATTCTGAAGAAAGTTTAGCAGCCTCCAAACTAATTTTTTTTCTTAACAATGTTTGAATACCGACACACAGAGAAATACCCACCTTGATGGTTTATCCCACCCAGAGACAATTCTGGATGAAGATTGTGTTTTACAATCTGTATCAAATCATGACGGGCATTGCTTTGTGGACACCATATTTCTGTAAATCTGTTGCGCAATGCAGGAGAAAGCTGCAACCAAGCAGAATGACATTAGCAATTCAAGTTACATTACATCATATTACTTAATATTGCAATTAACCAATAGCCTTGCAGCCACAATACTTGCAATCAATAAACCAAGTGACCAAGCTAGACCATTCCTTCTAATTTTGACAGGATCACTTTGTAACAAAACCTTTTGAGAGAATGTGGACTTTAAGATCTCTAGTACCACATCAATGCAGGAAATGGCTGGTAAAGGTCAAAAGAATATGGGAAGACACCGAGCTAGTCTGAAGCACCAAAGCTCCATTTCGTTGTATGACATCATGTATCAAGCAATGGCTATGTAATCCACCTTTGCTTACAGAAGCAAACTACCACACGGAAATTTGCCTTCAGTTACAACTCATTTCTGTAATTCCTTTCTTCCTCTGACTGAACTAGTCAAGAAAAATCACTGTCATAAATGCAATGCAGAAATAAACCCCCTTTCAGCACATGGCTTTACAGTGATCTGTTCTGTACTGTAGAAACCATTTTAAATGGAGTACCCATTGTCTTTTGGGTAAAAAAAACTTTCAGTTATTTTTTTCAGTCCTAGCTCCCAATATTGCTTAAAAGTTTTGGAGGTTTTAAATCTGTCTTAAGTTACCTGAAGCCAAGCTTCAGAAACAGATTTTTTCCATTTAATGAGAAAGGTCTTTTGAGATGTGATGTTCATATTCCCTGAGAAGAACAAGATGACTTCTGTCACTTTCTGAACAGAAATAGGGAGAATAATCTAACATGCAACTTCACAGTACTCTAGACTCGTGTTGGAACTGGATTTACTTCTTCATAAGCCACATTTCCTGTATTTGAAGTATGCTATATATCAAGCCTACCTACAGTATTTAAAGCCTGAATTTTCTCTCACATTCTGACAGGTATTGACTTACATTGTTGAAATGACAGCACACAGAAGTGATGGAAAACAGATACATCCTAATCCTCCTTTAGAGAGATGAAGCAGGTAACTACTAGGAAACACTGGATGCCGGAAATGGCATGACGCATTTTTGCATTGCACCTTCGTCACTAGACAGTCAATATGACTAGAAGATCCATCCTATACTTCCAGCTGCTTTGACATTTACCTCTTTTTTCCCAAAGTCACCTCCTGGGTTCATGGTCGCAAGGATACGAAATTTCTTTCCTGCAACTAATAGTTCTACCTCATTCTCATCATCATCTTGACCACCTTTTTCAGCAAGCACCAATGTCTTCTCTGCTTCAAGAACACTAGAGAGAAGGTTAAAAAAATTGTTTACTTTAAATTTTGTTTCACACTTCAAAAGTCAATTTAAAAATGAACTGGCCTGATTAAACTTTTATTGCCCCAGAATTTGTATTAAAAATTTCAATCTGTTCATCCTCCTCAGTTGAGAACATTTCTGATTTTGTTCAGTGGGAAACCCTACCCAATCCTGCTGAAAAATTTCAGTTAAAATGATCTGTCAAAAGCCTTACATAATAAAGTATGTATCTCACAGCTCTCTTTACAAAAGCAATGGCAAAACTTGTATTCATAGGAGCCAGATAAAGAAATCTGCACAATAAACCAGCCTTCAAGCTGACAGAACAAATCTGAAAAACTCTCTACCAGGTCTTTATGGCTTTGTGGTATTTTATTTGTTTTATTAGCTACTCTTCATTGTACACTATTAAGCTGTAAAAGTTTGACCTGTTACCTGTTTAGAAAGACCTTGCTTAGTATCACTATAATACAAAGAGGTTAACTGAACTTTATGAAAGAATGATAGCTGCCATGATACAATTAAAAAAACCAAAACCAAAATCAACAACTTGCAACAGAGAGGGTTTGGATATGGTATAAAAAATAGCTGGTAGTCATCTCAATATAATGGGTAATAGAAATGGCTAAAATGAGGGATACTGCTGCAAGCAGATAAAGAAATTAAATTACTTATTTATTTTAAACAAAGGAGGGAAACAACTAGACTGTTCCTGGAATTTGACAAGATGCATAATTTTCAAGAGTTCACTGACAGGCTGAAAATACTAATACTGCAGATGGTAAATTGGAGATTTTACTTTCAGTTTTATTTTCCAACTTAACTTGTGCTGTAAACTGTCTTCAGATACTGTTTAAACTGTTCGAACTGAACTAGGGTTTATGTTCTTAATTTCTTTATCCAGGGACATAAACTATTGAATAAAACAAATTCTTTCATCATCTTATTTTTGTCCATGAAACAAATACAGCAATTCGAGTGCAGATCAGTCTGTAGCAGCACTAAAAAGCCAAATGGAAAGTAACAGCACCAACTAAAGCATTCAAAACCAACATAATCGGTGTACCAACATATGTCAAACAAACATACACATATCTGCTTTTCAATCAAAGTACCTTTTATTTTTCCAGGCAAATTAAGACCACCAAGACTTCAGCAAGACAAGGCAGTTTCATCTTGTCTTACCTTACTATCTTTTCTCTAGCTATAATTCAAATTTCAAACTGTGATTAAAACTAGCACCTCTTTCAGATGGATGGCAAACAGGAAAACAAAGCAAACTGCCACAGAAGTTGAAATGCGAACAAGGCCAGAATTATTTGGGTCATTCTCCCTTTCAGCAGGAACTATATGATTTAACAGAGCAGCTCACCCAGGCCAGGAAACAAATGTGCCTAAAAGAAGCTAGATTTACCCTACTCATGTTTGTATAATGAATAGTATTAAGTATCTTCAATGTGTCTAACACATTTGAGACATACCTGTTAAGTCGTTCTAGTACTGAATCATCAGCTAGAGAAATCTCATCAAGGAGGAAAAAACCCTCTTCTTTCATTGCTAAAACAAGAGGTCCATCACACCACTCAAAGAGTCTAGAACTATCAGATTCCTCCTAAGAAATGGAAGAGGAAAAGTCATTAATAACTGCTTTTTGCTTCCATGGTCACACTATCCAAACCGCTATTGATGTAAGACAAACCTGGTCTTTTGACCTCTGTCTGACTGGTCGCAGTCCTCCCAGGAAGTCTGAAGTCTCCATATGCAAGTGGCAATTCACTGAGTATAGCTTCTGATCTGTTAATGCTGCAAAGATCTGGCAAATGGTAGTTTTACCACACCTGCAACAAAGTAATTGAAATGGAAGAATAACAAAAAAACCCACCCAAATACAAACAATCAGCTCACTTTGGACAGGATTCATACTTCCATTGAAGAGCTATGAGACAAATGCCCAGCATGCAAATTTCCTTCTGCTCCTTTCCTTGAAAGAAGTGTATGCAAAGTGAAGCCATTTTTGGCACAACAACTGTTGCTGACTTGCATAAGATGGCTTTAAGTAAATCAATATCTACACTGATGAATTTCTGCAGGCTTAAAGTCAAATTTATTTCAGTCTGCCCCTACAGGTACTTAGCTAGCCTAACATTTCACTAAACTGGAGATGCTACATGTCTAGACCAAGCCTAAATCTGAGAGAATAAACTGCTGAGTACCTAGAGTTCTCATTTATTACATCAATAATTTTACTTCTCCCTTTCCCTGGCTAGAAGGAGCAGGGAAGTAATAATCCCCCCATACTCAACACTGGTGAGGCCGCACATTGAACACTGTGCTCAGTTCTGTGCCCTTCACTACAAGAGAGATACTGAGTTGCTGGAGTGGGTTCAGAAAAGGCAATGAAGTTGGTGAAGGGTCTAGAGCACAAGTCCTCTGAAGAACAGCTGAGGGAACTGAAGTTATTTAGTCTGGAGAAGAGAAGACTCAGGGGGAACCTTTACTGCTCTCTGCAACTGCTCTCTGCAACTACCTGAATGGTCTCCTCTCCCAACTAACAAGTGACAGGACAAGAGGTAATGGCCTCAAGCTGCTCCAGGGGAGGTTAGACTGGATATTAGGAAAAATATCTTCGTAGGGAGGGTGATCAGGCATTGGAACAGGCTGCCCGGGGAAGCAGTGGAATCTCCATCCGTGGAAGCGTTCAAAAACTGTGTAGATGGCCCTCTGACATGGTTCAGTGGTGGTCTTAGCAGTGCTGGGGTAGGGGTAGGGATTGATGATCCTAAAGGTCTTTTCTAACCTAGCTGATTCTATGATTCTAGTGCTTTTATTCCCTTCTCTCCTACAACAATTTACTTTCCAAATATATAACCAGCACAGCACAGAGAGCTCTACTTCCACAATTTCCTTTACGACATGAGGCAGTGGCGGTGGGGCAGAAGTAGTAGCAAAGCAATATTCAAGCTCTTAAAACATCACGGCCAGGTTGGATGAGGCTTTGAGCAACCTGGTCTAGTGGAAGGTGTCGCTGCCCATGGCAGGGGGGTTGGAACTAGATGATCTTTAAGGTCCCTTCCAACACAAACCATTCTATGATTCTATGTAAAACGAATATGCTCTCAAACAGATAAATGTCACAATTCCCCAGAAGCAACCTCTCCAGGGACAGATAGCGAGATACTACAGAGCACCTTGTGAAAGGTGGGGAGAGAAGTCAGTTCATTTCAATTTTACTACTTTCTTTGTAATTTCTATGTAGTTATAACATAATGCAGATAATCCCATTAAAGACTTGTGCTGAAAGAGATGCAATTACTTCCCCTCAAAAGCAAACTGTGAAAAACAGCAGTTGCAAGTCTGCCATGAGAGAGGCTAAATGTCCCAGATCAAAGAAGCACTGAAGCCTACACAATCACAGACTCAATGTCTGGCATAGCACTGCAATGCAGTGCGGTATAAAAAGCAATGTTACCCAGTGTCTCCCACCAGCAGTACTGGTTCACCAAACTCCAGGGCTCGTCCCACCAAAACAGCCAGTCTCCTCATCCCTCGAGTCCAGACAATATGGTTAAAGTCTCTGTCCATCACTGACATCCGCATGGAGGATTTAGCTGCACAACACAAAGCAATCCATCAGCTTCAGTCACATCTAGAGAACAACCAGTATGGTCCTTCTAGAAAACTCACCCAGTAGCTTTTTGACGCTTTCTCCTGAGAAGAGAGACTCAGGATATATTTCTTTCTTGAAGTGTTTTTCAAGGACACTCTGAATAACATCCACCTCCTCCTGTTTCCTGACTCTGCCTGCCAGAAGCATAAAACCTATAAAACAAAGGAAGAGGTAAAGCAATTACTGTCTGCTTAAGCAGCAACAAAAATTTATGCTTAAGAACTAGGGTTAGAAATCAATTCTACAGACACTTAAAAAACCTGAGGTAGCAGGGCTCACCATCATTTGCTAAGTGCTGAAGCCAATCATACTCCTTCTCCAGCTGTTCTGCCAATCTGTACCTTTCAGCCCAGCGAAACAGATCCCGCAGGGTAATGAACCCATGCTTTCCAGCAAACACCGTTGAACCTCTGCGGTAAGACTGTCATAAGAACAAAATGTGAGCCATGTTTTCATTAACTTGACTGAATACTTAAAGCAAAGCTAGTCAGAGCTCTCTGATGTGACACATCAACCAAAATGTACTAAAAAAAAAAAAAAAAAGAAATAGTCTAGCACAGTCATGACTCCCGAACTCAAATTACCTTTAAGCAGTTATTTGATAGGTACGAAAAACAAAATAATGCAGATAATAACAGATAAATAATAAATAAAAGTACTGACAAGAAAATAGGTACCTGGAATAAAAAAAAAACCCAAGCAAAAAATTAGGTTCTACAACAAAATATATTGTGCGCTCTTAAGTGTGCTCTGGTTTGTGCTACTGCAGTTAAAATACAAGACCGCAATTTAAATATGAGCCAGTTTTAGCTACATACTAACTGTTACATGTCTGTTAAACACAAGAGTGTCAGAACACACTCAAAATTATTACTTGCAAATAATACCAAATTTAGCATGATCCAAAGACAGATAAAAAACCAGTGCTGTACTTTGGACCCAGAGCAAGGGATTATTCTACACATCAAATCCAAAGCCCGTTACTAATTTTTTTGTTGATAGTTTTTGCTCAAATTTGACGTGACCTTCCCTGTTCTCTGACTTAATCACCAAACTAAGTACTCTGGTAGGTTCTCTTCCATTAATTAAGTTTTAGGTTTTTAAGTATCAGTCAGCAACACGAACCCCGAAAAGAAATTTCTGTTACTTTGTGCCGGAATATGTTTGCATATTTTGTCTTCTACAAAAAGAAGAAAGACTCTCATACCTGCAGGTCTAACATGACTTTGACAAGCTTGCTGCAGTAAGAAGGTGGCAAACTGCACCGTTTGTGCAGGATGGTTTCCAGCTCGGCACTTGGCAGTTCATCAAAATGCAGTTCCACAAAACGATTTCTGAAGGCTCTAGACAAAACCTAAAATACGAGAACATACTATTGTTTTAACTTTTTCCTTTGATATTCCTCAAGTTATCTATCTTCCCCTACACATTCAAAGGACATATGGATAGTGTCATAGTGCACAAATTGGCACATCCATAGAACCACTGAAAGAAAATGTAAGAGACATTCTGGATGAGGACAAGAGCTTTAAAACGTGTTGCGTTTTAACTGTGGTAGGCAGCTGAGCACCAAATAGCCACTTGCTCATTCCCCTACAATGGGATGGGGGAGAGACTCAGAAGGGTAAACGTGAGAAAATCTGTGGGTTGAGATACATGCAGTTTAATAGGTAAAGCAACAGGAGCATGCACTAGTCAAGCAAAACTAGGAATTCATTCACCACTTCCCATGGGCAGGCAAGTGTTCAGCAATATCCAGGAAAGCAGGGCTCCATCAGGCACAATGGTTACTTGGGGAAACAAACATCGAACATCCCACTCTTCCACCCTCTCCCCCCAGTTTCTGTTGCTGAGCACAGCATCATATGACATGGAGCATCCCTTTGGTCAGTTGGGGTCAACTGTCCCGGCTGTGTCCCCATCCAACTTCTTGTGCACCCCCAGCCTACTAGCTGGTGGGGAGAGAAGCCAAAAACATCTTGACACTGTCTAAGCACTGCTCAGCATCAGCAATAACTAAGACATCCCTGTGTTATCAACACTGTATTGGTCACGAATCCGAAATACAGCACCATACCAGTCACTATGAAGAAAATTAACTATTCCAGCCAAAACCAGTACAAACTGGACACCCTTAGCCTAAGTCAAATACCTTCTCCAGTACTTTTGAGCAAGAAACACTGTGTCAAATATAATATACATTAATTCCTGTTCAGTAAAACACTTAAATCTCAATTACTCTAAAATAATTAGAAATTTGGTATTTTCAAAACAAGCAAATAACCTAAATAGAACCCAGGTGTACTGAAAGTTAGTCCACAGCCACCTCAACCCTCTACCTCTTAAGAGTTTCACGTTAATTCTGTGCTACGCATCAGAAAGTTTTCACATCACACTTCTATGCACGCAAGAGATTCATCCCCTAGCATCATAGCTACTCAAACAAAGAGATTATACAGACCTTCCTGCCACCATAGAGTCCTGGAGGATTTTGTGTAGCAAACAGCATGAAGCGAGGGTGAGCTTTGACAACTTCCTGGGTCTCAGTAATGAACAGCTCCCTGTTATCATCTAGCAAGCGGTTGAGAGCCTCTAAAACATCAGTGGGAGCCAAATTCAATTCATCTAGAACAATCCAGTAACCTTTTCTCATTGCATCTATGAGAATGCCTTGGAGGGAAAAGAAAAAGCCCTAGGTTAAAAACCTAAAAAACTAAATCTAACAGAAGCATGCATTCAGATACTTTTAGTAACCAGTTTTCACTCAATATAAATGCTAATCCAGAATCGGAAGCAATAGTGCTATTTAAATTGTTGAATTACCTTTTTTATGTCCAGTAGGATAAGTATGAGACAAACGAACTCTTAAAATTCACTGAAATTCACGTAAGTGATCATCATTCATATGCAAATACTAACTTCATGACAGGTTATCTCTCCATTGTAATAAAACAGACAAGCAGAAAACAAGAAAAAGCCCAGTGAAATGAGACAGGAATTTGGACTAAATATAATATGCTCACCCACCTTCCTTAAATACCAACTTCCCAGAGGCGTCTGATGTGTAACAGCCAATATATTCCTGAATGTCAGTGTGCTCATGATTGTTAATCCTTACACAATGATTCCCAGTAGCAGCAGCCAACCAGCGAATTAAACTGGTTTTACCAACAGAGGTCTCACCTTGAATCAGTACTGGGTGAGTCCTGAAAGGCATAACCAAAAGAGTGGCTTAGAAGCACCAGTCATATCTTTCTCATATACAAGATATTGACATTATTTGAAATTTTCAGAGATCTACATCACCAAACTAACATTACCAAAACATGACCACTTAATTCATTTGTGATATCCAGGATTATACACTAACAAGGGAACATAAGTAACTTTACTCCCAAGTGCTAACCATGATGAATCACATGGCAGTATGAAATAAGCAGGTTATTCTAATGGTAAATTTCTAGATTATCATTTAAATAAAACTACGTATTGCAGTAAGTCAGTTTAAGGAGACAAGAAATACATGTATAAATTCAATTCACTGTATAATGGAAGTTAACTGCAAAATAAGTAAAAACAGACATTACTCATGCCAAACAATAAAGGCTAAACACTGACATTAGAGGCCCAAATAAACATCTTTAATTTAGTTTTTTAATGGAAATGTTGAAACAGACTTACCCTGCAGACACAACTCTGGCAATGTCTTTCAGATTAAGCTTAACTGAAGGAGTTAGCACGTAAGTCTCATCTACAGTAGGTTCTTTATCACCAGCTGAAATCCAGTATCCTTCTACAAGTATAAATTTTCCTCCTTGGGGTTTTGGTATTTGCTAAGGAGACATGACAGAAATAACAGATTATACAAATGAGTTTCAATTTGCTAAAGCTACTGCTACAATTACTGCTACACCACTGCAATGTATTCTGTAAGAAGTTATTTTACTGAGCACTGCAGTAAACACTGTCTCCTTGGCACAGAATGCAAATTAAGGGAAAAGACTGACCAGATTATTTCAAGGTCATGAAACAGGAACCTTCAGCAATGCCATGAAAGATACAAAAAGTCTCAAGAGTCCTAGCACTGAATTTTGAAGTATGCTTCCAAACAAGAAACCAGCTTTTATCTTTCTATATCCATAGGTTTTTTCCTAACATGAAGGGTTTTATTCCAAAATAAATACCTATGTCTTACAACCGGCTACCCCATCACACCTGTCCAAGCCCCCGTGCAAAATCATGCTGAGCTCCCAGCATTAGTGAGATTCTTCCTTTCCCATTAGAGACAAAGCACAGATGTTTGCTTCATATCCATATGTTCTGCATTTGGAGTCTAAAAATAAAAAGCCTGTGAAAGCTTCCTTATTTTTTCATATTAACAAATGAACTAGCCAACATATGGGCATTTCAAGCAGAATTAAGAATTTATGAAGGAACAGTAAAATATTTTTTTCTAGTTCTTATCTTTATAATATGAGAAACAGGACTGTGAGAAGGAAATGTAGAGGAAAAAGGCAGATGACAACGCAAAATAAATTCTATCCTGAATACTAAATAGCTCTATATAGGCTTAGTTACATACCTGCTTGAGAAGGCTTTTGATGTTGCCAGAGACTATATGTTGGCAAATTAGCTTTTGAACTACTGGGTGAGAACTTCTGTCAAGCTGTGTCAGGAAACTCAAACAGAAGCCCTAAGAAGAAGAATTATTTTGAGTGATAACATAAAAAAATTATCAGGGAAAAAAAAGGGGGGGAGGCATAAAAAAATAATTTCTGTTTAATACTTCGCTTAGAAGACAGGATTATCCTTTACCCAAACAGTCTTTGTAGTGAATACACACTGGAATAAACCCCAACAAAGGTAATCACCTCATAAAGCGAGCGTGGTATGCTGCTACATGGATTAGATGCTGCAAATCTCAATGCCCTGCAAAGCGTACGGAGACTATAGTGAGGTCTGTGGCCAGTTCCATCCACCAGCTTCACTTCTGCTTCCTTTCTCACAGATAAATAAAAGCTGCAAAAATAAGAAGTTACATAGTGCCGTTACTGATCAGACCATAGAATCACAGAATGGTTAGGGTTGGAAAGGACTTTAAGACCACTGCTCTAAGTAATGAAATCCAAAGTATGAACACTTAAGCTTATCTCCAACTGTCACCTTTTATAAAACCTCCAAGTTAGGAAAGCCATGCCAAAATCTGCCATCCGTACAGCCAGTGAAGCTAAGCAACAGAATATTTTAGAACCGTACTTTTGAGAAAGCATGACTGTAAATTCAAAGTATTCTAAACACGTAATAGCTCTTCGGGTTAACACAGTGAGATAGTACACCTTAAACTAAGGGCAAGAAAGGTAACTTGATAAACACACAAGACTTTCATTGGTATGATCTACAGCAACAAATCATCTCAGTCTCTTAGATGGGAATGAGGACTGCAACAACAATGCTTTTTAACTGGTGCGACCAATAAAGCAGTCTGAGTAAGTAAACTTCCTCCACTGAAGTACAGAAACCTTCGGAACGAAGAGGATGGATGTCTACCATCTTCTGTTTCCTAAGACTACGCAAACCACTGTGCAGGGAACATCACAGTGTTTCCCAAAACAGTCTAGCCACAGACTACAGTTACATACCTCCTTTTTATGACTTATTACATCAAGGATTTAAAGAGATTACAACCAACTTACTTCACAATTCCTTGTACTGTATTTTTGTTCACATTCAAGCCTCTCAAATAATCCATAATAAGAATTTGCAAGTCTCCTTCATGTCTCAATTCTTCCACATAAAGTTCAGTAAACCTATAAGAATCAAATCAATCCATAACAATTCAACATCTGACCATATTAAAAAAATCATGTTATATATGATTCTTAGTATATAACATTTAA
This sequence comes from Psittacula echo, assembly GCF_963264785.1. Taxonomy (NCBI): domain Eukaryota; kingdom Metazoa; phylum Chordata; class Aves; order Psittaciformes; family Psittacidae; genus Psittacula; species Psittacula echo. Next base: position 69,517,984 of record NC_137738.1, on the reverse strand, counting down.
AATTTTGTAAGCATCGGAAAACTAAAGGTTATTTGACAAGTCAGATTCAAGAACTAGAATGATTAAAAAAAGGGGGAAAAAGGTATCACTAATACTTTCAAGTAATGTAAATGAATTATTTTAACTTAGTAGAATGAAAATTAACTATGGGACTGTGGTTTTGAAGATTTTAAACAATTCACAATAGGTATCCAAAAGTTAGAGCCTAAACACTGGAACAATGACACAGCAGGAGCACTTTTCAAAAAGCAGACTCTCTAATGATCCCTACTTTAAGAAATGAACACTTACGAGATATTACCCATTCTAATTTTGTTATGACTGGCATATCCAAGACTAGCATATTTAGGTTGTTTTCTACTTCTACAAATACCCAGCTCCGCAATGAAATAACTTGACAATAAGCACAGGAAAATCATCAGCAGAACATGTACACAAGTGAAGTTCTGAGTATCTTTAAATATGTCAGCAGTGTGTCTGACATTTAGTACACTACACTATCAACTTATAGTTAGTGAACATATTTTCTAAACATTAATTAGTCCACTATATTTGCATTGGGTGTTGAATATGAGTCTGCAGCACTTCCATACCATGCATTACAACTGCAAACAATAGCTCAGGACGCACCATAGCAAACCCAAAAGAGCTGAGCAATACCGTTAACTTCAGAGGGGTAGGCATTTTTTACAAATATATGCAAAAAATGCAAATATAAACTCATTTAAACTTAACAAGTCATGCTGAAGCTGAAGTCTCCATTCTTCTGTATTACACTGACTTTCACTTCTAAGCCAGGAGAGCTAATAGCAATAAAATGTTACTTTACCACTAATAACTACAAATGAGTAGCTGCATATACTTTGTGCATCTCTACAGCCTTGCACAGTGTTTATGAATCTGGTAAGGGATTGTGTTTGACTTCTGGTACTCCTGGGGGAAACTGCATCAAATACAAGCAGAAGATCCTTGCCTTCAGGAACAGGTTGTGCTGAAGAATGTATTTGCAACAACTCCAATTTCCTGGCTGCAGTGTAAATGCCTGAAGGTCACACATCAAATATTCTGAATATCATACAAATTTTTTTGCAAGGATCATCAACACTTCTGAGTTATTAAGAGAAAGGCTGCTAAAGAGACATAAAGCTCTCATCTTTATTATCCCCATCAGAACATAAACTGCTGTAAGTAACATTCCCAGACACTGACAGCTTAATTGCAAAAACGGTCATTCCCCAGCCCTTAGTGACATCACTCTACACCATGGTTAGACCATTTGCTTATGCTCAGCAATTTTACAGAAGTATTTTCCTGATGTTGTTTTATGAGAAACCTTCACCATGATGTGGAAAGCACCTCTCACAGGAAGTTAATTTGAGTTTAGACTTAACATCCTCAGGCTTCAAAGATGAAATTCTTTACTGGGTCAACTCATTAAGCTAGTTAAACTCTGAAAAAGGCAGAGACCAAGTATTTTGTCACAAAAATCACTATTTCCTACCTGTTTCTTATTCCTGGAGGAAGATTTCTCTTTCCAACATCTGTAGCTGGATTCATGCATGCAAACAAGCGAAAATCAGGGTCACGAACAAGAGGCTCTGACATAAAACAGAAATAAGAGACAATGTTAAGGCTCAACACAGGATATTTATTACATTAAATGAAGTGTATTTTATTTAAGCCAGTTTTCTCTTACTGCACTACTACATTTTCTTAAAATGCCAGGGTGAAAAGTTTGCAGAGAATGACCCCACATAATCTTATCAGAAGTTATCTCTGCATCTTCCCAACAGCCACAATCAAGTGAAACCTTCACCTTCATTTGTGCATAGCAGGATGTTTTAACAATGAAAAACATTTCAAAAATTACATAAGCCCTAAACTTGGAAATCCTTTTGCCTCTTTCAGAGCAGCGGCCAGTGCTTCCCTCTGCTAGGAAGAAAACCCAGCCTAGGAAGCTCATACAACATTTGTCTCTATCTGTATTTCCAGAAAACAATATTCAGCAATAGCATGTTTTAGCTTTACCTCTGTTCTGTATCTGGCTAGAAAGGAGTTAACTTTTTTCACAACAGCCCCTGTGGTGCTGTTAAGAACACACCAATGTTTCACTACTGTTGAATTGTGCTGGCGATGCATCAAGGCTTTCTTTTTTCCCCCTCACTTTGCCTTCCCTCCCTCAGCAACAGGCTAGGAGTGAGCAAAAAGCTGGGAGGGAACACTGTTGAAACTGGCCAAAGCCATATTCCCTACCATGTAACATCATGCTCAGCAATAAGAACTGGGGTAAAGGAAGAAGGGTGTTGTGATTTTTGCCTAACAAGGTGGCTGTCTCTTAAGAGATTGGCCGGACTTTGGTCTGCTTGCAGGAGCTGGTTAGTGACTGCCTTTGCACCACTCATTTCACATGAGTTGTCTTGGTTTTGCTTTTCCTATTCTCTCCCCTCATCCTGCTGGTTGGTGGTGGGGTGGGAGGAGTGAGCAAGCAGCTGTATGGGTGCTTAGCTGCTGGCTGGGGTCAACCCACACGGACTCAGAAAAAGCAAAAGACCTGTATGCTAATTTCTAGCTGGACAGTATATTCACAGGATCAGTGAAAGACAATTACTGTAGTAGCAACTGAACCTCATTATCCATCAAGCCACCTCAACTTTATTTAAAAAAAAAAAAAAAAAAAAGGTTATGCTCCTTGAACAGTCTTTAGAGACAGCAATGGTTACTGAGGACACCAAAGAGGTCTGCTCCTTGCAGAGTTTGAAGAGGCAAAAGCTACAGTTCCTGCATGCACAAATCTCCTGAGCTACAGGGAACTACAACTACCGCTTTTTGTGTAAAGAACACATTATTCTCTTCCGGACACATTCACTTTAACAGTAGAGGTTCTTAAATTATTTTGAGCCATATAGGACAGGAAGTTCAATTAATTGGATGGCAAGACATAGCATAAGCAACATAGAAATAGTACCTGTGTCTCCTCTGTCTAGTAACACCAGCGACCCAGATGATCCTTCCAGTAAACCACTCAGGCACTCCAAAGTCTCTGCAGCAGCCAAGTTAATCTCGTCCAATAAAATCCATTCACCCTTTTTTACTGCTTGTGCCAGAGTGCCCTAAGAGTAAGATCAATTTGTTAATCACTTCAACAGCAATCAAGTGAAGCACCCATACGCTGGAAATACTTGTTTTACAGTCTGTGGGTTGATTACACAAATGGCAATTCAAACTTTTAGAGCAATAGCAGTTTTACTGCTCTCCCTCAATAAAAGCAATTCTTTTGCAAGTCACAAGTCAGTTATCACCATTAACAGTTACCATTTAGATTGGCTCAGATAGAACTAAGCTCTCGTGATTTCTACGTCACTATGGTGCAAAAGCTTCACTGACACCACTATGAAAATAAAGACAGTTAATCCAAAGAACTCCAAACTAAGACATAAACAATATTACCTTCCTCAAGGAACTGTATCTTATTGATTAAAACTATACTCAAGTCAAAGATTCTCCAACTATTACACTACTAGGCCTCCAACTATTATAGTAATCTTTTAGAAAGAGAACGGTCAACATTTTACACACTTCACATAAAATTTGAAAGCATATATTCAGACTAACTGGGTGACAAAGAACAAGCATGCATAAACCATCATACTTTCTCCTAATCACACTCAAATGTCATTAGAATATTATAACATGGGTTTGAAACACTTCCAAAAACACAACTTCTAGAGAAATAACACAGATTCTTAATATAAAATCCTTCACAGGAATCCTAGGGAGGAACATGCCATACTGGAGACTGGTCAAGATTTTTTTTCTAAACTCATACACTTTAAAAAATATGTTATACTGCTGATATTCTTTTTATCATACCAGTCCTAATTCCTATTTTACAGCATTAAATTAATATGTTACAACAAAACATTTTCCCACTCCCCATCTAAAAGCCGCCTCCTCAAAGTATCATACTTCATTCCACAGAGTTATCATGGAGCAAGTTTTACTTCACAGCAAGATTCTTGCCAGGAAGTTATTTATATAATACTGATTGCAAAGTCTTTTACATGCTTCTCCTTATTCTTCCTAGCATCAAAACGCAAATGTCCAAATACCTCAACAAATGCGAAGAGAAGAGCATTTTCTGTCATTTTCATCTGTTGATGAGCATGATTCAGTTTAAGACCAAATGCTTCCCACTTTTCCTTCAGTAGTGTGCCTGAAAGCAAAACAAATTTAAGCTTGTACCATCAGAACAATAGCACCAAAAAATGTTTAACACCAGTATTTTAATCAAACTGTTTCAAGCACAGAGATACAAAAGCAAGCTTGGCTGAGCAACACAAACATTCAAGTTCTACAGATGACATCTTATGCATTAAAAAAACAAAAATTTGCTGGGGGTTTTGTTTGTTTGTCTGTTTTTTCATTTAGCTGAACACTACTGACATATGGGCACAGATAATTTGCTATTCATTCCAGCATGTCCTAGCTTAGGAACAAATACTTACGCTGCACTTGGTTCCAGCATGGCTGTTACCACTTTCTAATTTCCAGAGATAGTTCAGAAAAATAAATCCAAATTCACAAACCTTATGACAGATTAACAATGAACACTTCAGTATCAGTAAAAACATGCTGCTTATCAGTTATGACATTATTTACTATTGTGCTCATTTCAGTTATTTGCTTAAAGTCACAGTCTGAGGCATCTAAATGCAGCAGCATAATGACAAATTGATAGCTTTGCAAGTTACAGATTTCAGCTTGTCTTTATTTTAGGATTGTCAATGATTGAAACAATTTCCCACATTTGTGGAATTTATCTGCATATTCAGAAGAACCAGTTAAAAGAAGAGAGGAGACAAAGTTCATAATTAAGTTCACTTAGCCCATGCTGAATGAAAGCTACAGCTTCCTACAACTTCATGTGTTCAGCAGGTCTAGAACCAGAAAACACACCCTGCAAAACAAAGTATCAATACTGCCTTTGTTCCAAATGGGTTGTGAAGTCTAAAGCAAGAAAACCTGTTGTTTGGAGACAAAATCACAATGAAACAAAGTAAAGTACTGGGCAATTCAGCATCACTGACAGTGAAACCAAGTCATTACTACTCTGAGAGTTGTTACTTTGGGTCTGGTTTGTTGTTGTTTTGCTTTGTTTTTAAAAGAGGAAATATTTGTGAGATCTAACAAAGTTTCAGGTTTGAAAGAAAGTACGAATGCATTATGAGGGTGCTGAGGCACTGGCACAGTTTGTCCAGAGAAGTTGTGGCTGCCCCATCCCTGGCAGTGTTCAAGGCTGGATGGAGTAACCTGGTCTAGTGGAAGGTGTCCCTGCCCATGGCAGGAGGGTTAGAAGTAGATGATTTTTAAGGTCCATTCCAGCCCAAACCATTCTATGACTCTCATGGAAGGTTGACACACAAACAAGGAGGACAGTTGACCAACACAGCAAGCAAGTGCTGAGTGGAGATCAGATGACTAGGGCACCATACATCAGACAAGTCAACATTCACATTGCAAGACATAGCTAACAGCAGTGATGAGTTGGGGGGGGGGGGTTGGAAGGAGGAACCAACCAAAAATTCCCACCAAACCAGAAAAACAACCACTATTCTAACAGTATTTTGAATGCCTCATTGTAGACAAAGACTGCATTTTTCAAAACCAGGAGAAAGGATGTAATAAAGGTGCATTAAAACCAAACAAACAAAAAGCAAACAAAACCCCACAAATTCAGACAAATTCAGCAGTTATCTACTCTCTGCAATGGTTAACACTAATGACATGTTTGATCAGTCTGAATTCTCACCAGATGCATTTTCTTTTGCTTCCTTATCAATAGCAGATTTATGAATATGCTGCATTAGTTTTAGCAGATCATGCCAACGTTTCTGCCTGTAGCAGGTCTGAATGTGTCCCAAAAATGTCTGATTTTTCTTCCTAGAGAATGTCTGAGAGAAGAGTTCTTCAAAAGACTCTCGCAGAGGCAGCCAGATCAGCTTGTTATCTACAGGCTTGTAACTGAAGAGAAGCGGAAGAGTCATTATTTATTTGCGACACAGAAAAGGAACAAGCATCTGTGAACTAAAAAGAATCCAGTTACTGAAACAACAACACTGTGCATGAAGGAACCCTGGTTTTCCAAGTTTTTTTCTCAAATAATGAATGAAGTAAAATTGCACATATTTAAATGCACATTTTGAGTCACTTTTCTACAGACAGGACCACTCTGATTAGTATTTTTACTACTACCATCCAGTATGTCCAGTGAATACTACAACATATTTATACTGGTTAGCCATTTTTAAAAAGACATTGGGTTGTGCTTTTAAATGACTTCATCACATACGGATGTACACACAGATCAGTGGAACTGCCTCTGTTCTTCATGAAGGACAACAAGGTGCCTGCATGCAAAAATGTTTCTTAAGACATTTATGCTCCATGAAGCAAACATGTGCCTAAACACAACTCTGACATCACAACTACACTTGTGTTAGAAGCTTGCTCTCATACTGCCAATTTGTTAAGCTTGAATAGACAACTGTTAATGACTCACCCCCCTAAGAGATCTGCAGTGTCACTTTGTTGGTTCATGTTGACAACCCTCAAACGGTGTCCTTGAAACAAAAATATAAAGCACCATCAACTTGTGGGGTTTCTTTGTTTAAATCATTGTCATGTAAGTTACAGTCTTCACACTTTATTTACCTGTAATATGAGCAAGGTACTGAACAGCTGAGGTTTTGCCAGTTCCTGTTTCACCAACCAAAAGAACAGGCTCTCCTTTGACAACACAAACTGCAAGCTGTTCAATCAACACTGCAGATGGCCGTGTGGCAGCAAAGGTTTGTTTTGCTCTGAAAAAAACAAAGGAAACAACTCAAACCCAAGACTTACCAAGGAGCTCATTTGAATTTTTCTTATTGAATTTTTTTAGAGGAGTGGTTGAATTTATGATCTTTAATTAAAATCAAAGGGTTGGAAAAAATCAGTTCCAAGATACTCTAAGATACTTATTTTTCTCAATATGCAACCAAAAAAAAAAAACCAAAACACCAAAATCAGGATTTACAAAGAACTTCCTGCCAGTGGAGTCAGTATCACATACTACAAAAATCTCCCTTCACAAAATAGAGCCATCAAAATCTTATTATGACAGCTATGGATCCACACTGCTTTAAAGAAAATCTTGTTCAAAAAAAGCTAAAAATCCCCATGCTTTGGCTGCAAAAGTATGACACAGACAGCCTTAAGGATGCACAAGGTAAAACTCAGATCACAAGAACTCATCACACATTTTTCATTAGAGGAGAATGTTCAATTTGCCCTTTTTTTTTTTTTTCAAAAGGCTGCGACTTGTAATCTATTCTATTCTACCACCAAATATTTTGGTTCATATGGACACTACAAGATATTCTACCTTCGTACAGTAAGAGCTTGGATTTGTTTCTTCCTTAGATGCACTCTTCCAACAGAGACTTCTTGTTCCTGTACTAGAATTTCCGGTTTATAAAGTTGACAGAAGAACTCCACCTGTGAAGAAAGAATTAACATTTCTAATACTAAGGTTGCCTACAACATCATACTAAGAACACCTATGCTATACTACCGGTATTACTTCGCAGCAAGCTAGTTTTTCATGGTAAGATTTTATATTTTGCAGGTTTTACATACTCATCACCTGAAATACTGAAGCACCTCAGAAGTGTTACTGTCTGTACAAACGTATTTCCATTTAATAATTTGGTAATGGGTCTATTTATTAGCAGGAGGTCTAACAGCCACCTCAAAAAAGCCTGAATGAATACTTCTGTGTAAACAAGGATATTTTGCTACTGGCAGAAGATACTACATTCATGTACTGGAATAATATAAAGAATGAATGACAAACAGAAAAATCCATAGAAGTTTCAGGGATCCATCTGTCCAGCCAGCTGGCAAGTTTTTACATCTTTAAAGTAAGAAAGGAGGGAATTTTCTTTGCAATCAAACTTCTACAGTCAGAAATAGCTGACAAAGTAATGATTTAGTTTAACTCAGCCATTTATATCACACACTATTAATACAGAGAGTTACAAGGCTCTAGAGAGGTACCTGATTTTGGAACCAATGATTACAGAACAAGTAGTCAGGAAAATCTCTCTAATCTCTTTGTTTAAGTGATTAAAGCTCACTGTAACCATCAAAGAAAAAACATATTCTTTACTATTCTGTGCATCTAGCAGTATCATGTGCTCAGGAACCTGTGCTGTTCCAGCTGTGTGATGATCCTTCTTTTGCATGGTAAGACCATCTGCAATCTGCTCTGAAACAGAGCCACTGGAACGTTCGGGGCGGGGGGGGGCAGAGAGGGGTAGGAACCATAACGAAGAAAAAAGAAGGAAAACATAGATCCTGGGATAGCACAAAGAGCAAAAAACGTGTTTGGGACAGAAAGATGGGCATAATTTTTAAGAAAAACAGCAGAACACATTTAAACTCATCACAAAAAAAATTGCAACTTACAGAATATTACCAATAAGCATCATGTTAATCATAGCTCAACATACCTTTTTTTTTGAAATGTTTAGTTTACTTCCAATAACATTTGCCATTTTCATTCTGCTCCCTTGGCTGGACAGCATACCTGTGAAACAGTCCAATGCCTGTCAAGGAGAAAACAAACAAACCAGGTTCTTCAATACAAATTCTGTATGATATAATCTGATAAGCACAATCTTAATCTACATGAGTTTGAATCCAATCCAGCCATAGTAAATAAAATAATTTCATTGCCCAAGGACCGAGTCAAACAATGGAGATGAAGAAGATGGTACAAGAACTTTTTAAATTCTGTAGTGGTTTTCAGTGAAAGCAAAAACTTTCAATGTCCAGTCACAGAAGTTGTTTTTAGATAATCGGACCAAAATGGAGAAGGAAGTACTGTTACAAAACCTCACGTCTTAAAACGTCTGACTCATGCACACCTGAAAAATTCCAAACCTGGAATTTAAATTGATGCATAAGGAAGTAGGAAAGAAGCCTCATATTACAAGAAAAAGGAGAGATTTCAGAACTTTAACTCTGTCATATGCAGTTCTAGCTCAGGCCTGTTAAAATTATGTTACAGCATGCTGTTTGTATGACAGCAGTAAGTCTGGATTGGCTTTCAGCACATTACTGCAAACAACCTTCCTAGTAGCCATGAAAGCCTCCAATAGACGGATCACAAACATTCTAATTACAGTCAAATTGATCCAGATAAAACTGAAGTCCCATCTCACATTCCCAAATAGAGTATTTTAAGATTTGTGAGGCAATGCTAGGGTTTGGGTAAGCAATTTCTGGATCAAGTCTTACCGCACCTCCTGAAAAATATTCACTGCTGTGGTTGAGGAATTACTGTCAAAGTTGTAAGCAATCCTGCTGCACCAATTCAGTAAATCTCTAAAAAGAAACATGAAAAGAGTTGGTACAATCAAAGCAAAATGCATAGTTACTTCTTCCAGGTTCAGCTTAGGTCATAATGTCATCTTCTGGCAATTGTACATTTAGCTGTTGTGTAAGCTGTACACAGGAAGACATATATATAAATAGGGTGCCAATTCTAAAGAGCAGCTGAGCGCATAAAGACCAATAGTGTTGCTTTCAGATACATTGCTTAGAAACAGATAATACATACTCCATTAAACCTTAAATTCATTACACAACTAAAACCAAGAAAAGCAACAAGCTTTTCAACCTGAAACGCATAAGCCCCCCTATTTTTTCAAGATACTGGTTTCTTATCAACAACAAAATCTTTCAAAAGGTAAGAAAAAGCAACATGTGATTCTTGAAAAACAACTGCTGTTTTAAAATTGGTGGCACTCTCCTGCTTCACAAAAATATTAGGTACTACCCACATCTCGTATTTATCAGCTAATTCACAAAGCACTACTGGTTACAGAAATTCCATGAGCAGAATTGACATTTTGTATAAGAGGAAGAAATAACTGAACATCAAGCTGCATTCCATCATAAAAATTCTGAAATTAACAGTACATTGCAGATCTGGCCATTTTCAGCCATCTCTAAGTTAGAATGCTGTGTCTAATATGAAATTATCTAGATAAGCACACATATACAGTTGCTGAAAATGTTATATAATAGCTATTGTGAGAACATTATACAGTACATTTCAGTTCTTAACTAGAACTGATATGCTGTGTTAAAACGAACTGAGAAGTAATCCATATGGCTTGACACCAACTCAGTACTACATATGACAAAACCCACACTGTTTCCTTAAGAAAAAAAAAAAAGTATAGCAAATAAGAAGTCCCAAGGATTTCAGATTGAAATTTTAAGAGATACATTAAATTTTCCTGGTTTTATCAAATTCCAGTTTAATTATTCAAACTTCTATCACTATCAAAAAAGAAATTCAGAAAATAACAAAGACAGAGCCTTTTATTTCTGCATCTAGCTGACTAAATTTCCTCCTAATAAACACATAAGAAAAGACAACCTTAGAGATAGTTCTCGCCCTTCCAGATTTGGTTTCTTATTTTCTGATCTTGATTCTGGTGAATCTTCTGGTATGTGCCTGGAGCCAGAAGCACTGTTTTCTGATGCCTGATACTTGTCTCCCGTAAGGTGAATGTAAATATCTAGCAAGTGATCAGTTACAAGAGCCAGGTTGGGGTATCTCCTTTGAAGAACCTGAGAGTGAACACCAAACAAAAAAAAATCTTTAGCATGGGAAACATCAAGTCCCCAAAATTTAATAGGATACATTTCAATAGATACTCAATAACAAGCTGCACAAAACCGCTGCCTTGGAATCTCTCATCTGAAGAAAATAGTGAGTTACTGTGACTGGTGTAGTATTGATTTGAGTGCCAAAAGTGAATTTTGCCAACTCTACTCCATTTAATACATCTGCACAAATGCCAACAGCAAGAACAAAAGGTACATTCAACTATATCTTAACTCAAATAATGATCATACAAATTTACTATTGATAACCAAAGTTCTTACCTCCTGTCCTTTCTATGACTGAGTTTTTTGAGCATTCACATTATCTATTCACTGTGCTAATAAAGACACATTAAAAGGCTAATTTTTCTTCTGTGATCCCTTTCAGCTCAGTTCTCTCCACTACACCTTGCTAACCAAAATTATTGCTTCAGAAAAATCAGCTTTTCACAGATAAAGATGAGGAACACTGGCACTACCCTGCCAGACTGACTTTAAAGATTAACCAGAAGGACATGAACCTATTTTCAAGACAAGCACGTGAGTGTTTTCTACCACTGTCTCTTCTACTACTACAGAATCTTACAGTGTTTAATTTACATATTTCTGTGACTTGAGCTACAAAGTTACAAAAAAAGAACAGAAAGAACCTAGTGGTAAGTAACACATTTAGCACCAAAGTTTCGTTTTTATTTAAGGTTGTAACAGCCAAGCTCCACTTCAATATTCATCCTTTCTGGATGTCATTTTCAACATCAGTTCAGCCAGATAAAAAGATATCAATTACAAATAACAAACTACAAATAACATTTTCTATTGACAACTGACTAACTATTTTCCATTAGAGTAAGCTCATTTTTTTATTTTTCTCCCTGTTTTTAAATCTCTGTGGGCTACAAAATGGCAAAGCAATTTGATTCTTAGACCCACTCAAAGTGGAACTGTGTTTGCCAAGGCAAGCTTCAAGAATCTTGGTCCAATTCACTTCAAAGGATAAATCTGAAATTATAAGGGTGCACTGTGGAACTTGGAGATAAAAATAATGATCAAATTTATTACTGAGAACATTTACTACTCTTAACTGAAACAGTTATTCACGTTACAATAGAGCAACACACACCATACCTCCTTGAGTTCTCCTTTGCTCATATTATCCAAATGTATTTTGGTCCAATATTTGTCCAAAAGAGCAGCATGGCTGCTTTGCTGCCTGTACCAACCTCCGCCACAACTGAATATCCTAAATCAAAACAACATGAAGAAACACACCATATTGTGGAACTCTACGTTTTCAGATCATTCCTGTGCAAAGAATGTGCTACATACCTCTGCTACAGCATAACACGCGTGCATAGTTCATGAAATGTTTGCCACTGTAAGGTCATGTACCCTACTGTGCGTTATCTCTGCTTTTCAAATAATCTGTTCTTTTATCACAGTGTTTTTCCCCCTGTAGTGCAAAATCTCCCCAGGGATACTTGCAGAAAGGTGACTGACAGTAAGTTAAGTCTATCAGAAGAATCATACAAAATTCTTTGTTAGAAGAAGAGTAACCCTTTGTTAGGAGAGGAGCCTGACAGAACTGGCCTGGGAATTATCTTGCACAGATCCTAAAGGATCTGTACTCTACTGCAGATGCAGAAAAAGCACCTCCAGTCTCTATCCCCTCCACAGTGTTTCCCAATTATTTTTTTTCATTCTTTATGCTCAGAGTCCTTTCCATCATTTTTTGTCCATTCTTTTTTTGTTTTCCTGCACAAGTAACTATGTAGCCATGTGTTACACCCACTTTGGAAGTAGCCTTGCTCATGCAAAACATGAGATACTGGGTTGTAGTTTGGTTTTTTTGTTGTGGGTTTGTTTTTTTGTTTGTTTGTTTTGTTTTTGTTTGATTCATTAGTGTTTGGTTTGGCTTTTTCTAAATAATATTCCACAGCTGTAAACTGCAACAGATTTATTTAATGTGCCCAATGGAAACTATAATTTGCTGCTATAAAAACTGTTCATCAGTGTGCTGGTTTTGGTTGGGATGGAGTTAATATTCTTCATAGCAGCTAGTATAGGGCTATGTTTTGGATTTGTGCTGGACAGTATTGATAATACAGAGATGTTTTCTTTACTGCTTAGCCCTGCTTACAGAGTCAAGGCATTTTCTGCTCCTCACATCAGCCCAATCAATGAGTAGCGTGGCAGTGTACAAGAGGCTGGGAGGTGATACAGCCAGGACATCTGATTCTAACTGACCCAAGGTATATCTCATACCATATGGTGTCATGCTCTGCATATAAAGCTGGGGGAAGAAGGAAAGGGAAGGAGGGCATTTGGAGTGATGGCGTTTGTCTTCCCAAGGAATGTGTGTGATAGAGCCCTGCCTTCCTGGAGATGGCAGAACACCTGCCTGCCCATGGGAGGTAGTAAGCAAATTCCTTGTTTTTCTTTATCTGTTAAATTGTCTTTATGTCAACCCACGAGTTTTCTCACTTTTACTCTTCTGATTCTCTCCCCATCCCACCGGGGAGGAGTGAGCGAGCAGCTGTGTGGGGCTTAGTTGCCAGCTGCGGTTAAACCATAACAACCAAATATACAGAAGAAGAAAAATTAGGAGTTGAGGAAACCAAAAGAAAGCTGAATCCAAAAAGACTCAATCCCAGAAAAAAGAATTGATCAGATAAATCAAAGAAAAGAACAAATTTATGGAAGGAAGACAAAAGCAGGAAAATCTGTTACAGGCTTTGAAGCAAACTACAAACCATGTGAAAACTATGTAACCATTCCCCTTCTAGATATCCTAACCTTTAATCTTGATACAATATGACATTTTCACATCTGAGGTATACGCCATTACTACAGTGAAACCATCAGGGAGAATACCTTAAATCTTTTTTGTTTAGAAAACAGAATTAAAAAAATATCTTCCAAAGAATACATGTATACAGCTCTTCAAGGAGGTAAAGGACGTAGAAGGAAAAAAAAACAAACCCAAAACACAACCAAACCCCAAAAAACTAATCATTCAGTAGTCAGACTACCACCAACTACCCCAAGATCAGCAAAACTAAGAAATATTTTACACAGGTGCTGTTAAAACCAACGAAACAAGACACCTTGTGAATATCAATCATAACCTTCTTCACACAGTTATTCCCAAGAGTGGCGTTTTGTTTTGGTGATGGGTTGGTTTTGCAGGGTTTCCCCCTGCAAGTTTCACGTAAGGCTGCTCTAAAGTGAAAAAATTCCCCTTCACAATTTCTACAGCTTCTACTGCTTGTTAATGGAAATTGCTAAAATACTCCCGCCCAAGTACCTCGCAGTTCTTGTCTTTGAGATAAAACCAGGATATCCATACTCTTAACCTCATTTAATTTTACAAGCCTACCTCCTGGTCGCAAAAAACTGGAATCCTGATGCTACTTTCAAACAGTCACCACGACCAGGAATCAGCAACTCTTTTTTTTCCAAAAGAGGAATCAGCACAGAGATCTGGTGAAGAGAAGAAAATAGATAAAACAATTTTTTGTCAAACTGTAACAGACAGCACACCCATCCACACTCATTTCACGCTTGAGCTGCTAGAACATTGTCCTTGGCAATTTTAATTAGCAGTGGAAGTCACAAGTGTAATGTTTACCTATCTTTATTGAATAACAGAATAGTTTGGGTTGGAAGGGACCTTAAAGCTCAACTCGTTCCAATCCCCATGGCCAGGGACACCTTCCACTAGACCAAGTGGCCCAAAGACCCATGTATCTTTCTTCCGTATCCAAACTTAATGATGAGAATGGAAATGACAGGCTTTACACTGCAAGTCTAGATCAAAACTCTTTATTTTGAATTGTCAAATGAATTATTAAACACTTCTGTTTCAGAATCCTTATTTTCTTTACCTGCCCAAACACAGATGACCTGCATCTCAAAGATGTCATTCTCAATCATCAAAACTTTTCAGTGTATACCTTGCTACCCCCAGGAGAATTTTGTATCTAAGCAATCTATCCTTCCATGCAGAAGCACAGTAATAATGGTGGAAGGAAAAAATGGGAGGTAAGACCACAACGATCCCTCAGCACCAATGGAGGCAAGCACAGAGGCTGATATGGAGAAAGAAGACTGGATGCATGCAGGGATGATCCGAAGAAAGGAGGAGATGAATGCAGGATGCTACTCAGGGTATGCTTATGATGACTGCAATGAGCTGAGTCCACAAAAGCAAAGAAGTGTATGACCCTCTGGCAGAGAAAAACTGTCTACTACATACAAGCAGTATTTCTTGGCTTTCTTATAAATTCCCTGTATTTCAGAAGCCTAAAACCCAATAAACAAGCTGTCAGGTTATTTAGCCACACAAAGGATGTTTTACAGAACAGATATGAAAGAAAACAACTATCTGCAGAATGTCCAGCAGGCCTGTACAGCAAAACATTTGTATGACACTGTTCTTGCAGAAGACACTGTCACTGTCTTGTAGTGACAGGACAAGAGGTAATGGGTTCAAACTTAAACAGGGGAAGTTTAGATTGGATATAAGGAAGAAATTCTTTACTGAGAGGGTGGTGAGGCACTGGAATGGGTTGCCCAGGGAGGTTGTGAATGCTCCATCCTTGGCGGTGTTCAAGGCCAGGTTGGATGAGGCCTTGGGTGGCATGGTTTAGTGTGGGGTGTCCCTGCCCATGGCAGGGGGGTTGGAACTAGATGATCTCAAGGTCCTTTCCAACCCTAACTATTCTATGATTCTATGACATGCTTGCAGCGGCCATTATTTGAAAAGGGAAGGATGACTGTCTAGCTAGTAATTCCAGAGCTGTATACAGGAAATCTGTTAAAATTTTTACTGCTTAATGTAACAACACATTTTTAATATCCAAGCCAGAGGTGAGAAATGATAAAGAAAAGAAAAAAAAAAAAAAAAAGGCAAACAAAAACCTCTCACATAACACAACACTAAAAAAACCCACAACTTATTAGCAGAACTAGTCTAATACAGTGACAATATTCTGTGGTGTTTTGGGCCACATTTGTTTTCAAATATTAAAACATGATTCAAAAGGCACATAGGTCATTATCAGTGTCAATTTCAATCTTCAGAGTGAAATTTGGCATCAGTGGCAGTGCCATGACTACTCTAAAACAATGACAAAAACTAATGTGGTGTGCTGATGTGTGAAAGTAGACAGGTTTCTAATCCCTTTTAAAGGGGCAGTATTTTCAGCATGTAGCTGCAGAACTCAGGGTGATTAGACTTCAAAAATTGCTAGTATGGGCCTTAAGACCAGTACTTTACAACAAACATGAACCTACATACCACATCCAGAGGAGCATAATCAATATCCTCCAGAAGTATCCAATGACCTTTGGTAACAGCTTGTGTCAAGGTTCCAGGCTGCCATACAAACTCCCCTGGTACATCTGTACAGCGATACATGCCAAGCAGCGTCTATGAAGGAAACAATCAGTAAATTAGAGACCGGCTCATTGCATCTTTTAAAAACTCACGAGCGAAAACTTACAAAAATGACTGAATTTGGTATGTAACACTTACTTGGCCTCCACGTTATTAAAAATCCGTCTGGTAATCAGTGCCCAGCATTACACATTGCAGAAATTATGGAAAAAACCAAAAGTTTCACCCCTCCACATCTACAATAATCTAACTGAAACACAGTAATTAAAACGATCCAGGTAATTGACAGTGAATTTACAAGAGCTGTGCCACCATAATTATCTATCAACAGCGCAACATACAAAGCTGTATAGGGTTGCACTGAACTTTACATTTTTGAGAAATCTGTGATTAAGCTAGCAAGAGGAATTGTAAAGCAAGTTACTCGGATACAAAATCAGTCAAGTGTTGTTTCTGTGCTAAGTTCTAATCTCCACATTTAAGTATTCCTTAAATAATTAAGTTAATGCTTCCACTGCTATGTATTTTGTGCCTTGAATTTTATCACTTTTTCTTAATTTGAAATCTTAATGTAGAAAGATACTCTTGTGGAGAACAGTTGCGAGACGGTGAAATCAGATGTTCTACACAAGAAGGTGTTTATGCATGTTAATAAAAATCTTCAGATGACACTACTGCAAGGTACTAACCACCTTCGAAAATTAAATTGAGCCAAACAACAGAAATCAATTCTAGCTCAAAAGTTACATATGCAAAACCAGAAGAAAATAAAATTATCTTCACCTCTGGTTTTATTTCTACAGGTAGAGCTAAATCACCACTATGTAAGTGCAAGTGTCCTCAACATCACAGGACCTTACTTCATCTCAGCTTTAACACAGAAAAACTGGAATCAGATTAAACTAACATAGCTCACTTGAACTGAAATAGAAGTGCCCATACAAGCCTTTGGCACCAGACTGAGTAATTTTAGAATCCTCTTCTCCTCTGACATAAATAATTTTTTAATAATATATATATAAAAATAAATAAAAAATAAGGCTCTTCCACATAGAAAAATTCTGATAAAACAACCTGAACGAGACAGATACAGCAAAATTATGCACAGAATTTTAAACCTACTGAAGCTTAATTGTGACTGTTCTTCATATTTATTTATTCTCAACAATAGTTAAGAACAACAATTGCAGAGTTGGGGTTGTAGGGTCTTTGAGCAAAAAGTTAAACATTATCCTCTTAGAAAATTAAGTTCACGCTTTAAGTAAAGATTATATCTGACCATCCACTTTATCAGTTACCTTACTATCAGTTTGATCCCCAAGCTGGACTTTCAAAATATGAGGAGGCTTTGCTCTTCCTGTGACAGCTGCTAAGTATTCTATTAAAGAAGTTTTGCCACATCCTATTGGTCCTTCTAATAGAACAGGAGTCTGATATGCTACAGCAATAGCAAGGTTTTGAAGATTCGTGAAAGCAGATTCAACCAAAACAAAACGGCTGGCGATACTTTCCTGTTCAAACATAAAATTTGAGTTACTACACTAAAATTATTACTTCTTTTTATACAGGTTGTACAACAGAGAACGACTGGGAAAGTGATTATGACAACTTGAAAATTTTGGCCTTCAGGTCTGTCAACACATATCAAATAAAATAAAGGATTCTAAAGTGGTATTTAATGACAGATATTAAAATAGATTAAATCAAAAACCTTTTATAGGTGAAATACTTAATAAAGTATATGTATGTACAATTTGTTCCCAAAGGGAGTTCATACTAAGTTGTCAGTACAGACATAG
Source organism: Psittacula echo (assembly GCF_963264785.1). Lineage (NCBI taxonomy): Eukaryota > Metazoa > Chordata > Aves > Psittaciformes > Psittacidae > Psittacula > Psittacula echo. The sequence continues at coordinate 69,500,065 of NC_137738.1, read as the reverse complement.
TAACTATTCAATCATAACACATGTCAATCATCAAATACAATTTGCAATATAAGTGAAATAAAGTCATCAGAATGGATCCAAATGACAGGACAAATCAAACAGCAGTTAGATTCAGATGATGTAAGTATGAATATTAACTGTTATATTTACTTCTTTCTGCACAGGCAGATCAAACTCAGCACGTGAAAAAAGGAAAGAGGTAAATTCAGTAACATCTTTATTTTTTTCAAAATGCAATGAATGTAATTTATTGAATGGTAATTAATCAGTGTTACAGATACTTTCCAAATACTGTGACTCTTCTACAGTCACCTATATACCAGCATATGGCAACAAATTAGTGCTTTCCTGCTAAAATGCCCAGAGAAAGGAAAGCAAGAGTATATACTACACCAAAAAAGCATTTTGAATTCAAGTTTGGTCTTTTCAGCTACAGTTTCATGTACTTCTCTGGTAACAATGCTAGTTCTTAAGAGTATTTGCTTCCCCTCACTGCTTGCTCCTACTTCATCAGACCTCCTCCGCTATAACAGGAACCTCTTCAGCATAACTAGAACTACAGTGTATACCAGATCAGTGAAATACCTGTGTGGTTATTAAAAAAAAAATAAAAGCATGCATTTTTTTGGAAGTTCTCTTCGCCCTCATAGAGAAAGAGTATCCTTTCACAGCAATGCAGTTTATAGTATGGCCTAGGTTCAGCACAGCTGCAGCAGCAATGACGCTGGCACAGGAATAAGAATCTCATTAAAGAGTTCTACAGTTTCCCTGCTGCAATGAAGTTCAAACAGTGCCCTAAATCCTATAAAAAAAGCTCGAATACAGCAAAATCAACTGCAAAAGTTTGAGGGAGGGTGGAGGGAGGAATCTGGGAAGAAATTCTTCTTCCCTTGTTTCTGCTATTACCGAAGTTCTAGACATAAGAAGTCTTCATTCATTTCTTTGTAGATCAGTGACACAAAATTAAACAGAAATGCTCAGCTAAAATTGCACCTAAATGAGAAAACCAGTACAGAATACTGGCTGCAGCTACACAGAACCTGAACAGTTCAAGATGAACAGCATCTCAAGAGAAAAAAGGTTAAATTTTGTTTGCTCCTAAAACTGTAAAGCACTACATTCTGCATTACACTTCACCCAAGTGGGGAAAGTAAGCTCTTACTTCCTTTCCCCTTTTTCTGCCTTCTCAATGAGTAAGTAGCAGCCTTGCTTCAGAGAAGAGCTGAGAATATGCTTGGAGAAAGGCTGTTTATAATATGTCTGTATAGTAGAAAAGCTTACTTCCTGTAAGTAAAAGCAACTGTATCAGATCCTGGCTTTACTCAGCTCTTGAATATCACCTTAACTTGAACTGGAGATACTATGTAAGGCTGAATAATCTTCTGTAGTATGTTCTCAAGAACCGTTGCACGAAGATAAAGTTAACATCGCTACTACGTCTTCAACTCTTCATTCCACTGCAGAGCTTCTTTGCAGTGTCTACATTATGCAATGCTAGCTTACAGCACACATCAGGAAAGCTAAAGATACACATATTACCTGTAATATCTCAATACCATTTAAGCAGGGCAAAAGTCAGTTCACCGAATTTAGGGATTCTTAACAGGAAAAAAATAAAAAATAAAAAGGTACATACTTAAGCCTGGGTTACGTACCTGCTCTTCAGAAATAAGCTGCAGCCTCGGCAGCACAATACCACATACAGCTACTACATTTGCAGAGAGATCACCCGACACTATATGTCCTTGTGTGTATTGCAGTTCTTTCTCCTTTTGCCAAAATGAGGAGTCTGGATTGGCCAAAACAAGGGCTTGTTCCACATTCTTCAGCTGAGATTCTTCTAGAAGCCTGTGAAATCCATATTTATTAACTCAACTGAAAGCCACAAACAAAACCAAATAGTGTTCAAGACATTAAAAGTTCTTACTTTAGTCTGAAATGTATCAACTCCTCGGGACTGAATATCTTCTTCAGGAAAGATAATTTATGCTCATCATTCATGCATGTAACAAGAGCAAGACAGTTTGAAGTATACCTAAAAATTATATTTAGAACAAAACATGTCAAAACATAGCCTTAAGAAATCTAGTTTGACAACTGGCAATTGCAAAATAAAATATCAAGTTTGGAAAAACATGCAGAAAACTTTCTTTGTAGAAATTACTTTAGTGCTATGCTTAACATTCTTTAAGATTAAAGAAATAGAACTGAGAAAAACCATTCTATCATGGCATAATTTATCATTTATACACCAACTAGCTAAGCTGTCTCTGAAGGACTGAATGATCAATAGCAATACAGTAAAGGAGAGCATTTTCCCAAATAAATGGAGGTTAATATATCAGACAATGAAAATGAAGTTTTCTTTACCTGATTTTTTTCTTCTCCTCCTACTTCCAAAATCCTTTCAAAATTGCTTTCTATTCTATGCTATTTCTAAAATAACCCTAAGACAATGACTTCAAGACTCAGTGCCAAAAGAAGCCAACAACTTCCATTGTAGTTGTGTTGCAACAAAAGAACATTTAATACAAATCATAAAAATTGCATTATTATAGCACTAGTTTTACCTTCCAAGAAATAAAGCTTTCAATGAGCTTGGTGTGGCAGTGGGAGCTGTCAGAAGAAGGTTGGTTCAGGACAAAATTTAAAAGTCCACTGATTCACTTACTTAAGATTATTAGCTGAACACCACATAAACCCATTCCAGTCAATGAATTAGAAATTCTATTTCTTTTTCTAAGACTATCTAAGTGTATGTCATCCTGAAGAGCCTCATAAATGGCTGATAGATTTCACAACACTCTAGTTCCCGCCCTTCCTAGATTATACACCTTATTTCAAAATCGTGTGTTACAAACATAATTCTGAATTTATGTTGTTGCTTTTTTAATGAAGACTCTTAGAGATCTTTTCTTAAATAAATATACGGCACTATCAATACTACCACTCACATAAATAAGGTAGATCATGTGACTAGGTTGAAGCACTGCAGGCAGATACTTAATATAAAACATCTGATCAAAACCACACGCAGTCTGCAACAATGCCAATGAGAAAGCTTAGCTTAAATAAACCAAGCTTTACAGTACCCAAGATGTTTACATACAAGCAATAGAAAAAACCCAACTCGCTAATACTGTATCAATGCAAAATACCCTAATATACTATTGTAACGTAAATTGAAGTGACAGTAGATTAATCTCTACTTTTTTCTTGGATAACATGCTAGAATGCATGCAGTATACCCAAAGGCTTATGGTAGAGGTGAAATGATAAATTCACCATCTCCCATTGGGTAAGCTGAAGTTACCTGAAAAGATTCTCCAGACGACAGCTTTAAGCACGACTAAGAGCCAGCCCAAGTTTCAACTTGTGACAGATCACTGCAGCTTTCAAAACGTCAGGTAAGAAGCACACGTACAGATACCATCAGTACAGATTTTTCTGGTATTATTTGAAGATTTTTCTACTTGCATTTGAACATTGTTGAAGACAGTCTAAAATACAGATACATCTTTTAAATGGAAAAGATCTGGAGGTATTAACTTACCAACGGACTAAAGTGTCATGACTCCTTAGGAGTGGAATACACACACTCCAGTCCCACAACTCCCGGAAAATAGATTGCTCCTTCTGTAAAAATCTATAGGCTGCCTCCATGAGGTCCCGTAACTTCATCCGTCTGCGCCCATATCGGACTGTGTTTGCATCTGAGCTCTCCAGGAAAAGCCTTTGGAAAACTGGTGATGTATTTTTAAAATATCTTAAAGCAAATCTTTAGAAAAAAGAGAGCAAGAAAAAGATGGAACACAGACATCTAAGCCAGAAGAAAGGAAAATTACCACTAATAAAAGTGTCAGAACAGAGGTCCCAAGACTGTCATTGACAGCATACTGAGAACTAAGGCCTATGTTTGACTTTGCACTTGGGACAGACAACTACTTCAGCAATCAGCTGACAACATACTTTACCTTATAAAAAAAATCATTACTTAATTATCAAGTGCAAAGTGTCCTGCCTTTGTTGAAATCACTTTGCTCTTGTTTTCTGAAAAAGTAATACTGATTCCTTCTTATGCAAATTTGTATTCTACTGGCCTACAGGTCTAATCTTAAACGCAGAAATTTTGGTTGTGAATAATTTTCACCTACTTTGCTCTTCTTTTGATCATTAAGATGAAAATTGTGTTAGATCTTACAACACAATTTAAATAAGCTGTGTTTAAGACTTGTGTTTTCTAAATAATTCTTTCAATTCAAAGCACATTTGTCATGTGAGGCAATCCAAATTGTATCACCACCTCTCTTCACCAGTGAACACTGACAGGCACATGCTCCTTATGTTCAAACACTGCACAAAGAGACACTACATTACTCACGGCAAAACATCAGGGTGGTCAGCAACCAGCTTGCTCATTGCTACACACAGCCTTTCATGTTGATCATGGTTGATTTGGCCACCAGCTTTAATGGCTTCTGCATTTCTTTCCAACAAATCCAACAAGATTGGCCGAACTTGACGTCCTATCAATAGAGTACATTCTTTATCCAATAATAACTGCGCTAAAGCATCAAGGATGAATTGCCGATCCTGATGAGTCCAAATCTAGAGGAATGGAAGGTAAGAACAGGTTAAATGGGCAATGATTTAGACTTTTAACTTCAGAACTATTCATGCCAGATTCACATTGAATTTTACAGATCAAATCTTTCAGAAATTAGAAGGGAGTCCAAAATTCCTAGTGGAAGTACTTACTTGATACAGCTCTCCATAATGAAAAAATGGGGAAACAGAAGGAGTAACATGCAGAATGACACATTAAATAAGAATTACAATAAAATCCAAAATTCCTAAACTGTATTTTACAGCTAAAAGATAAAGTGAATTACTTGAAGAAAATATTGAGGAAAATGTTATAACTAATGTATCTTTGTTAACAGAATTCCCATGGTCTCAGCAGCTCAGTCTCACAAGAGCCATAAAACCTTTAAGAATTTGAGATTTTATAAGTTCTATCATGCTCACCATCTCTTTTTGAAAAATCAATCACGATCACAGCTTTATTACTGTATTTCTGATAGCAATCAGAGAGAGAGATGCTCTTGACAACAAGCAGCATGCATCTGCAGTTTGAAGTTGAGGGGTTTTTTTTCTACTTTTATATAAAAATGGTCCTTTAGTGCAAAACAAAAGACTGTATTTTAGAATAGATGGAAAACATTCACATCTCCTAGGAAAACAAACTAAAAAAAAGACCAAACACAACCCCCACACATCAAATCATTCCCTCACATCCCCCCCAACCTTCCTAAATCTGTTACTGAAGAACAACAACCCATTTCTTGTGTCTTATGCTGAAATTTCTCTGGGTTTTGAGCTCACGTATTTTTATCCAAGCATCAGCTGGATCACTTTGTGATATTTAGCATACAATGCCACATAAGTAAACTTGATTTGTATTGGGATTATGAATTTGCACCATGTTGGTTTTGCTCTTCACTTTAATGCTCCACTCTCCTCTCCCTTGCCAAGTGAACCCTTATCCTATCAAGAGAATTTCGTCTTTCTCAGCAAGGTCATAAACAAATACAGCTAAGCAAGGCAGCTTTCCAAACAAAGCAAGCACTTGCTAAACTGCTACAGAAACATTCTATGATTCAGGCAGTCTTTCATTTCAGCAACACCTGCAGCTCATTTCTGCTTCACCTAGACTTTTGTTACTTTTGCTCCTGGGCCTGCAAATAGAACAGTTTCATTGTTACAAGATAAATAGACTGCAGAGGTACTACACACTGCTTTTCAAACGGTGACCTTCTCAGGTTATACCACTATCAATATCCTTCTAGAATACATGTGTGCTTGTTCAAGTCGTAGACATCCATTCCCTAACAGCACATAAGAAATAAGGGAAACTCTAGTCCATACACTACAAACATCGAAAACATCACATTAATTGAAAGCAGTTTCTTACACGCTTTGTGTTTTTTTTTACCAAACACGACATAAGTTTATCTTCCTCTTACATGTCAGAGCAGCATCAAGAATAATTTTTTAAAAGGAGCCGAAGGTCTCCATTCATCACAGAGCAAGCAAGATACTGTTCATTACAGGGGATCAGATTTTGAGCAGCAACATGAATGACAGGCCGCTTAAAGGCAGCATGGCTCAAAAGAACTGGAGGCAAACTCCACTGACAAATATATGAAGTATAGATTTGAAATCAGTTACATCTCTGGCTACCCCAGCACAACCAGGGGTGCTTAATCTATTAACCAGAGCTTTCAACATCAAACAGTTAAAAATAAAGTAGTAAATAAATAATGTGGCTCAGTAAAATTCTGTAGTTACATGACTACTGTACAACAAATGCATTCCCCATTATCAATTTTGAGAGAGCAAGCAGATTTTTAATCAGTGTGCATAGTACCCTTAGGACATACAAAACTGTTCAAAAATCACAGTGGCAACATTCTCATACTACAGAGGAACCTTCTGTTTGGTTTCTGAGCCTTTCAGAGTTTAAATCAAAAATTCTGTGGAAAAGAAGAATACTGTCAAAGGGTTTGTTAACTAAAGGTGGCTCTGTGAAATACCCAACTTCCTCAATCAGTAGCAAATGACATCTGATTGAAAGTGTTTAATTCTAGTGTTCTAATCTAGGATGGTAAATCCATACCCACAGTTCCAAACGGCTGCTTTAAGAAAGCATCACAGAAGAAATGTCCCTCCAAATACAGAATATATACACATTGTGTATTAATGAAAGAGACATTAAAAACAAGCACAGCTAGGAGTGAGACCTGGAGTCAAACATGATCTCAGCTGCTCCTCTAGCAGCATGTTGCATCTCCTTCCTAGCCTGCACAGTACATCTACTCAGTGCTCACAAGATGCAGAAATCTTTATTAAGAACCAGCTTAAACCAAACACCAAGATTACTAAGAGAAAGGGTCATGGCAAGGAACAGTCTGGGCCCACATGAACACCTCATTTCTGACTGTGGCTCAGAGGTGCTTCCACAGAACCTTACACCACACAGAGATTTAAGAGTGGGACACTTCCAAAGACTGGGAGGGCATAAGGGCTGCATGTGGGAAATCTGTCTTCCCCTCCAACGCAAGAACACGCGTCCTTGGCTCCACTGCATAACACAACAGGTCTACAGTTATACAACTGTGCAGCAATCAATTTGGCAAGATGATCCAAGTTAATCCTTCCAATCTTCCACTGCGTGAGAAAGTTGAACAGATTTTCCACATCAGCACACTCACCGGGTTCAGGATAAAAGTGACAAAGGTGTGGCTTGGCCTTGGGAACAGGCAAAAAGAAAACAGCGTAGGACTGCTCTTTTTGGCGGCTGTCCAGTTCAGTCAGATAAAGTAAAACATGAGCCTGACCTCTCCCTGTAACCCACATATTTCAAGGAAAAAAAAACAATTAAAAAGGCAGGGGTGTTGCAGACTCACGAGGAGAACAACATAGCTTCAACTTCAGCCAAAGCAAGGTAGGGCTTCCTACTCCTCCTCCAACACATTGCATTCGATAGAGTTGGACAGACTGTTCCCTCAAGAACAGTGATAACATTCTCTTTGTATCAGTGTATTTATTAACATACCATTTTCCCAAGAATCACAGCTCTTCAAAAACCAGACACTGAAAAACGAGAATACACTCCAAGATGAAACAAAAGTACAATATACCTTCCCTTATTTACAATGCTACGTGATGTAAAGCCTAATTAATCTTTCAAATAAAAAGCAGATGTCACGTTTTAGGAAAATAAATCACAGTCTGCCTTAGTTGCCAGGATGTCAGGACATTTTTCTTGCAGCCAGTGAGAAGGTGGGTGAATTTGGGAAACCTAGATCACCTCTTTTTTCCTGCATTTATTAAAATAAAGGCACCTTTCAACATCAAATGCTAAGACTGAAGGGCTATAAATAAGAAATTGGAGTTATTATTAAAACAGTTTGAGTTTTCGCTGCTGCACAGGAAAATGAAAAGGGAAATGAAGGCTGCCAAGCTAAAACACCAACAGAACAGGAGATCCAGAATGGTGTGCACAACATCTCAAATTTACTTAAGATGGTTCTGCAGATAAAACACAGGAAATATCCAAAAGGGTTGGGGTTTTTTAGTTTATATCTTTCCATATATGCATGGTGCCAGACGTGAAGGGCAGAAATAAACAAGTTTGCTCTAAAGTTACTACTAGCATTTTAACCTTCACATTAATGAACTTCTCTACTGAAACTGCACCATCACAGGGAGCCAAAATGAATGCATTTGCACAAAATCTGCATTTGGAATTCTATGCAGGAAAACGTTCTGAGACAATCAGATCTTTGGTAACACACAGAACCAAAAGCACATTCCGGCAGTTCGGAATTCTGCATTGATATTGCTTATACAGTTTGCTTAATCTATCTATCTATATATAAAAAAAAAGGCAGGAAAAAAAAGACTAGTTTAGGGAGCTTTTCATCCCATTTCCCTCATTAAGAACACAGAAATTTGCTCAATTGTTGCAGAGTTAACAGTATACAAATACTCTACACTGAAGCGGCTCTATTCCTATTCCATACTGAAGCATAGGGAACAAGATCTTCCATTGCCACATGAATGGTGCCTTACTATGGATCTCAAAAGACTCTTCCTTACTTAGCACTTGTGGGCAAGTTCCATTCCATTCCGGGATGCTGAAGTCACAAGCTGAAGTGCAGTTGAAGCTGCACAGCACAGAGTTTTCTAGATTTCCAGAATCTAGAATATACATACTTACATACAAAGCAACTGGTGGGAAATCAGGAAATGATGACTGGAATCAGTTGCTGGTTAGTGGCAAGATAAGCCTAGCATACCTGTAGCTTCCAAGCTTGGAAATACCAATGCCATTTTCAAAAGAACGTGCCACTGTTCTTTAATGTGCTGTTCCAGACCTCATATATATATATAATCACATTTCAATAACTTCCACTTAGCAAGACTTTTAAACCTTAAGTATATCTCCAAACAGTTACCAGAAGGGATAGGGCACACTCTCTTCCCCAGTCTCAGATCATGGTGACTCACTTCTGGTTCACCACTCCATCTGTCTGCTACAACACATATTTGCATCATCCTCATCTCTATTTCTCAGCTGTTTCTTTACCTTGAATAGCAGCTCTTCATCACTGCTTCCCACCAATTAGCATCAATTCTCCAACACAGGATACATATTCATGTATATTTTACTTTGATCCTATGATTTGTAGTGACAAAAGGAAAAAGCCATCTGTCTACCAACAGAGAACCTTGACTACCTATACAAAAGGCTTCCCTAACCATAACTAAGAGGTAGTAATTCAGACAATATTCTGTAAAAAATACGATGACCTAGACTTTTCATCTTCAAACAACTGAACCATTTCCTAGACAAAGAGAAATATGGATTTTGAGCCCCAAAGTCTGTATACAGCTTAGGGGCTTCAAAAACTCTACCACGAAAAGTATTAATAATGTAATATCTGTTGTGCTGATATTCTGTTATTACATGTCTTTGAGTGTTTCAGAGACAGAAATGAGCTAGGCTCAACTCTCCTAGATAGCAGGCATGCTTTTCAAATTTAGGGTAGCCAAAGCATTAAAACGACGAAAACAGGAATACATTCCCAGAATCACTGTGATGAACAAAAGGAAGCAAAACCTAGAAAATCCAGTCCCCTGTCTTTTTAACCCACAGACTGTTTTAATGCAAATAGCAGCAGGGTAACATGCTGCAGTTATAGGACTACGTGCTGCCCAGGTGCTTGTTAACACCATACCATCTCTCATTAACATGCTTTCAGAGTCACCTTAAGACACTGGAGATGTTAACTGCGGGGCAAAACGTCTGTTCGGGAGGTGGGATAGACGCGGCACCGGGGGCAGGAGAAAACCTGCCTCACAGGGCTCCACTCCCGCAACCCTGAAAGGGGCGGCCAAGGGAAGAAACCGCAACAAGCACACACGGAAAGTAACAGAGAGAAAGAGGGAAGCTAGAGGCGACCTGCTCCCGCGGAGCTGCCCCGCCGGCCGCCCAAGGGCGAGAGGGGTCTCCCGGTGGAACCTACAGAGCTGCCGGGAGGAGATGGCGGCGCAGCGGGGTGCGGGTGCGTCCCTTTCTCTCCTCAGCGGCCCCTGTGAGACCCGCCCGAAGGAAAGGAAGCGGGCGCCCGCTCACCTGTTTCGCCAGGAACCTGCTCAGCTCCGCACTGCTCTTCTCGTTCCTGCGCGCCACCAGCTGCAGCGGCCCCGCCAGGCAGAACCGCAGGTCCGCCGCCATCCTCCTGCTGCCGCCGCTGCTGCGCCGTTTCGGCGCGGGCAGAGCTGAGGGGAGCAGCAGGAGGGGTGCGTGCCAGCCGCCGGCAGCACGTGGGGCGCGGGACAGACACGCACCTCAGCACCAGCTTCCGCTCCGCCGGCGCCGCCGTCACCCACCCGCGACGTCACAGCCTCTCACGTGATGGACCCCCACCAGCCAAACTACAACTCCCAGCATGCACCGCTCAGAGCGACACACAGCAGCCGGAACAGCGGGCCCCCGGTGCATGCCGGGAGATGTAGTCTCCCAGCACCGGCTACTCCACAGGCAGCAGGAGGCAGCCCGTCCGTGTGCGGAGCGAGTCTTTCCCGCTTTCTCACGGTTCTAGGCGTCCTCGTCCTGCCCTATTCCCTGCTTCCCAGACAGTGACCTTCATCGCTACTGCCGGGCTTGCCGATAGAAGCCCGAGTCAAGGCCCGCGGGCCACAGTGCTCACCCTGAGGCCCTTTAAATCTAGGTCACGGCAGCCGTCAGAGCCCTGAGCGAGGTCCGACGGTGACTAACCCCGACAGGCGGTTCAGGCTCGGGAGGAGGAAGGCCAGCATTTATTTCCACTTCACTGCCCCCGAGTCCTCTCGCCGGCCGCAGCCACTTCACGAAGCCCCAGCGCGGCTCTGAGGCACTAACGATGTTTCCAGCCGGGTTAGACAGCAGGCTCGCCGAGAGCAGAAACCGGACTTAAAACCTCGAGTTCTCCGGGGAAGCCATCGGAGCTGCCTCACGCCCGTCCCGCCGCAGCAGTGGGGCGCGGCTCTCCGCGCCCAGCTCGCACCAGGTGAACCAGCGCGTCCGTTCCACGGCCTCCTACCGCCGCTCCTCTCCCCTCCCCACAGCCTTTACGGGAGGGCTCGGAGGCCGCAGCACGGGGTTGCGTGACCAGCACAGTGACTTCAGCGCTGGGGTCAGCGCGACTTCCCGCGCTCGGAGCTGAGGCAGGGGCCGGGGGGTGGAAGAGCGGCAGGCAAGGGGGCGGGGCGATGGCGGGGAGGCGGGGCGCGGCTGCTTCGCGCTGCTCCCTTTGGCGCCAAGTGCTTCAGGCCGGGGGGCGGGTTTTGCTTGACGTTGCGGCCGGGGACGAGCTGTGCGTCTGCGGTGGTTGGCTGCCGCTGCCGGGAGCTCCGTCTCCTCGGCGCCCGGCCTGCGGGACCAGTGGCGACGGCGGCGGAGACCTGTGAGGAGTCGTGGGCCGGAGGTGGCGGCGCGTGGCTGACCGGTGGGTGAGGGTCTTCCGCCGTGGCTGCTTGCCGAGTGGGACCGTTTTCCCCCTCTTTCAGTCCCTTCCCTGTCTCCGCCGGCCTGGCGGGGGGCTCGGCGCCGCCTTGCCCTGCGCGGGTCCCATTCCCTTCTCCCATTACCCCTGTGCCGATCCCGCCGCCCAGTTCGGCTGGGTTTGGTCCGGCCCGGCCTTGGCCGCCCCGGTTCTCACGGCCTCTCCCTTCTCCAGGAGCAGCCTGCCCGCTCCGGTCCGCCCGTGCGGAGCGGCTGGGCCGCTATCAGCGGTTCTCCCGCCCTGAGCCCCGGAGGTCCTGGGCGCTTCCGCCGTGACAGGAATTGGGGCTGCCGGGAGCCCCTTCCCGCCCGTACAGGGCGGGTGAGGCCTGGGAAGTGGGCAAGGGACGCTGCTGCATCTGGGCTGGCGGTGTTGCTGCCCAGCACCGGGCAATGCTCCCCTCGCCCCGGCACCCGAGTTTCTCCCGTGCTTCTCTTCCCCACGCAGAGGTTCCCTTAGTGTGGCAGGCAGCTGAGCTTCCTTCAGAGGAGCTTGTGTGTCAGTGCCACAAGTGTGTGTGCTGGTAAAGTCCTTTTGTAATAGCTGCTGTGGAAGATACTGTGCGTCCTGTGGCCAAGCATTGCTATATACTGTGGCAGGCAAAATGTTCCTTGCCTGCCAGTGCTCATTACTGGTTTGGCTGGTGGTGTCAGACTTGGAAATTTGCTCTTAAATGGTCAGAAGAGAAGAAATCAGAATTATCAAAGCAGAGTGTTTTAGCTGGTTAAGACATACCTTCATATAACCTATTCATACAATGTAGTGCTTGTTTTCATACCAAAATTTCTTTATAGATCTTTCTTTGGTACATATGAATAACATATACAGCTGAAGATCTTCTTTATAATTAATACAGGATAGATAATTTCTTACTTTTCTTGATAGAGCTTTCTGTTATCTTGATGTAAGGGTTTTCTCATTCTAGTGTTGGATTTTGTTGAACAGCAAGGGCTACAGGTAGCTCAGATGTAACCAACTTATTTCAGGATGCTTCTGTTTTACAATGTTGTTCTGAAAGTGTCAATCTGTTGTCTTTCTTCTGATATTTTACTTGTAGATGGGGAAGCCATAGGAAGTTTGTATCATGGCAACAGATGAGGATGGACTGGGACTGTTTGATATCCACTACCGTGGTAAGATGTATTACTTTGTGTTCTGTTTTGCGGTGAAATAACCCATCCAGTTTTGTGAAAATAAATAGGCCCCAAAATAACTTGGAAAACAAAATGGAAACAATTGAAGCTGGGACAAATACTGATGAGTTTTAACTGTAGTTAAATGGCTGTGGTGCACAATCTCATGCAAGTAGGAGAGTCTATATCCATTTAGTAAGTTTGGATTTTAAAACATAACTGTGTACTTTGGATTTCTAGTATGGTTTCAGGGGGTGTCTGGAACTGGTTTTCCCCCTATATTTTACAATGTATAATTTAACCTTTGCTGTCTTTTCGTGAAGTGTGTATTTGCATGGTTCAGAGGATTGTTCCTTTGCTATGTGTAACAGCAAATGCGATAGCATCTGGTATAGAACCAACAATCAAGGTACTCTAGCTTGAGTGTTAGCTCTGCACTTGATCTGACACATTATTGATGAGATTCCCAGCCTCATAAGGGCTGTGGATATTGGTATTGTTCTTGGTAGAGATTCATACAGGGGAAACAAGAATGGTAAGAGGCATTGGAAAAAGACATGAAGAGAGACTGAGGAGGTTTAGGTTGAAGTATGTTTAAAGAACCAGTTAGTGTGGGAATAGACAGCAATACTAAAGCAAATTCTTTGAATTACAGTACAGACTGTTATAATACTGTTTAGTGAAAAAAGCTTTCTTTCAGTGGTAGTGGCCTTATCATACTAATTCTTTTATTTTGGTTTCTGCGTTGTAAACTTTAGTATTCAGCATGTTCTAGAAAACAGTTGAAATTTAGATCAAGTTGACTTCGTGTCATGGTTTAAGCCAGTTGGCAAGTCAGCCACACAGTTTCTACTCCCCCCTCCCCGAGGGATGGGGAGGAGAATTGAAAGAATGTAACTCCCACGGGCTGAGATAAAAACAGTCCAGTAACTAAGGTATAACACAAATCACTACTGCTACCACCAATAATAATAATGATAAGAGAAATAACAAGGGAAGAGAATACGATGCCACCCACCGAAAACGAGTCTGACCGAGCAGAGCGTGCCCTTCCAGGTAACTCTCAGTTCTACATCCCTGGGCATGACATGCTGTCGCATGGAATACCTCTTTGGCTAGTGTGGGTCAGGTGTCCTGTCTCTGCTTCCTCCCGGCTTCCCCTCCTCCCTGGCAGAGCATGAGACTCACAAAGTCCTTGGTCAGAGTAAACATTCTGACCAGCAACTGAAGACATCGGTTTTATCAGTATTATCCCCAGGCCGAAAGTCAAAAACACAGCGCTGCACCAGCTACTAAGAAGGAGAAAAAGTGACTGCTGCTGCTGAACCCAGGACACTTAGTTTATAAATTCAAAAATTATTTGTATTTAAAAGACATAATTTGCTTTATGCAGAGTTCTTCTATTTAGGAATTGATTTTACAAGACTGTCTTTGCTCCCTGGTGACTAAAGATCTTTTCTCCAAAGTAGCAGTAGTTTCCTGGCTAAAATTCCCCTGTGCTTTACTAGTCAGTTCTACTATTACTACTCTCTACTGGTCTAGGATCACAGCTATACTTAGGTCATGGGAGAATCAGAGGTTTGAGTTTACTAAATGTTTACCTTGGTTTTTTTTTTTTTTGTTTGTTTGTTTGTTTGCTTGCTTGCTTGTTTGTTTTTTTGTTTTGTTTTTTTTTTTCCTTTAGCTGAAGCTTCCCCCTTCAAGGAAGGTGATGAGAGCTCAGTTGATATTTATGATGGCTTGGACAGCAGTTTGACAGTTCCTGGTAGGTTGGTTGTATCTTGCTGCTTGGTGTGTTACAGAGTCTCTGTGCTTCTTAGGCTGGTTTCAAGTAAAACAACAGTTAGCTTAAAGTTTACATTTAAATAGTTTAATATACACTTCACTAAGTTACTTGTTTAAATTCAAGACATGTTGCAATCTGTATAGTACATCTACAACAAATCTATTAGCTGAGTGTAAGATGGTTTTCATGTGATAATGGCTATTTTAATAGCTTGAGTGTAGTAAAGAGGTGCAGAGATACCTTAGTTATCCTATCTGTGCCTTGATATAGGACATTTTTACCTTGAAAAAAGCAGCTTTATTTTCTGGTTTTTAAATAGCTTCAGGATCAGCACCAACAGTCACTGATCACTAAATCCCCAATGAGACCTCCAGAAAATACTTTCCATGTGATACAGTCCATTCAGTAGATCCTTTTAACTTGGTCTTACTTTCTCGATAATTTCACATGCTAATGTAAATTAATTTCCTCTTTTAACTACTTTGAAGGTAAGAAAGGAATGGACCCAGCACATGTTCTTTCTTAGGAGTCTCAGTGTACTATTTAATGAAATTCTGTTTCTAATATTTAAACAAGTGTTTCTCTATTGACCATACTACTGTAAGGCCATTGAATTTTTATGGAAGTAGTGTACTATATCCTGGTATAACACATAATGTATCCTAGACATGAAGCATCTATATATCTTTTACTTGCTTTCTATTCTGTGTTGCAGCATGTAAGAGTATTCTCTAAGTCCCTATTTCACATGCTGAGATGCATTGTTTAGTAAATGTTATTCCTCTTCGCATTTTTTACAACACAGTTAAATATTTTATATAGTCTAGTTCTGAGGGATGTTGGTTTTGAAATTTTAAAAGAGGGTTGGTAAGTTTTTTGCTCTATACAGATAAGACATTATTTGTATGTTATCTTGCATTGTTTTAATAATACTTTTTCATTATGGTGTTGTCCAGAGGTTTGAAGCATAGCTTTGATAGCTAAGTTCATTTATTTATTTGCAAATTAATCTGTATTTCAGAGGTGTCATAAGTCGGGTCCTGTCAGTGAAGCGTATTTGGTGAACAGAGCACACAGGTTGATTTGAGGAAAAAGCACTATTATCTAAATAATTGGGTTGTTTGGGTGTTGGGCTGATACTTGATTGGCTTGTGGTTTGTTTTTTTGTTTTTTGTTTGTTTCTTCTTTCACTTCTTTGGACTAAAGCTAGGGAGTTTACATTTGTAAGGGAATATAAAGCAGCAGAGAATGTTTACTCAACGTAAGGAGTGTGGTATTCAACCGCATACCAGCTCTACAGTAACTCCATTTGATTCTGATCATCTGATCCATGTTTGTCAATCCATGTAGATCGTTGGCATCTGAGTATTCTTTTTCTCAATCATTTTTTTCAAATGCCAGTGTTTACAAGGTAAAGTCTGCCTAAAAGCTGAATAAACTGTGG
The DNA here is from genome assembly GCF_963264785.1 of Psittacula echo. Classification (NCBI taxonomy): domain Eukaryota; kingdom Metazoa; phylum Chordata; class Aves; order Psittaciformes; family Psittacidae; genus Psittacula; species Psittacula echo. The sequence goes on along the minus strand of NC_137738.1, from coordinate 69,484,087 downwards.
GGTGCACATGTCCTAGCATTCTGCTATCTATTGGCTTTGCATTGCAGAACCTCAAATCACTGCTAAGGTGTAGCCCTTCTTTCTTTGTAAATTAGGTAGATTTACTGTCAGCTAGCTCTCCTTTGACTTAAACCAGCTTATTAGTCATAAAACGCACCTATCTTTGTGGTTAGGTGTCCTGCATATCTCTCAATAGAAATGTAATGTTTTCAGTTGGCCTCTAATATTCATCATTACGTTTTATATTGATATAAATTGGATAAAGTATTTCCAATAAACCTACATAAATGTTGAAATCCAAGATAGAAATGTCTTCAGATAGGTTGTATTGTGTCACTGAGGAAAACACATAACCTTTTTTCTTTATGTAGTTGATTTTCTTTCTACAGACAATTCTGCTCCAAATTCTACACCAGCTGGAAACGGCTTAAATTTATTTGATGAGATATTAATTGAAGAAGGGACTGCAAAGGAGGCATCCTACAATGAGGTATGTCTTAATGTGACAAAATCAATTCTGGTATTTTGGAGAGTTTTTGTTCTAATTTTTTTTGTGTAAGGTGCCAAAAATGTTGTCAGTGTGCTCACTTTATTGGAAAAATAGGGAAACTGTTCTTAAATAAGTAAAACCAAGAGTATGCTAATAAACAGTTATGTCCACAAGTTTATCAGAATAAGTGAATCTCTCACTCTGTGACATGTTCTGTTCTCATTTCACCGTCCTTGGCATATGGTTTGTGTATCGGCTACCTTATGGGAAAATGTACTGTAATTTACTTCTAGTTAGATATCTGTTCAGACATCTGATACAAAGTTAGTCTTGAGATTTCCCCCAACAAATTTTGCCAGACTAAAGCAGGTAGGTCATGGATTAATCTTATCTGTCATTAAATCTTGTGCTTGAAACTGAAGACAGCCATGCACTAGATAACTGCTTCTAGTAAGTCAGCACAACACTTGCTCTTTGCATCACCTCGTCAATTACTCATAGCATCATCTATCCTAGTCTGTAAGACACATCTCAACTAATTTGAGCTTTAGAGTAGAAGGGGCAGACATCCACAGGTATAATGCTCTATAGAAGAAGCAGGAGCAAAACTTCCCAGTGTCTATTATGTGGTTAAATTGTCACCTTGAAAATTTGGAAGTAGTTGACTACTAAGTATGACAGTAAGGAAGTTGTCAGTTCTTCGATGAAAGTTTTCTTGCAGTGTAAATGAAGGTCTCAAGACAAATGTATTTAATTTAATTTTGTGATCACAACAAGAGTATGTCCTTTGCAGTCTGTTTTTGCAGTCCAGGCTTGTTTGTAGTAACTTTTTGGGGTTTTTTTTTCTTATCGGTTTTGTATTATATAAAATCTGACCACCAAGTCCCTATCTGTAGAGCTCTTAGAACTCCTGCTACTCGATAATTGTGTATTTAATTTCACAATAATATGGCTTCCTGTTACTCTCTAGCCTGTTACTGTTGGGCAAGCACACATAGATTTCCTCTTATCTGAATGTTTGTGATGTTTTAGAGACTTGTATAATTGTTAAGAGTATATTGAATCTTCTTCTTTTAATATGACTTTAATATGTTACTTCTGGGGAAAAAAAAAAAAACAAAACCCAAAAAACAAACCACCAAACAAAAACCTTTGTAATATACATTACTGTGTTAACTAACTAAATCTAGATGAGTAACTTCTCTCCTCTGAACTCTTCTCTCTTTGACAGTTGCTGATAGAATATGGAAAATGTCAGCAGCAAATTAAAGAGCTGATGAAAAAATTTAAAGAAATACAGGCACAGGTACTGTAGTTCAAAGGGCAACATTGTCAAGATTTATGTAAAGCAAACTGAATATTGCTTTGAGAGTTAGTTTCCTATGTTTTCCAGAATTGATCTATCATATGCATAGTTTGTAAAGCACCTCTCTGCTAAGAGCTTGTTCTGCCTGGGATAGTTGCTAAAGTAGTCTACTGACAAAAATCAGTAGGTAAATTCAGTTGTTTCACAATGTTGCATGAACTAAAGTTTAGTTCCTTAAAAGCTATATTTTTCTCTCCTTAATTAGAAAACAAGCATGTCAAATGAAAAGTTATCAGAAAGGTATCCAGTTCTCTTGTTTGTTTGTTTTTTTAAAGTAGGTCTTTAACACACTAGAGAGAGGGTTGCAAAGGTACCTGAGCAATTAGAAAGCAAAAAGTACTTGAGTTATTAGAACTTGAAGAGCATGTCTGTGTTGCTTTAAGCATAGTGCCCTTTTGATAAGGCTGAACTGCTCTTCAACTTGAGCTAGTATCCCCATGCTGTGCCGTTTTATGTAGGTAGATTGTCCTGGGCAATTGTGCAACATGTTCTACTGTGTATTGCAGACAAGTCCCAGAGGTTCTGTGGTTCGCAGTGGGAAGCAGCTTCTGCCCTGTGCCACTTCCGTATTGTTTTCTACAAAACTTGTCTGCCTTTCTGAACAGCCTCTGCTGAGGACAATTATTAAGAGAAGGGACAGTCTCTCTAGGATTGACGTGTAGGGTTCTAGAACATCATATCTGGAAATTTTAGAATGATAGAGCACCCAAAGTTGGTTTTGATACCTTGAAAGAAATAGTTATCCTCTTTCTTTGAAAGTGCTTAAAAGCTACATCTTTCGTTTGACACACTGATCATGAAAACAATAAAGTGAATAAAAGAATGACACAAAGGGGCAGATTATAAATTTTTAGCTCGATGGTTACTTGGTTTATGGCATATTTCCATTTCAGTAAATTGTATGCTTAAAACATCTTAAACAATTACTAGAAACACAAACAAAAGCATAAAATAAATTCTGACTGAATTCTAACTTCATCAGAAAATTTTCTGTAAATTCTACTGTCAGTTGGCATATGATGGGACTTTTTCTAATGGTTGTCTTGCATTGATTTTCACTACGTGTTTGGATACCCAATCTAATTTTTTTTTGTTTGCTTGTTTTGGGTTTTTTTTTATCTCTCTCCCTTCTCTCTCTTGGTCTCTTCTTTGTATATATTTAAAATAGAACATCATTCTACAGAATGAAAATCAAGCTCTCAAAAAGAATATTTCAGCACTTATTAAAACAGCAAGAGTGGAAATTAACCGTAAGGATGAAGAAATCAATAATCTCCATCAAAGGTACAAATAGACAGTGGAACTGAAAAAGTACTTTTTTTTTTCCTTACCATGTTTATATGCTTGTAAGAAACTTCTGTATTTATCTAACCATCTTCCATGTTTCAAAGAATTAATCTTACACAGTTCAGCTTCAGAACTAGTCTGTTTTATGGTCTCAGACATGAATTCCATGGAACTTTTCAGACAATAAATGAAATTAATAAAGAGACTATATAATGTTTTCATGTCAAGAAATGAAAGCCCTGTTTCCAATAGTGAGGGATAGCAGCTACAGAATTTGTGGTACTTTCTGTGCACTACTGATCTTACTGCAGGGAGTTGAACATATTTAGGTATGGATGAGAGAGTAGCTGAGTGTAGGGTTTCTGAACAATTTGAAACCAGAGCAGGGATCCAAGATTCAGGACCCCTAACTTATCACAGGGTCACTGCTTGTCAGTTTTGTGACATCAGCCACATACTTGGTTTGTTTGTGTTTGTTTGACCATATGATATGCACCAATAGGTGTCATACAGAAGGTTCATTTAACTTTACTGTGCTAAAGTCTAAATGCACATTAACTAGGGGAGTGTGTTTTGTTTTGTTTTCCAATATACAAGAAACTGACAGATATGATCTGATGAAGGTCAAGAGGTTTTAAGGTGTAATTCTTTCAGTTGACTGGCTTTGACACAATAACCATCATTTCCACACCTTTGAGTGTAGTATTCTGGGTTTTAAATTAAATTGAAAAATAATGCCTTGTTTTGAATACTCAACCTCACTAAAGAGTTTACAAAGTCCATTTCAATACCTTCTGATGGTAATGAAAATTTATGAGCAAGGTATTTGATCTAGGTATTTTGGAGGCATCCATCATGAAAATCATGGGGAAAGTGGGACTTTGAGATCTTAGAAGCATGCCTTGTCAGTTACATGGTCTATAATAGATTAGTTAATTTTAAGCGAACCGTCGATCTGTAAAGACTGTTTTTGAGGGGAATTGTTAGTGCTTATCTCAAAAAAAAAAAAAAAAAAAACCAACAAAAAAACCCCCACCAAAATCAAAAAAACAAAGTCCAAGCCAAACTAAAAATACCAAAGAACCCACATGGATACAATTACATTCATCACACATGTATTCATATTTCATAACCAGCCTAAAGCACAGCAAAATCTTGTAAGTATAATTCAAAATTAAGCAGAAGTATAGGAAAGGGGTTTGGATTGCAACAGCTGCAGCAGCATTGTTTTAGTTCAACATTCACTTCACATCGCACTGTCACATTTTTGGAGTAGAGCCAGTTGTATAAGCTGATTGTTACATATTTCACTGTACTTTGTCAGCCCATAGGAAGTGTTCAGTTTTATGAAGCAAAACCAACCCCATTTTGTATTTGAGGTAAATGCAGAATTATTATACACTTAAACTGATTCCTTACAACTGGACCAAATCAATATAAAATGTCAGTCCAAAATCAAATGTCTGTGTGTAGTAGCCACTTCGTCCTTGACTCTCTAAAAAGGAGGCATGCATCTGGTGGTTTGCTGCCATCGTTTGTTGGTATTACTTTTACTTTTCTTTCCCTAGATTAGACACAATTATTCTCTTTTTAGATAGCGGAGAGTATTTTAGAAGGTTGTCATTGTCCTTAATCATGTCATTTTAATGAAGTGTTTTGTTAAATATGGCAGAAAATGTCTGGATTTTTTTGCTGCTGGTTTGTTGGGGTTTTTTTCTAGTGAGGTAACTTTGAGTTCTGTTAGTAATGAGTAAGATGGGCTGCATATGCCCTTTGGTTTTTTTTGGTGAGGCCGCATGATGTTCACCTCATAATACAGACAATTGGAAGTCTAGCTCTGCAAAAGAAACACCCCATATATACTGAGATACCCTCCTGAAGAACTCTGCAATGATGAGACTTATACATGTCTACAGAGCTATGATGGATTATTGCAACTTACTACTTGTTTTCTATATCATACAGTCAGTTCCAAGCATGGTAGCTTTTTTGCTCACTGGGTGAAATAAGCACAGTTACATTATACTAATTTTTTGTTTGCCAGTTCACCAGCTAGTAAGCTATTGAATTGCTTGCTCTTCTCTTTTTTTCTTTTTTTTGGGTTTGTTTTTTTTTTTCCCCTTTTAATCACTAATGCTGTAAAGGCCAACTTTTTTCCTAAGGCAAGGCTCTTTTTATGGCTGTACAATGAAATACTATATTGAATTAGTGAAATTGTTAATTACAGCCAGTATGGTATTTTTCTACAGATCTTGCTTTTTCTTCAAATGAATTTCCTTTGCAAAATATTTATAGAAATTATATTTTTTTTGCTGTGTGCTAATGGAAATTATTAAACTTCTATTTTTATTCAACGGGGTTTTTTCACTTTGAAGATGGAAGAAAGCATAAAATAATTTTAAATGTATGTGTTCATTGCAATTTGGCCTTAGTTACATTTAAATGAATACAAAAGTAACATAACTTTTTTCTTTCGATAAACAGGCTATCAGAATTTCCCAATCATCGTGGTTTCACCAGGACATACGTTTCAGGATCAACTAGTGGGAGGTGCTCAGAGATGTGTAAAACTAAAGATTCCAAATTCAGATCTTCTGATTTAGGTGACAGTGTAAAGATGGAGCACAGAATGAAAAACGAGGGTTCGAAAGATACACATCACAGTTATTCATCTCATAATATGGAAAATGGGAAGTCTAGCTCTGAAAAAAGAAACACTCCATATTTACTGAGATACCCTCCTGAAGAACTCTGCAATGATGAGACTCATATATGTCTCCCAAGCTATGACCATAGTTCCAACAAGGATAACAGAAAGGAAAAAAAAGAAATTAGAAGTAATGAACAGTACAGTAGGGGAAATATCAACAAGTACAAAAGAGAAGTACATCAGAGCACCAGAAACAATGGTGACAGTGAGGATGGGAATTCAGATCCTCAGCAAAAGCCAAAAACCCTTTCAGAGAAGGCTAGTAAAAATGAGTTGCAACAAAAAAGCCAGAGTGTAAAACTCAAATGCAGTCCAAGTTTAGAAAGAAGAGTAGAAAGGGATGTTTCTTCCTGGGAGAAACAAACTACAGATAAAGACAGGTTTCAGACAAGAGGTGAATTGTATGTTGATGAGAGATCACAAAACGTATTAAGAAAGGATATTAAAACCCATGATAAAGATGAAAAAAATGCTGGCCAAAAAAATAAACCAAATGAAAAGCTACAAGAGCAGCCAAGGAGATCTGGTAGAGGAAATAGTCCACACTCGAAGAATGAACATTCAAAGAATCTTCATGAATCACGTAAATGTCGCATGGAGGAGTCTAGAAAAGGAAAAGACATTGACTGCAGGAGAGACAGGGGAACAAATGATCATACTTCTCGAGAAGGAAGGACTTCACCTTCTAATTCCAGCAGCAGAGAGCATAAATACGCACGCTTGAAGGAAAATAGTAGTAGGTATGAATGGGAAACAGCACATTCCAAATCAGAAAGACACAGAACTGAAGAAAAAAGGAAAAGAGAAAGAGAGGATGAAAATAGACATTTTAAAAATGAAAGAAAAGTTACGAAAGAAATAACTCACCAGTCTTTAAAAGAATCCAAGAAAGGTATGGATGTTACAAAAAGTGAGAGAAACAAGTCCTATAAGCCAGAAAAAACATCCAGAGTAGCAGATAGCTTAAAAGACCATAAAGTTCCCAAAACTAAAGATGATCACACTGGGTCAAAAAGTAAAGACTTAAAACTTAGCTTTATGGAAAAACTAAACTTAACTCTTTCTCCTGCTAAGAAGCAATGTGTCTCTCCAACTGATGGAATTAAAACACCTTTGCAGAAGGCCACTCATGAGGGAAGTACAGAGCTCGTGCTGCAGTCGGAACTGTTAGATTCTGCTCACTCTGTTAACTGTGGTCCCACAGAGCAAAGTAGTTCAACACTGCAAGTTCTGGACAGTGCAGCTCAAAGCAATGTGGAGCCAGCAATGCCTGTTCCTGTCAATTCTGAAAATGAAGCCTTAAAAGTAGCAGCAGCAGATCCGGCACAGTCTGAAGAATTGCCAACAGTGTCAAGTAGTAAACTGAGCTCAGAAACCTTACCAGAAGCAGAAGTGGTTCTCATACAGCCCCAAGCCTTATCAGGAGCAGAGGTACTGGTTCCTGATGAGATGCAGGCTGAAGGATTGGCAGAAGCAGCAGAAGCTTATGATCTGATTGGATCGGAAGCCTTAGCAGCAGCAGTGGCAGTGACAGATCTGCATCACCCTGCATCTTTGCCCCAAGAGGTGTCTGGGAGCATGGCAGAGCCTGAAAACTGCTCTGTGACAGTGGGTGTGATGCAGAATGATAATGCACCACCAGCAGCAGAAGTGGCACAACCTGAAGCTGCCAGTGAAAGTGCGGGAGCCCTTCCAGAGTCAGCAGCAGAGAAGAAAGAAGAAGATAAAATATGTCTAGTTGCTGACATAAAAAACTCAGCAGACCAATGTGGCTCTCAAAACCTTGTGTTGGATAACTCTGAAGCCAAAAGTTCTGGTAACCTGGAGTCCTGTGATGCCGCAGATGATATTGGCGAAACAAAAACAGTCTCTTTAATGGAAGCAGTGAAGGACAATGACCACTTGGCTGCAGAAAATGCTGAGTGTCCCACTGATGAAAAGGGTATCTGCGAAACTGATAAGAGTACGTCTCAGTTACTTGACAGAACTATGTTAACTAATAAGGATGAACCATTAGTTGACCAGAATGCTTGTGATCTGGAGCCAGACCTCACTGAAATCAATACTGCAGCATCTTCTGTTAGTGGAGAGATGTATCCTAGAACTAAGGAGAGAGAAACTAACCCAGTTCCCCTTGATGATGACAGCTCAATACTGAGCATCGATCTCAATCACTTGAGGCATATTCCTAAGGCAATCAGCCCACTGAACAGTCCAATGCGCCCTTTGGCTAAAGCACTTAAGATGGAAAGTCCCTGCAAAGGTCTTGTGAAGAGTTATAACAAAGGTAGTATATATGTATATTCCAATTTGCTTTATATATAAAGTCTTAGAAGATCTGTTCATGAAAGCAGAAATGACTTTTAACTGCTTTCTCAAAAATACAAATTGTTTTTTAAGCTGTGTAAGTCTCAATGGTCTTTTTTTTTTGTAGTGGAACCATTGAACAGTGTAGTCAGGATCCTAACCAACTGACCATTAGTGCTTTAAAAATCAGTGTTTGTCACTACTGACAGATGAGAGGTTGAAATAAGAGTATATGTACTAACTTCTAAAAAAAAATACATATAGGTTTCTTAATTGTGGTTAGTTCTGAGTAGATCTCATTAGATTTTTCTCTGAAATTGTAGAGGCAAAAGTTACTTAGGATATATTCTTTCAATTATTTCTGAGAAAGCTGGAGAGAGTACGTGAGAATTTCTAGGAATGTGAGCTAAGAGAAGGCTCTGCTCTCTACATTCATTTCAGAGTGATTTTTTTGGTAGGTATTTTATAATTGTGAGTCAGTGGCAAAAAAAGAACAAATGGAACATTAGGATTTATCATTAATGAAGTAAGAGCCGACTCCTAAATAAGATATCAAGGAGATAAAATATGTTAACAGCACTCACAGGAAGAGAAAAGACTTAAAGTTTAAACCTTTTACTTGTGTGAATTTAACTTCCTGTACTGTCCTGCTGCAACTAATAAAAAGATTTCTTTGAAGTTAGCTTTCCTACTAGAAGAGGAATGGTAGAGTGGCATTTAAATCCTTTTTATGTTTTGGAGTATAATCCTGATGTCTTTTTTCAAGTCTTAGTGTGGTTTACTCTGGTATTCTCTCTTGTGCTTGAGACAGCTACTCTCTCAAATGTGAATTCCTTTAGCAGTTTATATTTCATTCCTGCAATAGTTTCTATTCTTTGGAATATTTGAAGGAATATGAGAGCTTTGGGATCTGAGTAGGAGAGCATCAAGTAAAAGTATTTTTTCAATTTTGTACTGTATCCCTGAGTTACTTGTTAGAGTTCCTGTCCAGAACTTGCTGCTGGATTCCAAAGCAGTGATGTTTTTTCAGCTCTGATATTTCAGCTCTGAAGTTAGATGCCTAATTTTCTTTGTAATTTGACTAAAGATATGCATGTCAAATGTTCTGCATCTCTTAAATTGACAGGAGGCTACGGTTTCTCTTTGCCTTGAAATTCAGTACTTGCCATCTTACTGTTCTGCAGGACAGGGGTACATCTATTAATGCTATTTTTTTGACCATTTTCATTTTATGCTTTAGTTTGTCAAAATATTTAAGTAATTAGTTTGAGAAAGTATTGATCTTCGTAAAACTGAAATGGAGGTGGTAATGAGTATGTTTTTTGCTCTTGTACAATCTGTATAAACATTCTCAAATGTTGCTTTAAAGTGTTAATCACAAGTTCATTGTTTATGGAGATCTATTTAGATATGATCTTTTATGAGATTAAATGTGTGTTAGAGGTCATTAAGCAGTCTAATCTCTGTGTGATTGAACATAAGGGTATTTTATTAACTAGAGTGCAGGGCAAGCCTAAAATTAACTGCAAATCTCGTTAATCAATACACATGTGCTTCAGTGGCATTTTTGTACAATGGAAATCAGCTTGGCTTTTCATCTTTTGTAACATGCTGTTTCATAGCCAACTGTAACTGCTTATTATTCTTAACAAAATAGCATTTGCTTTGAATTTTACATAATGATTAAATACATATTTAATGATATCTCAAATATAAAACATTTAATAAACTTATTTATGAGGCAAAGTAAAACATGCTACATTTGGCAGAACTTTAGCCTTTCCTCTCACTTAATTTCATTCCTGTCATTCAGGGACCTGAACTTTTGGCTTTCCCCAAAATTTCTAAGAAAAAAGGGTTTTATTCCATTGTGCTCAGTTACAGTACTGGTAATCTTAAATTCATCAAACCCTGAAGTTTGTCATGTGTGTAGTGCCGAGTACTCTTTTCTTGTTTAGTTTGTCAGTTTATTGAAAGATTTGAAGAATCTTTTTATCAACGTGGAAGAGATAGTTGAATGCAGTGTTAGCAGGTCATTTGTTCTTCTGATCTTGGTTTTGTTGTGAAACTGTTAAAAGAAAAGCCACCTGTTGTATGTAAATGGTAGTCCGTAAGTTAAAATTCAGCTTGTGCAGTGTTCAGAAAACTTGTTAAAGTAAATGGAAGAAAGTTCAAAACTGGTGGAAACTGCTAGATTTTTCTGTCTTCAATGACTATATTTGTGAGAGAGATCACATGCTTTTTGGTGAAATGTTGAGGCCTTAGTTGCCCTTTGAAGCTCAGAAAAAATATTTAAACCAGCAGTTGCTGAAGCAAACCACACGGACTCGTTACAGCTCAAACTTCCTGTGTTGTCTTTGGCAGTTTCAAACAGTTCTGAATGGTCACTTTACAGAAGAGACAAGGATTTTCTGAAAATATCTGTTTATAATTACATTCTTTGTAGTGATTAGGAAACTCTTTTCTTTTTATAGATTTAATTCCTGAAAGTGCGGTTGTTGTCTGTCCCTCAAAGAATTTGTCAAAGGAGGTAAACAAAGAAAATCAAAAGCCAGTTAGCATGTCTGATGAACACTGTGAGATGGAGTCCCATCTGAGTATCTCTTCAGATGAAATAGAAGAAGGAGAAATCATAAGTAGTGATGAAGAGGAAGAAAAAGCTAAACCAGAAAGAGGCTCTGAAAATACAAAAAAGTCAAGACCAAAAGCTTCTCCTGAGACACGGAATTTGACCAGCAGTCCACAAAATCAAAAGAGCAAAGCAGTGCGTTGCAATGAAGATAATGGAAAATTTGTTTCTGTGAAAGTAAGTACAAAGAAGAACAGAGAGAGGCATAAAAATCAGACTTTCAGATCTTCGAAGGATATGAAGAAAAATAAAACTGTAAGCATTGCTTGTCTTGAAAAAATAGTACATGTTATTGTTGAACCTTCAAATATACAAGAAATCATGCAGATGTTAAGAGCTATACGAAAACAGATGAGGAAAAGTTATATGAAGTTCAAGGTACAGTTCCCAGTTCAGCATTTTCACAGAATTATAGAATCCGGTATCATAAATTTTACATCATTAATAAAATACTTGAACTTTTCTAAGATGTCTACATTAGGTGAGACATTAAAATTGAATATCTGTGATATTGTAGAGTCCAAACTGAAGCAAGTTAAAAAGAATGCAATAGTGGACCGTCTCTTTGAACAGCAAGTATCAGATATGAAAAAACAGTTGTGGAAATTTGTAGATGAACAGCTTGATTACTTATTTGAAAAGATAAGGAGGATTATCATAAAACTATGTGATGTGAGACATGTGGGAAATGAGAGTGAGGAAAGGAAGTTTGAAAGAGTGGGAAAACAAAAACACAAGATCAGTCATAAAAATGATATGCAAAGATCCAGAAAAAAGTCTCTGAAAGTCCAATCTCAAAAGCCTGAAGAATATATCCTTTCAACGGATTATCAACGAACTAAGTGTCACCATGAGAAAAATAAAACAGATATGCCAAAACTTGCCTTTACAAAATGTCTCAACTCCATTGATAACACAAGGAATTCCCAAACCAAAGTGCACCTCTCTAAAGAGAATAATTTGCAAGGTGCTCTCACTCCATTGAAGGGTGTGAAATATGAAAAGGAAGGATTGCAGCTATCCACAGATGCTAACAAGACTGATCTTAGTTACGAGCTTCTCACAGAACAACAAGCATCCAGTCTTACATTTAATCTTGTAAGTGATGCTCAAATGGGTGAAATTTTCAAAAGTTTATTGCAAGGTTCTGATCTGTTGGAAAAAAATGGTGGCAATATTGACAGAAATGAGTGGGAATTCAGGACTCCAGAAAAACAGTTTTTAGATGGTCATAAATGTAGAAGTAATGTTGCTGAACTGGTGCAAGAGATTGCTCCAAAGGAGGCTTGTGTGGAATCTCAACCAGTAGAGGATATTAAGTGGCCTGTTGTTTCACCTGTAAGAGCTCCCTCTTTAACATCTAGACTTCAGATGTCTGTTGATCCTGATGTACTAGATGAAAGCTGTATGTTTGAGGTTCCTACAAATGCAGCTTCATGCAAAGAAGACGAATGTAATTTACAAAAGAATAAGTCATTTGTTTCTTCAATCCTCCTTGAAGATTTGGCTGTTTCCTTAACTATTCCATCACCTTTGAAATCAGATTCTCACCTCAGCTTCCTAAAACCTGAGAATAATTCTAGCTCAACTCCCGAGGGTGTTCTCAGTGCACATTACAGTGAAGATGCACTTCTGGAAGAGGAGGATGCCACTGAACAAGACATTCACTTGGCTTTAGAATCTGATAACTCGAGCAGTAAATCGAGTTGTTCATCATCGTGGACGAGTCGGCCTGTTGCTCCTGGTTTTCAGTGTCGCCCCAGCCTACCAATGCAAGCAGTAATCATGGAGAAATCTAATGATCATTTTATTGTAAAGATCAGACGTGCAGTGCCATCTATCTCGCCAGCATCTGATCGGGTGGTTTCAGTGAAGGAGGTACGGGCATCTTCAACCAAGATTGAAAAACAAGAAGTAAGAAGTGGGGAAAAAGAAAGGGACAGTCAGAATGCCACAGTAGCTGTTGGGCAAGAAAGTGTCAAACCAGATCTGGTTAAGATGGACCAGTTGCCTCATGTCAGCACTGGACAAGAACAAAACCCTGCCTTACCTCAGCTTCTAAAGGAGTCTCATAGCAGTATTGGAAAGGAGGAAACCACTGAGATGCTGGGACCCTGTAGAACATCTTCAAACACAGAGAGCCATGACACTAAAAGCACAAATGAAGGCTCTGAACAATCTCAGGCACTCAAATTGAAAGTATCTGAAAATGTAAATGAAATGAGTGTTAGATCTCAAGGTCCTTTTCCTTATTCCTGTAGTGTAGAGTCATACATAGACTTAACAGATGATATGGTTAGTGAAACTTCATGTTGTGTGGTGGAGTCCACTAGAGGTAACAGGACTCAGGAAACCTCTACTGGAAACTTGGAAATTAGTATTAAAAATGAACTGGAAGAGTGCTCTGATGCAGTTATAGACTTAACAGAAGACCTTTCCAATGAGACTGTAGCAAGTAAATGTAATCTTGAAACACAATCCACTTCAAATACTGAGGTAGGATGCCAGATAAGTAGAGACGATAAAACTAGTAAAAAAAGGAAAAAAGAGGCTGTCAGAGAGAATTCCAACTCAAAAAGGCAACGAAAAGAAACTGAGTCAGCAGGTGAAGGAAGTGATACAAGCGATGTGAAGCCTGAAGAGGTAAATTCAGCACCTAAACAATGTTCCAGTAAGAAGAATGAATTGCAGCAGCACAAAGACTCTTCTCCTTTGGCTTCATCTGCATCATCACCTAGTCTGTATGCCAAAAACATCATTAAAAAGAAAGGAGAAGTAGTGGTTTCCTGGACGAGGTAATTTATGATTCGATCTGTTTGATTGTTTTAGGGTTTGTTGTTTTGTTGGTTTTTTTTTTTTAAACTATGTGATAAACCAAAAAGTGGGAAGAAAAGGATATTTAGCTAATGGCTGAAGTTATTCAGTAGCTCTGCATCTTTCTGTGGATAATGGAGTGTGAGCTGCCTCTTGTCTGTTCAGGGTGGCTTTATGAGATTGTCATCTCTTAGAGTACCACTAAAAGGTGCCAAAGTCTATTTTATCTTTTTTCTGTAACGGTTGTCCAGGGGAAAATAAATTTAAAAGATGAAAAATGATTTTATGTAATCCTGTTAATGGCCTTTGGACAAGAACAATTTTTAGTTGTTTCTCAGGTAGGTTAAATCAGATTTGCCTTAAAGAAGGTGGCTTCCATATGTCATAACTAATTCCATCACTTACCCAAATCTCCCAAAACAGGATTACTTTTTGGTTTTAGTTTTAAAGCTTATATGCTAAGGTAACCAGACCTACTATATTGCACTGTCTGTAGGTTTTGTTCCCCTGCCCATTTTCTTTCCTGTGCAAGAAGACCAGCCAGGTGTGGTAGGGGCTGGAGGTCTTTGATGTTCCTACAAGGCCTGGAAGCATCAGTGACTGGGTAATGGAGAACAGCTTAAGATTTCTCATGCTGAGAGAAGGCATGAGAGCAAACAGTTTTCTCTTTTGGGGCCTATACTGGTTAATCTGCAGAAGTGTACGAGGCAACCATTCAGCCCCCATATTCCAGTTAGTATGGTGTGGGTGACAAATGAAGTGACTGTATGTGTTGGAGATACCTGCAAAGTTATTGTGGTTTATTCTTATCCTCAAGAAACTATAGTTAGGTTTTGCTGCTCTTGCTACAACTTGATACAATCATCACTTTAGAAAGGGGCTTCTAAAATTTTCAGCACAGACCTTCCTAAACTATAGTTTGAACTCATGTTCTGTAGTTTGGAAATACTTAGGATTTTATATATGGTGTGTGGTTTGATTTGTTTGTTTGTGTACATGTATATATGTATCAATATTTTAAAAATGCTTTTTTTGCTATAGAAATGATGACAGAGGAATTTTCCTGGGCTGCCAGATACAAATGTTTCTAGGTAGCATCTTAAAAGAAAATAAATTCCTTCATGGAAAAAACTGTAAAAGCTAATATGATTTGTGATATGCAAGCCAATGAGGTAGGAAAATGGTAATAATCTTCTTCTGAAGAATATGGCTGAGTTTTCTGGCTTAGCCTTTGTCCACCTTTGAACGATGCCTAAAAAAAATAAAAATGTTTATTTAAATAAGTAGTCATTATATTTTTTGTTTGAAATGGAGGAATTTCAATAAAGTTTAATAGCATCTGGCAGGTTTCAACCAAAGATGCATAGTAGCTGCTGTGTAATAACTCTGTCTGTATCCGTCTTACATATACCTAAATTCATTAATGAGACAGACAGCAAACTGGTGACACATTTAAAAACAGAATCCTGGTCCTTTATGCTCATGTGAACATGTGCTCTGAGTATATTTGTTATACTAAGCCTCCTACAGAAGTCAAATACCTCTCTGTTTAATCTTTGAATGTCAGTGGGCCTTCGGTGACAGTGCTGCCTAGCCACGCAAACTGAGGCAAGTCCACTTAGAACTACTGGCCCCTGTTGAGTTTATGTATTCTTTTCAAGTTTAAATGTCTGCTTTAAAAGCTTAAAACTCTTTTTTGATTACTTTGGTTTTGGACTAACCCTACTGTAATAATCCTGCCCTTCCTAAAAGGGGTAGCATAATCTCCACTAACATTTCTTTGTACTAACTCTCTTAATCTGTGCTGGTAGAGGAGAAGATCCTCCATAAGGTCATTGCTGCTGTTTGAACTCAGGTTCTGTAGTTTGGAAATATTTAGAATTTTATATATGCCTTATGTATTTTTTGTCTGTGTGCATGTACACATATACGTGTATTAATATTTAAAAGTGCATTTTTGCTATAGAAATGATGACCGAGAAATTTTACTGGAATGTCAGAGAAAAGGACCATCAAGCAAAACCTTTGTTTCCTTAGCCACTAGGCTGAACAAAAGCCCAAATCAGGTAGGTGCTATCATTTTTATAATTTATAGGCTATGCTGCTACGTTTATGGTTGCAGTTGAACAAAAAACTTCAGAGATCTACTAATTTTGAGTTATTTTTTTCCTCATGCCTTTTGTTAAGGGGTTCTTGAAAAAAGAATCTTAGATTCTTCTACTCATAACTTACTAAAAATATACAATATAGGGGTATTATGGTCCAGGGATTCTTTAGTACCTGTTTGATTGGTGCCTTGAAACTGCTGTGTCCAGTCATAAGCCAGGGACCACAGGATTGTTTCTGTTGTTGAATCAGCACTTAAAGAAAGGCATTTTGGAGATGCCCCAAAGCCTTTGTACATATCTAGTAAATTAGAAAAAGCTTAAAAATAGCACTGTAAAAAAATACCAGGGATTTGCAGAAAGGACATATTTCATTACTACTTTTTCTTTTACTTTGTAATTAAGAAACTTCAGAAGGCACAGATGTCAAGTTGATGTGTTTTCAGAGGTTTGCATATAACTTTGTACTTTTCTTGAATTGCTGTTTTAATCTCTATCCTACAAATCCAAGAAAGGAGAAACACCCATTTGGCTAAGTTAGGAAATCCTGTGTGCTAAGGATTTGGCTTTTAGGATGTTGTTTTCTATGGTTACAGACTCTTCAAGAGGTTTAGAAGCTGTTGGGGTGGCTGGTTGGATAAAGCAGAGTTATCTGTGCATTTATGTCACTCCTCCCAGTTGGCTATTTGACAAATGATAGATATGCTATAGCAATATGTATATAGCAGTAAGAAATACTAGCTTACAATTGAGCTCTCTATGTAAGCTGTAGCTATGTTCATCAAAAAGATGCTTGACTCTCATTTACAGACCACTTTTGTAAAATTCCAGGTGGGCAGACACCTCATGATGAGCTATAAATAGCAACAGTTGTACCAGAGAGTAGAAATAAACAATAAACTGTGCTTTTGGTGGAGTACAAAATAACATTTTGTCCTTATATTTGAATCTGGCTCCCAGTTATACCTGGCAAAATTCAAGTCTAATTGACTTTGAAGCCCTCATTTTTTTGCCTCCTGTGTTGTAAACCAGTTCCTCCTGTGTTAAAACAGTATTTGGCTCTAGCTGTCTGTGATTCATGTGGAGGCTATTTCAGATGTCAAAAGCACAGGAAGACTTCCTACATTTAATTAACCTGTTGCTGGTGCTCCTAAAATTCTCCTGGTAAAATTTATTGGAAGCAAAAACCAAAATAATGGTTGTCTTAAGAACTTCATGCTGTCAGATCAGTTTGTCTTGGCAGTTAGGGAAATCTGGGGCCATAATGATATGTCGCTTTCTTTGTTCTCCATTAGGTTTCAGAAAGATTCAAGCAGTTAATGAAGCTGTTCAAGAAATCCAAGTGCAAGTAAACTTAACACGAAGTTACTTCATGGTTACAGGGTATAGCTGTTACGAGCAACCATGGACTACAACCACTACATTCATGTAATGGGATTAGTGGGAGGTAACCAGGTCAGAATACCAAGTTTGGTAAATCTGATGCACTGTTAATTGTTTGCTTCCCTGTCCATGTTTCCTCTGAAGTACTTTATCAGAATAACACAGAAGGAACTTTACAAAGAAACTGGCTAAAAAATAATGGGCACGTACAAATGGAGCAGTATCATTTCAAGGGGGTGACATCTCCTGTTGGTTAAATATGTACTATAAATAATGACAAGGATGTGCTGTCAAGTGAAAGTGGTGGCTCGTGCTTAACTTGCTGGAAGTACTGCATGTGGTGACTTTGAACTATGATTTTAAAAAGTAAGCGTGCTTTGGAATCCAGTTGGTATTTCTGGAAAATGACTGGTATGTCACATTGAAACAAATTTTAGGAAGTTAGGCCTTTTTCTTTTAAAGACGGCAGAGCAATGATGATAATGATTCCAAAAGCTGGTTGCATAGTAATTGCATTCTGATGTTAAGGAATAGGTGGTTCTTGCTGCTTTCTCAGCAGCTTGTAGTGGGTTACAAGGAGAGAATCTGGCACTGTGCGTAGGGTTTGTCTTCGATTTTAAGCACGTTATCATCTACAACGAACTGTAGTTAAAAACATTTTGCAGTTCTGATGATATTTTAAAATAATTTCGAACAGTTGGGTTTGGGGTTTTATTTCCCATAAAAAAGGTATTTTTCTTTGCAAAAGGCAAATATGTTTTTGTGTTCCAAATTACATCTGGGAATGGTACTTAATTTAGGTCTTCAACATAATAAGCACTCTATTTTTGTTTAAAAAAAGTAAAAATTGACAAGTGATTTTCCTTTTAAACTTAATTTAGAAACAGACCTTTGCAGTTTTATAAAATGTGACTTTATACTTTCTAACCAGGAGAAACACTTTTTTGTAAAAACAAGCAGTTTCAAAATCTTGTCAACTTGGCATGTTTTGACAGCAATTGTATGTTATCTTTGGGAATTGTTTATTACATTAGAAATTCACTATGTTCTATTTTAAAGAACTCTTATAATTGCTTCCAGTTTTACTAGCACATAGTAAAAGTGTGTATGTATGCATATGTATACACACACTTCTCATTTGCTGCTTTATCCTATATTTCTAAAAAAACTTGGGGTTTTTTTATTTTTTAATTCTCTCTAAGAAACATTCCTGGACATTGCACAGGTTTTGCTGTTCTGAATCTGTTGATGTTTGAGGTTTTATTCTTTATTGAGGATCAAAATTGCTGTCATCTTTAGTCAGTCAGAACATCTGCTGAGTTATTTAGATTTCATTTAAGAGCCCCCTACCAAAGTGCGTTGGCTTTCAACTTGAATTAAATTAGCTTTTTGACAGAATCCAGTGACCGCGGCTTCAGTTTCAACATAATGGTTTTTTGCTCCCTCCCCAACTAAGGACAGAGTTCTCATTCTAATAAAACATCAGATAACTGGTTGGTGATATTGCCACCGACACCTTTGGAGTATTGTAAATGGGACCTATGGAATGGATTGTCATGCTGCCAAACAGTGCATCATCCTCATTTTAGGCAGTGCTCTGGAAACTGTTACAAGGAATGACTTGAGTAGGCGATGATGTCAGTTCTGGCAGCCTTCCATCTTATGTACTTGCTTCTAAAACATTTGCTTTTGATAATCAAGTATCATCTTCCATGCTACACCAGAAGCGCCTAGTGATTTCAGTGGGTGATTGGTATCCCCTATCCATGCTTGTTCTTAACATTGATGACAGTTGTTTACTTATTGGAGAATTAAACCTAACCGAAGCTGTTCTCACAACTGCCAGTTGGCAGAGTAGCTTTCATGTTTGTGGAAAACCGGACTCTACTGAGTATTTTAACCACATCCTTAGAGATCGAAGTGTGCACAGTACTGAAGGCACTGGGGGAAGTAGCTTCTCTCTATTCAAGCGCTTCCTCTCTGTCTCAAAAAAGCAGGCAGTATTTTATTACAAAGTTGTTTATTCCTTGTCTGTTTATTTACTTTCTTATCTGTACAGGTGATGGGGGAGGCCTGGGTTTGACTGGTTTGGTTCTGACTTGGATTCCTTTTTTTGTAAGTTATGAAAATTTTTTAATGTTCTGTCTGTTGTAATTATGTGTACAGGTTCCTAATGTAAAATATCTGATGGGTGTATATATATATATAAATATATGTATAAAAATAGAGCTTTGTTTAGCCAAAGATGATTTTTTTAACTATATAAAACTCCAGGTTTATTTTGTATAAACTACATAGTTTGCTTACTGTAAGAGTGATGCAAAGAATAAAACTGTAAAATTTACACACCTATACCCTTGTTGAACAAAGGTTGGCTTGGACTGGTTTTGTACTGTTGTTTGTAATTTATTTCTTCAAGAAGAATTTTGATACATATATGCAAAATGTATTGTATGTAAATCTACAGGCTTACTTGTGAAACCTCAGGTAAATGAAAACATCTTATAGAACGGTTGGCTAATGCCTTGACAACTACAAATGCTGTGAAGTAGCATTAAAATGGACTTCGGTTAGTTTGTATAAATGAGTAGCTCTGTTGATATTCCAGCCAATAAACATGGAAGTAAATCAGCTGCTGCTCTGATGCTATTACTGCTCCGAACACATACTGCTTGCTTCTTAGTGGACATGACTGGATCAGAAATCAGGCAATTTAACAAATTGCATAAAACCTTTGAACTACTTAGGAATTAGATCATACAACTTTCCTCTTTTTTTATAGAATCATTGGGTTAGTGTTGAGTGCAGTATTACAAAGGAGAAAGACCTTTTGTATCTAAAGCTTTTCATTGGAAGAGTGTAGCTGGCAGCCCTTTGAGAGGCTTACTCCAATTTCCTACTGAAGAATAGGTCTGCTTCTATCCACCACACATATTCCTACAGGATTCAGATTAAAAGCTGTTAGTGGACATGAGTATTGGAAAACTTTCTAGAGTGGGAATTCAAGGAGCAGGGTTTATGGAGATGTGCATGATAGTGAAATTGTAAAGCATTGGGTATTGATTTTTGAGGGATTCTCTCAGAGACATAGCCTGTTGCCAGCTGTCTACATAAAATAGTTGACTGGACTAAAGGCATTTCTCTTCAGTGGCAATGCAGCAACCCATAGCTATTTCCATTAAGTCTTTCCTCTAATTGTCTTCACTCTAAAACCAGCTGCAGAATAGTCTCTAGCAATTTGTCTTCATGCAGGGAGGCAGCAGTAATAAAGCATGCCATGAACAGATTTCAGGACTTCTTGGAAGAATCAGTCAAGAGGCATTGCAGGAGCAAAATTGGCTTTGATGGGAAAGATGGATAAAATTTTGGTGATGGCTCATGCATACATCGTCTCCCATCAGAGTTTGACAGTACAATGCTGTACCACCAAAAACAACCCCATCTCAGTCTTTAGGAAGAAGAGCCTGAAGTGGAAGTCAGTTACAACCTTATGGGGTGGAAGAAAAGGGCCAAAAGATCTGGATCAGAAAATAAAAAAAAGAAAAAACATATTTGGGGTTTCCATAAAATTTAAGCCTAGGCAGGGCTAGGCAGCAGAAGCTGTCATTATCAGAACCTCAGCTCCAGTGGCCCCGATTTCTCACAAAAACCGATTTTGGTATCTCGCCTTTTTTAAACCTTGTTTCTCAGAGATACCAATTCTGAAGGGACTTGAGGTGGCTCTTTAACCCAGCTGAAAAAAAGGTAACTGTGCCAAAAGTCTGTGTTTCTATCTGAAGACTTGAGTCTCAGTTCCTGTGGCCTCCTTTTCAAAGACTCAGTGTAACACATCCTAAATTAACTCACCAGGCAACAGAGTATGAAATCGGACATGACCGATCGATCCTTGGGCATTGATTCAAAGCAAAACTAATGGAATGTAAAGAAAATGTAAGAATCTATCGTGCTGTAAAGGCTGCCTATTTAGCCAGTTTGTAAAATAAAATGTCATTTGAGAGCTGGGTGGAGGTGTAATATTTGAAGAACCAACTAAAACAAGGCATGGGGACATTGCAAACTACTGCTGAACAGCTTGAGCCTTGAGGGAATGGCTTTGTTAGATGCCACTGACTAAAATAATTGCATGATAATTTTGGCTAGAGGCACCATCCTATCATCTGATGATTTTCAAACCGTGCATGGGTAGTTTAGGCTGAGTTATCCAGCTACAAAGATCCGAGAAGTCTGCTCAGCATACCACGTCTATGTTTTGGCTCTTGGGGAAAAAACGCATGTCCTAGGAACATTCCACTGTCGGAGGAAGGTCTCTGAGCTACAGTAATCTGCAGCACTGAGTGCTGCTTCTGCAATGCTCTAAGACAGATTAACCAAGGGCTTTCTCGTAAGGTAAGTGGCAGAAAAATAATTCTTCCCAGGACAGTATGAAGCAGGCTGGTGCCTGTCAGACTTGAAGCAATGCAAATTAAATCCAGGATTATTTGCATTTTAGCATTTACCTTTCTGTGACCAGAAATTTAAGTTTTAACTCTGTTTTTTCAAACCTGGCATAAATTCAGGATAGAAGTAATTTGAACAGTGGCAAATAATCAAATTAACTTTAAAATAAAGAAGTAACAAAAACAAGAAATAAAGAAACTTCTTCCAAGAGAAACAGTAGATTTTCACCTGGTTCTGATTGCCTCCATGCATTTTTACTGTTTGAAATAACTATATAAAAATAGTTGGACAGACACAGAGCTAGTCAGTATAATGAGAAATGTCTTGAGTATGTACTATCTACACTAAAAATGGTATATTTTTAGTATACTAGAATTTGTAGTCTACTAGTAGACAGGAAATAATGATGTAATTGATATTTGAGATTACTTTCTTACAGTAAACAGCAATTACTCTGTCACATAGAATTCAAATAAGACCAGGGAAGGGGAAGATGGAAAAATTGGCTACATAGCACATTGCTATGACAAGGTTGTAAACAAGTTTCGGCTGATTTCTGAGAAACTCTGGCTCTTTTGGCTCTAGGCTGGCTATTTCAGTTTAGACACAACATTCACCATGTCAATATTTATACTGTGGTTCTACCAGTGTGGATTTGAGGGAAAGTGTCTTAGAGAGTGAATCAAACCACTCTAACCATTACTTTTCCCTGTCAGCTGTTACAAAGGAAAACGGAGGATAGAATTGCTTAAATACTAGTAGAAGCAGCTTAAAAAACAAAGCACCTGTAGAGCCAGAGTGATATGTTTATCCTCCTCTTCTTGTCCTCTCATTACCCCAGATGGTCATAAGCATTTTCTGTAACAGAATGGGAAGTGATAATTCCTACTACTAGAGGAACAATAGCATTTCATCTCTGGGATTAAAGCATGGCTCCTTTTCCATTTTTTCCTGCATTTACATTTTTCCATTTCACTTGGGTTTGTTTTTGATTTGTTTTGTTTTTATTGGTGTCCTGGTTCAGCAGTAGCAGTCATTTTTTCTACTTCTTAGTAGCTGGTGCAGTGCTGTGTTTTTGACTTTCGGCCTGGGGATAATACTGATAAAACCGATGTTTTCAGTTGCTGGTCAGAATATTTACTCTGACCAAGGACTTTGTGAGTCTCATGCTCTGCCAGGGAGGAGGGGAAGCCAGGAGGAAGCGGAGACAGGACACCCGACCCAAACTAGCCAAAGAGGTATTCCATACCACAGCACGTCATGCCCAGGATGTAGAACTGAGAGTTCCCGGAAGGTCTAGATCACTGCTGGGTGAGGGCGAGGTACCGGTGGGTGAGGTGTTGTATTCTCTTCCCTTGTTATTTCTCTTATCATTATTGGTGGTAGCAGTAGTGATTTGTCTTGTACCTTAGTTATTAAACTGTTCTTATCTCAACCCGTGGGAGTTGCATTCTTTTGATTCTCCTCCCCGTCCCTCCAGAAGCGGGGGGAAGAAAGGGTAGGGGGGGGAAAGTAGACTGTGTGGTTCTGATTTACGGCCTGGGCTTAAACCACGACAGTTGGAGTCTATCAATTTCAGCGAGGGACCAGCCATTTGCAAAGCAGCCAATATGGCCAAAGCTCCTTGGTTAACTGATGTGTTGCCATCAAAAGTGGCACAAAGCAATCAGTGTCACCCATGTACTTGGCGTCTTGAGTACTCTGGCTTTGGGAGTTTGCTGTTTGGCAACCTCTACGTCTTGCTTTACTGAAGGTGAACTATTCTGTCAGCACTTCCAAGCTTGGAAAATCACGTTCAGCATTGTTAGCGTGAGATGTAATGTTTTCCAGCAAACATTTCAGCATATGAACATCTTTGCACTCATCCAAACCTATGACATTGGAACAATTTGATTTCTGCTCTCAATAAAATTCATAGTAGGTCAGAAGAAAGTTCTCACACTGATCTTTAAAAATTAGGAAAATTGACTACCATAGTTGCAGCTGACTTCTTTTTTTCATGTATCTTATTTCAATGGTACACAGGGGAGGAAAGGAGTGAGAAAAAAAGATGCTCCAGGTGCATCAGAGCACCTAGGGAATTGCTTCGCTAGCTAGGTTTCCTTAGCCAGTTCCCTGTGTCAAAAGGGAAGTTCATTGTGAAAATTCAAATCCCAGATACGTAATAAGAGAGTCTGTAGGATGCCTGTGCAGAGAATAACTGCACTGTTGATTACAACTCACAATCTACTCTCAGTGTGGTTAAACACATCCCGCAGGCAAAATTGTATCACATGGGATGATATCATAAACCTTAATCAAGCTATATTGATATATGATATGGTGATATCACCCAGCTGTACTGGCAATTAAAACTGTGCAAAATTTTGGGTGCTGCAGCCAGCCACTCTCAACAAAACCTTAGAAAGTGCTTTTCACTAATGGCTTAGTGGAATTTGGGAAGTTTTGAAAGTACAGTAGCAGAAAAAAAATCAAGTGCAAACCCTAATACACCCTGGTCCTGGTAGACAGCAGGATGACCATGAGCCAGCACTGTGCCTTTGTGGCCAGGAAGGCCAATGGCATCCTGGGGTGTATTAGAAGGGGGGTGGTCAGTAGGTGAAGACAGGTTCTCCTTCCCCTCCAGTCTGCCCTGATGTGACCACATCTGGAATATTGTGTCCAGTTCTGGTCCCCTCAGTTCAAGAAGGACAGGAACCTGCTGGAGAGAGTCCAGCGCAGGGCAACTAAGATGATTAAGGGAGTGGAGCATCTCCCTTATGAGGAAAGGCTGAGGGAGCTGGGTCTCTATAGTTTGGAAAAGAGGAGACTGAAGGGTGACCTCCGTAACGTTTATAAATATATAAAGGGGGAGTGTCACGAGGATGGAGCCAGGCTCTTCTCGGTGACAACCAATGGTAAGACAAGGGGTAGTGGGCTCAAACTGGAACACAAGAGGTTCCACTTAAACTTGAGAAGAAACTTCTTCTCAGTGAGGGTGACAGAACACTGGAACAGGCTGCCCAGGGAGGTTGTGGAGTCTCCTTCTCTGGAGACATTCAAAACCCACCTGGACGCCTTCCTGTGTAACCTTATCTAGGTGTTCCTGCTCCGGCAGAGGGGATTGGACTAGATGATCTTTTGAGGTCCCTTCCAATTCCTAATATTCTGTGATTCTGTGATTCTAAGGTAGATATGATCCCAGTTGCTTCAATATTTTATTACCATGTTAGCAGAAAATATTCTAGGGACACAATACTGAATGTGCAGTGTATTCATAAATAGACAAATACCTCACATTTCAATCCCCTACATTACCTGAAACTCCCATATAGTTTCCAGAGAAGCAACTTGGAAATCAAGTGTCTGGCAACAGCATCTGGCAGCAGAAGGTAGATCAATTTGCTGATGAATCAAAATGATTCTGGGAAAGTGGTAGTTAAAAAGATCATCCAACAGCCACAGCTAAAAAAGTCCACATCACTCCATTGTGTAATCCCTGATTTATTTATCTCATATGTTAAAATTTATAATCAAGACAAAGTCTTGGTGATTCAATAAGACTTTAAATGCATAAAATTAAAGCCATTAATCCTAGAAGCACTCTTACTTTATTAATATTGTGCTAGAACTGAGACTATACATGTACAGCTATGTGTAAATTAACTATCTATTTGTAGTTTTAGGAATCCAAGCAAGAAACCTGTGGTTTGTTACCCTGGTAGAGGGGAAAATATTGGATGGATGGCACTAATAATACTACTGCCTTGGGGTACAGAATGAAACAGTTTTCTCTCACAGTTATAGGTTACTTCTCAAAACTTTTTCAAACAATTTATCGAAGCCATGAGCATTATACATAATGGCAAAACTAAGGCAAAGCCATAGTGGAATGGTGTGGGTGTAGAATTAAATTGCAGCTGGTAAAGGGTTTGCAAAGTGAGAAAAATTGTCTTCTTTCCTAGTGGGAAGAAAATAGTGTAAAACTGTAGGCAGATACAAAGTACTGTGGTTTACAGCTGAAATCAATCGCTTTCATGCTTAGAATAATCTCATGTTTGCATTTTTCATGGGTAATCGTGAAGTCTGCCTTCAGTTAAAGACCTGGTAAGTAGAAAATAATGAAGAACTTCTAAGAGCTCTCCTGCTATGAGAAGAATATATATGAAAGGTGATTATTTATACAAAACAAAAAAACCCTAAACAAAACAAATAAAAACCAAACCCAACCTCCCCCCCAACCCCCCAAAAAACCAAAACCAACCACTAAAAAGGGACATTTCATGGGAAATCCACTATTGCATTAAAGTAACATATATTTTTTTGCATTCAGAGATGAACTTGTGACCATGGGCGACTGGAACCTGTTGGGCAGCATCCTTGAAGAAGTGCACATCCACTCTACCATAGTTGGCAAAATCTGGCTCACAATCCTGTTCATATTCCGGATGCTGGTGCTGGGTGTGGCTGCTGAAGATGTCTGGGATGATGAGCAGTCTGAGTTCATCTGCAACACAGAGCAACCTGGCTGCAACAATATCTGTTATGACCAGGCCTTCCCCATCTCTTTGATCAGATACTGGGTACTGCAGATCATATTTGTCTCTTCTCCATCACTTGTTTACATGGGCCATGCACTCTACAGGTTAAGGGCTCTCGAGAAAGAGCGACAGAAGAAGAAAGCTCACCTGCGGGCTCAGCTAGAAGACCTGGAGACCATGCCCGAGGAGCACAGGAGAGTGGAGAGAGAACTGCGTAAGCTGGAGGAACAGAAGAAAGTGAATAAGGCACCCCTGAGAGGGTCCCTGCTGCGCACCTATGTCCTACATATCCTGACCCGATCTGTGGTTGAAGTGGGCTTTATGATAGGTCAGTATCTTTTATATGGGTTTCACATGCCCCCCCTTTACAAATGCACTCGGTCCCCTTGCCCTAACACAGTGGATTGTTTTGTGTCCCGACCAACAGAGAAGACCATCTTCATGGTCTTCATGAACAGCATTGCTGCTGTTTCCTTGTTCCTCAACCTCCTAGAAATCGCCCATCTGGGCCTCAAGAAGATCAAGAAGAGCCTCTACTGGCGTCCGCCGCGACTGGAGGAGGAGGCCAGCCTCTACAACTCCAAGAAGAGCTCCGTGGTGCCGCCAGCCTGTCCGGCCAGCGAAGCCTCTCCGCCGCGGCCCGCCACAGCCCCGCCGCCCCCCAGCGCTCCCGCTACTGCCGCTCTCGCGGGGCAGCAGGATGTTCAGCCCGGCCGCCAGCACCGCGGAGAGCTCCGCGGCGCCCCGCCGACCCGCCGCCGGCACAGCGCGGGGCAGCACCACGGACAGCAGCCACCGCCCTCCTCCAGCAGCGACGAGGCGTCGCGGGCACCCAGCGCGGCGGCTGTAGCCCGCCGGGCGCCCCGCAGGCACAGCCGGGGCAGCGGCTGCCGCGACCGCGATGAGGAGCGCGGAGAATCCCCGGACAGCGGGCACTGCCCGGGCACCCGCAACTCCAGCTTCCTCTCCCGCGTCCTCACAGGGAGCCGGGCAGGCAGCGACAGCGAGAGCGCCGCCTCCTGTGGAGACCCCAGCCCCGGCTCCGGCTCGGGTTCCAGCTCGGAGGGGAAGCGCCGGGAGGAGGACAGCCCGACCAGCAGCCCGCCGCCGGCCACCGCCATGGGCCGCCGTGTATCGATGGCAAGTAGCGCCCCGCGGCCGAAGGGGAAGCCCACGGGATGGGGCGGCGGCGGATCCTGGGCCGGGGCGAGCGCTCCTGGCTCCCTGTCCGGGCCCCGAGGAGGAGGGGGAGAGCCAGGGGGCAGGGAGGCTTGGGCAGCACTTCCGACCCTAACACCACCCTAACACCACGCATCCTCTTGGTCAACCCAAGGTCCCGCGTGTTCTGTCCCCTTCTTTGGTGAGAGCAAAAACATCACTAAGAAGTGATTGAGTCCTGAGAATCATTAAGTCACCGAATCTGAGCTTCTTTATACTCACTACATCATCCCAATCAAATTCTGAGGACAGTCTCAGGGGAAACTTGTCCAGCTCCACTGACACTGAGAGAAAGAGGATCCTTGAGTACAGTGAGTGGTTAGAAGCAGAAGGCGCTCTTACGCATTGCTTATCAAAAAACTGTTCATTGGTTCCAGTTTTCACGGAGTTACAGTTTACACAGTATATAGTCAGCATAAGTCATGTTAAATTGTCGCTTCAGATGCAATTTAATCACTTTTTATGCCAGTGTCTCTAATACAGGGAGAGGGCTTAGAGTCCAATCTGTCTGATCTGCTGGGTTTTGATACTCAGCTGAGAAGGCTCTTTAAAAAGGTGAAATGTAAAAAGTTATTCAAGTAAGACAGAATTCCAGTAGCACCCTACCGAGAGCTCGCAGAAGTTGCCTGGCAGCTTTTACTCTTTAATGACAACGATGGTATCTTCCAGGGGAGATCTTGCAGAGAGATATAAGCTGTTCGCAAAGCAGTGTCATTACTCTTGAAACTAACACTCTTCTGGCATGCTGCCTTTGCGGATCATGATGTATGGGACTGCTGCTAGCATTTTAAAATTACTCAAGTGGGTATGCTCCCTGTTGCTACCTGCTTACAGCACATGATATTTTAAAGTAAAGGTGCTTCTATATACAACAAGGTCAAAATTTTGGCAAATTCACTTTACTGATAGCATTGCTATGACGCTTCATGAATAACAATTTCAATACACAAATATGCTGGTGCATCACAACAATATTGATTCTGGGCATTGAAACATTTATATCCTTCCAGTCTTTACTTCTTAAATTCCACATTATATTTTGGTTGTAAAAAGCACTCAGCATTGGTTTGATCTGTTTTAATTTGACTTCCAGGAGACAATCATCATGTGTTCAGATAAAAGAAAATATGTATGATTAGATCTATCTGCACGACAGGAGCATTCAAAAATTAGTGATTCTATAAAAAAAAAAAAAAAGTACTTAAAAGGACTTGTATTTAAAAGGTTTCAACTGAAGCATATAAAAATTGTTATCTACTGCCATGCCTGATCAATACTGACTTGCAACATTAATGCAGAGAAAGGACAGATTCTTTTTCACATAATAATGAATCCACATGCACAAACATTTTCTGAACAGCCAAAATATCTGTTCTAACCTGGGTCTCACTAGTCTAACCTGCATAGCCAAATGGAGAAAAATCGCAGTGGAATTGATACTGTTCTTCAATTTTCTTTGATAACTTTCCCAAACTATCATCTTTAGTTCCTTGCTGGTTTGAATGTTTTCTTTTTCCCTTCTTCCATATCGTTCTGCCAGAACTTGTCTGTAGCATTCCTTGCATTAGCTCAATGAGAGAAGAGCATCAATTCAACATTAAAAATATCACTTTCTATACCTCAACAACCATTCTAGCAACCTTCAAGCAAACACATACCCACACACTGCGCTAAGATAGCAGTACAACTGCAACTGCCTACAGCCATCGTAGCCTTCCTAGCTGAAAGAAAATCTTAAAGCTACACAAAATCAATCCATCTGATACTGCAAGAATATGAATACAGGTCAACCACATCCTGTGAATCATGGCACTGAAAGCACTGAACAGATTTAATAGTACAGCTATGGATGCTTGACTGTCAGACGTCGATGAGATCTTTTTGAGCAATATTACCAATTGCATTTCCACACCAAACACGAGTCTTTAACAGATAAAGAATAATTTTTAGGGACAACTACATGTTCTAAAAGTTACCTCTCATAACAAATTGCAACCTCTTCATCAGACCGTGAAGACTAGGTTGTGGATAGTAGTTGACCAGGTTATGATCAAGGGATTTTTTTCTAATGAAGTACCAAACTGCATCCCTCAGAGAGAACAGGACCTTCTTAGGACTTCCTCTTTGGAGGAAAGGTTACTTTGGACCCTTAAGAGAGAATGCATTCAGTCCTCACTGTAAACCCTCATGAAACAGCTCAATAGGATATTGAATACAAAATGCATGTTTGGCATGAGGATATTTCAACTTTTCAGACTTCAGAGCAGCTGTATATATAACAGAAGAAATGCCCTTTCCATTGGTAGGATTTGTACAGACCAATCATGTTGGCAAACAATACAAACTAACAAACAAAGCTATTTAAAACTTCCTTATCTGGAAGTGGTGGAGGTGAAGAGCCATTTCTTCATTTCATGTTCAGCCGTGGCATAAAACCTTAAAAAATTGTTTGCGCTCTGACAGTTCAGTTTTACACCCAAGCCACTCACTCTTCATACTCTGTTCAGTTTCTTGGTCACTGCATTGTCCAAAGTTACCCGTTATTCCGATTGAGAAGGCAAAATGAAAGAGACAGAAATCTTGAAAAGTTCTTAGGCTAAAGGCTTCTCAAGAAACTCTGATCCATTGGAACAAAAACATCTTTTCCTCGAGCCATTGCTGGTCAAACTTTACATCTATTGGGTTCTGAGGACAGGCCACCAAAATTGGACCTTCACTGCATCAGGGAAAGTACATGGCAAAGCACAGGAGAGAATCACTGCATGGCATGAGCATAATTTCCAGCTCATTTCTATCCACCTAAACACAATGACAAGAGTATTGCTGACAGTACTGGTGAGCTTATCTCAACTTGATGGAGACCTGGGATAAATAATGTTACAAAACTCTACACTAACAGGGGAATTCAGTGTCTGTGTACAGCTGAAAACAGGCTACCTGTAAGGCTCCAAAACCTTGGTACTGAGGAATGCAGTCAGCATGCTTTGAAGTGATAACAATCTGCTCACTGATAACTGTCTTTAGACTAATCATTTCCAAGGCTCATTTAGAGTATACGTCTTAGAGAATATATGGTATCTTATCTTCTAAGAGGTACTGCGGGTACACGCATAGTTCTGCCCTAAGTTTTGCATATCTCTCCATATTTCTGCTTGTATTTAAGTGGGGATACAGCTATGGAGCAAAAGGGCACCTTTTGCATGGTCCTAGGCTGCCAGCCTCCCTTAGGCGAGCAGGCCTTAAATGGCTGCTTTTCACACATGCATCAGTGAAAAGAGCTGCTCTGAATTTAGTATAACTAGAATCACAAATGACAACTGGGAGTTGGATTCTCAAAGGTCTGTAGGAATTATGCTGCTGTCAATAGGTTTCTGCACATAAATGACATAATGAGAAAAAAACTTCACAATTTGCACCAGTCAGGCGCTTGACTGGTGCATAATACATTTCAAAGTCTGATAATATTAATAGGCAGTCAAAGGTCAGTATATAACTAGTACAGATATAATCTGTGCTCTCTTCAAAATAGGCAGGGCCAGGAATTACAGCCTGCAATAGGCATCTAGATCTCAGAGCATTGCACTAAGGGGATTGTCTCATTGAATTATGTGTGCAAGATGGTGTGAAGCCATTGGGACCATCAAATAACTCTTCTTCTCTCTGGGGAGATGAAAATAAGAGATCTGAGCACTCCAACTTAACTATTGGAGAGCGAAGTCACCCTTTGCCAGAATGAAGCAGTCTTCCTTGCCTGCCATTTTCTGCAAATCAAAGGAACGACTGCAGAACACCAGAACGCTCAGCTGAGCATGGCCACAGCTTGGCATTGCATTTTCAGGGTGTTACCATGTCATCACAATTTGGGAGCTCAATGCAAACATTCCTACAAAAGCAGGAGGCTGTGTAGTTTTTCACTGCCAGCTGCGTTTGGACTCTTTTGTTAGCTGTGTCTCTCCCTGCCTTTCTAAAGCAGAGGACTCCAGTTGCATGCTACCTGAGCATGTCCAGCATCAGTCCTTTTTGTTTAGTTTTCTAAATAATCCTAAAGTGTGCTCTAGACCCTGTGAGATCTAACTTGGTTAACTGGGATTGGGAATATTTACAGTAGATTGATAACTCCTCTTATTAAGGCACCGTCTTTCAGATGACTTGGAACCAGGTTATCACATTTGCACCCCAAGCCTAAACCTGCATTGAGAGAACTACTGTGCCAGTCCTCTTGCTAGAGCACCAAGGACATACCAAGAAGATGGGGAGATATAACATTATCTTCATTGAGCCAAGATGATTTCCTGGAATCACGAAACAAAATCGGAAGTCATTAGAAGATTAATAATATTCTTAGCAATATTTTAGCTGAACCCCTCTCCTGGGAAACCAAAATGACTGGATCAAGATTTTCAAAAAGAATTAGTGCATTTTAGGCACTCCAGATTTTTTTAAATTGCATTTCTTTTTTTTTCAAGGAGTGCTGAGTTTTCCTCAGCATTCCTCAATGCATTTCCTCAATGCATTCCTTATTCTTTAGCCCTGTGCTTTCAGTGTAATTTCTTTAAAGCTGTATTTTCTGCCTACAAAGTAATCAATGTGTCTTTAAAAGCAAAGCCCCCTCTTCATGGTGAATGAGTGGGATAAAGCTGATAATGAAGCAGCTAGTGAAGCTGATACCCTCAGCTCACAGAGTCGGACTGAGATGGGGCTGCTGATTTTATTCATTTGCAGAAAAGAAAGTCTCTGGGGCTGAAATCCTGGCTCTGCCAAAGTTGGGGAAATACTAAGATCCACTGGGTCCGGTTTCCCTCACTGCATTGCTCTTTTATTCCTCTGTGGTGTTCAGCTCTTTTTCTACTTCTCAATTCTCCATCCAGCTTGGAGCCTTTTACCCAGTGGGAAAATACTCCACAGTGAGCAGGATATAAAAAAGAGAGCTGCTATGTCAGCCTGAATGCTTGCAGTCTTCTGCAGAACAAGGCATGTTTACTCACCCTTTCAGCAACACTTGAGGAATAATTACCCACTCATTTAACTAGCTGCTCACCCGCTTTCGCTCCTGGGGCTGGGAACAGTTTGATAAGAGTGAATGTACATTGAAATAACAAGCCTGATAACTGTGGAGGAGTTATTTAAACAGCTGAGCTTCACCTATAGGAAAATCTACAGGAGGGGTAAGGGAGTGGTAAGAGCCTGTGTTTCCCTAGGATGTTTGAGAATCTTTGAGGGTATTCACGTTTACACCTGATGGTAACTACTGCTGGTTTTGTACAGTTTTATTCTGGAAACACCTCCTTATACATATATATATACATATACATATATATGTGTATATTCCACAATAGTTGTATTTATTCTGCCCTGGAGCATTTGGGAGAAGCTCATGGTGATGACAGTGAGTGTATGAATTATCCTGCAAAAGCTAGATGGTGACCCCAAAGGTAGGCATTTGCCAGTTGCACAAACAGAGGAACTTTGGGGGTCAGCGGCAGTTGACAGCTAATGAGCCCTCTGAGGATTTGTGCAGCAACAAATGCATAAGCTGGACTTTAGAAAGCTGAACTCGCTTAATTGAATCCATCTTTGTATGGTTTTAAAGCAATCAAAAATATACAAAACCCCTTAAATTGTAAAGCAAGGGCTCTAGGACGTGTCCACTCTTTTCAAGCAAGTTACTGCAGGGAGTTATGTGTTTATGTTGGCTCCCTTCTGCCCACCCTCTCCTTAGCACTGAACAAAGCCTGACAAGGTAAGTATGTTGTCAGCTAAACACCAGATTCACACCTTCCCAACTATGTGTGTGTTGGGGATAATTACAATGGTAACATTTCTTTTTCTCCTCTAAGCCAACTCAGCTTCATGCTTTCTTTCTCTTGTTATCTTTCAGAGCATGCTCCTAGAACTATCATCTATCATGAAAAAGTAATGACATTCGAAGGAGAAGAAATAAACAAAGGGATTGAGCACAAACTGCCTTCAGCAGAGAGATAAACCAGGTTATCTGTTGCTATGTTTCCTTCTCCTGCCACTACAATACTCAATTCATAATACAGTTTCAGAAAGCAACCACTTTATTCCTCCATTTTGTACCAATCCCAGCCATACCAAACCCTGATTGCTGGTGTTCAGGTAGCTCACGCCACAAC
Organism: Psittacula echo; assembly: GCF_963264785.1. Taxonomy (NCBI): domain Eukaryota; kingdom Metazoa; phylum Chordata; class Aves; order Psittaciformes; family Psittacidae; genus Psittacula; species Psittacula echo. The sequence continues at coordinate 69,450,684 of NC_137738.1, read as the reverse complement.
TCAAGATTTTTCTCACGTAGACTGAGCCAGATGTGGTCAGTGTGTGCTGCCACTGCAGAAACAGCCTTGTGTCTTTGGGAGAACGTTTTGGGATGTACAACTTGTTGTGCATGGTAGTAATGTTCATATCAGAAGCCAGCCTGATCCATAGACCTTCAAGGTAGTGGAAGACCCAAAGCAATTACAAGAAAGGGTTAGTTTGATTTGAAGGTAACCTGGAGGGCAGCGTGGCCTCTATCTCCCCAAGCTTCAGCAGCCAGTGAATAAAAGATGGAAGAAACACTCATGGAATCTGAAGGGACAGAGAATTTGAGAGAGATGAAAAACAAACTGAAGAGTATGCTGCTGCTCACCTGCCTGTGCTAATGCAGCCCTCAAGCTCTGATGGACACTTTCCGTGCTAATGTGGCCTCCTCGTAGCTAATACTCTCTGCTTCAAAATTGAAACAGTAAAATGGGGCAATTTATTTTAATTGCAAAATATCTGTGCTTTTCTGCTTGGTGTTCAAGAAGATCTGCAAGCTATCACTTCAGGGTCATGGAAATCTTACTCTCTTCGCTGTCTCATTAGCTCATATAGAGGAACTGAAAGACAAGCAAAGCCCAAAAGACCTCATCTTCAGTTTGCTAAGACAGACTAGCTCTGGAGGGTTGGATTTCTGGGTTGTATGTGGCCCAAGAAAGCAATCTTTCCACTTGTGTATCTGGAAAACAAAGCACCTTCCTCTGACTGTCCCTGACCTTGTTCCTGACCACATGCTTTTGGCTGCTTTTATTTGTCAAGCTTATCATAGCTTGCATTTGCCATCACCTCAACAGCAAGTGATGCTTGGAACAAGCTCGTTCGCTATGCCAGTTTCCCCAAGCATAAAAATCCTCTTTGCCTTGGCAACTTTAAAGCAAGGCTAGCAGAAAGCAGGAAAAACAGTCAAGCATAAAGATTGCATGAGATTACAGCGTTTTTGTTCTGGTGCACATGATTTACATTTATATCCTGCCTCACTGCAAACTCACTGACAGTTTGCGTGTGCATTTGTTTAGTATTTTAAGGCAAAAAAAAAAGGGAAATACTTCAGATGGTGGCCATTAAGCATCAGCAACAACTGATCAGGGATGGAGAAACAGCTTTGCTGAAGTATATTCTCTACTGCCAGGCTATGTGTAGTTGTGGCGGATGCTACATCTTCTGACAGATTTGAGGGGGTGGGAAGCTTTCTTCATATACGCTCAACAGGAAGATTCAGAAAACCGGGTAACTCTGGGAAGTTACATGTTTCAGTTTTGGAACTGAAAAATCGCAGGCAACTTTCACTGCTGCAGATGGAGGAGCTCACAATTCACATCCCAAAGGATGGTGGCCCAGGGCGCGCCATCTAGGGTTTCCCGTCTGGTGATAAAGAAGCGTAAGGACCTCCCTCTAGAGGTTGCCTCCTCCCTGTTCCCCACAGCAGCACCTCAGCAAGTGTGTTGGCCAGGGTAGGACAAGTGGTCATGCCATTCCCCCCTTCCTAGCTCTCCTCCTGCCAGGCTGTTGAGCAGCCTCTTAGGTAGCATCCAACCCAAGGAGTGAGGTGGCTGCCATGTGTTTGGGAGTCCCATGGAGCAAACATCCCCTGCTAGAGCCCACAGCCTGCTTGTGGTAATAGCTCCTAAGGCTATTACAATTTCTTCCTTCTTTTCTGCATCTTCTGCAGTATAACTGATGCCAACGGTCCATAGCCCAAGTTCTTCCTTCAGAGAGCAACTCTACAGTATTTGGGTTACACTCAGAGATTTTCAGCTATATTTTGCTTCTACAGAAACCTCTCAATTTCTCTCAGGTTTTCTGTAAAGGGGAAACACACCCCAACCTCTCCTCTTGCCTCCTGACATCTGCAGAGGCACTTTAGAAGACCAAAAAAAAAGACTTAGCTGAATTGCCTTAAGTCAAGCACTAGGGGAGTGGGTACAAATACAGCTTCTTTGATCTTCCAAAACAACTTGTTTCATCTTTGCAATGAAATACCCTCGGCTGTTCCTGCAGCAGATTAAAGATAACTGAGTCCCTGGATCAAAGGTGAATAGTGAGTTAGCAATGGGACCACGTGAGTGGAGACCTCTTCATCAGTCCAGAGATTCACTGAGCAGTATCAGCCGCATCCAACCTACCCTCCCAAATCTCATCTCCAACCCATGCGTTAACTGAGGACTGCAACATCAATTTCAGAGTCAAGAACAGTCGATTTACAATACATAATGATATGTCTTTATTTCATCAACAGAAATGGTGTCTAGACAAAATTCAGTTAACACTAGCAATTCAAATGAATGAAAAGGGTTGGGTGGTTTTTTTTCATTTTTGTTTTTTTTGCACAATACTGTATTTACAATGAGTAAATGACATTTTAAATTCATTAGTTCATAGCAATGCTTTCTTCCAAAAAGGTAAAAATTCTTAGTAACAGAGAGTAAGCATCAACAGCCACCTCATTTATTTATACAATAAAAATCACAAGAAACCACAGTCACCTAGAAAAAAAATAAAGACAAGCTTAAGAACTAGTACAATAAAATGATGCATTGAATTAAGTTACATTAATCGCATAGAATTTGTGTAAAAAGTATGTAGAAAAAACACCTGATGTAACCTGTTACAGTCATTGACCAGTTATGAGAGGTACAGAGGGTTATACAGGTAGATATGTGTGAAAACTGTCCATACTGTTTGACCTGGGGAGGAAGAGAAGAGGGGTTGCACCCCCTTGCATACACTGATAAAACCCTGTTTTGAATATGGCCTCTGAAGTTTGTAAGGCATATATAAGAGGTGCACTTGTAACCAACTGGTTCTGGAACAAACTCTTAGGGCATCCCCACCCTTGAAATCAAAGGTGATGCTTGGAACTATGAGTAAACCACCACGCATTGAATATCACCAAAGTGTTTAGTATCATTCCTGCTGGTCTGAGGGATCCAGATAGCTTCAGGCAGAGCACAGGCAGTAGCGAGAACAGGACTGAAACCATGCACGTTTCTCTCAGGTACATCACAAAAGCAGGGTAATGCAGGCCTGGGCTGGGGATCCCAGCCCCAGCCCCTCACGTGGGGTAGCTGCTCCCTCCTCTCCCCACGTTCCGAGGGTGGGCCCCTCTGGTCTCAGAGACAAGCCCAGCCGGACACCGCAGTCCCTGCCCGGCTCCCTCCAAACGGAGGCGTCGCTTGGGTTCGTAGCCTGGGCCCATCTCTGCTTCTAAGCAATCAATGAAATCAAACACTGCCAGTTGCCATTTCTATTTTAGGATGCTAGTTTCTTTCTGCATGCCCTTAATTAGGCAAAAGGGACAACAGTGGCACTGCATGAACCACGCAGTGACTTTCGCCTACGGAAAGGGCTCTGCCCACAGTCACTAAAATTCATACAAGAACAGGAGTCATCTAACAGGCTTTTTAGCAGTCGTTTGGTTGGGGTAATGACCTTATAAAAAGGCATTTTTAGCATTCCTTCCTGCCAAAAAGCGATCTTCTTTGCAAAAATGGCAACGTTATCTGCCTAATACCGTAAAATGCATATCAATATTTGACTTCGATATAAATAACACCTATCTTGGTGGAGTGTAGGAAAATACTGTACACTTAGTCTTTGCAAGTAATGCCATTAAAATTTTGAGAGAAAAGGGAATAATTATTCTACAGACCACCAACAATAGATCTTTTAAATATACACACAGTATTTGAACATATGCATATACACATATATTGTATTCTACAGCATCAGATCTGATGCCTGAGTCATGAAATACTCCGGGGAGTATTATAAATATACATACATGTATTCTAAACAGGAAAATACACAAACACACACTGACTAGAATTACAGATGTATGTATACATACATACACATATTATATATATGATGTAAAATTAACTTGGGCTGTGTTGGCAGAGACAAAACTGAAAGGAAGTCAAAATCTGTTGAGAAATTTTCTAGCAGGAAAGAGAGCATAAGCTCTTTATGTTAATAGTTTTAGTTTCACCTCACTTCTGATAAAAATAAACCGCTCCATACTTAGCAGATCCCCTCCTTATGCAAAGCCATCAGCTCCACTGCTCATATTGAGCTAAACCTTCTTTCTCTAGGCAGCCCTAAAATAGAGAGAGACTTTTAAAGTGCTGCAGCCATGGGCTACAACATTCACCCGGAGGCACCTCCAGATGCATCTCAGACCAGAAAAAATAAGGTGAAAGCAGTGCTCTTTGTTGCAATGGTAGAGGACATGAAGTGGAGCAAAACGTGAGCTTCTGGAAACCTGGTGAACATTCACTTTGTCTCACTGCAAAATTCCCTACAGTCTCTATTCCGCAAACCCACCACTCTCTCTCTCCTCAACACCACAGCAGTGGATTACAAGACAGAAGTGAGGATGTGGTGTTGATTCTGGGATTGCAATGCTTCGCCGTGCTTTCTCCTAGTGGATCAGATTCAATTTTATTACAGGATTATAGCGATTCCAGCATGCAGATTTGTTTTATTTATTAGGTAAAGTTACATGTTAAAAAATCTAACTCTATATCTAGGCATTTTAACATCTACTTAAGCGCTCTTTAAAATACAGACTTGACAAAGTGTTGGACTCCAGATTAACAACCACACTATCAGCATTAATAATTTCTCTGGCAGCAGTTAATCCATTTAGCAAAGTTATGTATCTAGTTCCCACTCCTTTTTAAAGAGAAGTAGCAGTTAGCATACTAATCACTGTGGCTTGCCTTTGCAGCACATTTTACTTCCTTGGGAAAAAAAAAACCATAATACAAGGATTAGATCCAAAAATATAGTGCATCTTAAAAGCAGCATATACCCTTAGAAAGACATTTAATAAATTACTTGTACAATATATAAAATAATAGTTTTATACTGCAGCATCAAACTCTGACGCCTGAGTCATCACGTTAGGAAGTCTGTGATATAAATACCGGGATCTCCTGATAACACAGCCAACATTTTTGCTTTTGTTTTGCTTGTTTTCTTTTTTTTTTTTAGATTTTTTTCCTTTTTTTCCCCGCTACCTTTTTGTTCCAGAATCAGCTTGCAATGAGCTTTAATTGTGTTCAAGGCACCCCCAGAGAACGCAGAGAAACAAACACATTATATAGTGTAGTACTCACCTGACAAAGCATAACAAGCCTAAATGAAATGAGGTTTCCTGGCAATACAAGTATAGCAATGGCAAAGGAAAAGGAGGACTAGATACAGACTGGACAAAGTTTCAAGGACTCATACACCCATGAAAGTGGTGCAGTTCCCTCGGGGAGATGGGGTCTCACCATGCCATTCCCAAGCAATGCCCAACAGGACTGATGCTGTCTGACAAAAGCAAAGAGATTCTTACTTAAGATCATGGTGATCACCACTGGCCAAAGTCTTTACAATCGATAAATACTACAGTCAGTTGGGTTTGTTTTCTTTCCAATAGTATTCTTGTCACCAGTTGTTTTGACCCCATGAGACAAGAAGGGTTGGGTATGTGAACTGGCGTCCAAGTCTGAAACTAATTCTCCCAACGTCTTCCTTTAACATTAGCCCAGTAACTGCTTAAAGAGCCGCGTGGTTTAGAATAGCAAAACAACCTCAAAACAAAATAGAAACAAAAACCAACCACCACCACCACCACCAAAAAAACCCCACTGAAAAACCATGATACATGTAAATATAGGAAGCAATGACACAAAACCAGCCACTTCTAATGGGAAAGAATGAAATCAAACATCCAGAAAAGCTCATGGGAGAGGGAAAGAGAGAGAGACGAGAGAAAGGTTGAGGAAGAGACACTTATTTGAGCAGTGGTTTTAAATATCAGTTCCCAAGGTAGAGGAAATCAAGAGACCCAGCACCAGTACAAAGCCAGGTCAAACCTAAGAGCTGCAGCGCAATGGGTTGTGTGGATGGGTTTTTTAAACCGTTGGAATGAGGTCAAGAGTACCAGTTGCACATGAGTTGTTAGTAGAGTAAATCTTCATGTCAGGAAGCAAGTTAAAACTCAGTTTTATACTCATAAAACATTCTATCTATTCATATATATAGGAGGTCACTTAAAAATAAAAAAGGCAACAGAAAAAACATCTTTAAAATACTGTGTCAGTTGACCCTTCCCTCCCACCCGCCCCCAGACCCCCCCCGCCCCCCCCCAAGTAGCTATGACTCTATAATGTGATTCACATTTAGTTTTAAGTTCTAGCTTTCACCATGGTCTCATAGAAACAAAACTTCTCTGCGAAGCACAGAACTGCTTTGCAACGTCAACGAATTCAAAGGAAAAATCAAATCCTGCCCGCACCACCAAGAAGCTTCTCAGTCAGTTACCTGCAAAAGATGGCTGGGAGGGGGTTCAGATATTTTTAGGTTAAGCTCTTTTAAAAAGAAAGGACGACTCCTCCTCCTTTTTCAACTGTGTGAACTAGGAGTTTATGGCATTTGTATATTTTTGAACATTTAAAGGTAAGGATTTTGTACAGTAATGATTAATACTTAAACATAAATATTTTCCTACATTATATACTAGTTTTCCTTTGTACATGCGGGGAAAAAATGTATTTTCAACAAACATGGCACATGCTATATGCACTTCCTCCTCGGTAGCTTGGCTACAATAGTTTGGGTGAAGAGGATAAAAGCAAGACTTTGTGTCGAGTGGGCGACGGTCCATGAGCACAGTCTGAAGATGGAAGAAATGGAGAGAGGGAGCTGATTCCTCCTCCAAGGTCAAGATGCTGATCTACTCAGTGCCTCAAAAAACCACCAGCGCACACCTCTAGTGTAAACGTTAGCACAGAAGACCACATTATCCTTTAGTGCTTCTGAGAAGCTGCTTCCCCACACTTGTTTTGTTTTTAATAGGTGTGAACACTGGTCATTTTTTTTCAGCAAGAACAAACAATATCAGCCAGTAAAGCACATGACAGTTGTTGTCGATAAAGCCACGCAACCTGGCACACGTAAGGCAAAGAATCACAAATTAAAAACTCAGTACACTTAGAATAATGAGAATAATTATTAAAAAAGCATTAGGAAGATGTTTCTCTGTCTACACTGTACATACAGATGTTATGCTTGGAAAGCTGCTGTCTCATACAGTCATAACATGAGTCAACATTGCTTAAGATACAAATCCAATACAGTTACAACTAAGCCAATTCACTGAGTAGTCTCCTTCAAGACAGCACTCTTAGCTGCGGTTTGCGCTGAGGGCAATGCTGAAGGACGAGAGGATCCTGAAACACAAGAGTTTGATGGGCAAGTGACCAAATCAGGTGTTGGCAGATGTATGTTTTGCTCTTGGAGGAGACAGTGCTAACTTGACTTCTGAAAGGAAACCAAAGTCAACAACTAAGGGTCTGGTCCTGCAACTACGCCTACCCAGGCAGGATTACTGACTTCACCAGACCCACCTCTGCAGCTCGGGTCTGGTGAGCAAAACAGGTAACATCTGAGGACAGCTGAGGTGAGGCTCTGGGGACTAGCCGGAGCAGCAGTTGCTTCCATGAGTAAAGGATGTAGAGCGGGGCTGGAGAAAAAGCCCCCTCCAAGTGTATTGATGTGATCTCTTTTTGCTTTACTTCGTGGAACGTATGATGAACTGATCCAGTTGTCAAATACTTTTTTCTCTAAAGAGTGAAATATACCTTCCCCTATAAGATTCCAAAAGCATCATTAACAGCACTTAAACTTGGTTTGTGAAACAGAAAGAAGTCTGAATATAAAAATAATTCAAGCAGATTCTCTTTACAAATTGTATAGTGAATTCAGTATTTGGCAAGACTGTTTTGACTACATAATGAGCTCCTGAGTGTTTGTCTATTAGCTAAAACTTTCCTATTTTCTTTAAGCCATAAAGCAAAGAAAACCATATACTCAAGTTATACTGAAGTCACGACTTCATTTATGAAAAGAGGTTTGACCAGAAACTCAGTGCAAGTGGCAAAGTTGACCATTACTGTACAGTATCTGCAAGAAAATAAAATAACTCCACATTGCTCAAGTGGCACGAAATGGCTGTGCCAAAAAAACTGTCTATAATAAAATCTCAAATAAGTTTCCAACATTAAAATTTTATAAATAAGTACAAATCGAATGATATTGCTGAACTGTGAACTGAGGAAAAAATTATCGTGTAACAAGTTACCAAACTAGTTCTAGCATCGAAGACAAAAAGGAATGTTGGAACTTGTTTATACAATAGAAACGAAAGCTTCCAGTTTGTAGGATGAGAAAAATTGAGGCATGCAGGGACTTTTGCATATGGATATATATATTTTATATATATTATATATAATATGTACAGTTTAGCTATAAAACTTTGATGTGTAAAGAAGCTGTCTTCAATGAAAAATTGAACATTCAGAGGAAATTCCTGAGTTAGGGTTTTGTGACATGGGCCACTGAGAAAAAAGCTGCGGTTGGGTCCTCAGAGGTGTTATGTCCATCCCTGTTAAGATTGAAATCAACATACTAAGACAGTGTTGCCACTGCTTCGTTCCCTGCCTGAGCAAGGGATAGCACCATTGTGAAGAGAACTCCTGCTTGTAGAGAGGAGGGAATACTTAAAAACAGTATTGCTGCTAAGACCACTGTAGTGTGCACCAAATACGTTCTTCTAGACAACAAATGAACACTGCCACTGGCTGACTGAAGAACACCTGACCAGGTGTAACGTTAAGGTTACAAGTCACTAGGTGTAATCTTTCCTAGGTTGTTCATCTGTTGTACATTTATCAGTCATTTCCTGACAGAAGTCTACTGTGACCGTCTGGCTGCTCTGCTCTGCTGGAAGCTCTCTCTCGGGGTAAGTACCTGTGTCGGCTCCATCCAACCCCCCGCTGGCAGAACAATTCTCCGAGATGTTGTTGGGCAGCCAGGGTGCTCCCAGTTGCACCGAGCTTTGCTCCGAGCAGCACTGCATGCTTTCCCCAATGCACTGGGAGGTCACCAGGCTCTGCTCCACGCCAGCTGGGGAGGGGCTGATGGTGGTTGCTGGCTGTAGATCCATGGGTCTGAGAACGGGGCAGTATCGGTGGAGAGCTTGGATCTGTTCTGGGCTCTGCATATCTCTACACACTTCTTGGGACAGACATGAGAAGTTGTCTAACAATTCTCCCATGCTTGCTTTCAGTTGGTTCCTTTCTGAGAGCAATTTCTCCTTCTCACACACCTGAAAAAGAAAGAACGTATCTTAGGTTGAGGAAGGACCATCCACCAGCTGCACACTCTAGGCATGTATGCAGCAGTACCCCGGAAGAACACCAACACGTCACAGTTGGTTTGATGGGTAAAGGAAAAGTCACAAAGACATCAGGTATTTGACCACCATGAGGTCTGTGTGGATTACAGCTTCAGAAACATCTGGAGTTAAACATTTGACTTGGAAGAGGATGGAGTTACAAGTTATTCCCAAGAGGTTGTTAGCTCCCTCTGTAGACTAAGGATGCTTGGATGATACAAAAAAACACTCCAAAAGAAACATTTTGATGAAGAAAAGCCATTACCCATCTAAACAGCAAGAAAGCAGGGCTTAGTTCTTGAAGTTAGGATATGTTGCCAGGTCAGTGGTGAGTGCTCACCTCCCTGTACTCAGGAAGCAGATTGGGAGATTTAAGCCCAGAGCCAGACCCAGCCTGGAGTTACACCTCTAAAAACTGGTGTTGACTCAGTGCAGACTGATTGGGATGGTCCTGCTGCATGACTTGCTGTCCCAGGAAGATGGGTATATAGCTCAAAGGAGTAGATGAGATTTTGTAGAATACCAGAGCTATTTCCAGAGCTGAGCTGGCCCCCAAAGCAGCGCAGTTGTGTACCTCACCTAGTAACACCGCTAAACCCAAGCTGCCTCAGCATCTGAGGTGTGAAAACTCCACAACTCAGATCATCCAACTATGGGTGGCTGTTGACAGCTGATAGTATTGCCCTGGGTCTGAAGCCTGCACTAGAAGCACACAGCTGTGCGAATGAGAAAGAGAGCAGTGCACATGAAAAGAACCAACTGCTAAAATATTGATAAATCTATCAAGAAAGCAAAAAATTATAAAAAAATAAACAGATGCTCAAGTACATCTTGAGATAATGAATTATGGAAGAGAATATGCTGTGAGTTCGCAGGGAAAAAAGGAAATGTAAGTGGGTAGATGGATAAGAGGGAAAGCAGGCAAAAAAAATACCTATCAAGCTCAGAGGATACGACCATTACATTCACTGTCTGCTGTGTTAACAAGATGGGTGACTTACAGGAATTAAGTAAAGGGGGAGAAAGAGGTCTTTCATAAAAAAGACCCCACTGAGTGAAAACCCTTTAAACTCCAGTACCACTACACAATTCAGGAGACTGGAAATTAATGGTCACAGAGTGGACAGAAGATGACAAACGAATTTCCAGTGATGACGTGTGAAGTCAAGTGGAGTTTTACTGCTGGCTCTCCTAAGTGGAAAAGTATAGATCTTGAAGCATACTACCTGCTTGGACAGCATGCGTAGGGAGGGAGGGCAGGAGTGCTTGAGAGGCAATGTTAAAGTTGCATGAGTTTAATTTTGCAGCTTTATACTCTTGCACACCTTGTGATTGTCTTTTTTTATGAATGTTCATTTTCAGAATGATGCGCCACCTCCCGTAGAATCCCACAGAGTAGTTTAGGTTGGAAATGACCTTTAAGATCAAGTCCAACCGTTAATCTAACACTGTCAAGTTCACCAATAAACCATGTCCCTCAGTGCCACATCTACACGTCTTTTAAGTACCTACAGGGATGGTGACTCCACCACTTCTGTGGGCAGCCTGTTCCAATGCTTGACAACTCTTTTGGTGAAGACATTTTTCCTAATATCCAATCTAAACTTCCCCTGGTGCAACTTGAGGCCATTTCCTCTTGTCCTATCACTTGTTACTTGGGAGAAGAGACCGACACCCACTTCACTCCATCCTCCTTTCAGGTAGTTGTAGACAGCAATAAGGTCTCCCCTCAGCCTTCTTTTCTCCGGGCTGATCAACCCCATTTCCCTCAGCTGCTCCTCATCAGACTTGTGCTTCAGGCTCTTTGCCAGTTTCATTGCTCATCTTTGGACCTGCTCCAGCACAGGAGCGTATCTCTCTTGTAGTGAGAGGCCCAAAACTGAACACAGTGTTCGAGGTGCAGCCTCACCAGTGCTGAGCACAGGGGTGCAATCCCTTCCCTGGCCCTGCTGGCCACACTATTTCTGATACAGGCCAGGATGCTGTTGGCCTTCTTGGCTGCCTGGGCACAAGCTGGCTCATGTTCAGTGGCTGTCAATCAGCACCCCCAGATCCTTTCCCACCTGGCAGCTTTCCAGCTACTCTTCCCCAGGCCTGTAGTGTGCATGGGGGTGTTGTGGCCCAAGTCCAGGACCCGGCACTTTGCCTTGTTGAACCTCACACAATTGGCCTTGGCCCATTGATCCAACCTGTCCAGATCCCTCTGTGAAGCCTTCCTACCCTCCAGCAGATCAACACTCCTACCCAACTTGGTGTCCTTTGCAAACTTACTGAGGGTGCACTCGATCCCCTCATCCAGATCAGTGATAAAGAAACTAAGCAGAACTGGTCCCAGTACTGAGCCCTGGAGGATACCACTGGTGACTGGCCACCAAGGGAGTTAACTCCATCCACCACCCCTCTTTGGGCCTGGACATCCTGTCAGTTTTTTTACTCAGTGAAGAGTACACCCATCCAAGCCATGAGCAGCCAGCTTCTTCAGGAGAATGCTGTGGGAAACGGTGTCAAAAGCTTTACTAAAGTCTTGGTAGGCAACATTCACAGCATTTCCCTCTTCCACTACTCAGATCACCTTGCCATAGAAGGAGATCAGGTTGGTCAAGCAGGACCTGCCTTTCATGAACTCACGCTGACTGGGCCAGATCACCTGGTTATCATGTATGTGCCATGTGATGGCACTCAAGGTGATTTGTTCATAACCTTCCCTGGCACTGAGGCCAGACTGACAGACCTGTAGTTCCCTGGATCCTCCTTCTGGCCCTTCTTGTAGATGGGCATCATATTTGCTAACCTCTGGTCTGCTTGGACCTCCCAAACAGGTCAAAGTCTGCCCTCTGGAAGTCCAAGGTAGCAGTTCTGCTGATCCCTCTCCTTACTTCCCCTAGAATCAAAAACTCTTCATCATTTTGTGATTGCTATGCCCAAGACAGTCTCCAAGCATCACACCACAGAGTCCCTCTGTTCACAAACAGGTCCAGCAGGTACCTTCCCCAGTTGCCTCACTCACTACATATTGCTACATACTCAAGTCCAGCTTGCTAAATTTACATTTCTTTTGAGGAATTCTGCACCTGAAAGGGGTTTTGGTTCCTGAAATTCAGTAGGGATCAGGAGCACAAGGTCACTCATACACTTTTCATTCATTTCCCTGAGATGTGTGTGTGTGCAGGGGAGAGAAGGGGACTTAAAAATACTATTTTTGCCTATACACAGGGTTGAATATGTTAGACAATAACAGTAATGTCAGAGGACTGCATAAAGCCAAAGAACCCAAATTAATTCTCAAGTAAAGGCTACAGGTGAACCCCCACCTTGCTGCTAGCCCAGCCCTTAAGGGTGGTGCTCTGCTCTGAAGAATAAGAGACATCTCCATCACCAGATCAGCCAATACTGGATCTGCTTCTGACAGCCTGGATGAGGAGTTGCTCTTTCACCCTGCGGAATCTCTGACTCAGCCCACATGCACTGTGGATTATGCTCGATGCAGGAGTATAATCTACAGTGTTGGATTAACAGTTGCTCACTATTTTGTTTACCTTTGATGTTTTGGTTTTTTTTGCATCAGGGGAGCACTACTCCGAACAATGTGTTGATATTAACGTCTGCTTTTTTTTTCCCCCAGGACTTTAGCAGCATGGTATCTAAAGGCTTCACAAGCCTTGATGATTTAAGCCTCCCAACCATCTTATGGGGCTAGCGTCACATCCCTGTTCCAGAGGTGACGCAGACAGGCAGAGGCAGTAAGGGAGTAACCCAAAGTCATGCGGCTTTCTGCTATTTGTGAGGTGATTGTAACTCAGCTTCTTCCAACAGATGCCTCCTTCATGCAACATTTGCTACAGATTGTGCAGAGAATGAAGCATGACAAAGCCTACACTAAAGGCCACTATTATGACAAGAACAAGAAGTACCTAGCTCCCAAGACCCACCATGTTCACCTAAAACAGAGCATGTTTTAAATGCGACAGAGACATTTAAGTCAAAGACTCTAAATAACCTTTAATTTTAACAAACGATGGGTACACAGAGATCTCAGTAAGAAAATCAAGTTAAACTCCTTTTGTTTTATCTATGTGAATGAATTAATTTATTACTCAAATCCTTGGAGGCTGGGTCTAATGCTAGACTCCTATATCTATGCTCCATAATGCAATTAAACTATACAGTCCTGCATGCTGCACGCCCACATTTCTCACAGCAGCTGAACTGGGGCTATTACATTTTTTTTGATGTTTCAGAAAGCGTTTAGGACTTTCAAACAGACGAGGAGGTTCTAACCCATGTTGAAGTTCCAGTGTTGCATCTCTCCTGCTGAGTGACACCCATGTAGGCATTTCTTTCCCCATGACCCTTGCCTTGAGCCTTCTTTTTTGTTCTGTACCATCTTGCTTTCTCAATGGGCAAGGGATGACAGGGGAAGAGGAGCAGGGCCCTCAGACCACAGGGGCATAGTCACAAAAGAAGGGAGTTTTATCAGATTAGGTTCCTATAGCTAAGATGTCTACATCTGACATGGCTCTCCAGGTGATCTTATTTAGCAGTGGAGAGGAACAGGCAGTTCTGGGCTGCATGTCACCTCCCCTGCAGCACCGGATGAGACAAATAAAACCTGTCATTTCTCTTCACTGGCTATAAAGGAAACTAGGACAAGTAGCTCCACTGCAAGTGTCTATATTGTAGACATCTCTGTGAAGCCACCCAAACCACACCTGAGGTGTTCATTACTGAAAGAGAGAGGAATTTCCTGAGCAGCCACTTAGCCTTGCTCCAGTCAACTCACTCCTTCAGATTAAAATGTGGTAGCACTCTCCATTGACACCTTGGCACACAGGAGACCTGTCCCCCGATGTGCTCTGGCCAGAGAGCAGAACATGCTTTGCTCCCCTCTCCACAGCAGCCTACTGTGAGAGACAAACACCAATGAGGGTTGGGTTGGTTCAGCTGCCACCTGAACCAGGTACACAGGACATGAAGGCCAGTGCAACATGGAGTGGGAACAGACCTTTTGTGTTAGATGGTCCTTGAATTACGGTGTGTGGGTTTTGGTCCATGCCGCACCAGGAGCATTAGACGGGAAAAGACAGCAGGAGCAAGGAAGAACATACCCTTGCCATCCCACTGACGTACACCAACGGATGCCCACCTGTCTGGATATTCACATTCTTGGCTTTTCAGTTCCCTTTCCATTTCTGCCATTTGCTCAATAAATGAAAAGAACTGAAGAAAAGACATAGCGAGCTGAAATATCCTGAAAACACGGACCTGCCTTCTAGCACACAAAAGAGAAAGAAAATCTCTATGCAGAGATGAATCTGGTCCTGCCACACCACTGTTTGGACCAGATAATCTCTGAAGTTCTCTTCATACCTATCTCTTTTGAGCACTCCACAAATCCATGATGAACAGATTGTTATGGTATTTAGGCACGGAAATGGGGCTTGGATGAGGAAATGCCATTGTGGAGGCACTGTAAGTACTGGGAGTAAGTTAAACTGCAAGAAGGGCGCTGTGATACAGGTTTCCCTCCTTTTCCAACTCATTTGACAATTTATTCTTGAGGTATCAGAATAAAGAGGTATCTAGGCCTCATTCGACTGTGTTTCCTATAAACATTATATACACACATACCAATATATTTTTGTATATTAATTTTTCATACTAGCGGCTCCACTTACTCATGTACAAACTGACTGAACCCACTAAACGCTGGACAGGAATTACTGTGAGAGCCATGCAAGCTGCAGCATGAGGGTGAGTGGAGACACAGCAAGAGCACACAACTCACCAACTTGCGGATTTCACATTCTAGGTTCTGAATACAGTCCAGTTTCCTCTTACGGCAGCGCTGAGCTGCAATTCGGTTCTTGCTGCGCCGGCGGACATCATGGATGAACTCGAGCTGCTCTGAGGTTAACTTGTGCATCTTTATCATCATCTGGAAATCATTCCTTGGAAGATCTGTGATTTGATCAACAGGAAAAGGAAGTTTCACCTAAAACAAACAAATAGAAAACAAGAGGGAAGAGTCATATTTTGATTGCTGAATGCAAGCAGAACAACAGTGAGCGGAAGGGTATGTACCTATGCTGCCAGGCCCTAAATAAACAACACACAAAGTTTTATATTGAGCAGGTTTCTAACACTCCCTTGTGGCACATTGAGGAGGTCCAGCTGGTAAGGATCAGATATAATTGTATGGAAATCAGCAATACAGATTAGTCCCAGGTAAAAACGTCATCATTCTAAAAAGCTCTAACAGATCTCCTTGCATTAAAAGGAGGTTCTGTTCACTAAGAGATGCACCCTTTTGAAAACAGCGAGGTACCTCACTGCTATTAACTTCAAACTAATTTCAATGAACAAGCTATTACCACAGCCGGAAACCTGTCTCTGCATGGCCTCAGAGCAGGACTGCAATTTTGAGTAGGTGTGAGGTTAAAAATGCAACCTGACACCTCAAATGGATGAAAAATACTATATTGCAAATAGGAAAGGTCATCTAATCAACATTTCAACTGAGCAGTACACCATGTAAGAAGAAAGAGTCAGAGGAGTGTGATGTAATTTATCCATACGCATTTTGAGATAAACCAATATTTGCTGACATTCTAATATTTCTGTAGATTGATGAGCACCCAACTTGCATTTCTTGAAAAAAACCCAAACAGTCTAAAACTTCAGTTACTTGCAGTAAACCATTCTTCTCTGGGCCACAAACTGCCATCCGGTTCTAACCTAGGCCATGCAACAGTAGCTCTAGGTTCTGGCCTCAGCAATTCCAGCCACCTTTCCAACTCTTACTGATGATGCATTAAAGCAAAGCAAAGCACAAAACTGCTGACAGCTTGGAGCAATGAACACACACTGCCTCAAAACCTGGAGAATGGTGGATGCACTCAAAGACTTCTGTTAGCTTTCTTACCAGGCCTACCAGCTTGCTCCAATCAAAGTGAGCACCTCTCCCTACAAACCCTCTTCACATCCAAAAAATGTTCCTCGGTGAACTGCTGTGTTTTGTGGTCAAATAAGAATCAATTGACAAGGTAAGGAGATCACAACTGAGTATGACCCCTTCTTTTTCTGAGTCATACCCATACTGCCCAAAAGATGGCAGTAAATATTTACATTTCTGTCCAGATTTAGTACAATCCAATCTCTCAAACAAGAATACTGTTCGGCATGCAGGCTACCAAAGAAGATACAACGTAAGTTGCTTCAGCCAAGCAAAAGATACGGGTTGAAAAGGTTTATTTTTCTATTTAAAACATGGTTATTGTCTTTAAATAATGCACTTTATCTGGAGATAAAGAAAATAACAGCATAGATTAGAAATAAGTTATTTTCACTGGAGAGCTGAGTTTGTTTATGCAGAACAGTTTGCTGAGGACACATTTGCTTTTGGACACATTTGCTGAGGACACATTTGTTTATGCAGAACAGTTTGCTGAGGACACAACACACAGCAGTGGCCTCTGGCACCGAGAGTTATAGACCCTTGCTGGGCACCTGGACCTGCCGATATCCAGCTCCTTGCCTTACTCATAACCTTGTGTTTTCTTGCACTCTTCTATCACTGCTCCACGCATCATGGAATCCATTACATGGGCCATGTAAAATTCAGTACATCCTTTCAGACGGTTTCATGCCTTGAACCTTGTCCCTCTGCCCCATGTATCCAGGCACCACGTTGTAACACACTACCTTACATGTCAATTGAAACTAGCAAGAAACACCAAACTGCCCGAGGCCCCCCGAATTCCTGCTTGTACACACAAAGGCTGACCTTAGGCATGGTGATGTGGACTACCTTGTTTACAGACTGCTAACTAATGACATGAAACCTGTTTGCTTTCCCCTCCCTAGCCTTTGGACGATCAACATAAACTTGGTGTCACCTCCTTTTCTCTCAAGCTTCAACCAGGGTCTGAAAATGAAAACAGCTTGTGCTCTCCTCTGAAAGACACCACAGTTTCACTGCAAAAACACTCCTTGCACTTTCCTGGTTTTTCCTTATTTTCTTAAGTCAAAAGCAGAAAGTGATGTTAACTTTATTTCTTCCTCCCTCTCCTTTCAAAACACATTTACTTGCAAGGAGGAGATGTGCCTGCAGTTGGAATAGGAATGAAAGGGAAGCAACTTCTACCTGTTAGGTAGAACTTGTTAAAGGAAATGGGAAAACAAATAGAAACAATTTATAAAAAAAAAAAAAAAAAAAAAGGAATGAAAATAAACCCATTTAACCCATTTACACAGCAGGCCAGGGACTGCTATCAGTAAACCCAGCATAATCCCACTCCTGTCATAGGCAGCACTGTGCAGGATTAAAATCATGAAAGGGAGAGTGGAAGCGAGTCAGACTCATTTCCTTCACCATTCACAGCATTTTTATTGCCTGTCTCCCCTTCCAAAATCTGCTGTCAACTGAAAAAAAAAACCTCAACCACCAAGCCTTTGGCATAGACACAGTGAATAACTGCACCAGAATACTGCTGCCATGAGAGGCTAATGGTGTTTTATGTTGGCACACGGCAAGACTCTCAGCTGGCATTTATCCTAACAGAGTGGTAAGTCGATTTGTAAGAGCCAACCACTGTGGCATGGGTGAGATTCATCTGACACACTCAGAACTGTCTGAAATAATGGTTTCACTAGCTGGCATCGAGGACAGACAGGCCTTGAGATGGCAATGCATCCTGCGCTGCTTCTCCCTCCTCCTGGCTGCAGAAGGAGCAGACACGAGGCTTAGAGAAGATGCTGCATCTTACAGTATCTAAAGTAGGTGAGAGAAATCTTACCTGTGGTGTCTGAAAAAGGACAGTCAAATTTTTCTAAGATGTGTAAGAAACCCCCAGCAAGTATGTTTTCTTGTAAAATTCTCCTTTTAATAACTATGAATTTTATACAGGAAATGACTGTCTACTCTTTGGTTTGGACTATTTCAAACTACAAATATAAACTGGATCCCTTCTCCTTCCAGGAGTTACTCCAACCAGAGCTAACCTCACAGAGCTCTCAAATCTTCCCTATCAGCACAACTACTCCTTCCCTGCAGCAGCAGCTCTGTTTCTATCACACAACAAATAAACTGGCACTTTCTGCCACTGCTTGCAGCCTCTACTGCCCCTGGCTCTGGCTAATGCACTCCTAAGAGGACAGCCAACCCACCCTGGTGGCAAACGAAAACTTGTTTATGATTTCACAGCATTTTCTCTCCCCTGTATTAGCTTAGGATGCCAGTGTAAATGTCATTGCTTTGAGTGGCTAAGTAACAGCAGCCATCTAGACAGATGGGGACAGCCATTGACTCAGCACATGAAAGGCCCATATACAACCAATTAATTACTTCAAGCTTCTCAGTTTGGATCATACGCCAGTTACTGCTGTGCCACTCACGTACTGTACTACTTACTGCTGCTACTGCTCTCCTCCTCTCCTTTTCTACAGAACAAAGAGAAGGACCAAGACTCCACGTTCACTCACATTAAAATACAAACGTCAAGTGTTGAGAACTTCCTTATTTTATGAGTAACATTAGCTTTTCATTCTTTATTTATATCTAAATTTCAACATCTTCCTTGAGCTGGCAAGTGCCGGTAAGGATAATGAACTTCCCAAGTTTGGTTTAACATCACAGCAACTAAAAGGATATATGTGTTAGGCATAAAAAAAAGTTATTATGTACTGGGCATAGGAGGGTGGCACTCAAATCTGGTTTTACAGAAAAAAAAATCAAGAACTGGAGAGTCCTTCAAGAGCTCCAGCAAGGTCTTAACTTAAAGCTTAGGGCTTAACAGAATTGACTGCAGGCTGCAATAAACTAATACAGTGTTTAAAAGGATCTTCCTGAAATGTCAAGCTTGTAATGGAAAACTCAATGTTGTTGTAGTTCAGTAATTCTCTGCTACCAGCATGGAGACAACTCCTATTGAAGAGGGGGAAGAAAACAAAACTGCCACGAAGTTAAACTTGCAAGAATGACGTTTGACAAGACTCTGTTTAACCAGATGTTGCCAAACATGAAATTCCCAGTGCTGTGCTGATGCCACTGAGGATCCTGGTCAGGGGAATATTCACCAGAGAAGAATGTGGAGAGTAACTTCCTCATTTTCAGATTTGTAAACCCAGTAAGGTCAGGAAAGCTGGGGTGGGGTGACCGATCACCAAATTCTGAGGAGGGACTACATACAAAAGCAAGTTAATACTTTAACATGTATTTTACATGGTTTAGTGTGAGATGTCCCTGCCCATGGCAGAGGGTTGGAACTAGATGATCCCTAGGTCCTTTCCAACTCAAACCATTTTATGATTCTATGCCCTTTCTACGTAATAGTCTTCACTAAGCAGAAATATTAAGCAGCAAAGAAGACAGCTTAGGTAACTCAGGACAGCTCCAGTAGACTTCTGGTAGAGCAACTTTGGTTTACCCCCTTTACCAGGCCTCTGACTTCTGGTACTTTGTTAAGCATCATCAGATGAACAGAGAAAGGGTGGCTGCTTGTCACTTAGCACGGAGGGATTGGGACTCTCACTGAAGGTTATTTCCCCACAATATCCTCAATGGTCCAATTGCACTAGCTTTGCCTTTATGAAAATTTCCTTTGAAAAGTGAGTCACTAGCCCAGGCGGGAAATTCTTTTGAAATACAAATGAAAGACACATTGAATGCAATTCTCTAGATAATAATAGTTCTTGGAAAACTCCACCTCTCCCCTCCTCCTATCCTTGTTTATTCTTTCCCTAAGAAAACTCACTCATCAAATTAGACTGAGCTGAGCTGATTTTTTTTTATCTGGTTTTGTAGTACAATATTTTTTACAAGTTTTCTAGTAGAAAAAACCATAGATATTTGCTGAAGAAAAGAAGTATCAAGAAAGGTAGGTAGTGCTGAAGTTTCTGTTCCTAAGTAGGTTAACAGATTGACAGACTACTTCCTTCTCAGCAATTCATTATTTCAGGGCTTATTGTCTTGTTGTTGCTATTTTAAGCAGGATTGTCAGAACTTGCCTGCAAGCACTGAGCATAAGTCTTCTCTCCAGTATTATATCCCAATAATTGATTTTTAACAACCTGTGGAGGCCTGAGGGAGCTGGGTGAAAAGAGCAACACAAACTGTTAAATATTCCTGTAAAGTCCCAGCAGCTCAAGTAACAGCCCCATTCCTGCAACTCTGTAAGAGGAGGATACCCCTCACTGCACTTGCTGCTTCTATCACAAAGCCTTAAGAAAGGGAAATCTTAGAAGATTCTGGGTATTCCTTAACAGGAAGGAAAATGAAAGGCAAAGACATCCCATAAAGGATTTACCAGCGGTGTCATGGGGACTGTCACCTCCTCTGACCCCAATGGGACAGGGAGGCTGGTCATAGATCAGGGTCATCTTCACCCACATGGCACTCATGTCAAGCCCTAGCACCCCACTTTTGGCATCAAACAACTCGGGCATATGCTGCTGAACAGCATCCACCTGCAGGAAAACAGAGTGTCCGAAAAAAGCAGAGAGAAGAAACCTTTCACCTACTTCACACACAATCGATACACTGGCAAATGATGTTTTGTGACATTAATTCTGGGACCAACAGCACTCCGGGAGCCAAGTCAAGACCAACAAGGTCCAAATTCCTGGGGAACTGAGCAGCCCCAGGAGATAACTGAGGGTCAGAGTCCATCAGGCTTATTTCTATCACCCAAATGAAAGCCCACCCACAGCAGAAGAGCCTGCGTGACCACCTCTGGAGGGGTGAGCACCTGTGTGTTGCCCCAAGCTATCTTATCAGTGCTTTTTTTAAGAAGCCCAGCAAACACTGTGTGATCTGATACGGCAGGGGGCAAGGGACCCATCTGGGAAGCTGTTAGGAAAGCACGCGCAAAATGACAATTTCTGGAATGGAGAAAGATTCCCCTGCAGCTTGCAGGCAGGTGAAGGACAGAAAGCAGTCCCTTTCAGACTGCTGCGAGTCTCTCCTGCTGTCTTAATGGCAGCCAAACTGCTAAAAGTAGGTAAAGCAACTTATACCAGACCTTCCTGCTGCTATTTTCAATTGCCGGGTTTAACATATCCTTCACTGCAGCTTCCACAGCAGCGGATCTTGCAGGATTGTAGGGTACACCCCCCAAGTTGCTGTATAAATACAGCATTGTTTAATGAGGCTGTAAGGTCCTTTCTTGTATTGGTAACAACCATTACAAATTCATTTTTCTGACAAAATCTGCCCTGAAGCATCAGTGTGATCTGTTTACCCTTGGCTTGTTCAGGGTTGTGCAGTGCAACTTCATGGAGCATGAATTTCCTCACCACTCATTTAATGCCTGGCAGTCCTGTTTAAAATGCCCTGGGGAAAAGGGAAAAAAAAGGAAAAAAAAAAAAAGGAGAAAAAAAAAAGCACCTTATCAGCAGTCCCAGGGAGAAACCTTGCTCAGCACAGTGCAGAAAACCTTCCCAGGAGGAAACCAGCAGTAAAAGTAGGAGCGCAGCAAATCCTTCCTTAGCTCTGCCCCAGAGCCACACACATCTGCCCGCCAGTTGCACACCCAGCTGGCCTCCCACCCATTTGCTCCTCTTGTCCCTCCTGTCATCCAAGGTCTCCTTCACATACTCTTTTTTGGGAAACCACCACCAGTCCCCTATAACCTTCTCGTTTGACTCTCACGGGTTTGTTTCTGCTGCAGCATCTCCACACAATTAGCTAATTATGACAGCTAATTAATCATCAAACCCCAAAAGGCTAACCTCTCACCCTCTTTGCTGCCTCATGCTGTGCATTAGCCCTTGCTGAGCAAGCAGCACACGTGGCTGGAGATTCGATGCTCCCCCCAGTCCCACTCCCTGCTCTCTTCCACCTCTCGTAAAGGCAGGATGTCACCAGATAACCTTGGTATGGTCAGAGAGGTTCTGTCATAGGGCTTCCAAGTGAGGTCCTAAACACAGTATCATAGGCAGCCTCCCAAGGAGACTCCTCTCCCCTCTGCACTGTCCCCAGTTCAGGATATGGGGCCAAACAAGAACTGTCCTCTCAAAACCACCAGTATAGAGTGACAGGGATTGACACACCTGAGGCTCCCCAGACCTTCCTTACAGTTAAGCAAGCACCTTCTGCCAAGAAGGGTTGAACCAGATGATCATTGAGGTCCCTTCCAACCTGGTATTCCGTGATTCTAAAGGAACCACCCACTTCTATCTGGAATGTAGCTGGAGTAAGGATAAAGGGATAAAATAGACTTCACTCTTCTCATCCCTAGCCCACTGCTAAGACCGGTTCTAAACTGGGTGCTCACTGCACATGACCCTCCCAAACATGCACTCACTGCTCCCCATGCTGAAGCACAAACTCTCAGTGGAGAATTTCAGCATTAGTAGAGGAGCCAGATACGTGATTTCACCCAGATGCTCTCAGGTCATACAGTTTCCTAATGAAACTATGAAAACATCCAGTCTGTTTTTCAGTTTCTGGGCTCCACAACACATCTCCATGATTTAAGTCTTTCCTCAAACTAGGACTTCATACAGACAGTTTATTCAATCACTGCAGCATCTCCAGCTGGGCCATCTCTAGTTTTAGAGCAGGCCCTCTTTTCCCTCTCTCTCACAGGAGATCTGCATGGAAATTCACGGCTTGCTCTTCAGCCCCAGACCATTCTCCTGCCATTCTCTAGCAGTCCTGGAAATTAAAGGATAATTTACCTTTGAAACCCTTTATGCAATGGCTGCTAGAGTTCACCACCAAACAAAGTGGGGCCACGGGCATGAAACACTATCTCAGCTGTCACTTAACAGAGGCAGAACCCTCACCTGCACATGCGAGACACACGCACACACAAAGGGAAGACTACTTGAATACCGTTCCCACAGCTGAGAGTGGGCAGCTATGCAACTGTTCAAGTAACTTCACACCTCTATCTCCTCCCACTCTGTCTGCCTCCTCTACTTGGGCTGTTAGCAGTATGCAGCAGGGGCTCTTTGGAGCAGGCTGCCCAGCACTCGGTGTCAGTGAAGGCATGGTGTGAGGTTGCTAAAACACACCAGCAGCAATAACAAGTGGAGCTGGAATCACCTCTGCAAATGAAGGATGAGGAACAGTGCTTTGTGCCCTGGGAGCGGGTGAGGGAGAGAGGAGGACAGGACACTGCTAGCAGGCTCCTAAGCACATCGATGCACTTTCATCATTCAGCAGTTTGCTATTGTCCCATACCCAAATTCTGATGAGCGCCAAACAGCTCTGTGGTCAAGCAGACCTATTTACGTGAAGTCAACCATACACACTCAGCTGACGAGGGAATAAACAGAAGTTACTCTTTGCCTCTATAAACAAAGAAAGTGCTGAGGAAATGCCGAGTCATTTGAAAGGATCAAGGGGCAATTAACTGGGTCACAATGATAGCGATATATGTACTTATCTTAAATCCCTACCTCATGCCCTCTGTCTTGCACAGGACATGATTCACTGTCTGCTTCTGAGAATGACCCAGACTCATCGCTGGAGTTTGTTCCATAGGATGGCTCACATTTAATCTGGGCTCGGACTGGGTTGTACAATCCGTCCCCCACCACACCGGGCTCCTGGTGCTCAGGTGCCAGGAATCGGGGGCCTTGGGAGCAAGGGGAAGAGGAGAGCTCGCAGAGACGCAGGCTGCAGGGGGAGCCACCACTGCCGTCCTCTGCATATGAATAGGAAGAGCATGAGCTGGATGTCCTGGTTCTGGTTTCCAAAGGAGGAGAGCGAGGGCAGACTTTAATTGGCACCGGACAGCTGGTGTTCGGCCGCATCCTTCCCGGCAAGTGATCAGCTGTCAGTCCACTGTGCGAATAGGTCTGAGAGCTGGGGAGAGACTGGCTACTGCCAGCCCACAGACCCTTTGGCACAGTCTCAGTGAGGTCTTTGTCCAAGCTGCTCACACCAGAATATGAATGCACCGAAGTGTTTACTTGGTCACAAGCATTTGAAGAGAATATAACACTCCTCCTGTCCAGTTCCCCTTCTTGCTTACAGAGAGTTTCAAAGCCGGGCCCCCTGAGTGGCGATCCCACTGTGAAGTTGGAAGCATCCTTCTGCATGGCATGGGACTGTCCATAACTCCCTGTGAAAGGGACGTAATCAGTTTTGTGGTCACCCTGAGATGTCCCTTTTTCAAAAGGGCATGCTGGACTCCTGCCAAAGTGCTGTTGGGAAGTGCTGGGGAAGCCAACCAAATCTATGCTTTTTGTTCTGTTGAAGAAAGACCGCAAGCAAGAAGAGGAGGACCCACTTTTCGGCCTGTCAACGCAAGTGGGGCTTGGCTGTTTCCTGTCCATTTCAACATCCCCTTCTTTATCCCTGATGTCAGGTTCATCTCCAGACAGGCAAAGTGTGATGCTTTCTTCATCATTCTCTTCATTCTGAGGCTCGCTTTTTATCTGCCCCATAGCAAGTCCTGATTTGAGGCCATTTCCAGAGCTCTCTTCACTGAATGTGCTTGCAAAACCTGAGGTACTGATGTGTGATGTGTTGTAGACATTCTTGGTACAAGCAAGCTGGTATTTCTTGTATCTGGGGTACCGTGTTACTGCATCTTTGTCCAAATTGTCCTTGCTATCCCTCAGCATGTCAGGGTCAGGTAGCATCCCTTCGCCTTTGTCTGCTCCAGCAACAGTGGTTTCAAAATTGAAGGGCTCTTGGTGCATCCTCTCTCTGGGGCAAGATATTTTTGATGTCTCTGATTCCATCGTCTCCTCCTCATCTCCATCTGAGTTCTCCTCATCGTGCATGCGCTGACAGGTGGTATCTTTTTTGCACAGGAACAGGCCATCTTCGTTGTTCAGCAGTTGTGTCTGAAGGAAGCTGAAGCAGGAGTCCTCCAGGTTGTGCATGCGCAAAAATTCAGCGCAGTGGATGACCTCCTGGATGTTTTCTCTGCTGAGTAACAGCTTAGCAGTGTAGGCAAACTGTAACAATGGACCAAATCCCCTGACAGTGACCTGCAAAAAAACAGACATGGAGATTGACAGCGTTACTATCAGCTCTTGCTATCATCCCAAGTCCTTCATCACATAGTTACTCTGTCACGCCAGCAGTGATGCTACATCCAGTAACCGGCACTGCTCTCTTTATGTTGCTCCTGTACACCATTACAGGTTGAGCTGAACCCTATTTTTACTAAATACCTTGAGGACCTATGAACTAAGCCTCTTCTCTAACGAAAGGCTGGAAAAAACCAGACTGGTGTGGACACTGATAATTCTTGGATGGATCTTATTTTAACTGTGATGCAGCACACTTCCACGAAAACAACAATTCAATTTTGATTCCTTTTTTTTATTGATTCTTTTTGATGGAAAAAAAAAAAAAATAGGTTAAGTACTGGCTGCACAGGTTTTTTTTCCATCCCGGGGAGATTATTCTCATACGGTTCCTGATTTTAGTGAGTCTAAGGTACAGCTAACATGAAATAAATTCAAATACACAGTTCAAGTGATGCAAATTACTCTGAGTCTCAGCCCAGTACTTGATTTTTCACGATTTTCTTTGTAGGAAAAAGTAACAAGTATTTCCAGGACAGTGATCTCCAACCAACTGTTCCAGGTCTGAGTTACGCATCACTACTCGTCCTTTTTTCTCATCATGCCATCTATATTTCACATATCATATAATAAAAAATACACACTTCCTCCCCCCCATTTTTTTTCAGCGATATCTTCACACATAACTATCAAATAGCTTGCCAAGCCACACGGTAAACTATAGATATAGTCTATTTTTTGACAAAAAATGCACTGGCATTAACTTCTGTTGTATTTTTTCCTTCAATGGGCAGGAAGCAAAGGCACTGGAAAAACTATTCTTCATGAAACAGACAGAGGCTGTTTCAAAACCTGGGCTCACCATCAAGGATAAAGGTTTTTCCACAAGAAGGAGATTCAGTGGTTTGGCCACTAAGTTGAGAGACTGTAACTCAATTTCCTATTGCACTAACCACCTTCTACGTGACCCTGACAAGTCATTTCAGTCTTGATTCATGAAGATGCCTTCTTGCCTTGCTTGCAAGTGGTGTTCATGAATCTAAGTTCCCTGTGCTTTGCATACAAAGGAAAGACATTTAGATGGGATTCAAAGCAGCCAAATGCCTTCATGCTTATGTGAGGTTGGAACGCAACCTCCTGAAACAACTGAGCCCAGCTCAGTTTCTTCTTTTAAAACCAATGAGAAGAGGAAGTGCTGCTGTCCCCTTTTCGTAAAATGGCCTAAAGATCAGAAGAGAGACATAGGAAGCAGAAGACAAGGTCCATTTCACAGGGATTCAAACTCACATTTCCCAGCTCCTCAGAAGGGTATCTGATCAAATAGGAATGTGATACCCCAAAGGTGAGCTGCTTTCCCCTGTCCTTCCAACTGAATTCATGCCACTGCACAAGAAGCTGCCCAAGAGGTCAGTGAGAATCAGGCCACAAATTTGTGATGGTCTTATTTGTGATTAGCATAAATCTGAGTGAATGATTTGGTTCATCCCAATTAAAACCCTACAAATTGCCTACATTGCCTCAGGACCAACTGAAGAGCTCACAGATTTTTGCAGACAATCCTGACTTCCAGGAAAAAGCCTTTGTTATTCATAGATCTGTACGTGTGATGCTGGATTATGAAGACACCACAAGTGGTGATGGAGAGAACAGTATTTTAAAACACCTCTATAATTGCTCCCCGTAGCTTTTCCATACATAATATTACCACCATGTCTGCTATTTTAAGAAACAGTGCATTTTCATACAGATACTTACACACTTGCACATCCTTTTGCAATACGCCTCTGGTACAGAATTGCCTAGATTTACAGCTGGCTATTAAACAGATCGCTGCTTTATCAGTGTTACACTTTCTGCCTATCTGTTAGATTATCAGCTCACTATAAAGGCCTATCTGCATTTTATCTATGCAGCATGATTAACAAAATTGCTTGGGAAATTAATGAGCTCCTTGCAGGCCGATGTTTCTTTTTTATAAGATCTTCAGTGTGGGGGCTTACATATTCCTACACATCTTGCAAGCTCCACAGCAGCACAGACTGTAGGAGAAGCCATACATACTGTCTGGGGTTTTTGGGTTCCTTTTGATGAGGAGGGACTCTGAAGCACCAACCCAGTTCTCCTGGCAGTTGTGTCCCTTGGCCACTAGGTGGAACGACTGGAAAGCAAATGACAACTATTTGCTGTGCCCGGGCAGGGTTTCACCTGCCAGCCTGCGGCCCCAGCGCTGGCACTCTGCAGAGCCTCGGGCTGACTCAGACCACCCCACGGCACGGCTGTCTCTCACACTGACTCAGATTTTTGCTCCCCATAAATCACCATGATAACAGCAGCAAGACAGCTGTTACAGCTGCTCTGCGCTGGATGTACTGGGAACAGAGCCTGAGACTGCACCATGGGCTCCTGAAAATGCCAAGCGGATACCTCAAGGGAAGGACGATGAAAACACTGAGGATGAATTTAACCTTACAAGATCTTACCCAGTGACACAACTTTCCTCGCTCTCTAGATCTTCAGATCCAAAGGGGGAAAGTTTCTTTTCAAGCACCCGGTGCTTGTCATTGCCCTCGGGGAGGAATCTCTCAAGTGCCAATGCTTGAAACTGCACAAACAATAACTTTAGAAACAAACAGATGCAAAGCTTGCTGCCAAGTGTGAAAACCAGCGCAAACTCTGCCGCCTGAAGCTGTCTAAATATTGATTCGGTTCCCGTGGCGGGTCCCCTGACTCAGCCCCACCAGCTTTGGGACCGCCCATATCTGATGCATTCTGGCAGGATGGATGGAATCAAAGTGCTGAAGCGTGGCTATGAGCACCATATATTAGGAAAGAAAAGGCTTCGAAGCCATGTGTATTATCATTACACACGCATTTCTGTAGGAAGAGGTAAGAACAGACTTTAAAAATGATTTGACCTGACTGATGCATCCCAGCGAAAACAGCTACTGAAACCAAGTTGATCTGTGTTTGCAGAAGGAAACAGATCATTTCTCTGATATAACAGTCCCCATTTACACGTGAGAGAGACCTTTGCTGGATGAGTAAAACACATGCCAGCAACAATCTCAGTTTATTTCCCCCCACACACTGTAAATAAGATGCCATATGTCCAAGATTTGTTTGCTTTTAAATATTATTTTCCATGTACATTAATGTTTAAGTAGGCAGGTCAATCTGTGGGAACCTCCACCAGGCTCCTTGTCTAAGCTCATAAGCCAAGTCACTGCTTCCCTGCCCTCCAATCATTTGACTTATGCTAATTTCTACCCACTTCTGTTGTGTAAATGGGTACAAGAAATTGAGGCATAGTAAAGGTAAAACATAAAAACATCAATGCACACACAGACAAAAAAAGCAAAACAGAGATTCTTAGAGGCCTGCTTTCCCTTATCTTTAAAGGCAGGCCAGGAGAGGACTTCTCTTGTGTACATGAAACATGCCAAACACCCTGCCAAGTCTAAGGATGAATCACTTTGTCTTGTTCCTGTCCCCAGCTGGTCTTGTATGCGTTAAAACCCATCTGCACAGCAGTGCACAGAGGACATGGGTACTGCAACCCTACCTAAGCCATCTGGCACCTCTTCTTGCTCTACAGCAATCCAAGAGATCAAGCACCAGGGATACACATGCAGCTGTGCTGCCACAGGTACAGCATGCTCAGCATGTGCTATGGAGGTCTACGTCAATTCCGCATTGTGGTGATAATAAGCCTGACCACTGCTAAAGTGAAAGAAAGTTCTCCAGCCCTTTATGTGCCACTTGTCTTCCAGACTGAGCTAGCCAAGCCAGGGGATGTGTTTTGTATGTCCATGCCCTCATGAGCTTATGATACTGAGGAATGGGCTGGAAATACTGCAGTGATATAATGACCATCAAGAGAGTTGTTAATCAGCATTAGTGATATTGAATTTACCAGGAAAATACAGACAGCAGCCTTGCAGAAAATCAGCATGCAAAATCTATTTTAGTTCAGTCCAACACTGCTTTTCTCCTTATAGAGTCCTGTGGAGTGCAATGCTCTGGTTAGTTTTAATTGATTTAAGACACCAGACTTCTACTACTTCCTTTGGGAGATCATTGCCAGACTCTACTTAAAACCTCCCTGTGAGGAAATCTTCCTGCTCTTATTTTCCTTCATCATCTGTCATTACATTTTCTCGATGCATTCCGGGTAATGCTTCTCCCTTTTGAAGAAATATTTGTGTTGTTATACTCTCTGCCTTCCCTTCTTCTTTGGTTGGCATTATATCATTGACGAAAACCTGGCTAACTCAAGGAAAACAATATTGATCACTGTCAGATGGGAGAATAAGAAGCTGAGACGAGAGTCAGCAATGAGGAATGCTAGTAAAGAAGGCAGCATTACAGATGCAAGTACAGAACACTTTTAGCCCAGCATTTTTCTAAAACTGGGCATGAGCTGTTCTAAAATTAGGAGGAGGGTTACCTCACTTTCATGTTAGGAACATCTTATTTTCGTAAGGGACTCCTATGGCAGAGATTCTATTTAAAGGCAGTTGTACACACACCCACAGGCATCACAGGAGACACAGCACTGTGGGTGAACTTCCTCTGGCTCCCTATTGTATGGGGTCTCCTCCACGACAGCCGATCAAGTGTGGAAGCCTCTGTGTTGGCTGTGTTGCCCACACACGCGATGTGGCCTCCGAGCACATGCAGAGGTCTGACATTTCTGAGGATAGGCTGGACTCACTGTGCGCTGCAGAGTTCATCAGTGCTTGCTCATTAGCTGCTGCCCAGACTTCCAGATGTCTCAAAATCCCAGACAAATAGACAAAATCCTCCAGTTCTGCACAGACAGTATTTCTTAGAGGGGGAAAAAAAGGTTATTTCCAAGGGAAACATAGATGTCTGGTAACTCCGCTCCTAATGGCATCTGTATGAAAAGCTGCATATGGAGTGGGGAAGGTCAATCCCTGCAAAATGCCAGCAAGTCTGAGTTCAATTTAAAGAGGGGAAAAGTGATTAAGGGCAAGGAAAGATCATTGTAAACACGTAGGAATGTAAAACTTGGCAAGGCAGTATCTAAAATGGAGCAAGAGAATGTTTACAGTAATCTGATGCATACGATCATCAAGAACAGAGAAGAACTGTCTAGTTTGCTATGGGGTGCTACTGCCGATTGCAAATAAGAAACTTTGAAGAATGAAAATGTAGTGATTTTCTTTTGACTCTTAAACTAACAGCAAGTTCAGTGAAATCTTGGAAGGCTTTCCAGGGAAGGTGATGGATACTTTATGTATGAGTACTGCAAAGCAAAACTAAGTTGCTCTGGCAAGGCGGGCTTTAATTTGCTAGGCTTTTCCAGGCCTAATTTTCATACTAATGAGAGCAGAGTGTCCGTGATCTTCTAGAAAATGGCATCAAAGTTCAACAGCGAATGTACAAGCAATTGCTTCAAATAAAGCATACCTAGGGCACATTCAAAGCACAAGCTCACTGGCAGTGGTGTAGGAGGGCAGAGGCCCCTCCTCCCCTCAATCAATGAGATCTGCAGAACATAAGTTGCTAAATCCTACCAAATTGTGGATAAATTAGATGGTCAGACCCCCAGCCCCGCTGAGAAAGCAGAAGTCCTGACAGAGCAGCAAAGGCACAAGTTATTATCTTTATGCATTGGAGTAGTCTTTTTGAAATCGATAGGAGCAATGATGGGTTTTCTGTGAAGCATGAAAACTGCTTATAAAATTATGGATTATATTTTTAGTATTTTGATTTTCTGGTTAAATTCATCACCAGGTACCTAAAAACAGTTGGAAAGCCTTCATCTCTAATCTCTGAACATCAATTTAATTATTGGGCCATTTTGTAGGGAAGGAAGAAAGGAAAGCTGAACAAAATCTCATATGCTGCGTATCAAACCCCAAGCTAAATATATTAATTTAGAACAACTGGACAGAAACACACAAGCAATGCGACCGTTTTCTTGCAGAACTCAAAATCAATCTGTTATTTACATATGTTTTGCAGTGGGCCTACGGTGGTACCCACTTTATTAACCTTTCAGTGTTGCTATTGCAGTCTAAAGGCATGTGTGGAGACCTTCCAAATCCACCTCAGCCCTGAAGTTTGCCTAATAAACCCAAGGATGTATCAAACAAACTACTAACTTCTCACTCGGCCAGCGTGATCCTAACAGCACAACTTATATAATCAAACACATGCTGGAAATAGGAGATAAGATTAGTGACAGTTAACTGCTGCTATTTTTTCCACAGTCTGAAGAAGGTCTCTGGGATTAAATATTAACTCTAATCTTATTTGCTAAAATTAGCACACACTGTATTCTTTTTCTTTTACAGCCAATTGCAAGTATAGCACAGAAGTTATTTTCAGAGCGTAATCTGATAACCAAAATCAGTCACCAAAGCTGTTATTCCATTAAGAGTTAAGAGACTTCCTGGCTATTTACTTACTTATTTTTACTTGGGATGTTGGAGACTGGCAGATCCTGGTTTTCCTAGCTTGAAATTATTTGGTTTTGGAAAACTGCTTGAAATTTTAAATATATTACTAGGCTCAAACAGGTCAGTCGTGTGCAAAATCAATGGTGCTAGACATCATGGGTTTTTTTCCTATATTTGCTCAAAGTAAGCCTGCACATAGTCAGGAATTATTCTGTAACCATGATCCTTTTACATAAGGTGAGAACATGCAGGAGGCAGGAAAAGTCAGAAAAAGATACAATAAACAGCAGAGTACTTTTGTAAGCCAACGCCATGCCAGTATTTTACTGCATTTTCCCCTCTTTAATTTAAATGTTCTCTCACCAGCAGCTTATGGATGTATTTCCCTTATCTGCTCATAAAGCCATGGAGCTCCTAAAATGAATAATCACCCTTTAAAATCCAACTTGGGTGAGAAGCATCAGATGCAGGTATTTGTATTGTCTGAGCTTTTAACAAGACAGGAATGTACAAGTTGCTGATAGAGAAGACTGACGGAGAGAGGCCTTTGTTTTCATTCTAAAGCCACTTTTTAATTACGCAGATACCCCGATGGCTCCAGCTTAACATTCTGTCACTTCGGGTAGTACGTACATACTTGGACAGAAAAGTGACCCAAAGTCCAAGTGACAGTCTGACATCTCCTGCATCACATTGTATCGCATCGCATCACATCAAATTGCAGGGGTGGGAAGCTACCACATCGCCACCATGACACACATCCCTGGGCACGAAGGCATTCCAGGCGATGGGAGAACCCAGACACGCAGCCCCCCTCTTTCGGAGGCTGATTTACCTACTTTATTTCTTTAATTTTTTAGAAAAAAAGTCTCACTGAAAAAGCTGCCACCTGCAAAGCCATACCAAGGGGCACCCTGGTGCCTTTCCAGTGCATCCTTTCACAACAGCTTCTTGAGGCATCAGGCTGAGAGCTCTAAGGAGAAGCTTAGCAGCACTTCTATAAAAGATGACACATTGGATGGCTAGACCAACTTCCAATGTTGTGCCAGATCCCCGCGCAGGTGCTCCCTTCAGCTTTCCCCCTTTAAAGTCCTAATTTTTGGCCAGATGACAAATTTACACCAGAAGGCCTGTGACAGTATTTACAAATCTAAGGAGGAAAGCAAATCACTTCTTACTGTCCTCTCCAGCCTAACAAGCATTCAGGAGCAGCACTTCAAAGGGCCTCCTCCCTCCCCATTTGAAAAGGAAGGAAAACACCTATATTTCTCAGTGCCCAGGAAGCACCATGATGCTCCTGGTGTGACGGGGAGGAAGGAGAGGTCATTCACACTAGACTTGCCTTGTGGATGGGGAGCAGCAATTGCTGTGTCCATCACCCCATGAGAAGTGCGTCAGTGCTGATGGCAGGGCAAGTGGCTCGGAACTGATTGCCAAAGCGTAAAGATGGCGTAAGCAGCCAGCAGATCGATGCCCATTATTATTAGTTATGTCAGCGCTCGACCGCACGTGACTTACGGGTGGAGCATAAGAGTTAAGGCACCCACATACTTGGGGTTTTCTGAACCAGATTCACTGTGGTAATAGCCTCATCTAAACACTAGTTTATTAAACCATAAACGGTGTACTGCCTGTAATGCTATGCATCCAACCAGACGAATGACAGCTGAACTACCACTGTCTGGAGAAAATATCTTAATGAACTTGAGCAGAACACTTTTTTCGTAACTAATTACATAGTCTGTGGTACGTTGTCAATGTTGGAGGCTGCCCAGGGCAGCTGAAGAACAGAGAAAATTCAAAATCATGGCCAAGAGAGTATCTGCTGGCAAGAATAGGTGAAAAAATTGGAGAACTTTCAAGCTGCTGAGGTCAGACTCTGGGTGGAGGTGTTAGAAACAGGATTAGAGATGAGGATGTTTCAAGTAACCTTTTCTCTGAAGGAACCACTTGGCTACGACACGGCTGAATCAACAAAGAACACATAAAAACCAGTGGCACTAATTAGCAGTTTAGACACTCAGGCACGAACTGGAAGATAAAGCAAAGGGAAATACTGCTGTGATATCTGGCAGTTTGCAATACATTTGTTTTTCCAATGCAACTTACACCTTAGGAAACCTGGAACGCAGTAATGAGGGATGACACAGGAAGGTGGCTCAGCAGAAATGCTACCTTCTCTCCTTGGGTGCCTGCACAAGCCATGCTCAAACCATCGAGGAAGAACTGGGCAGAAATGAACAGATTTTAACCCAAGAACATCATCAGCGCTGAAGAGCAGCTAAAATTTAAAATTAAAATCAGTCCCGCATTTTTGCAAAAGAGAAACTAAACTGACCCTCAGATTAAAAAAGAAAAAAATGAAAGAAGGGAAAGTGTTGAGCAGTGAGGAGGGGGGAGGAGGAAGTGGGAAAGCTTTCACAGAATATAAATTGTGAGAGAAGAGTCTGTGAAAGATCTGTTTAGGTGCATATCATGAGCCAAAGTGGGGAGAAAAAGGGAAAACAAAAAGCAGTTTAAGAACTTCTCGAAGGAAGAAAGAAACTCTAGAAGCCTCCAAGTTACATTAGGAAATACCAAAATAAGCAGAAAATTAAGACACATGTAGAAATGTGCTAATTCAGAGGGTGCTTAGGGGAGTGGTTCAGAGTTTCTGAAGCTGCAATTAATACACAAGCAAACACAACAATACAGAAAAATTACAAAGACTGTAAATTACACGAATACTCCTCTTTCCAAAGTACGGCAGAATCCATTTATGCGAATAAACTATGCAATCCAGTGTATTAAATACACACTGCATTAAAGACACTGTAATTACTTTATAAAAACGAGGAATACTTCACAGCAAGACATCTCACTACAAGCCCTACTATTATACTTTGCATAGTGTAGGAAAGAAAGAAGCAGGCTCTGTCAGATATGATTTAGGAAAACACAAGGCTGCAGTCTGAGGAAGGGAACTAAACCAGAAGACAAAGGAGCTGGAGAAGAAGCAGGCTCAGGAAATGGTGCTGGCTAACATCCGATGCAGCTCATGGATGCTCAGCTGTGGGTTCCACAGGGCTGATGATGCCAGTTTTTCCAGCATTACCTGTGACCATGTACTAGCATGGCACAGTATATAAAATCACTGGCATCCTTAGGCCTGGGTAGCAGAGAGCACAGCCAAGCAAATACTGGAACATCTGAAATCTAGAGATGCTTCTGCTGGGCTGTGGAAGGAACTGAATATCAAAGGCTTTACTACTGCACTTCACAAGGTAACCAGGCAATTACAGTTACTAACTGGTATGCTGAAACCCTGTATAAATAACCTGGCTTCCTGCAGGCATAATATTTTTAACACAAAACCTGCCAAATACTGCATAAGTTCCAGATTTCCTTCCCCTCCTCCCCTGCCTTGCCTTTTAATTTCTGGTATTTGGACACACAGTTTTTCTGTGTTCACCTCAGTTTTGTTCCTGCATGGCTACTAGCAGATCTGAGGACTATGGTGGCTTTTGTTCCACTGCTTGGTGTGTTCACATTTCATCAATGATGTCCACTCAGCTCAGCAAAGCATGTTTGCAAGGAGAACCAGACACTGCTGAGCTGCCAAAGTTGCTCCCCTCCCATCCTCCATGAGGAGCAGTTAAATCCTCCCATGGTGGCCCAAAACATTAGCTAAGCCTCCATAAATCCCATCAGAAAAATCAGAGGTATTTGCTTTCTTGCTGAGATTATGCCTGCTGTGAAAAAAGGCAAATGGCTCTTTCAGTCCCTAAAGAAGCACAGGCTCAGCAGGAGTGCTCTGCAGCACAGTGGTCAGAGGACATGGCATTCCTGCCACAACCCTGCACCCAGCTCCGCGCTGTTCCCAAGGAACTGACTTTCTCCTTTTTGACCTATAAATGAGATTTTTAAGATCTAAGCAGCAAGTGAGGAGTAGAAAATGCCATCTATGCTAGAAGCCCTAGAAATACTCTTCACGTAGAAAAATGATGGCATTTCCAGCTTGACATGTGACTTCCCAGGAGGGTGGAAGTTGGGACTTTACAGCTATTTGTGTGTGTGTGTTTCTACATATGCTCACGTGCACCCACGCATGCTAGTGTGAGAAAGAGACTAGAGAACGTGAACGTGTGTGAAAGGGCCTGAATTAGCCCCATCTGCTCCGAGAAGATCATCATCTCCTTATATTTCTGTTACCGTCATATCATTGCCACACTAGAGTGCTTCTAAAAGGCTACAGTTCTGGCAGCCAGCATCATTACAGCTGCTCAGATTATTAGACGTATAAATAAAGTCTCAGAGACGCTACTAAGAAAATATTAACTACAATTATCACTGTCTGATAAAATAATGAACAGTGAAGTGTTAATCTGCTGCCTCAGTCATCAGTGCGCATCTATGTGCGCCCTGAGTAATGAAAACCAGTTTATTTGCATACTGAATCATCCTGGAATTGGTTCTTGCTATTTTATTTTGTTTATCTTTCTAAGGGTCAAGGAGGCTGAAACTCTGTGTTTGCAGAATTCAGTGTACCCCATCTCCTTTTCTGCCCTATGTAATCCCATTAATTCCAAGTGAACAGAAAGCCATGCCTGTAGGCATGCACACGCCTGTCAGAGGAGGGAGAGGGGCAGGGTGCAAGCTACCAGCAGCAACTCTAAAACCTCCTGATGGTCTTTTATTCTTGGACCTTGCTGCTTTTTCTCCCTAGATGAGAAGCAAGGGCCCACACGATGTCAATGCCATGTTTGCTGTATAGATCCTCCTTGCCTTTGCCTCTTCTGCTGGCCTGCACTGCTTTGGCTTTGTGAGCTTGTTTTCCCCCACATTCCCAAGTGGTCCTGGGCAGTAGTACTGCCCCTTCTTGACAGCAGTGGGGAACTGGGCTTGGTTTCTAATTAATAGAAGTTATGACTTCCCTGCAAGCACTGGGAGGAAAAGTTCTTAACCGAGTTCCCAGTGCTGATGGTGGCTGACACTGCCCAAACACAACTGCAGCGAAAGAGACATTTTCTCTGCCAGGGCTTGTGGGAAGCTGATGACTCGGGGTGACAGCACGGTGACACAGGTAGCTGTGGAACATTATCAAGCTGGATACCCAAGCTGGGCTGTTTCTGCTGGAGTGCACAAGGCTGGCCCAGGGTGAGAGCATCTGCCAGGCTCCTGGGGAAAGGGGCAGATCACAGCCAGGTACAAAGGAAAATTAGAAAGGTGACAGAGCGGGGCAGCGGCAACTAAATGCAGTCAGAAATGAAGGCAAAAATGCAATGCTGAGTGAGAGAAAAGGGAAGAGGTCATCCTCTAAGACAGCTTCCCTCAATCTAGGCCAGAAAAACCCTGCACCGTACCTTTGGTGTTTTTATCCCACTGCCCTTTCTCTGTGCTTGTTCCCATCATTTCTCCAGCATCTCATGCTCCCTTGCCTGGTCTCTTTCCCTCATCTACAAGCCTTTTGTTCCACCAACCCCCACTCCTGCGCTGACTGACAGCTCTGAGCAGCCAGCCACTTTTTGATTTGCGCATCCCAGGGCTCTCGCTGCCTGCACTGGTATGACAGTGACGGAGGACAAAAAGGGGGGTGCAGAGGCAAAAGGAAACACCATCTTGAAGCGCTCCCCTCTGCCAGCTGTGAGGGAAGGACAGGCAATCTTCTCCTTCCATACAAATCACTGCTAGGATGAACCTCCACTCCTGGGAGGCAAAGAGTCGAGCTGCAGCCTTCCTCTCTGTTTTCCCTCCAGCATTCTCCCTCTTCTCATTCTCTGCAGTTGGCCTCTTCTAGCCACTAAAGCAGGTTAGACGTGGCGTGCCCTGAATAAATGACCCACATTAATTTTTCCTCTTTAATTAAAGAGTTATGTGAAACAATTTGCTATGGGAAAGAAAACAATGCATTGTTCCAGACACATTTACAAAGACAAACATGATATTCCCAAATGAATTTTGTTCCCTTTAAAGCCTTTATGGAAGGCAAAACACTGAGAATGGTAAAGGATTCGCTGAAGAAGAACTGAAGTTCATTTTAAACCAGTGTACCATGTACAAATGCTGTCTTACAAATAGGATTATTTAATTTAAACCTTAGATCTGTCAAGTTCCATTACTTCAATTGGAGCCTGTCGTTTCTTGACTTCATTATAAATCAGGATTATATTACAATTTACATTAGGTAAAGTCACTGCTTCAATAGGAGGCAGTGAAAAAAAATTACACAGCAGTCAGTAAATAGAGCAAAGTCACTGCACTGTTCTTGAAAGGCAAAAAGTCATCTTGCTAAATGAGGGTTTGAGCTGTCCTGTACCAAGACTGTTCCTAATAAATAAAAGACCTCTGGGAAAAGTGCTGAGCATACACTGGATCTATTTTCAGCTAGCATCAGCAGCTGCTGCCCCTGGGATCACATCTTTGCTCATACCCTACACCATATGTAATCACTCCAGTGCTGCAACCAGTAAGATAATGAAAGAGCATGGCATAAATCTATACTTGAGTGGAATGCTAAATGAGAAAAATAATACAAAAAAGGGGGAAATAAACCACATTTTCAAGTCATTAGGAAGAAAGACTTTGACATATGAAGTGTTGCAACCATTAATAGCACTTATCATATACAGAGGAGACAAAGAGACAAATTAATCAAACTGACAGAACTGGGACATTTTATGCTAATGCTGGCTCCTGGGTTTTCGTTTGTATTCCTCTGTGTCTGGAAAACTGATACCATTACAGGGCAGGAAATTGCATGAATAACATGCAACAGATCATAAAAATTCACACACCAAGTGCAGAAACACTGCCAAAAGCACTGTAAAAACAAGGCTAGAGACCTCAACAGAGGAACTACCAACAGCTAATGAATGCAAATCAGACAGGAATATTTCCCATCCATGCATAACAATGAGACATAGGCTGTGACTCCGCAGTCTCCAATAGTGTAGGTAAAATAAAGCCTGGAGAGCGAACACACAGATAGCTGGGTGGAACTGCTGGCCAAGCCAGGGTCTATGTTTGTTTGCAGTACTTCAGCCAGCAGTTTAAAGCCACTAGGGAACTGGCATAGCCAAGTGTCGCCTCTGTCTAAATGTACCGCTATGTTAGATTTAATTTAATGAATCAGGTAGAAGAGAGAGTAGGAGGAGGATGAAAGAGGAAATAAAACAGAGCCATGAAACAGCACATAACCACACATAACAAAAATCCCTCACTCCTGTGCAAATCCACAGCACGCAGTAACAACCCTCACAGAGAAAGACATTTCAACATAACTCATTTGGGAAATATAAAAATACAAAACGTGCTTGCTGTCCAAAGCCACAGCCATGTTGTAAGGGGCAGGAAATGGCAAGAACTACAGGAATGCTGGGCATGGCATGGTGTAACGCAGGATCTTGCCAAGGTTCCTTCATTTGCTGCAAAGGCTTCTCAGGGACCTTTAAAGAACCCTGGCAAACCAGAGCACTGGTGAAGTGCAGAGAGCTCATCAGCCATATAAACACCAAATGACATTCACTTGATGGGCAGCCACTGCATTTTTCATCACTCTCCATTTTTAGTGAAGTGATGCTTCCCCCTTGTGCAGTAGCTACCATACAAACCCAAGGCTAGGACTAACTTTGGGGGTGGGGGTAAAAAGATTAAAGCTGATACCTTTTGGAACTGCATTAATTTCAATTGCTGCTCTCACCTTCCCCAGAATAGAATGATATGCAGCTGATAGGACTAAGCAAGAGCATTTCATGTCAGAACCACATGCATAAAGAGGCTGAGGAAATGCCAGCCTGCCCAGGGATGGCTGCTTTCCTGGAGAATAAGTACAGATCAAGTTATTCCCACATTTGCTGGAGGACCTCGTGTTCAGGGGGTGTCAGAGATGGGCATGGAGAGCATACAATAGAGAGCCCAGCTCTCCAGTAGACTGCTATGGAGGTTTTACAAAGTTTTGGTCATGTGAATAGGGTTTATGTCCAAAATTCAAAATCTCCTTCTGTTCCTCTGATTACTACTAAAGTCTCAACGGGGTGCTTGGCATGGTACCAAAAAATGGTGCGCACACACAAAGACAAGCTGATCCAAAAGCTTTCCAAAGACAACGATGGTGTAACCTTTGTTCTAAGGGGATGTCCTGGGTTCAGCAGTAGCAGTCATTTTTCTCCTTCTTAGTAGCTGGTGCAGTGCTGTGTTTTTGACTTTCAGCCTGGGAACAGTGCTGATAACACCGATGTTTTTAGTTGCTGCTCAGTAATGTTTACTCTGACCAAGGACTTTCTGAGTCTCATGCTCTGCCAGGGAGGAGGGGACAGGACACCTGACCCAAACTAGCCAAAGGGTATTCCATACCACAGCACGCCATGCTCAGTATATAAACTTGGGGCAGTTACCCAGAAGGGTTAGATCACTGCTTGGTCGAGCTGGGTATCGGTCGGCAGGTGGTGAGCGGTTGTATTCTCTTCCCTTGTTATTTCCCTTATCATTACCATTATTGGTGGTAGCAGCAGTGATTTGTGTTATACCTTAGTTACTGGACTGTTCTTATCTCAACCCGTGGGAGTTACATTCTTTCGATTCTCCTCCCCATCCCTCTGGGAGGGGGGGGAGGAAGGGGGAGCAGTGAGTGAGTGCCTGCATGGTTCAGAGTTACCAGCTGGGCTTAAACCATGACAGGGCAGAAATAAAAACAGGCATTCATTAATTCCTGTAAATATACATCCACCTGACAGATGGACAAGGGTTGCAAGCTGCAAATGGAACAACTTTCTCCCTTCCCTTAAATAAATAATAATAAAAAATAATAGCGCAGGCAATGAGTTACAAAAAAGCCGCATGAAAACCTTGTCTTTAAGAAATTTTAATATCAGGAGGGAAATAATTTGGTCAAATAGCTATAACAATGTTGATTTCGTCTGCCCTTTACAACAACAAAGACACCTCTGAAGTCTCTCAAGAACATATATGACACCTGACCCTTTTTTTTACCTCTACGTGCAATCAGAGCAGCTTGGGAAAAGAAAAGCCTAGTTAGAGTAAAACATCCTTTCATGAAAGAGAGTATTTTAGAGAGAGCTTTACTACCACCTTACCATTCAACCAAGAGGTACAAAGCACAGTAACAAGAAATGACCACGAATTCTCAGACCCCCTGTAGCTACACAATTCCGCTGCAGAAAACCAGTTCCAGAATCAGATTGTAACATCACCCACAAGCATAAATTCCATAAGAGAAGGATTAGGTTCATCTTTGAAAAGGAAGCAAAACTAAACCAAACCCGAGGTAGCTCTTACCGGGTGTTCTTCTCTGTCCAACTGCAAGATACATTGGCAACAGGGAAAGAAGAAAAGGAGTTAGTGATTGAAAAGTTTCTGCTAGTACTGAAAGCAATGGTTTCTGCTTTCTGAATGCTTTGATGACATTGTGAATAATGAACAAGCTTCTCTGTAGCACACCCCAATGCCTATATATGTCATGGACACCTCTTCATTCTTCACTTCCTTGGACAATGGTATAGCTATTATTTGTCCTTAATAGCTAGTGCTTATATAAATCAGACAAAATTTACAAGAATAGATGGCTTTTACAGAAGACAGGCAACTCTATTTTTTGTGCCTTGAATTTGACAAATTAATTCAGGCATTTAAAACACGGCCTTAGTTTGACGTGTCCAGTCTCTTGAAAACTAACAAGTTCAAGGAATAGACAGAAACTGCTTGATTTGGCTTTATGTCCAGACAAAACCACCATATACAGAAAGCCATACATAGGGGAACATGGAAATCTGCAGTCAGATAAAAATAAGGTGAAAAAACCAGTTCAATTCAACAGGCAGATGGAATGGCTGGAAATCTGTCCTCTTCTAGCCCAGTTTCGCCTTCTGGAAGCAGAAATGAGCACTAGTCCTCTGTGGAAAGCAGAAGGGAAGCCTTCAGGATTTGTCTTTCCCCAGCTTTTTCCTGTCTTGAAAGGTTACTGGCTCCTACCCTGTCCTTTGAAAGAAACAGGAAATAACTTGAACTTACTCTGTTTTCACTTGACCAAGAATCCCCTGACAAGGAAATTTTCTCTGCCTGTGTATCTGGGGAGAGAAGTGCCTAGGCATGTTGTACTACTGCTGTGTGGTCAGAGATGGAAAGGTATTTTGCTTTCTGAGTTGCTTAAGACTAGTTTCTTACTAGCTGCAGGCCCTTGAAACAGAGGAACACAGGCTGAATTTCAAAGGTAAGCAAAAACCCAACACATTTCCCACAGGCAAAAGCTTTACACAGCCAAAAATGTAGCCTGAGCCTCTTAGCTGACTGATGAAAATCCTGGACCCCTTCATGAAAGGCATTTTCTCCTGAAACTGAGAACTGCGCTGGTAAAGTCTGAATGGACATTTTCTTTAA
Organism: Psittacula echo; assembly: GCF_963264785.1. NCBI lineage: Eukaryota > Metazoa > Chordata > Aves > Psittaciformes > Psittacidae > Psittacula > Psittacula echo. Next base: position 69,408,641 of record NC_137738.1, on the reverse strand, counting down.
ATCCACTTTTTTTACCTTGAGACACTATTGCAGACTGCAGCACCACACATCTTGGGAACATAAAGATGTATATGCACAGACTAGGGAATCTGGTCTTATCACAAGCAGATTTCAAGTAGAGCATTACCACGTGTTTGATGCACAATACACTGGATGCCCACATCTCTTTAAACTATTAGCACTCTTCAGGTCCCTTTCAGGGTCAATTATTTTACTTGAATGGTCTCCTTTCTATTGTACTACCCCCATAAACCCACCTCAGCCCTGGCTTCGGGAAGTATATCTGACACTGCAGGAGCAGAAGGGAGCACTGAGAATACAGTATCACCACTGAATCCATCCTGGGTCACACCTGTGAAACCTCTCTGTAGTCCTACACTTCCGTTTCTCTGAAGTGTTGTTCTGAAATGATGAGCAGCTGCTGCAGGGAATGACACAGATTAGGTGCAAAAGATACATAACTAAACATGGTTGCTTCAACACCGAAACCAAGATGGCTGGGTTTTGAGGTCCTGAAAACCCACAGCTCCCATCTGCTGAGACTGATTAACTCTCTCTGGAAGAGATCAGGTCTTGCTAGGTACCTGCTTGCCTACCGTTTGGGTAAATGCAATGCCCCAAAGTTACGATACTACAGGAAAAAGTTTTTACATCTTGCTCTAAAGTATAAAGATTAACTGGAATGGGTTGCCCAGGGAGGTTGTGAATGCTCCATCCTTGGTGGTGTTCAAGGCCAGGTTGGATGAGGCCTTGGGTGGCATGGTTTAGTGTGAGGTGTCCCTGCCCATGGCAGGGGGGTTGGAACTAGATGATCTTAAGGTCCTTTCCAACCCTAACTATTCTATGATTCTATGATTCTATTTTTAAATTCAGAATTTCTTCTGCAACAGCTCAAAAATTCCTAATGAAGCACCCTCAAAGTGCCCCAGTCTCCTGGTGACTGGAAGTCTGCAGCAGTTCACAGCCTCCTTCTGATCTGCGCCATGCCTCCACGTCTACTTTCATCTTGGATGTGGTAGTCTCAGCAGCTGTTATTGATGGCAGTGCACAGGACCTCAGAGGTGATGCAGGAAGAACAGGCAGAAGACAGAGTAGAGCCCATCAGTCGCTCAGGACCAACTGACCAGATAAGGCAGCGAGTGGCTCCATTCTATCCCAATTATTTTGAAAAATGCTGCAACTAGTCTGAAAATCCCCTCAATGCCTCCTGCATGCTTAAAAGATAGAGAAGGAAGAAAACGCTTAAAGATAGGGAAGAAAATGAAACTGAAACTCTGGCTGGGGAGTGATAAGGTGGAAGCTCTGGGTTTAGATTCATGGTCTGCTCTGGGACTAGCAGCTGTGCCAGCTGTGGGTCAGTCTGTTCACCTCTGTGTGAGGTAATGTGAACCAGAGCATTTAGAGAGGTAAACATAGCTGAGTGATTCACACAAGGTGATTTAATCATCACTGACCTGATGCACAGACCTGTGCTGTAATTCCCATCTGATGCATCAGCTTCCATCCCAGCATTCGCAGAGAGGTGATAACAATACTTTATTTGTTCACAAGAGACCTCAAAAATCTAGTGCTGAAGGTTTTATGTTACCATGCTTTAACTTCAGAACCAATACCTCTCAATTCCAGCTGTTTGGTGACACCTTGTTTATGTACTGGTTTCACTGTAAGTGCTAGTACCGTGATTCTCTGCTGTTGCAGACCCCTGGCTAGCAGCAGCCCCTGGGTCACAGCAAGGAATTCACGGTGCCATATCAATTGCAAAGTAACCTTCTTTCCTCCACAAAGTCTTGTAAAGCCTCCATTGCTGGCTCTTAATTGACCCGAAAGATGCATTGTGCGAACTTTAAGCAAAAAACGCCCAAAGAGCCCTCCCAAAATACAAATTGTAAACTAAAAAAAAGGTGCAATGACTTCTTTGTGCGGGAAACAGTTACACTTAACCACACACTTTGATGCCATCTGCTCTTACAAAGTCAGATTAAGCAAAGTGAAAGACAAAAAAACTTATTAGCAAATCTGATCTGTTATCCTAGGATCTTAAATTCCACTCAACTACATCAGTACTGAGCACCAAACTTCTTTGAGGGCTGTCTAAAGCTCATCCCTTTCCAAGGCCGTTTGCCTTACAGTTATGAAACCATGTCCAGTCATACACATCACTGGGCAGTTTGTGGCTAAGAACATGTGCCAAATTTTTCACTTGATTTTAATCTGGCTTCAAAACAACTGCCAGTGGCTCTCATGGTATCTTTCCCCAGTAAATTAAAACATGCTTCCCAGAGATACGCCTCATCCTTTCTTTTCATTTAAGTCTTAAACAACCACACAAGCCTCCTCTCAAGCTCTTTCAGAGAACTTATATCTCATTTTTAAAACAAACCAAGCCCGGGTTAGATGGATCTGTAGTCTGACCAAGTACAGATGCTCCTACTTATTTATTTAATCAAAGTAAATAAAAGTGCCCAAGGACATGGCTTTTAGTAGTGTTAGACTGTGCTGGGACTCAGAGGTGTTTGCTGTTGCTCCCCATCAAAGTGGGAGAGATGAAAATTCAGGATTGCACAAAAGTCCTGGAATAAACCTCCCATTTCTCTCTTCAGAGCTTGCACTGAACATGTAAAACAGAGTTAAGTCTACTTGTTCCTCTAAAGAACACAACAGCCTGCCTGTAAAATTCACAAAGAGCATCTCATTCCCAAATCCTAGTATGATTCAATTGCCTTCTGCTCACCTAAACCCCATATTTCACTTCCAAATTGAACCATACTTCCTAGCCTTAATGTTTGTTGACTGCTGCGATGCATCATTTGAATACATGCCATATTCCACCCTGTAACATGCTCAATTTCACTAGTAGCTGAGAAAAACAGTCGATCTGACATTATTCACTGGGGAATCCTTGTCAGACAGTGCCGTACAGAGATAAAACCTCATCTTATTTCGGCCCTGGGAAGGCAAACAAACCAAAGCTTGGTACTAGGATTAGAAAGTACCTTACAGGTTGTGGTCTCTGAAGTGGTGAAGCTGAGGGGTGTCTTATCTGGGCCTTATCTGTCTGTTTATTCAAATGGCAAATGCTCAGCCTACATTTCTGGACTCCTAAAAGAGCAGATGCTTAGCTTGCTGGCATTAAATTTTCAGAGAAAGAAAAAGCAAAGGTAAGAGATTCAAAGGTGGAGAGGGAGAAAGGGAGGAGATCTTTCAGTTCTGTTGAGGCACAATCATGGCTCAGCTACCTCATTCTCCTTCAGCCTACATACATATTTGAATACAGAAAATACCCCCAACAAACCCAAATTTCAAACAAACAAATAAAATATACCTCCTGTTACACATCCTTATTGCTTCTGCTCATGCCCTTACTACATTCTACTCCTAGGACTTACTCTTCAGGACATCTTTTACATTTTAGGTCGCTTGTCATGTTTGAGAGAGAAAGTTTCCACACTGCAAACTGCCTTTTCAATAGCGAGTGCAATCACAGTCAATCAGCCCAATTTAGCACTAACAGCAAGCAGGAGTCTAACAAAGGCAGCGAAATTGAGTTCACTTATCGCGGTGGTGAACATCATTCTGAGCATTCACCTCCACATCCCCTTCGACAGTACATTTTTATATGCTTACTAGAATAAATAAATAAATAGTACAGCTACTGACAAAGGGCAGGAGAGGAGTTATTGCAAGATTTTCTCTCCTTAACATGCATGTATGCATGGCTTTTGTTTTGCTTTTTAAACCTAGCTCTCCCCACAACACAGCAGAGATGTTTTTCACTTTTCTCCACTGGAAAAGATCAGAGAAGCAACATCAGTAGCAAGACAGCCCTCATCAGAAAATAATGGAAGTTACACCATGCAGAATGAAAAGCATGCAGCTAGTTTCTTCATCATACTTGAGGCATGAAAAATCAGGCAGTGCCAGAAGCCTCTACAGCGAGACAGGGATTGGAATTCCGTATCACATCTTGATGGTCTCATTTCTGTTCTATCGCTCACCTGCTAGAAACAAACTAAGTTGTTTGTACCTTGTATTGGGCCACATAACCAACGCACACTAAACAATGCCCATTTCTGTCTTCTGGTTTCTCCTGAATTAGTATCATATCATGGATGACCTCAAAAAGTACCCAAATGCTCAGTTTTACTCTCACTATAGATCTGCAGCCTCCAGTCATCCTTCTGTGCAGTTAGTGTCAGCATTGTGAATCAGCATGAAAAATAACACATTCTTCAAGAGGAATTTTGGGAACCAAAGACCTAACTTCCATTCATGTGGACTCACTAAAGTGTAATTGCTGAGGTAAAGCTGAAGTGGAAATGAGTCTGAAGTCTGACTTTACTAGAAGCCTGACAGATACAAACTCTTGCCGCTACAAAAAGCTGTGTGGATGAAGGGAGCGGTGGCTTTCAGGAAGGCTTGCAGGTCATGGCTGCCTCCTGAGCCACAGCAGAAATAATTCTGGCCATACTGCAATCTATGAAGAACATCAATGGCCTTTACAGTCATATAAAGAGAAAACCACATTAATGCTTCCTATTCTCTAAGAACTAACCTTAGCTGTTCCTAATACATCTCTGGGGTGACAAAGAAAAAGGGTCTTTTGTTGTTCCCTACTGTGTAATAACATCCCTCCAGCTGGGAAAGAAACTTTTTCTTGCCCTCTTGCTCCCCTTTCCCACATTTATCACCTCTTACACTCGATGCTCCTGTGGAGAGCACTCCCAGCTTAGTCCCTGCATTCCTTAAAGATATTATATTCATACATATACACAGTGCATGGAAAGGAAAGAGACAAAGTAAGAAAACATGGTTTCTTTCTAGAGAGATAAAAAGGAATAATAATCGCCTTTAGCCAGCAGGGTATGTAATAGCTGACCTCCTGCATCCTGCCTTTGATTTTCTCCTCATCACAATCATATTTCGCTGGCTAATTCCCAGCATTTTTCCCTCAGGCTGGCGGGTTGGCATGGATGGTTAGCAGCTGCCAGTATTTCTCCTCCCTGTCAGCTACAAGCCATACTAATGTTATATGCCTGGCTCAGTCCCACCCCAGGGTGCCACATGCCTTCGCTTTCCAACATACTCAGCTTTTGCCAGCCTTGAATCCGAATCGAAGTCCCGTCCTGCCTTTCTCCTTGCAAAGATTAGCTGTGTGAGGGAGTTAACCCATATCAAGCGAAGAAGCAGATGACAGATTTCACAGGGCTAGACCTCGTGGGGAAACAGCAGGTTTGGCAGCAGCCATCAGGGAGCAGTAAAGCAGTAAGAACGCAGAGAAATTCAGCCTGTGGTGTGTGCCAACATCTACTCTGAACATCATTCTCTTAATAGCAAAGAAAAGAGCTGTGTGGATAAACAAACAAAAAAGGCTCCCCAAGCACATCCCACCGCCTCTTCCTAAAAGAGATGCTGCTTCCCTTTGCCCCATGGAAGATTTGTAAGCCAAAGACAACTCCGTTTCATCCTTTTGGAAGGCAACGTTTCCAGCAGATAGTTCACTGCACTAAAAAAAGTCACCAGTAACCATTCTTTGAAACAGATTCAAGAAATTCAAGGTTACAGGTAAAACTAACCAGCCTACTGGAGAACTAAGGTAGTTTTATACCTTTAGTCTATAACAGAAAGGACAGTATCAGACCAGTGCTAGAGAAAGCTCAGTCTACTACTTCAGAAGACCTGTGTTGAATTTCACCAGAGAGAAAGGCATTTGGTGATCTCACAGCTGGAATGACCAGGTGAAAGTATTTTCAAATGTATATCCCAAAGTAAAAAAAAAAACCATAAGCAAGGTCAGGAATCTCATTTCTAAGCTGTAGGAATCTAATGCAACTGATGGGGTTTATTTGTTGTTGCTGTTTCCATCTTTTCCCCAATTAACTGCAACCTCAGCTTTCAGAAAACCAAGTGAATAAGGTGTTTGCATAGAATGCTCCTCCGTCCAGAGCCCAGCTTTCAGCTTGCCCATATAGGCCTTACTTCTTTTAGCAAAGCCAGGCAGGTAATAATAGTGAATAAAAAGCCTATTTGATGAAGCTCAAGTAAAGTAGCTTGGCTCCTTCTCAAGTAAAGTAGAGTACCACTACAGCATGAATGACTCAATCATCTACTCGAGAGCTATTACTTGCAGCAATGAAGCAATGTTAATTGGATAATGGCCTGTTGCCAGCTAATATTGGCATGACCTACAATACCCCTGGCTGACAGCCCTGTCTCTCTCTCTATCACACCTTTTTTTGTAATCTGGATGGGAAGTGGAAACCATTAAAAAAGCCTCGTAAGTGCCATTTAACTTCTTATCATGAATTAAAAGCTTAATTAAGTGCCTTGTTAAAGGAAGGAAGACCAGTTTTCGTGATTAAATAAAACAAAACAACAGTTAGGGGTATGAAGTGAATTACTAACTTTACAGCTTTAAACTCAGGTTTTAGAAAATACTAATTTTGGGTTGCATTTCACAGCACCTGCTAGGGAAACAAACTGCACAACTGCTGCAAAATACCCTGGGAGAAAAGCAGGCGAGGTTCTACTTGTTTACCAAACCTGCCAATAAAGAGAAAAGCGTAGAAGTTAAGAGCTAACGGGGTCCTTTTTAATTAGCTGTAGGCAGCTGATACACTCTATTCCTCTAACTCTGCTCTGAGGGCTGATCACACACCATGGCCACATCTGAGCCCTTGTTATTATGTGGCTGTTTTTCCAAGTGCTTATCTACACACTAAAACCCATTGCTTTAACAAAAGGTGTAGTACAAAATCAAATTACCAAGGCTACCACAAGAGGGTTTATGGAAACTCTTCAATCAGTGCAGAATTAGCTCCATACTGACTTAGTTTAAGTTGATTAGGGAAAGGTTTCAACTGAGGCACATTAAGTCATGCTTGAACTGATTTGAAATGTGTAACGCAAAGTTTTGCAGTGGTTTAAAACCCTCTAAGTTCTACCAGTCCCAATTCTGAGTGTGCACGATGTCTCCCCACTGAAATGATTGGCGTATTATAAAGACTGCTTTCGCTTGTAATTGGATATAAACAAGAAATAATGTAAAAAACATCTGTTCACCGTTTAGCTAGACAACAGCTAACAATGTCTGGATGCCAGATTAACAAGAAGACCCCAACATGCTATGAAGTAAAAGAAAAGTCTGCAATTTAGACTTCAGAGGCAGATTTACTGCTTTGAATAATCAAAAAGAAGTTCTTTTGTTTTGATGTTAAGCTCCCTCACACCAACATTACATGAGTGTAAAAGCTTTATAAACAAAGTTTTACCCAGCTCCGACATCAAACCTTTGAGAAATTATAATAATAATGCCTTTTCTCCACAATTGCACACTTTAGCAGTTTTCAAACCATGCCAGAATTTAAAATGCAACGCTTGCATTGTTGACTTAAAAACAGCTTTGTTAATTTATGAGTGATCATCACCTTCAGAAAAGTTCTGATCTGTGATGGCTGTATTTACAAATGATTTTCAGTCTCTGTTTTTCTATAACAAGTATATGCCAACATAAATTGTCTCTAAACCTGAAAAAAGTATTGGCTCAAGACATCAACTTTCAACTTCAGTTTGAAATTTCTCCACTGGAGGAGTAACTCCCTGCATGACAGATTAAGTCAGTTTTCACAGACACCTTTAGCAATAACTCATGGGCTGTCAGAGCTCTGCAGACCACAGACTGAAACCAACAAAAGCCTTGGGAAGAGCCATTAGCTTGTGAACTGAAGAAGACCCTGCCAACGTCTTTTAATGCAATACAACTAAGATGGTGTTTCCCCTGCTCTATCAGATCTTTAAATCCAGGAGTGTTTCAGTTCCTTTTGTCGGGAGCTCTGACACTGTTCTTTGTTGGAGGCATTTTCCATATCTATGCATAGGCACCTATCAAAGTTCCTGGTGCTCTGAAGCGAGGCATGTCAGAAGCAGAGATGTGCATCTTAACCAAGGAATAAATGAGGAATAACAAAGTGCATCAGGCAGCTCTCTTCACCTCAAGTAACTAGCATTTGTGATGGAATTATTTAACTGACCACCTCTGCATTGAATCTAATTTGCTTGGTAGCTATTTTGTTTGACATGTTAGAATCAATGCAGTTAATCTGTACATGGAAAATGTCTGTACAAGTAAGCACTGGTAACTGTAGTATCTTTTTTTTAAAAGGCTAAGGGAACCATTTTCCAGGCTGAGAAGGTTAAAGCCCTGGCATTCTGCAACTAATAGAAGCACGTGGCAAAGTAACAGTGGTGGTCTTAGGTGAAGTGTTCTGAAAAACCTTCAGAACCAGATTCACTGCTTCTGTAAATCCATAGACTTCACTAGACCTGTAGCAACCACAGTGTAACCTTCAGGTACTAAAACATTTCGATCTTTCATGCGATATATTCTAGAATTTGAAACTTCAGCACTTCATTTATCCAAAGGGGATTCACTTCAATAGAAATCATTTCTGGTTGGACTGGAGGAATATTTTTTTGTAGTATCTCATGAAACACATAGAAAGACAAAGCTTTGTGGTTTAAATCCTTAGTGTCATATGAACATAGGACTGGGTCACCAAGTGCAGACACATCATGATCCCGGCTCCTTCCACTTGCCTGTAGCTCAGCACCCCACCACTATTGTGCTTAGAAATCTGCTGATTTCCAATTTACTTTTACTAAAAGCTAGTTGAAACCAATCAATGCTTGTGGCAAAACTGTCTTTAGTATTAAAGAGAAATTCCTCCTCTCAGCCATTTAATCTCCTCTGTCTACACAAGAGGTGTAGCATGTCTCAGTTGTCACACCAGTCGTATGAACCTGCTATGGTCTTGTCTTCTCGTTCTGCTGAACCAGGCCAGGCTCCTTTTTATGAGCACTTCAGTCAGTCTTGTATATGCTTATGTGAATTTCAATTAAAACTCTCTATCTAACAGGACCTGAATCATACATGGAGGTCTTACCAAGGCTTTAGAGAAGAGTGCTGATACTCTCCTATCTCTTCAGACCTCTGCACCCCTGGGTATGTTTTGTCACTTCTCTGCTCCTGCCTTAGCTTTGCACTGCAAAAGCTATGCTACACTGACTGAGAGTCGATTCTTCCACTGGAAATTATCAGTGGATGCTGCAGAATCACAGTGTGCATCCTAGCGTGTCCTCTGCGATGTCTCTGAACTCCTATGCAAAATGTCTGGGTTGAAATTTCTCCGTGAGTAATATTCAGTGTCAAGACATGATGAAATCACCCCAGTGACCTACTTCGAACGCTCTCCAACTTGTGCCGTGACAACATCATGATTCCGCTGAAGTTTCTGGAGGGCTAAACTAGAGGGGGAAAAATGGTTTGTGACACTTTGGGACCCAACATCATTTAAAACACACCATGCTTCTTCATGGGCGGGAAGCAGAGGATGCTGAAAAACCCTCTGTATGCCAGAATACCTTCCCGCTGAGTGACTGCTGTCCCGTGCCTTGAGTACACTGCCACCCTTCTTGTGCTGCCTGTCCCAGACAGAGGCACCGGGCAGGCGGTGCTGAGGTGGCTGGTGATGGCAGCCTGGCCAGCAGGCACACATATCCTTTCTGTGGACAGCAAAGCCACTGGCATGCCCTGCAGTAGCTGTGCTGTCACGGCTGTATGGCTGTGAGGAAATTACAGTGGGGGTGGAAGCCAGCCAGTGAGATTTTGTGGTAAAATAAAGTAAACTTTCCAGTGAGGTATGTATTTTCTACGTCCCTTGGCTTCCTGCTGTGGGAACCACGCTGCATGAGAAAAACCCTGCTTTTTGACAGACTGCTCATAGTTTCTCAGTGGAAAACACACGGCCCAAAGCAGTTAACCTAAACTTGTTGTGAGGGGAGGTGAGAGGAAGCAAGGCTCAGTGAGGTGCAGGAGAGGGGAAAGAGGAGGACAAGGATATGAGCTGCCGGAAAAGGGTGGGGGGGACAGCAGTGTGATTCCCAACAATGTGACAGCTCAAACGATTTTTCAACAATAACCTGCTGTCTAGCAGCCACATCACCCCTTTCAAATTTCCTGTCTGGAAGAGCAGAAGACTATCAAAGTCTTGATAATGTCCTGAACAAAGCTATGGTAATTGAGTGTTTCCGTACGACTCCCTCGGTGGCAGTGACAAAGGTGAGCTGAAGCATCTTAAAGCTTTGCCACTGTAACCTCTAGGAGTTGTGAGGAAGGCTGGACTGAGCAAGTCCATCCTTCAGCAATTTGCAACCCATCCGAACGCAAAAACCACATGCAGAGCAGTGCCCTGGGGCAGGCATCGAAACCTGCACCACACTCCCCCTGGCCACAGAGGTCTTCCTAATTGCTCAGGTTGGAAGCAGATCGTGTTTGCAGTGTGGGCAAGGCGAGAAACTGTACCTCTTCCGGCAGGCTGACCACCAGGTCATTTTCCGTCTGCCCGACCAAAGCCTGCAAGAAGTACTCGCTGCAGGCAGCCAGCACAGCCCGGTGGGCGCGGAACTCCTTCCCCTCCACAATCAGTGTCACGTCACAGAGAATGTCCTGCTTCCGCTGGTCATTTAAGCAGAGGAGAATATTGGTACAGTGCACCGTTGACTCATACACATACATGGGGGAGTCAGTCTTCTCATCCACAGACATGCCGTTCACACCCTGCAGCAGAGAAGGGGGGAAGAAAACACAAACAAGGTGGTGAGGAGCTACATAGCTGCTGGGCAAACACAGTACGGTGACACGCTGCCTAACTTTTGGATACCTCAGGACCATGGCCAAGTAGCCCATTAATTCTTAAATCTAAGCAAGTCGCTCAGGAAAGATATTGGAAACGGTGTTCACTGCCACTAGCTTTCGCTTCGCTGTGCTTCAATTACCTATTCGCCCCCCAACTTTCATCCTCAAAACCAAAGCAGGGTTTAGATGGACTGCAAAGTGCTTTCCCTCAACCAGCTACTACACATCTAAGAGTTTCAACTGAGTAGCAGCAATAAAATAACATGGAGATATGGGAAATTTTAGATTTAGAAGTAAGAGTAACTGTTGTGTCTTCTAATAATGAAGAAAGGCATTTGTGCTTGCTTCTTTTACTTTCATATTAAACGAAAAAACCCTCAGAACCCCAGTCTCATCTCCAGTGGACAGGCAGTGCTGCATGCTTACACTGAAGACCTCAGCTCAAGTGAAAGGAAAGGTGGAACTGTACCCTGCAAAGACAACGAAGACAAGCCACAAACTACAGTGACTTCATTTCTAAATCAGAATTCGTGATTTTAAAACTTAAGGGTGAGAGAAAAATGTTTAGTGGCTTCAGAAGAAATTTGTTTCCAGGTATGGCTAAAGCAACATACCCTCACCAGTGGTTTAATGCCATTTACAGAAAAGAGTGGTTTCTGAATTCCAGACCCACAGACACAAGAAAATCCCTTGACCCACGTGGAGGCTGCGGGGCAGCATGTGGGTCTGGGCTGCTCCTGCCTGCAGGTAAGTCTCCCCATCTTACAGCAGAGCAAAGTTTGGAAGGATTTAAGACATCCGTTATTATTCTCTGCCTGCTGTTCTGCAATTTTTGACACATGTAGAACTTGTAAGGCCTCTGAATATGGGGATTGGATTTGCAGTGAGACAGTGCTGGGGATCAGCTTTCCCAGCCCTGCGTGAACCCCCTCTGCACTTGAACACGTTGAAGTAATTCTTTCACCCAAAACTTTCTGCCCAGCACCAGACTCTTTACACTATTTTCCTATTTCAACTCATCTAAGTAGAAAAGCATAAGAGCCTGTGCTGCATCTGAACACACTATGTACCTCCAGACAAACTGAACACACTCACTTTTAGAGCTCACCTGGGAAAAAAAAAAGGTTATTGGTATGTATTATTCTACCTGCTGCTGAAAGAAAAGTTTTGCAAATGCACAAACTTCAAATATTTTAAGGAATGATTCTTTGTTATTGAGAATGACAACCGTCTTCTGAAAGGTAAGATTCAGAGGCACACAGAGGGTGGTATTTTGGTATAATACTGCTGCATTCTCAATACCTGACCACTGTAGCGAGTAAAAGCAAAGTTCCTCCTCTGCTTCTTTTTAACATGAATCTTTGCAGCATCTTTCTTTGCTAGTACGATATACAGGTAGACAAGTAGAAACAAGAAGGCTTCAAACTATTCCTCTTGCCATGAATTCAAACCAGGGTGCTGCACAGTGTTGTTTGAAAGACAGTAATAATCTAGATAGGAACGGACTTAAGAGGAGCCACTTGTTACTTGCAAGTATTTACTACACTTCTCAGTGAACTCCATCGTCCCATTTTCATAGGAGTATTTTTAAGCCAGTGGCTATGATGACTCTTTCTACAAAACAGGTATTTTTGCCAACATTACATTACTGGAAGTATCAATGGGATGCTTATGGCTTCACTTTTACTGGTATTTTCAATATTTACTGCTGACTCATGCTACACTTCCGAGTAGCCAGCTGAAATGCCTATGTGAACTGAAAAAAAGCAACCTACCAACCCAAAGTCACTGACTTTTTCTCTACAGAGAAGATACCTAGCTGCTTATTGACTTGCATGAAGGTAGGTGAGGGAGACACTTGGGTTTTATTATGCTAACAGTTGCATTTCTTAACCAGAAGAAAATTAATTTTCTTCCTCCTCATAAATTGATACTAACAAGAAGAATTGGCAGCCATCCTTTTGTTAGCACTCCAGTAAGGTAAAAGAGAAAATGATACTTAGCTCATCCCACTCAGCTTTCTGTGTAACTGAACTCTGATACTAACAACAGCGTTATAGTAACGTTCTAAGTGGTCACTCTTGCATGCTGTGAAATGCAAGAGTTTACAAGAACAATCTAATGGGAAAACCTGATAATTGCCAATAACAATGCAAAGAGGAATAGTGTTAATTTCTTTTTTTCCTTTTTCTCAGGCATGTCGTATGCCTGTAATGTCTCAGTGATGAAAAAATGTACAAGAAACCTGAAACCTGGCAGGTAATTAACAGAACATCAATTACATTTTCAGTGCCTGTAAAAAAACCCAACCAAAGCCTGAAATAGCAATCCTTTTTTACAGTAATAGTGCAATTTGTGTGAATCAAACCCTGAATTACTTGGTTACTAATTAGTAATTTCCCACTTTTTAACTACAACTCTCATCAAGTGTATTTTTTAAAAAACTCATTGCATGCCCTGTGAAGTGCTGAAAACACCACGCTGTATTTCCCCACTGGCGAGCCAGCCTGCCTCCTATGCTAGGAAACCTGACCAAAGTGGTACTGAGATGCTGGGGCTGTGACGTGCACCATCCACAGTCCAACAGATCCCTAGATACGCTCCCGGTAAGGACCTCCACCCAGCTGCTTGTACCGCGATGTTTTCCAAAGGCCACTATTGTGACTCCAGTGACTTCCCGACAGCGGATCCACAGCATATCCCTTCCCGCAGCCATTCAAAGTCCGTGTGGATGCCCTGGCCGGTGGCTGCAATCTCAGCCCGACACAGACTTCCCCTGGCCATGCCCCTGGCTGCTCCAGGAAGCACCCTGAACCCTGAATTGCGCACAGGGAAGCCAGGGCTGGGCTACAGTCAGGACCACCTATTTATCAGCTTTTAATGTTTCAACACAAGTGATTTATGGTCTTCCCTTTTCCATGATCTGCCATCAACTGAATGACCTCCAGGCAAGAGTCGTTTCCTCTCCAAGAGGACTTCATCCTGCAGGACAGGAGCAAGATGGTGAAACCCTGCACTGGGAAGTAGCTTGTTCATTTTCACAGGGAAAGGGTTTAGAGTGTAAAGAGAAAGGTCACCACAGGGCTCTGGCATATTGTAGCAATAAAATTAGCAGAATTCAGCTTTTTTCCTCTCCTCAGAAGAGAAACACAGGGATTGAACTGTGAGGCAAGCTGGGCTGGAAGTCTTTTATATAAATGTTAATTCAAACCATGTAATTTTTTGCTGAATTCAGTATTATGCTGAGTTTGCAGAACCTTGTTCATGGAAATCATTGCTACACACTTGGTATTTCTTCAAACCGAAGAGAGAATGTCTTAGCAAGCCTTTCTCTGGCTCAAAAGAACATGCTGTGCATTTGTTTGCATATAGGTCACCATACTGCCAGAAAAAGCCTCTTTGAAACAAAAGTTTCCAGAAACTGGCATGAACTACTGTAGGCAAGAAAAGCACCATTGAAACCTTGCCAAAAAACAGTTGCTGGTAAAGGGCAGCAACTGCAGTGAAGCGAACTGTTGCTTACACAGTCCTTCCACAGCAATGGGTGGCAGATCCCACCGAGCCCTTGGCAGCATGGAGGCAGCATGTGAAACCTCAGGAGACAAGAAAGTTGCTCATGGGACACCCAGATCACTTTGGTTTGCAGCACATCATCTCTGCTGGCTGGCACTCACCCAAAACTCTCCAGGAACTCATAAACACACCACCTGAGCTGCTACCAAAAATACATTACTTATCGCAAAAAAAATCCAGCTCCCTCTTCACAAGACTAGAGGGCAGGCAATGTGGAATCTGTTTTTAAAGGGAAACATTAGGGGACAGAAAATCTTACCAAGGCAAACCAGAAAGTCCTGCATCAGAACTGGGTTAATTACATGAAAAGTAAATCTCGATCGTGGCAGAACTACAGGGCGCTTAACCAAGCAAATTATCATCGTGACAAAGCAGCATGGCTTCTGCACAGGGAAGTCATGTCTCTGATGGGCTCTATCAGAATTCCTGAAGTATGTCAAATTACCAGTGAGGAACACTGGTAGGTGTAATTAGTGTTGACTTTCAGAAATCCTTTGACAAAACCCTTACAAAAGGTTGCTAGAGAGGCTCAGTTATCATAAGGTAAGAAGTTGCATCAGACTGGAAATCATGTATGCTAAACTGTATTCAACAGAGAAGTGATGCAGGGGCAATTTTCAGTGAGTTAACAGTGAAATTCCTCCAGAAATACACCAGCAGCCGTACTGGCTCGCATCTGCCTATGGTCACACCGTGCAATATGGGTGAGCTCCTCTGACCTCTAAAGCTACAGCAGGGTTAAGCACACTTAGTACTTGGATGGGAAACTGCCCAGGCATACTAGGGTCTTAGCAGCACTCCTACAGTGAGGTCATTGAGAATATGGAGCCAGATACGGGAAGCAATTCTTAACAACAGAGGCTTTAGACTGGACATAAGAAAAAATCTGAGGAACAGGTTGCCTGGAGAGGTTGTGTCATCCTCATCCTTGGAGGATTTCAAGACCAGACTTGATACAGCACTGAGCAAACTGCTCTGATCCCAGAGCTGACGTGCTCTGAGCAGGAGGTTGTGACAGGAACCTTCTCAGGTTCTTTATAACATGAATTAATCGTTGATCCTATATTGATTAGTGACCTGGAAGTCCACAGACCATGACAGGGAGATCAAAAATAGTGAAATCAGTTCAAGTGTCAAAGGCAATAGGGATTGTTGGGAATTGAAAAAAAAGACAATATAAAAAAGGATTAGACGCTAACAAGGTGGCACAGTAAATCCAGGGCACTCTGTCATACACAGGTGGCAATTAGGTGGAAAAAAAAATTATAGAACAGTTGTGGTCAGAGAGCACCTTCAGGTATCATCTAGTCCAGCCTCCCTGCTCAAAGCAGGGTGTCCTAGAGAAGGCTGCTCAGGACTGTGTGCAGTAGGGTTTTGACACTCTTCAAAGGTGGAGATCGCACACCATCTCTGAACAACCTGTTGCAGTGTTTGACCACTGTCACAGTGGAACAGGAACTCATTGATCCGGACTCTCGATTCCAGTTTGGAGTCTCTAATGAAAAAGACAGACTGGATACACAGACTCTCATCACCTAGAGACAGATTTTAGAAAGAGAAATATTTTAATAAGGAGATGTATTTTCTAGTTACTTGTGGCGTAGTACACTGCTGGGTAGTGTCTGTATCTGGTTATTGGTGTTGAAACAGGGAGAAAAGAAATCCTCAGGAGAACAACGGAAAAGATTATTGGCAAGGAAAGAGAAAAAGCCCTTCTCAACATGTACGATCAATTCAATAAGCACTATACAAATAATATGAAACAAAAAGGTCAAAGCAGCACTGCTATTTATTGTTTCAAGTGTTACAGGTAGGAGAGGACGCTGAAGTAAAAGAAGCGAGACAAACACAGAATTTGTAAAAATAAAAGCTGACTATAGAAATGAACTGAAATAGTACCCTGTACTCACAAGGAGATGAGTTGGGTTGTTTTTATTTTTTCCTGAGAGATTTCTCAGTCACTGCAATAAACCATATGCAGAACTGACCACTGTTGTAAAGAACTCACCGCATTTGTAAAAGAATTAGGCACTCCTAACAAATATATCCAGGGCCACATAACTCAGGGTACAAGTTTACATGGGATGAATATTCACATACTCCAGCACACTGCCCAACAACAAACTGGCAGAGAAGTGTGCCTGTATTATCTGTCTTTCCTAACCTACTAACCGTTGTCTCAGAAACAAATTCTTCGATTGGATCAACACAGAAGAATCCCCAAATCTAACACCTCCACACATGCTCCCTAGGCCCCTTGTACCCTCTGTCCCCAGCTGCAGGAGACAGTGATGGGCATGCTGCCCTGTGCTCCCCTCTCTTGAATGGGCACAGAAGTTGCATAGGACCAAGCTGTTGAGGGCAAGCAGTAGAAAGCATCTGTCCAAAGACTACATGTGGGGGGTGTCACTGACACCAAGGGGTCCTGCTCCCACTGGCTCCAGCAAAGCGGTGGGTTTAGGACACGGGTTTAGGACATGAAAAGCCATTAGATGTTGAGCTCAACTCAGAAAAGGCACACAGTCTACAGCAGAAGCATCTCTGTAGCCTCTCCATGGTAAAACACCAGTGAGGAAGGGGATAAGTGGAAAAAAAGGCCTGAAGGCACCATCTCCACCCATCAAACAAAAGCTCACTTGTATCCCAGGAGGTGTAAGCAGGGCATCAGATCTACAACAGCAACTACCATCAACTTCATGGTAAAGGCCTGAAAAGGTTTATCAATATCTTCACATTATGCTTGTAACAATACATTTTAGTATGGCAGTGAGCAGGTAATACTGTGCCATTTCTCATTTAAAGAATTTTAAATTGCAGGACATGACCTGGTGTAAAACGAACTGCAGGTTTTGCTTGGAAGCAAAAGCTGGCGATCACATTATATCCTGCTATAGAAGGTGACTCCTGCCTTTCTCCTGATTATGTTAAGAGAGGATCAATACTGAACTGGGGTTATTTTTAGTTCCAGTTCACATTCTTCTAATCAGCTCCACCAACAGTATTAAAAAGACACTTAGGAATAACTTGAAGTGGTCTGCCTGAACGCACCTACGACTCTTTGGACAGAGGTAGCTAGAGAGTCTGTTCCACTGTAAATGTCTGACAATATTTCTGTTCAATATGACGCAGTGTAAAAAAATGCTCTTTTGTTCTGAGGTTTTTATATATTTTTTTTCCCTTAACAATTTAGCAAAAGGTACTGGGAAAAGAATGGGGAGAATGACGATAAAATAATTAAAAAGTTGAGAGGAACTTGTCCTTCTGACAAATGGCAGCAAAAGCACATCAGACTTGACAGTTTTTAGGGATAAACATGCACTGGTTTTAAGTGGCAAGTGGGAGGAAAATAATTTTCCAGGCTTCCTTCCCATCTCCTAATATTTTTTCTATGAAAAGACTCGTTCTGTGTAATCAACGCTTTGGTTTTAAAGAAATTTATCAATAACTGACACTTCAGAGCTCCTAAAATGACCATCCTTATAATTGGTTATTACGATCTCTCAATTATAGCTATAACAACAAAGGATATGATTATATTGTCACTGCTTTCCTTTAAAAAGAAACTATTGAAAGGACTAATGATTAATTCACCATTTTTGAGAGCTCATTGTAATGACAGAAGACTATATACAAAGGTCTCTTCAGTGAGCCCATTATTCAATTAATAAATGCTGAATACCAAGCAGTCATAGTCATATGAAACTCCCAAGGACTGTGTGAATTTTAAACCAATTAATTATCAATTACAACATCATAAAACATCAGCACAAAAATAGAAACAACGAAATTTAATTATACATTATTCTTCTTCGTTGCTGCAAATACTATACAAGACTGATTTTGATTAATAATTCATACAGCAATAAAGTATCAGGAAAGATAATTACACTGTGCCACAATTCTCACACTGATTTCTGTAATTACAGATTACAACAGTGTTAGCAATTTAAAAAGGTTAGGGAGCAGTAGTAATTTGCTATGTCATCCTCAGCAATATTAATGTCTTCTTCTCTGAGCACCCCAGATAATTGAAAATAGACTAGCGAGCTGCCAGGCTACACGGGCTTGCCTCCTGCCAAACATACTGTGGGTGCCAGGGTCATTAGCAAGAACGTCTTCAGAAATGAGTTTTTCACATTGTTCAAGTACCTTCTGCTGTAACGTAGAAGATACACAGACAAGGAGAAAAGACATTGTAGAGCATTCTTGGCCGGCAGCTGTTGATGTGTTGCTGCTGATAGCAGTGGCTGGTGCTTCTGACCCTACTGACTCAAAGCAAGACCTTCATTTGACCATGAGTGGGAAGGGGGATAGCTAAGAGAAACCCAGGAGAGGATTCAACCGCTGGCCCTCAAGAGAGGTGAGTCTGGTGGGGCACACAGCAAGGCCCTGCAGACAGCTGGACATTAATGTTGCTGAGGAGGCTGCATGGCTCCAACACACCAAGTGTGGGAGCACCCTCCGAACTGCTAAACAGCTGAGTGCAGTTCAAGGGCCACTAACTGGTCCCCAGTGAGCTACACCACATGCAGTGAGCAGAAGCATCAGTACCCGGGCTGGTTGCAGAGCTGGGCCATGTTTCTGTATGGCCAGCTTTACATGTTTTCCAAGTAGAGGTGAGAATACTGGAAATTCATTCCCTAGCTTAAACTGACAGGAACAAGGATGCATCCTCTAGATCATGGAACATTCTTTTGCACAGCTCTGATGTAGGAAGTAAGTCCCATTGCAAAAGACACTTACTGGAGTCATTATACTGGACCTAGACCCTATAGCGTAACAGGGTAGAGACTAGGGGAAAAAAATAAAGGAACTCTGATCCTGCAGACCTTTAAACAGAACTGCTGAATATAACTTTTGTCTGACACGTTTTGCTTACTTACAATGATTCCACTATTGGCAGACTGCACACATAAACAGAAATGTACCACAGCTCCATTTCTGCCATGGATCTTGTTTTTTGTTTGTTTGTTTTTCAAATTGGTGTCAGGGTGCCCATAGTCTCCATGATGAATGTTGATTTAAACCCCAGGTGTCTACTCTGAAGAAACTGTGCTTCAGGTTGTTCAGAGATTGGTACCATAAGGAGGCAGGGATTCCCAGCGGAGGCTGCTTTGAAGAGTCCAAGTAGATTTATGTTCCACATACAGATAAAACCTATTTCCTGACTTCAGAGGGTTGTGTTGTTACTGTTTTTTGAGAGAGTAACCCAGCTGAACAAGGTAATGATAGCTTGCAGTCTTTAGGGACTAAGTTAACAGGCAAATAATGTTTACACATGGTACATGCACTGACATATGCATTCCATATAGGCCTACTAGGCAAAATATATACGTGCATCTTTTTATGACTCAGGAAAAATTCTATAATTAGACTATAAATTGTCCTATGTTCAGTAAGTCAAGCTTAATTTAACATGCATTTTCAATGTCCTTTAAATATAAATGATGATGTCTTCAAGAAAGAGGCACGTAGATGGAGGAGGGGGGGAGACATACACCAGGTAGGAAAACAGGACGAACAACAGAAGACCTGTCCTCTATGCCTGTTTCTCAGAAGAACACTTCCCCCATAAAAATCTCTCCTCATGGCTTTCTTTACAGTAGCTGGCTATGGTGAAGGGGACAGGAATCAAGTCTGCTACTCAGAAGAGCTTATTCAAAGCAGAATGGGGAATGGCCAACCCTGAAACAGTGCCAGGAAACCACCAAGCAAAACAAAAAACATATTACATTTTTTGGAGGTGGTCAATGGCTTCAGAACCTCGGGGGAAAGACACAACCTTCTGGGTTATTCCTGGGTAAGATGGATTGCCAGACTAAAGAATCAGAGAGGGAAAAATGAAGTAGTGATTTGTTTTTATCTTGCTCTCCATCTTGCTGAGCTCTTTGAAAAGGTTTAAGGTCTCCACGCAAATGAAGGCTGGAAATTCTGGCAAGGGTCCACCAGATTCAGGCCCTGCCTTCCCTGCTTTAAATGAGTATTTTTTGTTGAGGAGTGATACAGTGATACAGCTTTCCTTCTTTTCCTAAACCTTTACATAATTTTTGTGCACTTCTATGGGCATGTGTATGTATGTATAATTTGCACTATGATGCCATCTGACACGGTGAAATTGATGAAGCATAAATGGTTGGTCAAATATCCAGACCACTTGCCAGTATGACAATACATCAGGGTAGTAAAGAATGTGTCTCCCTGTTTGAAATCTCTTTTGCTAATATGACTATGAGAAAAAAGGCCAGGCTAATACTGACCCAATACCACCAGTGTTTGGAAGCTACAAATTAGTAACAATGGCACCGTTCTGCTCCTTTTATCAGCCTTTTAATGTGAAAGATTATGCCAGCAAGTTCAGTAAAAGCTATTAATTTCCCTTACGTTTTATTCCCAAGGAAGCCCAGCCCTTAAAACCTGCGGTAGAGCTCAGTGCTGAAGCTCTGTGCTTGAAATTTCTAGTTTCTATCAAATGAGCATAGTTTTTGATTTTATTTTTTTTCCAGAGGAAAACAGAGAAGTTGTCTCTCAAAATTATGTCTCCTGGTTAATTTTCTCTTCACTTACCAATCTGTACTAACTACCGCTTTTCCAGTCTAACTGCAGAACTGGTGGAAGAAGCACTGTCTGCATGGGAGGCTATGGCCAAAACCCCTGCTAACACTGACTATTCAAATTGCAAAGGTTACAAAAATGACAAAAGCCCGTGTTCTCTTCTCAGACTACGCAGTTGTTATGGGGAAAATCTGTCCTTTTTCTTTTTTCTTTCCCCCTAAAATACAAGCTCTTCATCTCTGCTGCAAGTTAGCAGGTGTTCAGAATATCCTTCATGTTTCCTGGGGACACAAACCAGTATGTTCTTTGGAACATGTCTGTTGTGATTAATGCGTGAAGAGCAGGAAAGCATACAGTAGGTCACTGGGTTAAATTTGGGACAGAATTCTGTAGGGTATAAGTTCACACGTTCTGCTTTTGGGAAAGCATACAGGTGTCACCTCCTTGGAGACTGGGCTGCTGTCTGCTTGTGCAGCGTTTTCCACAACCAAACAGATACCAACAAAAATGGTCTCCTTTGACAATGTAGTGAAACAAAAATGTTTCCTTATGGCTAAATCAGAGATCTTTACTAATAAAAAAAATAAATAAATACAGAAATAAATTTTAGTGATTGACTCCTGCATTAGGATCCATGTATTTATAGGTCTGAACCTTGGAAGCTCTATCAACACATACAAAACCCAATTTTCATATGTTTTTCTAACCATCAAATGATCAGTGGGTCACTGAAACGACTATCTGGAAACTCTCACAGCAAATGCCAAGGGGATACCTGTGTTACACCAAGGGATTCTGACAGTGGTTTTGACCCTGAAAGGATCTGAGAATTGCCATTTTATTATTAGAAGGTTTAAGCAAGAGTTGCAAGCCTTCCCATTCTCAGAGTCTGGCACATGTCTAGATTCCTATTTAAAGTCTCTTTATCCATGGACTGGCCCTTATTCTGGAACTAAACTGCCTTTCCTGTTGTAGACAATAAATCATCCCACAGAGAAAGGCGCACAGAAAGCAATCGATTCTGCTGCCAACACCTACTGGGCTACAACCGAGGTAAGGAGAGGATGTGAGACAGAAATGGGCATTTTGACTAAGTGCATCTGCAGCCTTAAGGAGCTCAGAGAGAAACAAAAGATTTGAGGCTTCTGGGTCCCAGTTCTCAGGGTAAGTACAGCCACATAGCATCTGTACCTACAGTTTCTCAGAGGACTGCAACTGCAAAGACAGAAGAAGGCAAAGACAAGCTTTCCTTCTGCAAGATTCACGGGAGCTTATGAAAGCTTTTTTTGTCACGGTAAACAACAAGGGATTAAAGCTGCAAAAGCTGCTATGAGAAGAACTTGAATTTTATTGTTGTTTAAGGATGCTTTCATTATTTGTTGAGCTTTTCATGCAGTTTTTGAAATCTGTTTGGTTGCTTTGTCCATGTCCTGCCCTCCCCCCCAATTAAATCAAATGAAATCAAACAGGAGATTAACATGCAAAACCCAAAAGTAAGTCCCACTTTATCCCAGGGAAACAGAGTGGCTTGATTATTTCTGTTAGAATTAGTGCACTCTGTCATAGGAGTTTTAATCTCAGGGCATTCCTTATACGGTTCACAAACCCGACAGGCAGAAGGGACCACCTAATCTGGCCTCCTAAAGGTGCTATCAACAGTTGCCTTTAACACACAGACTCACAATCCTGACAGAGCAAAGAAAACCAGCAGGTTGTTTGACAAGCTCTCTCTTCAACCGTTACTGGAACTATCTATACCTTTAGCCTCCGAGTTCTCTCCTGACACGTCCTGGAATAGCTGTTCCGCTATTTTACCCTGGACTGAGGTCAAGCTAAACCAGCCTTCAGTTCCACGGAACATCCCTTTTATCTTTCTGAAATATCGGAAATATATTTGGCAGCCCTCCAATTTTCTGGAATTTCCCCTGTTTCCCAAGATTTATTGTAAATTAACAGCACTTAACAGAGCTTTTCAGCTACTCCCTTTAAGATTCCTGGATGTAGAAGTTACTAGGGTGTGAAAATGGTTAATTTCAACCACTCCTGCCTGTCTCAGATCCTCCTTTGCTATAAGCAGCAAACTTTCCCTTATTTCCACAACACCGCACAGGATGGACACATCCTCTTCCATGGTTTCAAATAAAAACCCCAAGTACGGAACATGTCTGCCTTTTCTGTTATCCCTTTTTTGATATTTGATTAATTAATGTTTCAACACGACTTCTATTTCTTCGTTTAACCAGAAAAGCTTCTCATTAGAGTAACATTTTTTGTTATTGATGGCAGTGTAAAATCATAATTTTGAGCAGCTGGCAGAATATTCTTCAACAATTCCCAGTGCATTCAGCACTTTTTACTTTAAATGCAATGTTATGCCAACACAACAGGTTCTCACTTTGGAAAACATCTTTTTCAGTTCTGAGTACAGTGCGTGCATAAATTTATAATCGCCTGGTAGGTGGTGTACTCTGCTTGCACAAGGTCACCATACGGGATTTGAGGCCCCATGATTCATATTATTTAAGACTGTCCACAAATAACAGCGTTTGACAAACTGCTTCCCTTCTTGCTTCATTTTCTCATGCAACAAGCTACAAACCTTTATTTTCCAGCCTGTTTTTAAGAGAACAACTCCCATTGAAACTCTTTTGGATTCCTGCTCATATGCTACTCTCTCCAATGCCTCCCTCATAATGCTAAGAACCTGGCTAATAAAAAGCCAAACAGTGTGATTGTTGTACAACCCTAATAGTTTAGAGTTACATATACTGAAAGCACCATAAGGCTGGTTAATGAGGCTGGGTATTCACTGATGTCACTCTCTCTCTCTGTGGTTAGTTGACAGCCCCCATTTGCTCATTTGTCTTCAGGGGGAATGTACTATTGGCATAGAAAGAGGCCACCAAACCCAGGCATTCCCCACAGTCTCTGCAGACCATGGCTTGGAGACCCGCAAAATACCAGACCCTTCTGCACCCTCAGTAGCATGGTAAGGGCAGCCTGCCTTCCCCCTCCTTTCACAAGGGGACCTGACTGTACCACATCGGAGGGCAACGCAAATCAAATCAGTGAGGACCTTGCCCCTACCTTGCCACTCAACTGTCAGGACCACAGCAGGTTTGCTCAGGGCTGTGTTTCAGGCAGCTGTGACCTATGGAAGCTCTGCTGGGCTGATGAAATGTACCCCATACCTACTGTCTGGACAATCTTTAAGAGATAACAGTATTTGACACACAAGCAAATGCTTTTTTTTCTGAGAAGAAGAAAGTCTGTGTGCTTTCTTCTGATATGAATTGAGAAGCTATATTCTCCATAGATCTTAGAGACATGCAATTAAAGACTGTCAAATTTGCATGCACACAAGGATCCAACTGAAGACTGAGCAGGCGATGTTACAACATTTCTCACTTGACTTGACAACCTTCTATTCTTTTAACAGCTTCTGTGCATAATTTCCTTACCTTAAACAAACTGAAGGTGCCATTGTGTAACCTAACCCTTGAGCCCAGGGAGCCACCCCATTTCTGCTTCCCAAGCAGCACTGGCTGACCCTCAATTGGTCTGCAAAATCACAAACAAGCAGCCCACGATGCTGCACTAAATATGGATGGAGTTAGCAGAGCACAGCTCTGCAGTTCTTGGTTTGTAAGACACCAGATTTCTGAGACAGCATTAAGTGGAAGCCATCAGCTGGGCTTTCTTTTCAAAAGGTTCTGGCTACTCAGATGCATTTCCATGGGAAAAGCAACAGCAACGGCTACACCTGTGGCCCCAAACAAACTCTCCAACTGGTATCTGATGTCTCTGCTCCACAGCATGGGGGCACCAGAGCTTTAGCAGAGCTCAAAAAACATGTCAAACATCGGAAAATCAACACACCTTTTCAAGCTTTATTTTCCTTTTTACTTCCCCTTCAGCACACTTTGGTCGTGGTTTTCCAACTACAGGCTGAGAGAACATTACAGCAAGAAAACTGTGACCTTGTGCACCTGGCAAACCTACTGGGGTTCAAAATAAGGCTTTGTAGAGCGAAATGACAAGATAGAAAGCAGGCAGTCCTATCTATAGTGCACATGTACAGTGAGAAACACTGGGAGGTCTACATGCAATAGGACTTAGCTGGCACATTCCAGCACTTACTTGGCAAGGTGTTGAGTGCCTTTAATCCATGCCTTTTAATGAGATTTTAGATCCCCCGTAGCAAGCGGCATCAAGCCTTAAAAGCATGAAGTCAAGGAGATTAAACTACAGATTAATAATTATACAGTATAAACATCTAGGATGAAATAAAATGCTTTTGCTCCACTGGAGACTGACATGTTTATGTATAAAGCGGGGAATCTATAAAGCTCATTGATTGGTATTTCAAACGAAACTAATCTAAGAGCATTCCTAATTATTAACTAAAATATGTAGTACAAACAGCGTGCTACGAAACAATCAATACTTCCCAGTGCTTGCAATCCCTTACGGCAATTTCTGTACTAAAAGGAGGACCAGCCTAGATGGCAATCTCTGGTGCTTGCCAGAGAGTTTGCCTCTCCATATGCATGTAAAACAGAACAGTCCACAATGTAAAAACAAGCCCACTTCTTTCTTTCTTCTGCCCCTTCAACGCTTGCCTTCCCTACCTGTATCTAACCTTTCTGGCAGGCTGCAATAACAAATAATTTAAAAATCGCTCCACAAATCTTCCAACTAAATCAATGTATTCTGTTTCTTGGGCTGTCAGAAGAATTGAAAATACTGTTATGCAGAACCAGATCCAGTCTTTTTAGACAAACTCGACCACAGATTGACATAGCTTCCGGAAGGAAAAGACAGTTTCCCATTCTCAGACTATATCAGGATTTTGCCATTAGAACAACTCAAGTCTTGTAGAAATACGCACAGTTAATTTACATTTATCAGAGGTCAAGATCAGGTATGTATATAGAATCCTAGGATCATAGAATAGTTTGGGTTGGAAGGGACCTTCAAAGGTCATCTAGTCCAAACCCCCTGCAATGAGCAGGGACATCTTCAGCTAGATCAGGTTGCCCGGAACCACATTCAGACTGGCTTTGAATGTCTCCAGGGATGGCACATCCAACACCTCTCTGGGCATCCTGTTCTGGAGTATTTTACCACCCTCATTGTAAATAATTTCTTCCTCACCTATAGGTTCATGCTATTACTTCAAGAATTTAAGTCCTAGTAAGACACAGTTTGGTTATATGTCCAAAGAAATGTTAAAAAGTTTTTAAAAATACTTGTTGCTTGATGAAATACAGGGCAGTCACTCCTCTGCTATGAATGTCATGACGCTTTTTCATCAGAGCATACTATGCTCCAACATTGTGTCTTAAAACCAGACATGTATGTGCACATAGTTATGCATGTGTATATATGTATATGTGTGCATATATATACATGGGCACACACAATAATTAATATATCTTAGAAAAGATTTATTATCGACATTGCATTTTTCTAGAATAGCCCATGTTGCCTGGCATGAGCTCTCCAAACATTAAAAGAATTACATGATCTCTATTAAAAGGATCCTTGAGCCAGTTCTATCAATAGAGCTACCCAGCCTTATATGAAGGAGGAAATGCTTCTTCAACTCTGTACAAATTGGGTGGCTCAGTATTATTTGTAGCCATTATTCCATGCACTTCTCACCTAAAGTACCTATACACATACGCATTCTTCTCTGTTGTACGTGGCAAGAATTTTTCCAAAAGGAGTATAAGGAAGAGGAGAAATTAAAATCCTGAAAAGGATTTTCGTGCAAATGTTTTTAGTGATAAGAAAGGAGGAAAGAGATGTCTGAAAAAAAACCTCTGAAATGGGACTAATCCAGAGGCACCGGTTTAAAGTAGAAGCGATGTGGAAGAGACACAAGCAATAATCACAAGGATGCTAAAAATTGCATTATTATGGATGAGTAGAAGGGTTCCAGACAAAAGAAGGGAAAGGACTAGGCTTACCTTGCAGAGAGAGGAGGCTGAAGAGGCTGGGGCTTATGGATCAAGAGTTACACATAAGGAAAGGTGCAGGAGGGACGGCTGGAAAAGTTTCAAGGGAGAAGGGTCTGTAGGAAGGAGGCGAGAGCCCAGTCCTGGCCCTGTCGCCTCCAGGGGAACAGAGGGGCAGCAGGGAAACGAATAATGGGAAAGAGTGGCTATTTTCCAATATTTTCAGTGTGCAAAAAGAAACTGAATAAGACTGAGATAAAGCCATGGCATACTACAGTGAGTATGTAAGGATGCTGGGAGGGAGCAGAAAAGAATGGGCAAGTGTCAGAGAGAGGTTCCACTGCCCAGAACAGAGGGGAACAACTGCCAAGGAGCTTGAAAGAGCAGTGGGAATGGAGGCAACATCAAGAAAAAGGTCCCTGGAAATTGTCCGTTCCCTCACTGAGAGGTGGGACGATGCTGGGAGGCGAGGGCAGGGAAAATCGCAGGCACACGGAGAAGCAAACAGGAAGAACTGTCAGAGTGAAGAAGAGATGAGAGTAATCGCGGGTGAGAGGCTGGAGAGTGGGTGAGGACACGGTGCCAAGAGACGATAATCCAGCTGATTTGAGAATTAGGCACAAGAGATGTCAAGCGAAAGGCAGAGAGCAGAAGAGGCTACGGAGGTGGCAAGAAAAGCATGAGCTTAAAATAAAACTGTCAAGGATTGCACCAGCTGTACACTTCCCCTCTGCTTGCCCCCTCTCTCCATCGCACGGGAGCAAACAAAAAATCCAGCCACCCTCAGGCTGATCCTGGAGGAGAAACAGAATAGAGAAGAGGACAAAAAAGGTGGCTGACAACAACTGCTCATAGATAAAAAAGATGGGGTTTAGCACAGCTGTGTGGCTATATTTGATTTACGTGGGTTTCTTCATGCAAAACCAAGGCACAGCAGTGCAAATGGCTTTCTAAAGAAAGCAGTGTGGACAGAAACTCCTGTACATTAGAAAGAGAGAAAGGAAATACTGATATCCTGGGCTACACCAGAGCTGGGCGTCCTGGCTTGGGCAGCCAGCACAAAGGCACTTGAATCGCACTATCACCATGGAAAGCAGCGCTACGCCTAGCGGTGTGAAGACTGAGGTACGCAAAGCCCTAAGTACTTTCTTAGGTAGCTTACTATTGTGAGTTTGAGTTTGACATCCCCTTGTAACAAAAAGGCTTGCCTCCCTAGGAAAATGACTGCCAAATACTGTAAAAATCTTGCGACAAAGAAATCCACTTCCAAATTAAGCAACAAATCACAGTAGCCCTGATTGCACACACTAATCGTTTTTGTAAATGGTCTTTTTTAGTAGCAAGTAATTAATCTTGTGTTAGAGCCTGAAAAGTCCCTACTAGTTTCTGAACTTGCAGACAGCTGGAATATGCCTACTTAGGCTAGTGTGCACATCTTTGAGTAATTCCTACTTGCTAATTACTCTTCCAGAAGCTGCCAACAGCAATTCTTACATTTTGCTAACTAGGGAGGGATATCACATCACATTATCATATATCATATGAATTAACAACGGGATGTTGGTGAAGCAATGGCATAAAAATCAGGTAGTTGAGAAAGAAATTAAAGCTAATCAATTTGCACACACACAAAAAAAAATAATCTGCAGTACGTAAACAGCATTTCAGAAACAAAGGACATGACTGGGAAACAAAAACCAAAACTGAAACCAGCATTTGCAGAATGTTGGTGACAGATAAGACTGAAGCCCGGGACCAATCTGCAAATAAGACTTGCTAGTACTCCACTAACTCACTGCAACAGGAGCAATATTCCCCTCTGCAACACAAGAGACATGATTCAAGCTGGCAAGCCCTTGCACGTAAAAGCACAATGCTTTCCCCTGCTCCAGGTTTCTGCAATATTCATCACAGTGGCCCAGCGGGGATTCCAGCTTGTGGTGTGCAGAAAGCTTGCTGGTGCTCCGGCACAGCAAAGCAGACACCCCACGGCTAAAGGGGCACTGAAGGGCACCAAGTGGGTGCTGTTGGAGAAACCCCTTCGGGATGGAGCTGCTGGTGGCACACGCATTCCGTGCAGCCCTTGAGCCTGTGGGGGGAGGCAGGCTAGAGGGAAATCAAAGAGGTACCTTTATGTATGTGTGTGCGTATTAACTGCAGTGAGCTAAAGCAGGATTTGCAATGGGAATGTCTGCTCTGAAAATGGCAAAGGCAAGTTATTATCAGGACAAACATCCTTATGCAGCATCTCAGGGGAGGCTCTGGCCTGCTTTGATCAAATGCCATTTTCTTGGAATGCTGTTACGCTGTAGTCATCAATCCTATTTAAGGGAAGGGCAAAAAGGCTTTGTATCACTGCTTTCCCTCCTCACTTGCTGTGACACAAAATACTGGCACATTAGCACAGGAGAAAGAAACAGAGCCCGGCTTATAATGGCCACGCTTTATTAAGCAGCCTGGGGAAGGAACACCAGGCACAGGAGACAACTATGCAGCTTGTGAACTGAATGCAGCTTCCTGCTACCGAGAGGTTTCCCTGAAATCCCTCCACAAAAACTCTGCAACCAAAGTGTAGAAGCAACCACTTGCTTTGCTCTGATTGCCCACTTGAACTTTTCAAGAAGGTTGCACGTATTTACCATCGATCTACAGCACTGTGTTGCCAACTGACTTGCAGTGGAAAAGGCTGAAAAACCTGACTGCAGTACTTACATGATCCACACTCTGCTTTGCCTCCACACCTCAAAAGGGCACCTAGGGAGATACAGCAGTAACCCAATTTACTGGCAGGCTGCGGCAGTCCGTGCAAACCACCTGATTTAGGAGTTTGCGCTGCCACTGCCAAGGCTGTAGGTAAGGGAGAGATGATGACTTCTTGGCTACTTGTCCAGACTGGTTAAATCAGTCACAGGACAAGGTGATTTTCCTGATCATTATGGCCTAGACAGGAGCTGGAATTTGGCCTACGCTGGTTGTTCAAATGCTTCACTACTGGGCACTGCTACAGGTTTTAGCATCGCTGCCTTCGTTATCTCTCTGTGGCTTCATCTGTCTGTGCTGTGTACACATAAGCATACATGGATCGTGAGACTCACAATGAACTCTTGTAATACCGGCTGTCAGCAGCTGACTTGGAGTCAGGAAAAACATGCTTCAGCAAGAGGTCGTGTCTATAAATATGGCAAAACTAATTATCCCAAGAAGAGTTCCCCTTCCTCTTAAAATTAGCAGTGTATACATTCGGATATCTGAATGTAAACACATGGCTCTGCATTTCACCAGCTTCACTATCAAGCACTGTTGCAATGCTATGGAAGGAAAAGTATGACTCCTGTTTGAAGTCTCTACTATAACAGATACTAAACCTGACATAAGAAAAGTTTTATTGCAGAGAAAAAGCGTGAAGCCTAAAACCAGCACCGCAACGAACGTTACAAGAGAAGTATTAAGCAAGTGGCCCTGCAAGAAATGGAGAAGATAGCTGAAGCCCCTCCTGCGACGAGGCAGTGGGCAAGCTCCAATTGAAGGGTCCAGGAGAGAAAAGTGGCTGGTAGATGTGAGAGAGGACAAGGGAGCTGATGCCATCCTGGGCTTGAGAACAGGAAGGCTTTCCACAAAAAATCAGTAATACATAGGGCAAGAAAAGGTCGCCAGGACCGATCAGACCCGGGGACTATGTAAACCAGAAGAGCTCAGAAAAATCCTTGCTGTTGCCTGATTTTTTTACTTCTTTTGTTTTCTTTGGCAGTTTTGCTTCATTATTTCAAGTCTAGTTTTAAGTAAATATTTCTTTAATCATTAAAGGTATCATTAAAGGTATCCTTAAATCTCATCTAGTTGTCCAGTTTTTCAGAGACAAAAGCAGAGCACTGCATTCCCTCAGGTAAGGCTCTCTCTCAGACTGGTGAACAGGACATCTCCCGCAGTGCAGCACAAGGATAATGAGATGCCTACACCCTTGTATTTAACAGAGGCCTGTATGAAAGAGGTGTCTTCTAGTGACCACTGCTAGACCAGAGAGCCCTTTAGCATGCAATAGGAGGGTGGAAAAAAAGGCTGAATGAATCATGAGCAAAAAATGCTATGGCACACCTCCATGCTTTTCTATTTCAGCTCTATAAAGTTCAGCTATGTCCACATGATGCTACTTGTACCACTATCCAGAGTGAGAGAAGCGAGCAAGTCTGAATCCAGCAGATTTTGCCTGAGAACTGAGCAAAATTCCACAGCACAACAGAGGATGGAGAAGTTGTCATCATTTACATAACAAAGAAAGGTGAGTTCAGCAACCTTATCCCAAGCAAAGGAATAATCGAGCAAGCTTCACCCAGTGCAGTCACTGAGAGGAAAGGTCAGGAAAACCAGATAGATTTCCAGGCAGAAAATCCACTTGTCTCCCTAACTCTTTGCATGTCCATAGGTGCAAAGGCATTGCCAGCTTCTGCAGAGAAAGCCTGCCCTGGAGCCTCCCAGGAATGGAGGGTGGGAAGTGCCATAGGCCAATCTTTACAGCAAAGGAGCATCCACTGCTTAACCAATGCAAAAAGACAGCTTCAAATGCATGAAACATCAGCAAAAGCCAAATGGGAGATGAACAGAAACATGCTCTCGCATCCAGAGCCATCTGTCCCTCTTCACTCGTTTTTGTTGTTTTACAGATTGACCTACTGTTCCAAATCCCAGATTTTCAGAAATAGCCTTGGCTGAAGGTATTACCAGGAAAAACGATCAGTGTCAGCTAACCAGAAACTGAGGAATTCTTTCCAGGAGGCTGAGACAGTGATGACAGAAGCTGGAAAACCAAAATCCCAGAGAGAGAAAATCACAGGCCACTCAAATAAATAGGCAAGAAGTAGCAGGACCAACATTTGACAGTGCTAGTGATGCTCCCTTCTGCCAAAAGTAGGGGAGAAGTTTAACAAAGACCATTCCTGTCTTTTGGTACAAACAGCGCATTTCAGAAGACAACCAACAATCCTTTCCCTGCTTTCCAGACTGGCCTCGGAGTAAAGGAAACCAGAAAACCCAGGAGATTTGTAAAATCTATTACTGTACCAAATAAACAGCTAGTATTCTCCCATGAACTGACAATCCCTTCAACTATTCCAAAACAATTACTGCCCCCCCCCCATGACGTACAAAGATAAATTCCCTCTCCAAGGTAATTTTTAATATCATAAGTAGGCCTGGTAGTGGCATCCCCATTAATTTAATATCCTCAGAGACCTTTACCATCTTTCCCTGTTGAGGTTTTCCACAAAGCACCCATCCTCATGATTTTTCAGTCTTTTGAGCCCTTAATTTCCTGTTAGACTGGCATGTCTTCATCGGCCTGACTGGCTTTATTGTGTGCTTTAATCAGTGGTAAGTGAATAACCCCTTACAAGGCTTTTGGGGGGGATTTCCTTCCAGTGCTGCCAAAGGAGCCATGACTTGCTGCATGTCCTCCCCCACCTCAGTGCTCCCTCTCCCTCTGGAATGGGGAGAAAAGAAAACTAGAAAACGCAACAGATGGTCTGAAATCCTCTTCCTGCGAAAACCATCGCTACGACAGCTAGCTTAGGCAGTATTTCAAATATTTCCGCCTGTGCCAACAGCAGTATCCATGACTAGGGAAGATGAGGAGACTGGTTGTGAAACTCCCCCATAGGCACACTGTTTGCAACAGCCTAGCCCTCTTGTTGAAGGCTCTCTCCTTTTCCCTACTCTAAATCCAATGAGAAAACTAATCTCCAGATTTAAAGCTGACAGGTGGTACATGCATAATTAAAGATGACCTAACAGAGAATGCTCTCATTCCTGGCATATTATCAGACACTTAAGCAAAGCAATTATCAGTAGGCAATCTTTTCTGTCAACAGAGATTGGACGAAACATTTTGCCAGTCAGGAAGATACTGTAATGATGATACATATGTATTTGCAAACACTTCAGCAATATAACATAGACTTAAATCTCTCTTATCTCAGAGAAATGTCTTCATCGCCTATGGAGGCCTACCTATGGAGTAACCTCTTCTCACATTTCCATGTTCCCCTGTGCTATTTCCACAGACTTGCAGTACATACTATGCAAACTCTACCCTGCTCCTACTCATGTCAACCCATCT
Organism: Psittacula echo; assembly: GCF_963264785.1. Taxonomy (NCBI): domain Eukaryota; kingdom Metazoa; phylum Chordata; class Aves; order Psittaciformes; family Psittacidae; genus Psittacula; species Psittacula echo. The sequence continues at coordinate 69,375,754 of NC_137738.1, read as the reverse complement.
GCACTCTCCGTAAGCTCTCTGTTGCTCCCCACCTCTTCCTACAGTCCTCTCCGTCTCCTGCACTCCCTATACCTGCACTAGCCTTAGATGGTTGATCTGTGCTCCAAGAAACCTTGTCCTTCCTCTTTCTTACTGAAAAGCAAACAAAACACCAACCCTTCCAACAAAACCCAAGAAAACACCCTCTTCTTCACCTGCAGGTAGTAGCAACCTGTGGTATGTCAGGTGTTGGGTGCTATCGTGCTTTCTTTTTCTCTTCCTTATAACTGTTGTGTCATGAACGTGTGGGGAGGAATTATGGACCTCATACATCACGATGGACTCTTGTCTGTTGTGAACAACCATGTCTTACTCATCGAGGACCACGCGCTAAACATCTTTCCCTGGGAGCTGTGAAGGTGGAAGAGGTGAGTGGTCTTGGTCTCCCCAGCTTATAGAAGGGGCAAGCGCAAGCAAAGATTGGTTGGGAATTTTTTGTGGAATAAACCCAAAAGTCTATGCTAGAACTAGGAACATCTTCCCTGCTTTTTGGTTGAACAAGCAGATGGCACTGCCTCCCAAAATAGCAATGTCACCCATGCAGTTTGAAAGAGGCAGAAACTTTTTAACCTAAACTCTTAAAATGTTGCCTTCAAGCAGTGTTTTGCAATGAATCCAGAAAGTGTTCTGTGCCTTTATTTTTCCTGCTCCTAAGAAGAGATTTTTAAAAAAGGATATTTTGTGGAAGAAAAACAGGCAGAACAAAAAATAATTAGGAAAAGGGAAGCCTAAAAAGGTGAGTGGTTTTCTTAATTTTGGGGAAATTAGGATTGTGAGAAGTATTATAAACCGCAATTACATATACACACGGGACTGCTCTTTACCTTACGAAAGAGCTGCTCTTAGGGTATAAAATTGCTTTAATATTGCACTAAGACAAGTGTTTTAAAAAAATGGCTTATGATAATGGCTTTCAAAGCAGAAGTAAAGCTGCCTTTCTCTGAGAACACGGCTTTAGAGAAGGGAAGCTTCACAACGCCAGTGGTGTGTGTTTTGCTACATTTCACAAGATCTCTCATCATTTAAATTCCAATGTATTTATGTCATACATGGATAAACGATCTTATTGTTCAGAACATGTCTTTATATGAACATCTCTGCTGTAAGAACTAGCGTTATTTTGCTTCCCCTCCCCCTACTCCCCCCTGAAAGTCAGAACAAAAGTCTCTTTTACTGCAGTTTTGGGAACTTCATGCAAATGGCAGTTTTTACACATCAATCGTCAGTTTAATAACACTAATGATAAGAGGGGAATTAACGGTAATGGGCTGACTTTGTGGCAAGCACATCAGAGTTTATAGAGAAGTTTCTGCTACGTCAAACTTCACAGCCCTGTGTTATCAAAAGCACTAGCAGTGAGAATTAAGATTAAACCATTGACTTGTTAGCAAGCTGGGCTTACTGAATCACAACTTTCCTGCACAAAGATTGATTATTTCAAAATCCATTGTACCAGATAGGGAGAGATAGTGATAGTCTTCTGGGACAGCAGGGAGCCATTTACACAACAAAATACATTTGCCAGGGGATACAGATCTGACTGAGCAGGCTCAATATCTCTCTCAGCTAAAGTAATACTGGTTAGTCTCTCAGTCTTCCCTAAGGCACAGTTTGGTCATTCCTTCTCCTGTCTCACCCCACTCCTGCAATCACAGTACTTGGCAGTGTTTGAAGTCCAGTCTTGCATCCATCACTCTATGAGTGACCCTGGTGACTTCACGGGTGCTGGTTATACACATTCATCCTGCAGGACCAGCATGGGAAGAGGAAAATGGCATTATATGAATGGCTAGGGCAGCGAGAATAAATAGGTCTTCTGTGGATTGATGGATGACTACAAAGAGCCACATTTTGAAGACGTGGCTCAAACATGACTACAGGAATGACACTGAATATAAGAAAAGCCATTTGCTTTCCCAACACACAAACCCCTCCCCCCAGATTTGTCAAAATGCCAGCTTTTGACACAAAATACCACAGGAGAAGTGAGTGACAGCACATTTTTAATAACACTACAAATGTCTGCTTAAGCAGGCATAGTAGTTTCCCATGACAATTATGGTCTAAGGACAAATGTGACATCTCTTGCATCTTAACTCCCCTTTTTATCCAAGCAGACAGACACAGTCCTACACCCTAGGCCGTTTCAGACTAGTTCTTATGTGGGAAGTACGGATCCAAATTACATTTTGCTTCCTCCCACTCACCTTTGGCTATGATCAGGACCCACTAATAAATTGCTTTTTTCCCACATAGGGCATCTTCTTTTCCACAGATCCCTCACTGTCTTCTCACACTGCCTGTAGGTTTGATGCCATGATTTCCAGCTACAGGCTATTAAGGACTGAATCTTGCATCCTGAGGAAGATGAGCCATTTCCATGCAAGCATTTGAATCACAACCTTCCCCAAGTCAGTACCCTTCAGTTTGGCCATATTTCCTGGTTCAGGCCCCACAGCTTTAAATGGCATTTCCAGGTAAAGAAGCCTACACTAAGGACTCCTAATTTAACCATGCTGTGCGTCCATCCTCCTGCCACGTGTGGGCTTCGCTGAGAATCAAGTTTTGGAGGAGAAATGAAGCCTGTTCCCTTATCATTATTTACAGCATGCACTTTCACTGATGCTTTCCATGAGTAGGCAAGTGGAAAAATATGTTTTTAAGCAGTACAAAGTCTGTTGAAGTATCACAAGAAGCCCCAAGGCAGGCCAATGCTTATTATGCACCAAAGGAATGAAACAGCATCTTCGGGGAGAAGTCGTTTTATCGTCAAGCAGCAGCCTGGGAGAACTGTGGGAGCTGAGCTGTCTCACCCATGAGCAAACTAGGAAATGATAGGAGCCTGTAGGTGTTGTCTGTGTGTAAGATCAGAGGCAGAGGAGCAGTTAAACCCTGTCTCTGAGGTACCACCCCTGTGAGGGTGGATGCCTAAAAGAAATCTGGAGAAGGACTTTTTAGCAGAGTGAGTAGTGATAGGACAAGGGGAAATGGCTTTAAATTGACAGAAGGAGATTTAGATTAGATATTAGGAAGAAGTTCTTCACTGTGAGGGTGCTGAGACACTGGCACAGGTTGCTCAGAGAAGTTGTGGCTGCCTCATTCCTAGCAGTGCTCAAGGCCAGGCTGGACGGGGCTTTGAGCAACCTGGTCTAGTGGAAGGTGTCCCTGTCCATGGCAGGGCGTTGGAAGCGGATGACTTTTAAGGTTCCTTCCAACCCAAACGACTCTATGATTACAGGGAAAAAAAAATGGTGAGAAACAACTATTCCATTCAACACCTTCAATGTGGCAGGGGGATACAAGGCAGCGCTATCAGTGTGTTTGGGTAGGCGAAGAGCAAAACAGCACACGGAACATACACGTATGATGTGCCAGCACATGCATGCTGAAAGGGATAAAGTTGCTGGATTTTTGCTGCACTGTCACCATGACATCATGCTCCTACCTGTTTGCATCACAGAACTTGCCATGCTGTCTGACTGCCTCTAAATGAGATCATGCAGTTTGTGTCCCATAATCTGCTGCTGCTCACCACAATCCAGCCCCTGACACTACTAGTGAGAATAGTAACAATCCTCTTCTTCCCACAAACCTATGCTAGAATTACTCCATAACCACAGTCTAGCCCAAAAAGCAAGTCCTCAGCCAATGAAGCAATGCATAAAGATCGCTGCTGGAGCTGCGAACGTGACTCGATTTCTCCCAAGTCTGAGGGAGTCCCAGTTCCTACTGAAAAAAATGGTAGCTGTGCATCCTTAACCTTTTGCTGCAGGCTGGTATCCACTCCGAACACCATCTCAAAAAATACCACTGCTTCATCAATACCTTTGTAATTCAACAAAAAAAAAAATTGAAAAAGCATCTGAAGAGCTTTGCATGGTAAACATCAGAAAAACACTGCTTTCCAACCCTGCAGCCAGTTGTTCTATAATATCTTCTGCTTTGTGCTGACAACCTTTTTTCCCTCCAATCATTCAGACACAATGCCTTCAGGTCTGTCTAAGTAATGTAATTTACTGGAGTGGAATTCCCTTGATACCTTCTGCAGCACTCAGTGACAGTATCATTTATACTCTACACTGTCATGCCATGACACTGATACATTGGCTTTCATCCCTCATTCAGCACAGAGGGTGCAATTTCACCTTCCATTGTGCCCTTTCACAGACTGCGCGTACAAATTCCCTCCATTCATTCCTAATTACAAACCTCTGCTGAAATACTCTCATTAGATTTATATTTCTCACTCCAAAGTGTCAATCTTATTTGAAAATTCCAATTTTCCAGCAGATTCATCCATTAGCAGCAACCTCCAAAGCATTCCTTAACCGAGTGCATTAGAAGTGAAGCTGGCAGAGCAGACACACACTTAAAATACACCATTACAGCAAATCACCATTGCTAATGTTTTTGCATTATTTGAGCACGCAATAAGGAGCCTGTGACCAGCCAGCTCTGTTCCTTCAGCAAGCCATAGGCACAAGCCAGCAGTCAACTGCTATGTCTGGCTCTGCTCACATTGTGAGGCTGCGTCGCATCCTCAAGCATCTCCTGTTCCCCCTGGGTGCATGGGCAGGGATCGCTGGCTGACCTGGACCTGCTGATGCTGTCTCAGAGGACCTGCCGCGACATCACAGGGAGCAGCAACAGCCAAGGCGGCTGCTTAAAAGCCTCCAGAAACTGAAAGCCATAGAAAGAGTTTGTAACAACTGTAAAAGTGCCTGTGTGCAGCTTGTTTGCTGTGGGAAAGTTAAAAATAAAACAAGCTGGGGGTTTCCTGAAGTAGCAGATCTTCTGCGATACAACCCAACAGGTTGCTAGAGCTCTTCAGATGAAAATCTCAACAGCATTTGCTTTGGTTGCTTATGCTAATCCTAATTTAGCGGCCACATGCAGGACTGTTCCCTTTAGAGTATGTCCAGAAAACACGGCTCCACAGACTCCACAGAGCAGCTCTGGTTAGAAGAATCAAAAAGAAATCTGTCTACCTCTGCAAGAGAAAGGTAAACACCTTAAAAACCTCATCACCATACAAGGGAAAAAATGAAGAGCCCAGCAGCGAGTACTGATAGTTGCGCAACGTGTCCTGTGTGCCATCGCTAAAAATAGCCCGTGTGGCGATACCCCTGGAAAAGACCAGCATGTCTCATCCAGCTGGAAAGCGTGGCAGCCGTGAGCAGCGCGTGAGTGCCATCGCCGCATGACGTACTCTCTCCTGCCGTTATCTTCGAAGCCATCAGATTTGAGCTCATCTGCATTGGGCGCAGGAGCAGAAAGAAGGGGAGGGGGGAAGACATGAGAGAAAAAACCCATCTCTATGTCTGTACCAAAAAGGGAAAATTCCACAGAAAAAATAACAAGCACTTATGTCACTTGTCAGCAACTGGTCATCTTCAGGACCAAGACATCCAGGCAATTCTAAAAGATGTAATTCCTTTTGCCCATTCCCACCTGAAACATTTAAAACCCGGATTACTGCATTAGCTCTCTTGCCTTTCATGCTCTAAGTCAAGACAGGAGCTGGTTCAAAGCGTGCGCACAGATATAAAAGCAGAAATGGATGTTTCAGCAAGACACACACAGAGTAAGGCAGCAACAACAAGCACCAAGCTCTCCTAAGAAGAGGGGGAGGGTTACATCAAGCTAATTTTAAAGGGATTTCATATTGCATAATAAAAGACTCACCACCAACAGCATGGCTATAACATGGAACAAGCACGTGTGCCTCTAAGCATCCCAGCACCCCACATCCTCTGTGCCACACAGCATTACTCTGAGCAAAAACCCATTGTATTACGCAGCCCGATTCTCAAGACTAACACCTCTGCTACCCTGTCAACCCTGGAAAACCTGGGAAGGTCATGAGGCAGCAAGAAAGCGGTGAAGCTCGAGCTGGCATGCACCAGAAAGCAAGTTTTCAGTCTCTACCTTTGGTTCTGCAGCTCTTGGATAGACGCTTTCTCTACTCATCCATTGCAAGAATGACATAAAACTGAGATGCCTGACGCGCACTGGCACACTCATTCTCTGGAAATGCCACAGCTACTTAATGAGTGAAGCCGGGACAGCACCAAACCTGACACCATGAAGTCACAAATTTCCCTGCATACGCTGACATCTCTTTAATGCTTCTTTGGCCCCAAGCTGATGTACCAATTAATGTGGTCAGAACAGATTTATTAGCTCAAGATATTGCAACTAATTTATCAGATTCCTAACTAGATTCCTAAATTTACATTTCCTAGGTAAATACCTGGAAAAGCTACTGAGGCAGCATATTTCAATACCGTCACCCTAAAAACCAAATCAAAAGGTTTTTATGTGCCAGAAGTTAACCCTGAGAACTTGTTTCTTGATTATCAGCAGATACGTATAGATTTCCTTTCTCTTTTTCTTTGTCAGAAGATGAAGTTCTGGATCAACAGTTCAAGTTACACCAATGAAGTTTTGAAAGGCTGATTTTAAAGATCTTTCAGTCCTCTCCAAAGCTGCTTTTTCCAGAGAGCAGAACAATCCTGCTTCCAAAATTCTTTCATCACCACCTCTTACTTATGCACTGAGCATAGCTCCTTTTTTATTTTTTTTTAAATAAGTTGATGAATTAACCCAGCTAGATGACACTGCAAATAAACTCTGCCTCTCCTTCCAACACAGACCCATTCACAAGCATTTAAGTCTTAAGACTCACCAGACAGAGCCGAAGTTGCAGGCAAGCCAGTCATCAGAGCTAAGAGAAGGATTATGCTTGCTCTACAAATTCTGAAGCATTTGAATCTTATTTTTAGTTGTACACAAAGGGCAATAAATGGAAAATCTTATTGTAATCACCACTTTTTCATGGCCACCCACACTTCCAACACCTACAGCAAAAGTATATAAATGCAAAAACCCCAGAACTCATGGCTCATCTGAAGAAGGGACGCAAACTAGCTAATTGCTGCTACTTTTTTTTCCAGTTTGCATTTAGAGTGCCATCATATTCTGTTAAACATCAGGGACAGCTATTCGCATACCTCCTGTCTGAGCTCCTGCTGGCTTTTCATAGAATCATAGAATAGTTAGGGTTGGAAAGGACCTTAAGGTCATCTAGTTCCAACTCCCCTGCCGTGGACAGGGACACCTCACACTAGACCATGTCACCCAAGGCTCTGTTTTTATACATTTAATTAGTTGTTTTCTCTGAGTCAGTACAGTCCTTCTTTAAGTTCACTGACCAGTTTTTAAGTGATGAAATGGAGAAGGTGCCTCTCCCTAACTCTCAGTTTCTTCCCCCACTTCCCAAACCTACTGAGGTACAAGGAGTTAATGCTTCACTTACCTGTGAGAAATTATGCTGAATACTCTACCCAGAAACTGGCAATTGAAAAAAATCCCTTTACACTCATAACAGTAGAAGAACTTCAAACAAATTGCTGTCAAGGATGATTTCATTGTGTTTAAATCTACTTCACTTCAAGTCGCTTTGCAAATTACTCTTTAATTTGATACCCCAAAACTTCCAGGTCTACTATGATGCCAGTTTACTCTCATCTGTCCTGTGCTCAATTCTTTCCATTTACCAAAAGCAATACAAGCATGAACCTAATTATCTTCAGAAAAACCTGCAGAAATCTAATTCAGTTAGCTGAGTAAAGAAGAAATAAAGAAAAAAGGTCTATCTTAAGACCAGACTCAACAAGCTTATAGGTGATGCCACGTCTGGGGATGGAGAAAGGAAAGGCAACAATATCATGTCATTAACTACCTTGCTGCCTCTGAAAGCACAAGTCATTATTGCCAGAAAAGCATCCACTCCAACACTTTTACTTCTCAACTCTTTGCAAATCATAACAGGAAACACATCCCACAAGCTAGCCAACAATATTTAACAAAATAATCTAAGACAATGGGCCAGCCCTAGAAAAATGTACTTTTACCTGCCCTTGCTCATTAACTGCGTGCTAGACCCATTGCCTTCCCACAGCCCATGGCCAGCCCAGTGCGGACTCGGCTGCTCTCTCCACACACTGCTGAAATCAGTGTGTGCTTCTCTGGCGAGAATTTAGGTCATAGGACCCACGTGCTGAACACTGCAGAATGTGGGCATCTAAGTAATATGAAAATAAATGGGTCATACACCACTGAGCTAACAACCACACCATCCCCAGGCCGGGCACTGAATGACTGTGCAGGGCTCTGCCAGTGGGAGAGGATAGGTTGAACCAGCAGTGAAAACAAAACTGATGTGGTGAGATGGAGTTTACTTTTCACTGATTTGGGTGACAGAGAAAGTTGATCTCGCCATCACCATCTCTCAGTCTTTTCTGTAAAAAGAAACAGAAGACAAAGCAACATGCAGAAGCAGGTAAGCTGTCCAGCCATCTCTCCCCTCCTCGGTAAGGGGAAGTGCCACTGGCCCTGTGTGGCGGGGCAGCTGTGACTCAGTGCCATGGGCTGACACACACAGTGTCACCTGCCGCAGGGAAAAATAAAACTCCTTGCCACAACACAGCGGCCACGTGGGAAACACCGAGTCAACAGATCAATGACACCGCCTGCCCACGCGGCCCGGCGCACCGCTGGGGTGAGCAAACAAACCTGTGGTCAGTGCCAGGAAAACAATTTGTTTCATATGGTGTGCTATACCACCATAACCACCACCGTCCTCCTCCGCTGTACCAGCTAACACAGCCAAACACAAGCGGGATGCTCCTTCTGGCCGCACGGCCCGGGATCACCTCGCATACCTGGATGGGGATGCCTCCAGCACGGGGCTCTTGGTCAGAACTATTCAGAGAGGGACTTCAGCTCACCACCCACCCCACGTGTGCACACGCGGACGCTGCGTGTGAAGTACACCAGCACTTTTCAGACCAGACTGATTATATCTGTCAAGACATATATATGCATTTTAATTATATACTTACATATATGTCTATTATATATAGATATATTTTATTTATACACACACATGCATACATATGTATATATAAATAAACCCCCATGTTTAATCAACAGATATATTTGCAGCAAACACCTACCAAAAGCTGTGCCTGGCAGCTACCCAGGCTTGGGGTACAGCCTGCCTTGTGAGTACAGAGGGTGCCCAGGAGCACCTGATCACGCCAAGGGAGCAATGTAGTGTTGGCAGGGGTCAATGGCAGGGGGGCAGCATGAGTAACCAGATCAGTTAGCAGCAAAGAAGATTTCCCCTAGATTGTAGGAAAATGCTTTTTGGCATTTGTGAGCACTATGCCAAGGACAGGATGCCATGGGGGGTCGTGAAGGTCCCCAGGGTGGGAGAAGCATGAGATGGCGCATGATGTTGCAGAGCCCCGATACGCCAGTACCATAAAATGGGTCAGAACATGCCTTCTCCACTATAAAAACAGCGCTCCAGCAGGAAAACGTGCCAGCCAGAAACATTATGAAATCCAGACATGGCCATGTCTTGCATCAAAATGCAGGAGGATAAAACCATCACATCCTCAGGTATGGCCATGGCCCTTGGGAACTGGGTTTGGTACTGAGCGTTAGGAGTCTTCGGTAAGTCAGCGTTCAAAGGGCTACGACTTTGCCTCCAAAAATCCAATTTCCTTCTTAATTCAGCCAAGTTACTTGACCTTTCAGTGCAGATTTTTAAGATACATTTTTCCCAGGCTGTGGTAGGCGGGTGACAGACATTTAATCACCAGAATCTGCATCATAAAATTTTACATTATTTACATCTGCCTACAGATGGCTGTAGGACAGGCTTCAAGAAATCTGTTCTAAAATTTCTGAAGCATTCTGAAGAGCTCACACCTAGCAAATAGGAAATTTGTGTGCAGGCATTTCTGTGGTTTAGATTACCCTTTTTTGTTTTTCCTGAACAAAGCACTTAAACGGTTGAATTCTGACCACTGGACAAGCAGCACAAATCAAGACAGTTTATTAGATGCAGAATGCTGGTGATGGGATGTTAGTTTTGCTGCTTTTAAAGGAAAACACACGGGGTAAAACAAAGGGAGAAATGTGAGCAGGGTGTGGAAATCGCTAGGAATCACCACCCATCTCTGCTGGGAGGCCAGCAGCCCTGCCCCAGCATCTGCTCCAAGCCACAGCCACGTCCCCAGTGCCTGAGCAAAGCCCCATCCATACTCTGCCATGACCAACTGTCCGGGATAACAAACTGTGAGTCGCTCAGCAAAGAGCATAGCTTTTCCCTAATTCCTGTACTCCCTCATTATCATACATATGGTCTAACCTGCCCAGGATTAATTCCCAGGGGACCTGGAGAAATGTTTTTTATCTCAGCACACGCACCACAACAGGGTTTTGCAATCTGCTCTGTCAGAATAAGGAAGACCTTTTTTGCTTTGAATTTAAACATCAAATACGCATTATTTTTAGGGAGATCATATTAATCAGTATCCTTAGTTTTATAAAAGCTAAGTAATAAATGGAAGGAGGCCAGGAGAAGGTGTACTTGTTTAGGAAATACACTGTACCCTAGAAAAAGCAAGGAGAATACACGGTTGTTACAGCTGTGTCAGCCTTGTGCAACTGCTCTGACAGGGCTAATGAACAAGAGAAAGTTCGCTTCTTTCTATGGGAATTGCTATAGCAAGGTAATTGTTACAAGCGGAGTTTGTATCAAAACAAGCCAGCCAGTGGGAAGCACTCAGAAATTAAGTAAGCAATCATCAGCTTGCCCTCGCATCTACTTCTGCCAGCACAGATCTGCATTCACAATGGGTACAACCCTGGCCAACAACCTAACAGGCGATACATGTGTTACCTAGAAGACAGAGCACACATCATCTTTTAAAAGCTTGACTTACCTTGAGCACAAGACTACAGTTTAAAAAAAGTAAGGAAAACAGGTATTTGATGACACTTTCTGTATCCTGGTTTTCAAGTTTATTTGGCCCTCAGACCTATTTTACTGTTGGAAATGGAGACTTCTGATTATTTGCAGCTCAAGAAGTACCAAGACAAACTTCCTATGCACTTCTGGAATGCGAGGGGTTTTTTCTATTTTTTTTCCATTCAGTTTCTGGCTGGTTTTTTTCAAGACCTAAGAAGGATGCCATTTTTAAAGTTATTTCCTCTGAAAGGGTTTTTGGAACTAGATGATCTTAAGGTCCTTTCCAACCCTAACTATTCTGATTCTATGATTCTATAAATGGAAGAAAATAAATAATAGTGAATTTACAAGATGCCTAATGATAAGCTTTTCAAATATCATGAGAAAAGCCTGCAAAAATTTATGAATAAGGCTTCCAAACCTCATGGGAATGGCGCTAAGTAGGACTAATGAACAATGTGTTGCTTCTGCCTGCCTAGCTGTTAACAACTCTTATTTTCAAGTTTTCTTCTCTTAAGACAAGTGCTAGAAACAAGTTTCAAAACAGACCCAAAACTGTCCTGTAGTCAGATGATTCCTGCTATTGCAGGTTTGATTAATAATTGCACCACATACTGTGAAGCTCACAATGAAATGGCAATGCCCTCCCTTTTCTAGAAAACAAAATCAAACCAACAACTTGTAAGGCCTATTTGACAGCGAGTTCCATGACAACCCACCCTTTCTCCATTGCCTGCTACCTTCACTACTATTTTTTCCTGATACTAATTGCACAAGAAAATATTTTCCCCTCTCTTTAAAAAATGAATCTCCATATGCATTAAAACCCCAGTCCTCCTCTGCAATGGATTTTTCGTGTTTTAAATAATTCTTCTGGTGTCACTTAAGCAAATGAAGTAACTTAAATGAAGGTGTATTTCTAATATAAGCTCTCCAATTCCAAAACACTCCTATATTTTTAGAAGTAGCATCACAAATCAGTTTCTAAAATTACCAACTGTGTAAGCATTCAAGAAAAACTGACCAGCAATACGTGCTGAGGTCAGCTTCACTGCCTTGTGCTGATTAATGATTGAAATGCCTTGTATAAATTTGTTACTGCAGTGAATGAACAAGTGCAGGAACATGCACAGTGCCATACCGTGAACTATGACTTTGTATTACTTCTGGCTCAGGCGGCCTTTTGCCAAGCTGCTCTACCCCATCATCTTCAAGATGAAAACCTGCTAACCACAACGAGACCTGCTTTTATTTTAAAAATGAAAGCTATAAAGTTGTGCTCAAGCCTTTTTCCAAACTTGGCAGCTCCGAGGTGCCCCACCCTCTGGACAGCACATCCATGCCATACTTATAACAGGCCAAAGAACTTCCACCTGCAGATCCATGCCAGAATGAGGGTTAGAACCGCAAACAAGTTAAAAAGAATTGAACCTGTTTCCCTCCTCTAGAACAGCCCACTGTTTCTGTGCCAGTCTTATGCTATGTGAGGTTTGAGAGGAGGATTTAGCATGATGGGGGAACAAAACATGTGCACAGCGCCATAGCCGCTCCCTGTCCTGGGAGGAAAAATCAAAGCACAGGACACGCACCAGGAACTACAAACCAAGACTGAGGAGAGAGTAAGGAGTCTGCAGCCTCCTCAATCCCCTTTGACCCTAGCAGATCTGTGCACAGCTTTCTCCACCTTCCTACAGCCAGGTGGAGCAGACAATTCCACATGGGGGGCACTGGAGGTGGCAAAGAAGATACTACTGATGCTTAAAGGGCCTTTGGGGGCAGCAGGCTGAAAGGAGAAGCAGCAAGAGGCTCCTTCTGCAGAAGTATTCTGGAAACCCCAAACGACGAGGATATGGGTTCTATGATGAGAAAAATACTGGGATGCCTGCAGTCCTGCCAAGCAAATGGTGGCCTCCAAACTCAAGCAGAGCACATGTGTTTTTGACACATCACACCGTGGTAAGTGTACACACGCTTACCCAGTTGTGGAGAAAAACAAAGCGTACTTAGGGGGGTGGGGTGAAGAAATCTATTTTAAGTACTTCTTGCTATGGTTTACTACGGTAGCAGAACACTTAGAAAAGCCTTCAAAACGACAATCACCCTCTTGGTTAAAAAAGCAAGTAACTATTTCAATAACAATTTATTCACCACCTAATGTTTGATGCTGAATTACAGCTTTTACAGTATTTTTCTAAAGTATGATGTTTACTGCCTCCACCTTGCCGCCCCAAGACCCTTTTCTTTTCCTTTTCTTTTTTCTTTAAATAGAAAGGAATTTGAATCATGACTTACATGTAACTTTTCTAGGTTCTGTGCTGGCTAAAGTGTTCTCACGATGCAGGGAACAGGATCAGTGGAGAAAGTAAGAGGCTACAGCAATCCATTAAGAAGTGGCCCTCCAAAGCTTTGTAGGGCAATGCTCTGGCAACTCAAGTCGATAGCAACCTAAAATAAAATAAAGGTAGGCATTAAAAAATTCAAGCACTGGATCTTCACAAATTTTTTCTTTTTCCTTTTCCTTTTTCCTTTTCCTTTTTCCTTTTTTTTTTTTTCTTTTCTTATTTCCTTCTATTTGGGAGCTTTTTTTTTTTTTAAACAACAGAAGGTCTTTATGTTGGATATGACAACTACATTATGCCCATTATGTACCTCCTCTTACATTTAAGCTGTAGACATCTTACAACAAAGACTGTTTTCCTCGCATTCATACAGCACCCAGACATATGAGGCCTCTGAGAATAATTACAGGAAAACTAACACTTCTGTGATTATTCTACTAGATCACACCACAGGTATACGCATACTTATGAACACATACTAGGAAATTCTTTATGATGAGAGTGGTGAGACACTGGCACATGCTGCCCAGAGAAGATATGGCTGCCCCATCCCTGGCAATGTTCAAGGCCAGGTTGGATGGGGCTTTGAGCAACCTGGTCTAGTGACCAGGTTAAAAGCTAGATCAGCTTTTAAGCTCAACCCAAAGCATTCTGCAGTTCTATGAAAACTGCACATCACTCCAGAAACGTGTTCCAACAAAACCAGCAAAATGATCAAACAGACTTTAAGTAACAACACTGGCTTTTGTCAAAGCTTTGTTTTGATTTCAGCTAAGAATTCAAGTCAAGGACACCAAATTTGTTCCTTTGTTTCCACTTTATTCTGGGGAGCTTCAGAGAGAAAACACCATCAGCATAGTTCCATAACCCCAGGCCAATGCAATGCGCGTATTATTCCTCCATCCATCCTAAAGCAAAGCTGCCTGTCACACCAATCTTGTTAAAAGAAGATTGGAGAGGGAAGAAAACGTTACGTTTGCTGTGTGAAGCCCACAGCAAATTCATGGTGCTGCCACTGCCGTGCAGGGGTTTGGGGCTCAGTCCCTGGAAGGGAAACACTCTGGGACAGGGAGGGCTGGAAGAAGGTGACACCCCTCCCAGCACCCAAGTCCCAGCATCCCCACACAGCCCAGATCCCACTCAATGACCAGTCCCAGCTGACTCGAAAAGGCATCCCCCATCTATCAATGAAGGAGTCACACTCTGAAGTGGCTCGGGAGGAGGGTGGGAAGGAAATACTTGTGGAGGGAGAAGTAATTATTTTTAAGCTACAGGGGTTTTCAAGTTGGAGTTTTCAAGTTGCCAGTGCCCAATACTTTACTGTTTTCCTGAGGAAAAGAAACACCTGAATGCTTAACTACTATTTACATGAATAAAGTTGTGATTGGGAGTGGAAAGGAATATGATTTTCTTTTGAACAGAAGGGGACAGCAGCAGTACAAGCAGTGGCATTTATCTGTCTTCCCAGGATTATTGCAAGGGTTGTGTTTGCAGAATGACCACAAACTAGATAAAGCTAGATAAAGGGGGGAGGTGAGGGGAAGTTAAAAATCCTACTACTATTTTTCTGAAATTTGCAAAATGAACTCTTCAGTAAAAACTTCTGGTTTCTCAAGAAATGCCTACTGACTCCATAAAAAGGTCAAAAAATAAATCAGAGCACAGCAAATTGAAGAGGTTTGATTTTTGTATTTTTTAAGCATGCTTATATGTTCAATGTTTTCTGAGGACTGATGCTACACCATTTTACCCCAAGCCTTCTAGAGAACTGGATCACTTATGAGAAGTAGGTTATTTCTTCTGGATGGCACTCTCCTAGATGATTTACCAACAGATGCTCTAAATACTGCTACATTTAAGGATTACCTATATGGGTGCTTGAAAAGAATCATGAGGCAATGCCAGGAACACCATGCTTGTGTGCAGTCAGTTTATGCAATTTCCTCCAATGGGGCATAATATTCATTGACAGACTGTTAAGAGGACCAAATATTTATGGTCACAATATACATTATCTAAATTGCCTATAAAACTAAAAATATAAACTCCAAATCCGTTCAGTCATAAATCACTGGTAGAACAAAAACAACTGTTGTTTGCTCAATAGCAAAAGGAATAAAACCAGAGAAGGCTCTGTGCTTTCAAGGACAAGTCAGTTTTCTGAGATAAAGTTGCACTTGCCACAGCATATCAGAAGGAAAGGAGAATAAACAGAAGTGGAGAACAGGGAAACAAGAAAAGAAGCGGGGGGGTGGTGGGGGGGGGAAGACTTCCAGTGCCATGCTTTTCTGAGAAGGAGTGATTGATGTTCACTGCTGTAGAAATCATGAGGCCACGTCCCAAACATTTCATTCCCTTCTGCAAATGTCTCACTCCGTGTATCACCCCATGTTCCCTAGATATTATTGCCCTACACAGGATGATCCAGCCAGCATCAGGTTTTACACATGATCTAAAACACGAAGGCAGGAATCTCTCTGCCCAGGGGTCAGCTTAGGGAAGAATGAAACCCAACTCCCCTGCCTATGCTCAACACGGGGGCTTCTTCATGCTCTCCATTCAATAAAATGATTTTGTTTCTGAAACAGGCAAATTGTTAAAAGCAAAACTGTTGCTACAGATGTAAACTTACAAGGAATACATGAAAACTGAACTTAACATGAAAGGAAGAGCCAAAAATGCATCTACTGGAGTTTCAGCATTTTAACATGCTGACCAGCCACATTTACAGCATGGAAAGAGATGGATCCTAGGCAGGGGTAGACGCTCTGTCCACTTCAAGGCTTGCTCACATCAAGATCTCTGCTCTCAGCACAGACCTCCATATGTAGGCAATCAGTTACACGATCTGAGAAGCAACAAAATCACTGTTCTACACCAACTTGAAGACCCAGTTCCTGAAGTCATGGGGGGTGCCAGGAAACCTTATCTTTATTTTGAAAAGCATTAGCTGCAGAGAAAGCTCAAAGAAATAACAACACTTCAAAACAGACATTGTGTTTCTAAAAAACTTATATTGTTTAACGACTTCTGTACATTTTTTGAATCAGGTTGCCTTTTTCCCCTTTGTGAGGGCTTCCAGTACTGCATGGTGGCTCAAGTTAGCACTGAAGAATGCAAATGTAAAGGAAGACGCACCAGACACCACAACTGGCAGAAGGAAGCATGAAGCTTAAAAGGTATGTACTTCACAAAAACACCTTCCAGCTTGGATTTATATTAAACAGAGGGTGTGTTTCAAAGAGAGCTTTTGTTGCTAATGCAAAATAACAAGAGCTTTGACATTAAAGAGGAGGAAAGCTGATAAGTTCTTCAGTTTGCAGTGAGCAAACCAATAAAAATGATGAGAAGAGCACAATGAACACACCTGGGTATTACTCCAATTCACATGAAATATATTTTCAGACACAGTAAACCATGCAATCATGCTCAAGAAAACCAGAGAAGGTGGGTGGGCAATGAGGGAGGTGAGCAACAAGTACACAGTGGAGTTTGAAAACACACTAATGTTCACAATGGGTGTATAAAATCAGGGTAAGTAAAATGCAGACACAGGAGGAGATGAGTTGGTGAGCTCCTCGCAGATGGGGACTGGAGAAAAAGTATGTAAGGAAAGCTGTGCACCAGTGAGCAGGGAGAAGTGAGCACTGATGTGCAGAGCTGGTGTTTTCTGAAGCAACACTTCACTTGGTGGAGCGCAATGCTTCTTACACAAACGTGCAGTGTCATTAGTCCCACTGAAGTCAAGGATACCAGTCTGCTACATGCAATACAATCACATGTTAGCAAATGTGTTTTCTTTACATTTTGTGTGCTCTCAGGTGAAGCTGAAGAATATTTCTTTCTGGTTGAAACAGCTTCATTGGAACACTTATAGCTTGCAACTGCTTGAAGGATCACCTGAGGCTGAGAAGGCATTTGCAGTGCTCTTGACATCTAGCGCAGGATCTCTCCATGAAATCTCTTAAATTAGACCCAGGATGTTATTGATACCTATGTCAGAAAAGATACATGGCCTGCTTCACTATTAGTGCATTTAATTTCCTCTTAATAATCTGCTCGGTTTTTCCAAAGAAGAACTCGTCCATCACTTCTCTTAAGTTCACGTGCACCATTTGGCCAGAAGCAGCCAAAACCAGGAGTCTGAAGGGCACAGCAGCTTCTTCCTCAGTGCCCAGAGGTGGGATACGGAAGACCACCACAACCAGGGTGCAGGAAGGTACCCACCCGGGACCACAAGGCCTGGCTCTGTGGTACGTCCCTATCTGGGTGACCTGTGTCAACAGTCAGTGGAGATGAGAATAGGCCATTTCTTCAGATAATCAGGAATCAGTCTGTCTAGAAACCATGAGTGAAGTCATCAGGAGAAGCATCAGGATAACTGCCGCTGACTGTCTGAAGGGGAAGGCAGCTGCTGCCACCCCGCGATGACCAGGGGAGCACTCCAGGGTCTGCAACTGGATTTTCCCCAGCTACACTTAATAGCACTAACTGGGCTTAAATGGAAAACCCGCAGAGCTGCTGAGGCATAGACATGGGGGGAATTTTCCACCCCCTCTTGTCCTCTGGTTGAAGTCAACTCTGTGACACATCAACTATGCTGGGCTAGGAGAAGTGAGAGACTGTAGTTCAAGAACATCACCACAGGAACTTGCAAATCTCTTAACGTAAAATCTGAATGACTTTATCATTGGAATATACTTGACTGAAAATCAAGATAAAATAGTTTATCTTGGTGGTATGACTCATGAAAGAATGGTTAGGTGTAAAAGGAACGTTATCAAATGACACAAGATGAGTGTGCCCCACACAGTAAAACCAACACAAAGCAAAGTCACAGCCTAATACTTTGTGTCAGATCTGATGAAAATTCAGATATCTGGCTTATTTCTCCTTAAGGACTGGAAATTTTGATTAATTCACATGCAAACTGGAGAACATAAGATGGTTCAGTGATGAGGGTGAAACTGCTGTTCCGGCTCCTGGCATCTCAGACGACAATACCGGACTAGCCAGCGCTGGGTCTCTTGGGTAAGGACACTTCCCAGGGCAGCACACAATGATGCAGCTCACTGGGTTTAGGCTCTCAGACTCCTGCCCAACACACGTGAACCACAGGAATGCATGTATGCCCTGCTGAAAGGATGTTCCCGCTTTGAACGATTATCACAGTCAGAGCTTTACTGCTGATTTCTTTTTGAAAATGCAAATCAAGAGAACAGTTAACACAGAATGAAAGAATGGGCCACAGTCAACCACAAAAACTTTCCATAAGGTTCAGCATGTGGGAAACAGACAAGTAAATGCTGCGAAAGATGAACAATATTTAAGTATTAACACAAATGTTTGTTTTGGTAAGGTTTATCTGGCATCTGTACCGGTTTTCCTCCAAGCTCTAATACAAAAATAACTGTCTAACTGTGACTGGGAGAGATGGCAGCAGCTCAACATTGCTCCCTTTTTTTTCTATGTACTCAGGAAAAACCCCTGACATTTTACAGCATCAGACAAACTGATTTTCAGGTGATTTCAAATCAGGCTGAAGTCAGTGATGCATATGTGCATTCAGAAAATTCAGTCAATGGTCTCATTTTCATCAGCCTGTGAAATGGTCCTTATTCATTATAATGAATTCATTCTTATTAATGCTTACGTTCTTATTCATAAGCAAGCAACACAGAGCAGGTATTATCCTTTAGCTCATATAAATGATGTATGCAATAGTTGTGCGTTGACTATGAAGAGGAAGCCCATCGATGGAGGTACGCGTCTACCACGAGCCTGCACAAGCTGGCTGAGAGTTGGCCAACACTACATCTAGTGTGCAGCAGCTGCCTCTGAGCTTCTCCATCTTCACCCTCACGCCAAGCAGGAGAAAGTTGAAAGACCTAAAAATGTTTTGTGTGTTATCTTCACTGATTGTGACAAACAGGAGAAAGGCAGAATCACAATGGGAAAGAGCTTCAAAAATATGTTCCCTGTTGTGTGAACTCAAGACTGTTCAACAAGAGAAGCCAGAGAGGCCACGCACAGTAATGCTGAGAAAAAGGAAATGGTACTTCATTTTAGCCAAAGTCATAAATCTTACCAAAGAGCCTCTAACAGCAAAATGTCAAGCAGGGGAATTTTTATACACAGATAATTAGTTGAGCTGATATCGGGTTTACTATGCTGTGCAGCCCCTTCTCAACCTGCAAAACACCACGCAAGGCTCTGGCTGCCTTGCTATCCCTGGCTTCACCGGGAGACATGTGGCTGAAACTGCCAGAAAACCTTACTAAAAAAAGGTGTAGATGAGTATTTCTGCTCCACAGAAATCTGAGATTTCTTTTTTTGATGGGAAAATGAGCCACCTTTATCAAATCACCCCCCTCTGCTACAGGGAAGATGGACCAACAGGACACCTCCCACCATCAGCACCCTTGTCTCCTGGAGTACAGACACCACGCATAGATCCTGCAGAGCAGGCAGTTCAGTCAGGGAAAAAGGCTGACCCACCAAAGCAGAGAAAGAAAATGTGGTCAAGGAAATTCATCAGCCAGAAGCAGCGGTGGAGCTGCCTCACAAGGACTGAAGTCAACCGGGTGTTCCCACCACCCTGCGCTGGGAACAAGGCAGCCCATCCGCCAGCGCTCATTCCTCGACATCTTGCTCTGTTTCGGAGCACAGCCAGTGACTTCCACTAGCTACAGACGTGAGCAAAGACTGTACCGCATCTAATAGTCAGACCGCAGTTCCAGTCACAGAAAAGCCGCTTTTCGGTTTCTAGATGAGAGGGTATCCAGGGCACACGTGCCATAGCACACTGGGCACATTAGGCGCCAGCGAGCACCTTCAACACTTCTGATGCTACCTTAGAAGGGACCAATTTAGTCTAGAGGAGGAGGTCTGGAAGCTTTCATCCCCAAAAGATGCCTGAGTTAGAGAATGACCCAGACAGGACAGCAGCTTGCTGCTCTACGACTGGCCGAGAGATGCCTCAGTGAGTAAGGAGAGCCCGCCCCATTTGCACTGTAGGGATTTACAGTCCCCACAGACTGTCTTGGTGCTCCTAACTACTTTCTGCCCACCTTCTATTCTCTTTTTCATCCCCAACCCAGTGCAAAAGGACAGATACACTGCATTGCTCAGCTGCACTCCTCTGCTGCTCCAGAAGAGCTGAAGGCAGGTTAAGGTTATGGGGCGGACAAAGCTCCACCACCCCCTCAAGCTTCATCTGCACAGGGTTAAGCAGCAGCTCCCTTGTCCAAGGCTCAGTTATCTTACTACCATATGTTAAACTGAATGAGCAATCTGCATTTACTGCACCAAACTACAATTATGGGAGGTTTTTTTCAATCATTCAGCCTAATGGTATGCAGCTGTCACAGAAATCTTTGAACACATCACTGGCTCTCTTTGAGCTGATTAACCAGATAAGGAACTGTAGCTAAAAGACATGAAAGGATGGGTCCAAATTTCAAGCTCTCAGCTGAGCAAAGAATTTAATTCAAAAGACTGTACAAAATGGGGTGTGTGTGCTTCACCACACAAATGAAGGTTTTGTTTACTACTGATATGAACAGGTGAAAAACCTTCCGTAGCTCAGTTTAAAAATCAATGCACACCAGCCTCAAAGTGGTGCTGATGAGTATTACAGCTGCCACACCAATCTGTGTGGATGCCAGTATTCGTGCTGTTTTTTCTTCTGAATTGGAACTGAGGGAGAACCCGCCAATTAACTTTACACTGAAGAAACCCTGTGATGCTGAAGAGCTCCAAACCACAGCCCCTTTGCCTGAACTGCTTCTGTTCAGTGTGTTTCGTTGGATAGCACAGTATTTGGGTTTTTTTAATTCAAGACAGCTCCGTGTATTTGCTTTTATTTCTAGCATAATGTTTACCATTCCAATCAGAACATTCTGTAATCTTGTCTAAATGTTTTACTATTAATTGCTGCACCCCACACCCCACCCTTAATAATTATCCTCAAGAGAGGTAAACATTTCAACATGACTTACTTTAGTTAAAGCCATGAATATGCATTATTTATTTATTTAGGTAAACAGTGATTAAGAAAAATCACCAAACTGTCTTATCTTTCAAACAAGCACTACTTCACCACACTTGCCATGTCCCTTAAACACATATATTACCTTGTATGCCTCCACGGTGATTTACATTTGTGGGCCTCAGATCATGTAGCAGCTGCCAGGAAAGCAGTTCCTACACTGTCCAAGGCTGTGCAATGAGCCTAAAGCACTGACTCACTTTCAAGGATGAGCAGCAGGTACGCAGACTCCAATAGAGAAGAAAGCAGCAACACCTTGGGTGCAGGATGAGGACCAGAATGCCGCTATTTGTCACCCAACATGCTGATTTTTGAGGTTTCTTTTCAACAAGACCACCTCTGTTAGCATCAAAACACTCATGACCCTCCCTATGCTCTCATTCCACAGTCTATGGGGCTATGTCCTTAGAAACCAAGGGGCTGTCACCACCACAGCCTCTCCATGCTAAGCTGGGGAGCAGCCGGCCCCAAACCAATGAGTGTTTGGTGCCAGAAGAGTCATATAGCCCCATGTGCTGCACAAATATCAAACCTATCACCTGGGTAATAAGCAGCTGAGTGACACCACTCGATTCTCCTGGACTTCCTCCTCAGTATGACCAACCTCAAATATTACAGCATCCCATCCTGCCTAATACTTCCACCAGCTTCCACCGCACGCCGTGACAGAATCAGGCAGCACCACAGACAATGAAGCTGCCTACAGGTAACTGATTTTTTTAAACCAAAAAATTAAGACACGTCAAAACAGTCCTGACACGGTTGATCATCCAACCTAAGGATCACACCGGCACTGCAAGAGAGGAATCAAAATGTCTCCCAAAGACGAAGGGATTTTCGGAGATCTAGAATTGTTAAGTAAATAGATAGAACTGCGGTCTGGCTTTGTTTCAGTTTTCAGAGCTAATTTCCGGCCACCGTTCAGAGAAATGCTTTGCATTTCCATTTCTGACTCACCCGTTTTAACAAGCACGCTCGCTGGAATTACTAAGCATGGGATCTGATGAAAACATTTCGCTTTCTGAATCGAAGTGCTTTCCAATTTTGTTGATGTGGATTTATCTACCAATTTAACGTGGTGACTGACAAGACCGGTGGTGTGCGGGTAAAGTCCCGGTGCACAATGCGATGGGTCAGAGGCCTCTCCCACCTGGTGTCCCACCGAGGTACACAGATGCTCCCAAATTCTGGACAGCTTCCTAGAACACGCTGACACTGGTCTCTCGCATCCCGATCACAGAACGATGCACGCTCCCAGAGACACGTTTAAACGTCAGGTATGAATGAAAAGCATTCCTGAAAAGAATGTTATGAAACCGAAAATCGGAGATCGCCGCAGTGCTGTGCCTCAGTTGAGTCATCAGTTCCCTTTACAGCCTAATAATTGACACTGCCTTGATCAGAATGACTGATCCGAATGTTGCTTTGTGTTTGTGGTTTTTTTGTTGGTCTTTTTTTTTTTTCTTGTTGTTGTTTAAAAAAATAGGTTTCTTATGTAAACAAGCCGCCTGTCATCTCGCGGGAGTGTTTGTATTTGCCAGATCACGGGAAACATCTGTCAAAACCAGATTTTGCTCTCCTCAGACAACTCGGTACAGTCTGAATCAGACGGTGCTACAAAGAAACTAAAACCAGGTCTTGTTACGGAAAAAATACACTGCCAACTCTCAGTGGAAGCACTGATTTTATTGCATTTTCTTGGAATTAAATGCTGCGAAGGTTATTAGAAGAGTTCCCTCCTTCCCCTGAGGGCTCTCTCCCCCAGAGGAAATCCTGGGAATTTAAAAGCCGCTTTTCTCCCCTCTTCCTGCGCTCTTCCAAAATGAAGTACCTTCTAGGAAGAGACAGATAGGAGAAGAAACAGGGTTCAGTGAAACTTAAGAGCATGTCGATTTCCCATCTTTTGACGCTGGTACTCGGATAACTGTGTGATTCCCCTTCTGATGCTTTCAACAAACAAATGCTCCCACACGTCTGCATTCTTCAGGTCACATCTCCCCAGAACGACTCATTAAGTATTTTCACATCTTCTAAACAGGGAAAGATCAAGTGAGGCTGCAACTGCCTCTAGTGGTGTTTTCTGAAGAAAAGGTGACACAAAGAGGGTGGTTGCTACTACCAGAATAAGGGTGATGCTAGACTGCCATACTGTGGGTCTTCTGCCAGGGAATCTGCCCTGGAATAGCAACATCATTAGGAGAAGGGGAAAAAAATAAAAATCAAAGGGAGATACAGGTTAAGAGTTGGACAGAAAGAGGATTAGCATGAAAATGGAGAGGAGATGACAAGGGCAACCAGCACCAGGCTCAGTGGTACCACCCAGGGCTGGGGCTGTTAAATGGACCCTTACAGTTACAGATTAAGGGGTCAGTATTTGAAACATTCAACAGTGAATACATGGTCTTATTACAAGTATGTCCCTGGATGGGTGAGAAATGCATGGCCATGTCTACATCAGCCTTTTTCTGTAGAGCAAAATCGCCAGTACTGTGGAGCTGACGTAATGCCCAAGTTTTGGTTCTGCCTGGCAGTAATGCCTGCCTGACACTACAGACTGAGTGCCTAGGAGCAGCTGAGGTACATCCACAGTGCTGCTGGAGGCACAACTCTCAGCTTATACCAGTAATTCATGGATTATACAGCATGCTAACAATGCTTAAAAACAAGGCATGAAGATAGGAGAACCTCACTATACTTTGGAGGAGAACTCATCTAAACACTGAATACTGATAGTGATACAATGGTAGAGTTTAAAACAAGAAGACAGACAAAATCCAATGTGGTGGAGGAGAAGAAATGATAAAACAAGTGGCATAAGGAATAAAATTACTACTGCTGAAGATGACATTGGATTTTATTTCCCTGAGGTAGACAGTTGGACATAGAATCATAGAATCATAGAATAGTTAGGGTTGGAAAGGACCCCAAGATCATCTAGTTCCAGCCCCCCTGCCATGGGCAGGGACACCTCACACTAAACCATGCCACCCAAGGCCTCATCCAACCTGGCCTTAAACACCGCCAAGGATGGAGCATTCACAACCTCCCTGGGCAACCCATTCCAGTGCCTCACCACCCTCACAGTAAAGAATTTCTTCCTTAGATCCAATCTAAACTTCCCCTGTTTAAGTTTGAACCCGTTACCCCTTATAAAACTAATACTTACAAGTATTTGCAAAATATTGTGCTCTGTCTCCTTCAAATGGGGCGGAAGTGGACTTAAAGTCTTGCTTTTCAGTGACAGAAGTCTTCACGCAAGCAATTTACATAGCTCTTTTGAAATCAGAAACAACTGCAGACCTACACTTACAAAACAAACCTATGAGAACACTAAACAAGATGTAATCTCAACTGTGATTTAGAAATTAAGTACAAAAGCATATAGCATGGAATCCAATGTGTATCATCAACTGCAATGTTTTGGAGAGGTTCTCATATTTTTCTGAACAACACTTTTACCTGCTTCTGCTATTTAAGGGAGTCATGGACAACCACACTGCCAAAGTGTGAGGAAAAAGACTATTTTGGCCAGATTTGAGAAGAGACTGCACCTAGTTAGCACTGGTTTTATCTGCCTGATCTACAATAACACATACTTTCAACTGTGACTTTCATAAACTCTTTGAAGTTTTATTATTCCAAGGTACAAGGCTGGCAACACCAAGACAGAGGAAGCAGAGAAAAACTGAACGGGAATTAAAAGGACTCTGCACTCTCAAGCCAGCAAGCAAAAGAATCATATTTGGCTTCATGAGAGCATTGCCAATACTAACAAGCCATTTGCTGTCTGGAGCTGCATACCAGCAGGTCATGTACAAAACGTACATTAGTGTTTTAGATGCAAGCTAATTGAGCAAAATTTGAAATGCCACTTGTATTTGCTTTTTACTTTATTTTGCACAAACTCTTGAATGTCATGATGAAAAAAGGTATGGGAAACAAAGCAAAACAGGGTTCATCACATCATAAAGAAAGTTAACTAAACCAGCAAAGATTGTATTTTAACTCTCTACCTAGTTCCCCGTAACAGGTCAACTCAAACAGAAAACTTAGGCACTACATGAATTTCTTCTTCAGTTTCATGGCACCTGAAAACTTTTACTATCAGTATTGTCACCATCCCAGTTAACTATAATCCAAAGCAGTAGTAAGAACCAGCATGCACTAGGCCAGAATCAAAGCCAACAATAACCAGAAAAAAGAACGATTTTCTTAGCAAGCTCCCTCCTCTGCTCTTAAACTGTGGCTATGCCAGCTTCAGGGATGTCTGGCATGATCCACACTCACTGCTTTGTCCTGTAAGAAACAGGTTCTCTGCACCCAGTTAATTACAGTTTAATTTTGCCATGTGAAAGAGCCTCTCTCTCCAATTCTCATGGCTCTTGGGTTTTTTTGCTTTGTTCTGCTTTCAACCATACCACACCACCTGCCTGTTCTGCCTTGATTTTCGTGTTTTATCATTCTCTGCAGTCCTGGCATTTGTTTAAAATGATGTAAAAAACAGGCAGTTACATCAAGAATGATTAGTACAGCACATGCCGTACCAAGAATGTTATATATTTTAGTGCCTATGAAGTTAGTGTACCAAAACCAGCCAAAGCTGTTAATCTGATCTGAAAGTGTATTTTTCCTTTCCTGCTTGCAATAGGATAATTAATACTTGGAAGAAATAATTGAGAAAATAATCATGGTGGTAGGTGAGCAATCCTAATGACATAAGCTCATGCTTGGGTCAAGGGTTGTGGTTTGGGATTTATCTCTGTGAAGAAAGAACAAGGTGTGTGTCTCAGTGTGTGACAAGGACACTCGCCACACTGCCTTGTTCAGCATCATCCCAACTTACTTATTACCTGTGCCAGTGTCCTTATTGCACTGAAAAGGTCTATGCTATCTCCTGAAGCTCTGCAAGCAGAAAATTAAATCTGATGCTTTCCTACTTGTTAAAGTGGCTGACGAAAAACGCATTAAGGAATACCTGGGCAAAGAGGCTCTCCAAAATCATAACAAACAGTTATAAAAGCCAATCCGCAATGGCCAGCAAAGGTTTCCATGTAGAAACTGGTTTAACACAGCTTCCTATTTGGTAAATAGTAAGAGGAAACTATGAATAAATATTTGTTTTCCCATATTTATTTCTACAGTGGGTGAGGCAAGACAAAAGGATGTTTAGGCACTGAACTGATTTCAGGTTTTGTTTTCTGCACACAATTTGGTCTGCAATGTTATAGGGCTTTTAATCTCATATACCCTATGGATCCTATTATTATCACCATCATGATGAAACCAGACACAGCCCACTTCCCGTTCCTCCAGCCTGACACTGGCAGAGCATGCTGAAATGAGAGTCACTCATGTAAAACTGACTGAAGAAGGCTACCCATCATTTCAGCTGCTTGGCTTCACCTCCCTGTGCCAGACAGTGCCACCTCAAGCTGTTCCAGACAATGTGCAGAGCAAGCAGCAGCGTAACCTTAAGTACCAGGAGACATCCAACTCAGCTTGTCCACAGGAAAGGTGGAAAACAGTCCCTGGGTGTTTCTACGATTCCTGTTGCTCTCAGCACAATTAGATTTTATTGAACCATAATCCTAGGTAAGTATATTGAATCTTACAGCTAAAGTCAATTACACTGCGTTAAACAACCTTCCTGATTTGCAGGAGGAAAATCACTTCTTCAGTATAAAACTAAATTAGCTCAATAACTCGTTACATGTAGCTTAGCATAGGGTTGAAACAGCAACTGAGTGGTTGCCGTATTTTCAGTTACCAGTCCTTTAGAAATGCAAGTAGACTGAATTCCCAGTTTTACCAGCTGGGAAAAAGGACAATCATTGCAGGCAGAGAGGGAACATCCAGTGTCAGCAGCATCATGTTTCAAACCATCTTGTGGAAGGGGCCTCTGAGCTAACCAGCCTTGGAAGGGAAGAGACATCGCTTTTCCTGCAATTAAAAGTTGCCATACTTAGAGGTTTAGGCTAGATGCAACAGTCAACTTAGAGCTGCACTGTGTCTCTCCAAGTGAGAAGCAGGCTGGAGAAGAACATTACTAATTTTTGGAGAAGAAAAAGAGCATATAGGTCTCCACACTCTCTTCCCAGAGAAAAATATTTCCTGTAAGGGGTGACAAAAATTTAACTCCCAACCCACAGGAGATATAAGGACACATCAGAAGGCATGTCACCTGCCATTTCTGATCGCTTACTCAGAATTTGCATCAGCACTGGGTGAGATTCATGTAAAAATCACTTAAATGAGTATCTCCATATCAGGGGCTGAGTGGAGGAGCAGAGGGGCTGAAGGCCACCCTCAGCAAGTGCAGCAACACTGTGCCAGTGCACACCTTGACAAGAGGCTGGGAAGGTGGTGGCCCACTCCCTAGTACAACCTTCCTCAACTGCTAGTGCCATCTCTGGTAACCCTCTGACCAGCCCAAGCACTTTTTGGTTTATTTCTTACACACAACTTTATTTAAATGTCAAGAGATCTCCACGTAACTCAGGAGATGACAGAAGCTGCATTTATGATCCCGCTGGGTCTGTGTGGGTCGTGTGTGTTGAGCAGACAGGAATGACTCAAAGCCGTAAGTAGACAGACTGAGAGCAAGGCGAGAGACAGGGAATACTCCAAATGCCTGCTGCTGCACCAGGGCAGCCAAACTCCAGGAGAAAAAGGCCTGAAAGACTTGGAAAGAAAAAACCCAACCCTTCAGATCTGGAAATCATTTCCTCTACTCTTGAACACTGCAATGCAAGCATCATGGGTGATTATCCCCTGTGAGGAAATGCATTCCTCTCACTGTAGTCCCTGGGGTGGCTCTCCCTGTCACAACATTGATGTCTTTCAGCAGCATTAGTAGGCTTCAACTTCACAATGGATCAGAGGAGAATCATCTCCGCTGTACAAATGAGGAAGTTGGTCATAGGGCAGATGAAGGAGGTTGCCCGAAAACACACAGGAAACCTGTGACTGAGGTGGGCAACTGAACCCAGACCATGAGTTCCAGTTGGATGCCCAGTCCAAGCTGGGTGGCTCACAGATCACCTCTTCTACTGCGGCTTTGAAATTTAAGTTTGGTGGGTTTTTTAATGAATGTGGGTTGTTGTTTTTTTTTTAATTTGTCTAGCCACTACGTTTCATTTCACTCACACTTCTGCTTTGTGGAAGCTTTTTATTCTGCTTCTTTTTTGATTTGGTTTAGAAAAACAACACTACTGAACATTAAACAGAATTTAACCTTCACGATTTGGTCTTCTCACCACCAACATCAGCCTCTCTCTAGCTCTCAGTGTTAAGTGTCCTTTCTTTGTGCATCCTGCGCTCACAACTATGGATTCATCAAAGCACAGCGGTGATATTTAGTAGGAGACATCTTATTCACAGCTTCAAAGAATTACAGCAACTGCTTATGTAAATATCAGCGTCATGAGGCAGCAGAGCAGATCGGGTGGGAAAACCAGAGAAGGGAGATGCATAAAAAAGGTAAGTTCTGAAGTAAATGGTCTGACACTGCTATGCATCACGTCACAATGAGCAATCGGCTGAAGAACAGCTACCAGTAAGCCACATCAGACAGCCCAGAATGTTTTACTGGCTCAGCTAATGAATCATTGGGCAAACCTTAGCAATGTGCTCACAGCCAGGGTAGTCTTCACAGCAGGTGAGAACGTTGTCTCTTCCATTATCATAATGATCTGTGGTTTAATTGATATTTGAAAACGTCTAAAGATCTTCCAGTGAAAGGCGTATAATATGTATTTCTAAGGCAGAATTCTGTGGCATTATATTATTTGCAAGGAGGTGCAACAAGTCAAACTATTACTTCATAAAATATTTTACACTGGCTGAATCCCTTACAGAAGATCTCAAGATCTTGAGAGGGAAAAACCAGCTAATTTCCACCTGTGTAATAACTAATGCAGTGAGAAAGAAAACACTGCAAACCACAAGCTGTCAAAAGTGCCCGATATGCTATTTTCAGCTTATCTGGATGCAGCTCAAACTATCCACAGCTAACCACGGTACATCAGAGGATTGTCATCATTCCACTTCCACCACAGGCTTTCAGTATCTTGTGCCCACTGTGCATCCAAGGCTGTCAAGCCTTGCAAAATAACATAAGACTTTTACTTAAAGCAGCTGAGCAGCTGCAAAAACAACCCTCTGAAAATACTGCCTCCCACTCGGCAGCTGGAAATACAGTTATTGATTGAAAAATTCGATGTTTGATATTACTTAATAGCTGGGGAAAAAACTATTTGTGAACCATAATTAACATTTATTTAACTATTTAAAAGCATGCATCTACTGTTTCAGACTTCATGGAGAGCCAATATGCAGCCTTCTGGCACCATTAAACAGACTAATGCAGTTAAATTGGAAGGATATGAGGCAGAAAGCCATGATGGAATAGCGAATCCTTCAAGGAACTAGTATAACAGAAATTGCCTCAGTAGCATGTGCCCCGCAACACCAGGTCCAAACCTGCTCTACCAAGCTCCTAGTGCTACAGTGCTTCAAACACCATGACATAAACTGGATTAAAATCCAGCACTAATAGCAATAAAGCAAGTAGATCCCCTTGAAACAGCTGCAAGGCCTATGGGCAACTCTACAGTGATGCCAGACCAGGACAGCCAGCAGTGGGGCACCATGCGAGAAACGACCAGAAGCACTCGTCACGCCCCCCCTGGAGGAGCCAGGCTCCTGCCTCCTGCACCGAAAGTGTGAACAGCAGGACTAGGGATGTGATCACTGTCCTGTACTTGGCATTGGTGAGGTCGCACCTAGAATACTGTGTTCAGTTCTGGGCCCCTCACTGCAAGAAAGACATTGTGGTGCTGGAGCACGTTGACAGAAGAGCAATGAAGATGGTAAAGGCTCTGAAGCACAAGTTTGATGAGGAACAGCTGAGGGAAATGGTGATGGGATTAGCATATATATATATATGTATTTTTTTAAGCTAGTTTATGTACAGCAAATGTAACTTATAGGGAATACTTTGCAAGATGCCAAGGAGTGTGAGCAGCTTGTATAATATACTTAACTGAGTGATTTGAGCCCTAAGTCACTAACTCTCCCACCCTTGCTCTCTGAAGAGACCGTATTATCAGTCGCCATTTCAAGGGAAATGCTCTTAAGTCATAAATACTTCTCACATCATACTTCTTACAACCTGCATCATCAGCAAAAGAAAACTGATGGCAATATAGAAAGAAATAAAAGATAAGAAATTTCAAGTCACAAACATTCTCAAATGGATCATGCTTTCAAAAGAAACTGTATAAATGACATGATAAGGTTTTCTTGGTGTACATCTTCAAGTTTTCCAGGATGATGTTACTCATTTTAACCACAAACATGTTCTTACACGCCATACTCAATGCAACTGGCTTGTAACCTGAAATGCGGTCTTTTTCATCAACACTCAGTCATCATGGAGACAGATGCAGCTGACCAAAGTCACTGCCATTCACAGCCTAGTGAAGTTCCCTAGCTATACACACAGCCTGACCAATGAGACCAACTAGCGCTTTTTTTGGCTCAGTTAGGGAAGCTATTCATGGACTATTTCAAATTGAGTTAGGCAGATCACAGCTTATGAAAATCTCCAAAAAGTATTTACCCAAGCAGGGCTATATCAGCATGGCTAAAACACTGAAGTGCAAAAATGCAGGCTCGGATGAACACTCAGAAACCATGTATAGCACAGAGTGAATGACAAAACAGATCCATGCGTATTTTGCCAATTTTTGTTCTAGGCTTACATGTAGCCACCTGTCTCAGAAGTGTTCAGGTACTGTGCTGGGGGAGTTCTACAGCAAGTCAGCAAAGAGCCTTTAAAGTGCTTTAGCTCTATGCTATGGGAATGCTCGTGTTCCCAGATGCATTGCTACTGTCTACTAGATGTTAGAATAAAACTATGAAATTATAAAGAATGATCAAAATGCCTAAAGAACACCCCAAAACTGAAGAAACCATTTGATACTGTTTTTGCAAAAATACTTACAACACAGTCCTGGAAGTGATTTCCAAGCAAGCCAGCTGCTGCTCTAGACAGTTTACTGGATGGTGTGGCTCAGATCTTTCATACAAGCAGCACCTACAGTTATATCTAGAAAAGGAAATAAAATCAAAATACTTTGTGAGCAAATATGCAAACAAAGTCATCTTTCTTTTTAAAATCATAACCAGCTTTAAACCAGCTTTAGCAAGACTTGATACCAGTTCTCATGCCAAGCTTCACGTGTGCTGCTCACTTACAGGAACAAGCTCCAAGGCACAGTCAAAGCCTACCCAGGGTGATGAAGTTGAGAGTGACTGTGCTTGGGTAAAAAGCCCCATGCTGAGCATATCAAAGCAGCAAACAAATGCACGCAGCTGTTTTTCTCATCTAGTTCTACTTTAAAACACTTGCAGGAAACGCAAGACGAAATACTGGTGTTGGTGCCAAAAAATGTAGGTGATTTCAGCAAGGCCAGGAATTCCAGGCACCAACTTCTTTTTTCTCCCTCTTGAGTGGGTGTTCACTTGTAAGTTGTAGACATGTTAGCAATTGAACAACTGAGTGAATTAATGCTCAACTTAACAGTCATTGTTAGGTTGGGAGGTTATTACTGCTTGTTCTGCTAAAGTGACAGGTTAAAACAGGTTTGTATCTGAAAAGCTGTTTTCTACAATACATATTCTCTGGCGTTTTGTACCAAATAATTTCCTTCCATCATGTCAATTTGTATGAACCGTCACTGTCAGTCCCACCACAGCAGCTGGGATGGGCAAGGAGAAACAGCCAGGGGACAAGCGAGGAACAGAGAGCACTCAGCCCCCATCATTTCTCTTTGGGCTGCCATCTTATATTTTTCCCCAGACATTTTGTGTCATTTATGCAAGACTTCTCAACAAAGGAGCATGCTCACATTTGCCGGACATGTTCTGCTTTTAAAGCAAACAAGCAAGCAAAGGCAAAACCCAGGGGTAAAGAGAAGGCTCTCCTTCACGTTGCTACGACCCTGAGAAACCTGTTTGCTATCTGGCACTACCTGGTGCATGAGATAGAGGGTTGCGGTTTCCCAACTTTGCAGGTGATTAGATTATTAATGGAAACCCCAAATTTTCAGCATTGAGCTGACTGGTATGGAGATGGAAAAAAATACCACATGTTGAGCTTTTGCAGACTCAGATCCATTTTGTACTAGTAAACGAGCTTTTCTCCTTCCCTCCTTCACTTTGTTTTTTTCTTTCAGGGTAGCTCACAAGCTGCTACAACTCACACTGTACTAAGAGCTGTTCACACCGCACAAAGTGTTTACCACTCACAACTGATGCTAAAAATTAATTTACAGCACCGCTACACCAAGCTTTGACAAATTGTCATGTGTTGACACAGTCATAAGTTGTTGGTTTAAAAAAGTAACACTTCCCTCTTCTGCCACCTCATGTTTGAGACCAGGGATGGGCACATTATGCAAAGTTTGAAGGTTTGTAAGCTTCACAAATGTTTGGGCTTCACAAAACAAGCTTGGTTGTGAAAGTTTTTTCTCTTACAGTTAGGCGTGTGTTTATTGCCAAAAAGACTCTAGTAAGGAAAAAAAAAATCCCATCTACCAAGATCTGTGTGTTGTGCAAAACTAGGAGAAGAGGCTGTAAAATAAATAACCTTGCATGATACTTGCTCTAGATAAGATCAGGCCCTGTATCAACTACTCAGAGCTGCAGACACCAGCCTCCTACTGTAGCAAAGAACGGGAAAAAATATAGCTGCAAGTAAGAGTTTTAATTGTTCTCAGCTGTCACACAATGTTATCTAAAGCAAGCGCATTTATTTTGCGATTCTTCTGTATAGCTCTGTATGGGAGGGGTGGGGGAAAGCTGTAGCATTCATCAGACAAGGTCCAAATTGATTTCCATGCACTCCAGATAGTACGCGCTAGTCAGCACTCATGCCCGTGAGTGGCAGCTCTTAAATTTTAACTCCTCCTCTTCTTCCTCAGGCCAGGATAACCTGTCTAGTTTAAGCCTGCAATCAGTACTGTGCACAAAGGTGCTGTCACCTGAAATGAGCAGTGTTTCAGTGGTGATGCTAACTTAAAATGTTAGCCCCACATTAGCCTAAATCAAGGTAAAGAAACAAAGCCAAGGACGGAAAGAACCAAGCCATCAGGAGATAACCACGGCATCCATTTGGCTGAGGTGTCAACACCTTCAAGTTATCTTTGTTCTTCTTGTCTTCTAAGGTTTACATTCCCCTGCACTTCTGCAGAGACCCATGGTAAGCCATGCAGTGCCATCCAGCAACCAAACCAAGAGGTAAGTAGGTTCTACCTCCAGTGTTGTTGATGGTCAGGACAGGAAGACTGCCAATGCAAGAGAGAAAGGGAATCAGGCTTGGCCTGATCCCAAGCAGAAATTGAAACGCTAGCAATAGTCCTGGGCAGCAAAGCACAGTACTGCAAAATGAGTATCTCAGAGCCTGCCAAACAGGCTTCATGAGGAGCACTTAAAAGGCACTACTTCATGTTGTGCAGCAGTGATCTGGACCACAGTGCTCCAATACCCCTCCCTAAGCTCTACCACCTCTCAGTGCACACACCATGCAAGAATGCAGAGGAAATTCATTCAGGAAATTAACTTGGCAATACAAGGCATTGATTTTCTTTTTCTCCCCCTCTTACACTTGTACAAAGAACCATAGAATATTTAGGGCTGGAAAGGACCTTAGGATTATCTAGTTCCAACCCCCCTGCCATGGGCAGGGACACCTCACATTAAACCATGTCTCCCAAGGCTCTGTCCAACTCGGCCTTGAATACTGTCAGGGATGGAACATTCACAGCTTCCTCGGGCAACCCATTCCAGTGCCTCACCACCCTCTCAGTAAAGAACTTTCTCCTTAAATCCAATCTAAACTTCCCCTGTTTAAGTTTGAACCCGTTATCCCTTGTCCTGTCACTATAGTCCCTAATGAAGAGCCCCTCCCCAGCATCCTTGTAGGCCCCCTTCAGATACTGGAAGGCTGCTATGAGGTCTCCACGCAGCCTTCTCTTCTCCAGGCTGAACAGCCCCAACTTTCTCAGCCTGTCTTCATATGGGAGGTGCTTCAGTCCCCTGATCATCCTCGTGGCCCTCCTCTGGACTTGTTCCAACAGTTCCATGTCCTTTTTACGTTGAGGACACCAGAACTGTACACAATACTCCAAGTGAGGTCTCACGAGAGCAGAGTAGAGGGGCAGGATCACCTCCTTCGACCTGCTGGTCACGCTCCTCTTGATGCAGCCCAGGATACGGTTGGCTTTCTGGGCTGCGAGCGCACACTGAAGCCGGCTCATGTTCATTTTCTCATCGAGCAACACCCCAAGTCCTTCTCCGCAGGGCTGCTCTGAATCTCTTCTCTGCCTGACTTGTAGCTGTGCCAGGATTGCCCTGACCGATCTATCCACCCCATGCCAGCAGTGATGCAAGAGTGCTCCATGTAATTTCTCTACAAAATTCAAATGAAACACAGCTCCCGCAGAACATGACATTTCATAAAGACTCTTCACTTACTTGCACCTCTCACACCCTGTATAGAATTTCTTCATGATCTGAGATGTTACTGTGACAAATGACACACATTACTCTCTGAGAGATCTAATGGAAGCAGAGGACATTTACATCATTACAGTCTGGACAGACATTATCTTGTGCTGCTGACTGGAATGATATCATCCATGCTTACTTAGCTTAGATTGCTATACAGTTAGAAAAACACTCCAGTAGCAACTCCTACCTCCCTCCCCCAAAGGAACAAAAAATGTATAAATATTTTCAGTGCATCACATGAAATGCATTATTTCGCTGGATTCAGTCCAAGAGTTGATAAGGTTGAAAGAAAGACTGTTCAACTATTAAGTCAAAAACTTCAGCTGTGTTAATTAAAAAGAAGGTAACACTAAATTTCCTCCACCTTGGAGGAAAACTAATAAAACCTTAAGTTTTACTGTAAGTGATCGCAACTGCCCAAATGCATTTTTATTTCTTTGCTCTATAGAAGGAAACACAATGGACTTAATCTTCCTGAATTCTTACTTTGGATGGAAAAATTCCCAGACATCCTCACTAACCCAGTGAAGAAGAATATTAGGAAAAAAGCAGGAGTTGGGGTTTCCTGGTGTGTGGTTTGTTTGTTTGCTTGTTCGGTGGATTTTGGTGGAAAAAGTACCTCTTTACTTGTGTATAAGTTTTTTCCTGATGGATCCAACTTATGAGTGTGAAGAAACCACCCACAAGCAGAAGGCCTTTCTTGCCAAGTCCCTTAATGTGAGCTTGTGCCTGCTGTAACCAAGGTAGGACAGGCACAAAGCAGGAAGGTTCAACACTGGGGAAATGCAGACCAAGGATCTCTGGCATCACACCTCTCTGCTTTGCCATCAGGTTTCGTCACAGGGAGGACGGCAGAGTCATGGCTGATCCCACAGCTGCACTCCCTCCTGCTGCTATTTGCAGGGCATTAGCCCTCACCAAGATTTGAAAAGTAAACGGGAATATATGAAGCTGTCCTGCTCTCTTGATGATGCACACATACAAACAAAAGGCTAAATCTGTATCATAAATATATATACTGAATATGCACTGGGTAGTCACTGCCTGCATGGAGTGCAGACTGTGTGAAACAAACTCCCTTGGCTGGAAATTAAAGAAAAAATGAAGGTTGCAATTTTTTCATTCCCTAGGCACCACTCTTTCAACCAGCAAGGACAAGAAGCTAACCAGTTAACCCAAATGCTTGAGCAGCTGGAGTTTAAGAGCAGCTTGTCTCCTCTCCCAAGGCAAGTGGCACCAGTGACTAACTACACCGTGGGCAATTTTCCTGTCTCTTCTTTACGCCCATCTTCATGTTGCTGCAAAGGTCACCACGTCATATCTGTTACACAGAGATCTGCCGCCCACCAGCAAACAGGGAAGCAGCTTATCTGGACAGTCTGGCCGGACCTCCTGTGAGCATTTGGGGGTGGGGGGAAACCTTGCAGCTTTCCACTTCTTTTTGGTGGTGGTGGGGGGCGTGCTTCAAAAATGGTTCTGGTTCTTAAACCTTCAGATGGGGCTGAAATGCTCAAATTGCCTCGAACTGAAGGTATCTTGCACAGCAAGCTTTGCTCAGCAAAGCTCAGGTCCTAAAAGAAGTCATTCCATCCCTGACTCTCCCTCCCTGGTGCAGGGGAGGGAGTAATGGGAAGTGATACCTCTGTAAGCTTGAAATCGTGAGAAAAGGCATCAGATCTTTGCCCATGCCTCCCTGGAGCACATCCTGTGCTTCCAGCCCTTTCAGGCAGAAGCAGCTTGGAGGCCCTGTGAAAAGTTTAATCACTTGAAAGCCAGCTTCTGTGTTCTCCCTCTGTCACTCCATCAACAAGAAGTGCAAGGACCCTTCAGGAGGCAGACTGGGAACTGCATGCTCTCCCCACCCCAACAATGCTCACAGATGTGGGCATGCTTTGCTTTACCACTTTTTCTAACTGTATACACTAATATATTTTTCCTTACTTTCTTAGCATTACACCCACTGCATGGTGCATAACAATCAATGCCAGCACTACTTATAACATTAGCACAGAAGCATGTAGTTCACTGAAATAGGACTTTCTTCCTCCCCCTTCTCATTGCCAGTTTTGTTAAATAAATCTGAATCCTTGCTTGACTTGTGTCTACTCAGATCAAACTTTTATTCAAGGACAGAAGCATTTTGTTTCTAACAAATGTATTCCCATTTCCCAAATAAAATCTCTACTTTGGATGGAGAGAACCAGCACTCAACTTTTACTGTAGTGCAATGCTCCAAACAAATGAACTTAAAAATTCAGCTAAATGGCAACACAGAGCTGAAGGGCTCTAAAGCTTTATCTACCACATGGCAAAAGTGACTCTTAGAACATACTCCCCATGTCCTTTGAGGCAATTTTTTTTACGGGGTCTTCAAGGAGCCACCACCCCCTTTATCAGCTCTTTGTGACTTCCCCAAAATTACAAAAGCAACCCAGTTTCAGGAGTTCCTGGGCTACAGTGAGGATGTGTTCAAAGCACTGTCTGTTCAGTAACAGGGATGCCAAAATTGGCAATAAAAGCATTGAAGAGGCATGTGGGAATATGTAAAAATTTCATTCAGCACAAAGCAAGACCAGGACACAAGGATCCTAAATTAATCCAGTTCCTGTCTTCCCAGTGATTTCCCTCACCATTGGAAAGACTTTGGTTTGGATTTTAGTCAAGTCTGGTTTACAGTGCTCAACTTCGGCTGTCAAAAAAAACCCCAACCCTGCTGGAACGCCTTACTCATTACGCAGCCTTGCAGAAATTATTAGCTATGTTACAAGGCATTTCCCTTTGGGGACCAGAAAGGGTGAAGAAAGGGGATGGAGAGTGACAGTCTGTGGTTTCTAATGCAGCAGCAAGAAAATAAATAAGTAAAAGGAATACAGGATATAACGTGTTTACATTTGTCAAAACAAGTTTCCTGGAGACACTGAGGGTTCATGCTGCTGAGCTGTCACTTCTGCTTGAAACTGCTGCCTCATGCTATCAGGAGGTCAGTCACTGACCTACTTTCTGATAGAACTGAATTAATTTGCTACTTCTGTACACAAATGGGTTTTTATTTTTTTTTACAGGAATACTCAACAAACCCATAAAAAGCTGCCTTTTATCCAGCTTGGAGCTTCAACTGATGCTGTGCAAGGCTATTACATACCCTGGCACAGGGCCCAGTGTGCTTGGTCTGCTTATTCTTTTGGAAAAATCTGTACAGAATATTTTTAACGAGTTGATGCTGCAAATAACATCTTTTCTTTCTGAACTCTTACAATACACTAATACCAGCGATATAGCCCACTACAGACAGTAACAGAGGCCAGCACTTGAACATGTTGTGCTTTGTCTAGGCTGCTCCTGAAATAGATGCTTACTACAACAGGATCAGCTCCCGAAAGAACTGCAATGAACGGCACCATATATTTATCGCATAAAAACACATGGTTATTAATAGAAGACGAGTAGGTGAAACTTATCAACTAAACACCTATTGATGTGATTGCTCCCTGCGCAGGGCCAGTTAAACATCTGTGCTCATCAGAAAATGGTGGTATGGTAGAAGCACTACCTAAAACTAATGCGTTAAACTCAGAAAGTGGCAGAAGTAGTAACAAAAGAGGTGCCACCTACTTGCTCTCTTTGCTTAAATGGCTACATGCACATAGCTCTAGCATCACTACACATATACTTCCATTAAAATACAATCATGGTTCAGGGTTTCACAGATCTTCCAAATCCCTGGACATCAAAATATCAGAAATCGGCTCTTGAAATCATCCTTAGCGATGCTATAATTGCAAGCTTAACTGCCTGGGTGGACTCACCTCTCCAGGTCTCTCATGGGTAGCAGCACTCCTGTTCGGAAAGAGGAAAGCAGCGTATAGACCTGTGAAAGCAGGGCCATTCTGCAACAAGGCTCTGGACTAACATTTGCAAGACGAGAATCTACAAACTAACACTTGCATCAGACCTTTTCAGCAACTTGGTCCCATGCATTCATCTGACCCTCCGTCTGCAAAGTTAAGGTAAGGATCTTCTCCAAGTGCTTGGCTGGCTTAGTACCAAATCACTGTAGGGGAGACTTGACTTTCCTTTGCATTTCCCCAGGGTCCAATCTAACAATAGTGGAGGTAGTACTAACTATCGTAATACAAGACAACTGTTGGTATCACAACAGATTTATGATCACTTGAGTTCCTGGACTCGATGAGGCTCATGTTGCCAAAGATAACTATGCCAAACCTAGCACTTCAAATTGCAAGTGTATTTTTGTCAACCTTTTTAGCTTTCATCTGTGCATATTTACAAGCCCTGAATCTGAAGTTCAAATAAATCCAATAATTCACTCAAACCCACCAGGATTTGAAAACATTAGGGAACTGTCAAGATGTCATCGAGCTTGTTCTGCAGAAAAGAGTGCTTTATAGTTTCAGAAAGAAATAGACAAGGGAGCTATTTAACGAGATGGTGGCATATTGAAACATGGATAGATAGGTAATTAATAGCTACCTTCTCTAAGTGAAAACTTTTCTGAGTGAAAAATCAGTTTATATGAAAAACTAGGAGTCAATTGCTGCCATTTTTGGGTGGATAAGAACTGTCATGCATGTTAGCATCTCCGTTACCATGAAGGATTTTACTCCTTTAAGCAGTTCACAAAGACCTTCACTTAAAACAGCATGTGGGAAGCAAGGAACTAACAGAAGGAGACACCAAAGAAATGTTGACGTTTGTAACTAGAATTCTAATGAAAAATGTTATCAGGAATCCATGAAAATGGGAAAGAACTTCTGCTACAAGAAGTCAAAGTTAAGACAACAGGCTCATTTTGGTCCATTAGTATTAAGAGTAATTGCACAGGTATATATGTGCTGTCATTAGGATAAATTGGCCAAATAACCTTTTTATGTTGGTAGCACACAACATTTTCCAATCAGAAAGGTCCAATATTTTACCAGAAGATCACCTAATTCAGAACCCTCTTAACCGTGTCCTGTGGGTTTCTTTACCAAATTTCCATAGAGCTTTGAGTGGAACATACAGCACCTTAAAGTAAACAAACCAGGAGAGAGGAAAAACAGTCATGATCCAAGAAACAGGAAGTATAAACCCATTAATTAAGCATTTAATTCTTTTTATCTATCCCTCATGTCTGTCTTCACAGTTTAAAGTCTCTCTCGGCAATCAACCAATTTTGGGATTCACTGCTGTCATGCCAGTTGTGGCAGTACTTCAGCTAAAAAGGCATTGTCAAACATAATGAAGTTTTCTTTCAGCTTGTACCCACACTGGTGCAGTGCACGGCACACATGCCGCCTGGTGAGGGAAGGTGAGGGATAGGGCTTTACCTGCCTTAGTTCCCAAGGACTGCAGACCAGTCCTAAGTGGCAAAGACAGCTGAATTACACTGGTGATTGAGACTGCATGCCATAGAAACAATCTTGCACCCTCCTAGACATGTACAAAGAGCACCCAACGGGTTTGGAAATATATCTGAGATTTTTCAGTTGTTTTCTTGTATTTTCTTTCCAACTTAGTGGTGGACTTGGCAGTGCTAAGTCAACAGTCGAACTCGATGATCTTAAAGGTCCTTTCCAACCTAAACAATCCTATGACTCTTTTCCAACGTGCATGTCACAGACTCAGGCATACTATATAAACACGGAAGAATTTCCCAGCACTTCACTGTTACAGCTCAGCCTCTCCCTTTAATCCATGGACACCACTCCCTGTCCTTCACCCAAGGATGCTGCGCACAGAGCATGGGAAAGGACAAGGCAGAGGGATTCCCCATTGAGAAGGAGAAAATATGTTTCTCTAATTAGTATTTCTGTTTCTAACAGTTTGTTTTCACACTGGTCCTACTGGAATTGGTGTTGGCAGAGACCAAATAGTAGGCCAGGGCTTATAAAGCATTGCAATATATAACAACGGTTACTGACACAATGAGATGTGCATCTGCATCTGCTGACTCAAGAGAAGCACTGAAGTCCTGAATGTAAACTGCATTTACACTGCACATTTGGCTGCCTCACCTGAATTATCCCTGCTTTATCTATCTCTAGTAAGCTCTGGCCTGGCCGCTGACACTCCCGAGCAGCTGGTGGCAGTGGCCATCTGAAACCAGTACATCAAGCTGCTGGCTCCCAGGTCAGGGGCTATCACCGTGCATTCCCCCGGCACACAGCACAGCAGGGCTCAGACCTACTCAGCCTCTAGGCATCACTGCAACATAAATGAGGATAACTCAAATGCCAAAGAAGGGCAAATATTCAGGCCTGGAACAACGGCATGCTTTACAGCGAATGCCTTGCAGCCCAGAGCTTGAAATAGAAATTTATGTGACAAAACCATCACGACGTGAAAGCCTGCATCAAAAAAACCCAGCAAGCTGCACTGTTTGGCATCTCGGTTTCCAACCCTTATGAAGTCCAAATAGCTCAAATACAAATCTGCAATATTGCTCTCTGAGTAAAAGCTATTTTAAACCAATTTTGGCAGCCACTAAAAGTCATAACCAGGATGCCAGCTGTGTGGTTTCTTGCCTCCTTCTGCTGGCTCTGACTGGCCAGCAGCAGCAAGAGGACACCCGCCTGCTCTGCTAGGAAAGCTCTGATGCCTCCGCCTGAGTTCCTGCAGTGAGGAGAGCCTGCCTTTGCCACTCCACGAACAGATGAAGAATATCACCAATAAAAATCAGAATTTCCAAAGTTTCAAAAGTTCCTTTTCCATAAATCAAGCCTTAGACAGAGAATAACTGATAATGGGCTGCAAAGCCCTGTTTTATAGGCACTCACTTGGGATGACCCACATAACTCATCTACTTTGCCACTTAACATTTCCAAACTCACAGCTTTTACAACCATGCATGACCAAATCACTTTTTTTGCTTTATGTATAAAAGCGCCTAGTGTATTTCCTCATTTTTCAGCAAAAAATGATCATCTCCACACAAATATGTGGACTGTAATATCATTTTACAAATGCTTGAACATCTAACACTTGCTGATCCAGGTCACTTCTGTGGTCCTCTTTACCTCTGCCACCAGCCTTCTCTGAAACATCTGAATGTGTTTCAGCTTTCCAAACAACAGCCAACCCAGAACTGCAGCTGAAGTCTAACCTGCCATTTAGCAGAACTTCTTTCCCCTGGGTCCTCAGGCTGCACAAAGCTCCTGTCCCTGTTTCCTACCTGGAAATGCACGATGGGAGGGTAGGATTAAGCCTCATGATCACACAGCGCAGGCTAAGATACATTAAACTGAATATAACAAAATATAAATAAAAATAAAGAAAGGTCCACAATAAGTAAATTCCATTTTTCCAATGCACACTGCAGGAACATACGTATCCGCAGACAGGATTAGTGCACTACTGCACCTGTGTTGGATGGAGAAGTCAAGCCAGGAAATTCGGGAAGCAAAAGCAGGCATATCTGACATGGAAATGGCACTGCAGAAAAAGGGGAGGGAATGTGTTTGCACAACCACGGCAAGGCTTGCAGGGACAGGAACGTGCAGGGGAAGCGATGAGGGTGGGAAGGGATACCATTCAAATGGCATTGCTGGCAGAGTGTGAGGTCAGTCAAAGGAGGTCATGTCATTCCTGCAGAAAACCCTGCTGCAATTATCCTACTGGGCAAGAACACTCATCCTCACACGAAGAGTGCAAGGCACAGGCTTGGTCAACCTAAGTGACCCAGGG
The DNA here is from genome assembly GCF_963264785.1 of Psittacula echo. Classification (NCBI taxonomy): domain Eukaryota; kingdom Metazoa; phylum Chordata; class Aves; order Psittaciformes; family Psittacidae; genus Psittacula; species Psittacula echo. The sequence goes on along the minus strand of NC_137738.1, from coordinate 69,333,237 downwards.
CTCAGGCTATGGAAAAACAAATCCCAGGAAGCAAGGCCATTCCCAACAAACTGGACACAGATAGACTGCAGCTGCTGAAACATATAACCGGAGTGACATAATATTAGAACATATTTTTATGCTTACTAAGACAACAACAAAATGAAGCCTGAAGCTGTATTTTGGGCACGCTAGCTCAAACTATCTTTAGACAGGAAAAGTGTGTTGTGTACAGATGTTCCAGCAGGCATGGAGAGCAGAGAGCTGGAAAAAGTGCTCGCTCACTTCCGAGCCTCATAAAAAAACGCCTGTTGTAAATAAGGGTAGGAATAAATACACCAGGCAATGCTGAAACTAAAGGGAAAAAAAGCAGGCAAGAAGCCAGCAGCTGGTCAGGGACTGGTGAGGTTTAGTGGCTGCACAGCTCCCACAGCTTCTCTTCTCCCAGTGGACGCTTTCAGGTGCTACTCCCTACTCCAACACCCCCCCCCCCCACGTTTTACTCCTCCTGCCAGCTCTTTCATCGTGCTTTCTAACTATCTCACTTTCACAGATGCTCTCTTGGAAGCATGACTGAAGCTATAAATTCATGTCTACACATCTGTAACAAAAATAGTTTTTCTAAAAGCTATTCTTCTTCCCTATCGATGGTGACACAAATGATAGAGTCCCTGGCAATTCAGGGGTCTCACTGCAGCTTTAAACACCAACAAAGACAGATTGCAATGCTCTCTCTTACAAGAAAAACAGCAATAATGGATCTTTATATATATACATATATATCTCTAAGTACAAGAAATGGCCTCAAAGGTCTTGTTCTGTTGAACAACTATTATTTTTTAAAATAAAACATAATTATCACCTTGCTCCAGAAAAAATCTTAAGAGTCCATCAGTGCCAGGACTGATCTAATTTACCACCATCAGCTTGCAGCAGTAGAAGGATGAGGGCAGCAACCACACAGAGTACAATTTAGATCTCCCTAGAAAAAACCCTATATAAATAGAACATAGAAGATTGGGATGCTTCCTTGTAAGGTTGTGACTGAGCCCTGCTTTTAACCAGAAAAACCTAACATGGAGTGGCAAAGAGGTGATTTAAACCTCAAGTACAGAAGGCCTTGCACCTGGGGGTGCAAGGCCACAACCAAGGACAGGTCTCTGCATACATTGCGCACACTTCTAGATGCATTCTCCCTTGCCCCTCCATGGATGTTAAAGAAATCCTTAGTGTCATGACCCAAGCAAGCAACGTATGCAAGGTCTCTACAGGTCATCCAAGCATACCAACAGTGCAAAAGCCTATGGCAAAGCAAAACCTCCAATTCTTGTGCTTTGGACAACATGCAGAAGTGACTGTTCCTGCAAGCAGTGCTTGTACAAGACAACTGTGATCTGCACGGAGCTGCATCTCCTTTGGGCTCAACTTGATTTGCCTTTATGGCAAATAAATTAGCCATGGGCAATCACTGGGTTAATACTGGCACGGCAAAATACAGGCATAAAGACATGGGAGAAAGAGCACGGCTTTGGGTGATGGAGACAGGCCACTGGCCTGCTGGTGGCAGGGTGACATGGTAACCAGCTAAAGGAAAACAAAAATGTGCCAAGAGGAACATGGAGAGATAGCAAAGGGACTTGGAGGGGGGAAAAAAAAGCCAAAGGAGGGAAGCTTGGCAGACAGGGACAGTGCTTGCAGAGGAAACTTCACATGGCATACTCGAAACAAGTGCAGGGAAGCAGGAACAGAGTTTAGCACTAGACCTGTAAGTGACTGGTCCACCCTGGCGAGTGCCTCTTGCTTTCAGGAGAGCCCAGGAGCTCTCCTAAGCTCTACGTTCACCCAGCACAACAAAGCTCTGCTTGCAATGGGTGCGTGGTGCCACTGCTACTACAGCATGACAGCAGCTTCCCAACATGTAAGAGGATGACTCTAATTCTAGTGCTGCAATGGTATTTGCCATGACTTTTGTTAAGATTTTCGTATTTAGCAAAACCACTACTGTTTTTATTGAAATTCACAGACACACTGCTTGGGAGGTGGGGGGGGGGGGAGGGGAAGAGGAGGGAGAGAGAATAGAAGCTGGATTGAAAGTTCAGCTTCTTTCAGCTGAATTTGTTAGTAGGTTCATCATCATTTTTTGACAGAATAATCTTTCCACGGTGAATTATTTCCCCTGGAAAAAAAGGAGACCAACAAATTGCTGGATATAATTTATGCCTTAAATAATACAAGCAATTAATGGCATTTTAGCAGGAACACATTCTTCTCTCCAGAAATAAAATCCCAATTTCATCTCATCTAAATTGCTTGGTCAGCTTCAAATGAGTGCAATATAAATCTCTTTCCCATACTGCTTCTGTTATCTATGATAAAGGGAAGAGACAGAAGGTAATCCTGTGTTCTGTATTCACTGACACATCATTTTCATGCTACACTACACTGTAATTTCTTTCTAATGGGATAAAGCTCTTGCAGTCTTCCTGCATTGTTCTGCCACACACATATCCCCAACTGGTACCAAGATTGTGGGACTGGCAGGTGCAACACCAAGGGATCACACTTGGTGGAATAAGGATGTCTGCTGCACATTTCAGCAGTGCTACAGCTGTGAAAATAAACAGCCAGACTGTGTAATTAAGGTATGCTTTTACTCCTTCCCACCCACCGCCTCCTGGAAGCAAGGCAGTCAAAGAGTACATCACTTTCCAGTACTTCTTGTAATTGCCAACTAAACTTTTAGTTTGTCATCTAATCAGTTTCAGACAATCCAAAAAGACATGAGGAGCTGGAAGAGATTAAAGGACGTGGAAGCCACCTGAAACTGAAAAGTCCTTGCAGTCTTAACCATAACAGAGTATGCTTCATATGAAGCAAAATATCTTTAAAGCAATTTCAGCTGTCCTGATCAAGATGAATATAAGAAATAAGCCAAGCCCACATATGACTATCAAGCTGGGGCTCTGAAGTATAATACATGTAGTATTTTTGTTTACAAACAACATTTTCATAAGATTTCAGAGCAGAAGATGAAGATGATGATGAAGACAAAACCCTTGGCGTAATGTTTATAAAAGCTTTCTTAAAATTAAAAGTCTGGATGTTAGGCCAAACTGAGGATCCACTTAGTTTTGATGCAAGGGGAAAGCTACCTATGATGTCCCTGCTCGCTGCAGGGGGGTTGGACTAGATGACTTTTGAAGGTCCCGTCCTTCTATGACTCTATGCTCCTGCAGAAATTAATACATGTTTAGGAAACATCCACGTTTATTTGTAAAACATTTTTCTCTGTTAAAATGTGCAAGACTACCAAGGAATACTCTACCTGCTGTCAGTTAATAAACGATATTGTCAAGCACCACAACTTAAGGAGACAAGCATCTCAGTACTACTGTGCCTTTGACACCACCTGTCTACTTCAGCTGATTGCTATACTCATACAGAGCACACCTTATGTATAAAGTAAGAATTATCTAATTAGCTGGCTACTACTTATCTAGCTTTTTCTATAACCCCATCACTTCAACATTTTACAACAGAATTAACCTCATCTAATTCAGACACAAGGTAGAAACTTGCAGTCGAGAGTCATCTCTCCAGATTTCTTTTACCATTGATGCAAAATGACAGTCCCTTCCAGAGCACATGTCACACTGTTTCAGGTACCCATCTTTGAGGAGGCGAACAAACCCCTTCGCTGCCTACATCAGGGACTTGGAGCTCTGCTGTGGCCATCTGCACTGGCACAAATCCCTGCTCTATGGGGGCTGGCAGCAGGAGAGCTGGGTCTGCTCTCCTGGGCTAAGGTTCATCTGTAGAGCATTTCAGCAACTTTGCCATCTCCAGCTGAACTGGGGTCCTCAGTGCACCCGGGTAGGATGGCAACAGCAAGAACAAGTCTGCAGAGAAAGGGGCATAAGAAATCTAATGCCAGGCATTGGCAGTGGGATTGCAGCTGCTTTATACTGCTTCTCACTGCAGATTATGAATCTGCCCTATTAGCTCTGGTTTACCGACAGTTCACGCTTCAAAAATTTGACAAAATACCCCAAAGGCTAACTCCTGCTGAACTCCATCCCTGCTGCCACGATCAATTTGTATTACGACTTTGTATCTGCAACCACTTACACGAAGGGCCCAAATGACTTGATCCAGCCTAGCTAGGCAGGCAATGCTGCTAACATCCGTGCTGGGTCATGGGGAAAGAGGAGCAGTGTCAAGAAGGCTGGCTACCAGTTTAACAGGGTTTCCAGCTGAGATCCTGCAAGCAAAGCTCCCTGCAGAAACCACCGAGCAGTCTCACCAGATGCTCCTGGGGCTTTGCGGAGCACTGGCCAGGGAAGCCCTCAGGCATCCCAGAGCTACCCCCCAGCAAGCCCTTAGTTCTCACAACAGGCCTCTGCTGCATCCAAACCTGCCTATGGGGTTTGGTGCCAACCTGTATTCTGATGTCCGCTGATGTCCAAATTGCAAATACAGCAGGTCCTGTGTTCATTTAGGCTCTTCTCGTCCAAAACTCCCTCTGAAATGCAATCCTGATGAGCTCCTTGGCGTGGATAGCACATGCAGCGGCTGCCCTCATTGTCTGCAGCCCCATTTAGCAGACTTTTCAAAAGGGAGCAGAACCATTTTAGATAGACTGCCTTTTACCGTAGTTGGAAAGGGTCTCCTTGATCATGCTCCCATGCTCAGATCCTGGCTTCTGAGCATCGCGAGGGCAGTGCAACTCACACCACCACCAACACAGGAAAATGCTGTGCCTTTACTTAGCTGACTGTGATGCTTATCAGTTCTTGAAGGGAAAATGCATGACTTAGCTCTCAGCTGGTGAATAGATGACTATACTTTGTCATCCAGGGGCTCTAGACACAAAGGATTGTGTCACATGAAGCATGTCAGTGCACCTACTGCCATAGCTCATGCTGCTCCAGGGAGGCTCCACAGCACAGAAGAGGGCAGGCAGAAAGCAAACTCTCGGAAGCAATGCTCAGCCACAGGCATTACCAGAAGCTGCAGCTACCCTACTACAAGGCTATTGAGAAAGACTAACAGAGGAAGAACCTAAAGGGCTAAACCTGTCTAGTTGGGAAGGTCATGGTAAACAGTAATAAATGCCATGAGCTATGTGCATGTAAAACAACAAGGCTAAATCTGGAAGGCAGGTGCTGAGATTCTCACTAGGAAGAATTCCATGACAGAAAGCTTGAGTTTGGGTGCTGGAACCCCCTCTCTGGGCACAGGTCAGGGATGTTCTTGCCTCAACCTTTTAAAGCTAGGCTAGATGAGAAATAATAGGAGGTTGGCAGGGAGAGTGTGAGCAGATGATCAAATAAGCCATTTCTGCCTTAAATTTCTAACTCTCTGACAGATCAGCATCTCACCCAACAGGCTGACGACACTGCTACTAGGAATAAAAATGATGGCTGTTTGTACTGAAGTGTAGGTGTCAAAAGAGGAACAGCAGAGGTGAGGTAGCACAACCAGCCTAGCAAGAAGCATGCAAACTACTTCAACCCTGATGCACAAGAAGGTGCAAAGCTGCAGTGCCTATGGCAGGGAGAATGAACAGGGTCTGACAACTTTTCTATGAAAGCAGGGTTTGCATAAAGGAACCAGAGTTACAACAAACAACTGAAGTGCTATTTGTAGAAATGAATAAAGGATAAAAAAAGAGCATGGGATGTTATTTTTGTCCCCAGGTTCTACAAAGTGGTTGAAAACTCAGTAACCTAAACATTTTTTTTACTGTAGTGACTGCTATAATCTAAACCACCACATGAAGAAAATGCAACACTCTATTAAGTCAAACATGCAAGCACGCATAAATGAGGAAGGTAGGGGCAAGTGTTCACTTCTGAAGACGATCTGTAGCTACAGTTACACAATTTTAGGTCACTTTTAAATACAGCTACGAGCAAATTCCTTACTTCCAGCGCACCATGTGAAACACGTGCTTTTATCCTATTTCTACAGCAACTTGCTTCACCTACTAGCCCCTATGGACAGCTGGGAAACCACAGAAAGTAGTGTCCACTGTTCCTAATTAAAATCCCATAGTCTTGTGGTCAGAGAGCTCTAGAGAACTGGTGGGGTTGCACTATTTGCTTGAGGTCAGACAGAAAAAGCAAGCTAGACCAGAGATGACAATCTCTTGGCTCGTGTGTGCAATACAGTACTCTGCAGCTGGGGCCAGAAAAGCAGTCACTGGGAAGCTCTGGTTCCAGTAACCTAACCTTAAATAGTCTAAATTTGCAAAGCACCCCCCTCAAGTGAACCAAGAGTAACTTCTTCCCACAAAGCTTTTTTGCACCCACAGATGTTGCTTGGAAGCCAACGCAGCTCCGCCGTCTGTGCCGATCTTTAGCTGCTCTCTGGAGTTTTTCTGTATCACTGCTGAGTGCCAGTAAGCATTCACACTCCAAGTAGTATCTGCTCTGACCACTTGTGTGTTCCTCCAGCTGCTCAAAAACCCATCTGCTCGGACAGGCTTGCTGGCTTCGTTTTCAGCACACGACCCAAGTGTTTCCGTCACTTACCCTGGAGAACCTGGGGGACACACTGGTGACAAAGTGAGAGATCTCTGCATTTGTGACAAATTCACTCCGTCTGTTACCTAGTATTTTCCCCAGGTATTTACTTCTGGAGGCATGAGGCATCTGTGCCTTTGGTGAGTTTCCTACATTCACATCCACATGTTAAAATGGAAATAACATCTGAGTGGAAGACTCCTAGTTTGGTCTTTACATTTGTATTTTCAATGACTAATTTTGTTTAAGTTGGTAAACGCAGCTGTTGCCTTGCCAGTTGGTGACATTTCCTTTTGGACTTCCCCACTGGCTGGTGTGTTTCTGCCAAGATATGTAAATTGACTCATTCCTTTTATTCCTTTGCCTTTTTATATAATGCTTTGGTTGGGATTTGCTGAAGGTCTCCAGAGATTTGTTCTCGTAAGTAATTATTAGTCCTGCAATGCTAGACAGTCTTTACTTACATGTTTTCTGAATTCTCACTTCAGTATTCCATGCTCAGGATGCTCAATCTAACTGATGTAACACTTCACTAGCTGTACTTTTTCTTACAGTGATGTGGTCATGTCAACATCAAATCAACAGCAATCATGAAGACAGGACAGAATGCACACTGGTTTTGCACCAACGTAATCCACGATGAACCTCCACTTGGTTTGTCACTCAGCTCTCCATTTACTTCAGTGGTTCAAGCTTGTCAAGACTTTACAATTATCCTAACTATGTACTTGAAAATAGTAGATTAATGGTCTGAAAAAGATAATAAAAATACCCTTACCCTCCCAAAGAACCCCAAAGAAACAACTGCATGAGACTGGCAGGAATTTGCCTCAAGGCAAGAAACAGGAGAAGCTACCAAAAAATCTGGTCATTGCTTTATCTCCTACATTGAAATGGCTGAGCTGAAGCTGTAAGAGAAAAAGTAAGAATCTGTGTTTTTTTTCTGGGGTTTGGGTTGGATTTATTTTATTTTTCTTCATTTTTCATGACTGTACCACTGAAAGGAACACAACGTCTCTTCAACTGTTGCAACACTTATATCACCTTTCTAGGATACTTTAAGCTGGAATGCAATTTCTCCATCAGTCAGATTATTACATTTTTCCTATTCCCGTATTTCTTGAAGAACTTGGCAACTATTCATTCAATCATTTTTCAGCAAGGTCGCTACCGGAACCTTCTCCAAATTTTGGTTTTAGTGAGCTTTTCACATCTGCCTTTGTGCTATGAGACAGCATCTCTACTTTGGCAAAGTCATTGTGATCCTCCTGTCATCATCCTTCTTTTCCTGTCACTAAATAATTTTCACATGTTAAATCTTGGACAGGCACACTGGTGGTGGCAGATGCAGACAACAGCAGAGGGGACACCTTTTTTGGGAACTAGATCAGCTGTCTGCTGTATTTCTCTTGGGCCCCTCCACCCTTGTGCTGACACAGACTTTCCTTCTGCTTTTGCTGGATGCATCTAAACGTCCAATGTTGGCTTTGATATTTGCACCCTTGGAAATATCAAAAGTCCATTATTTGGGCTTGCTAAGCTGAAAAGCAGTTGCATTTTTAGCAAATTACACCTTGTTCATTTGGTAGTAAACACAAAAGAAACATCTCTTTTACTAGCTCTCCTACGGTTGTTTTTCTTTTTTCGTCCTGTCTCAAAAAATATTACACTTCTACTGCACATGGAGATCTGCTGAAGATGTGAACTGTGTTTACCTCCAATATGCCCAGACCACAACAATTCCACCAGCTGCTCTGGAGACACCTTTACAACATGCCCATGCACCACCAAGAGCCTCAAGAGCAGGCAGGGCTCTGCCAGGCCCCACGCTACTGCTTTGGAGACAGAAAATGACACTTTGCTATCAATTCCTCCATTCTGCCACTGTCCCTAACCCCGAGAAGGAAGTAGAGTAAGCAGATGTCAGGCTGAGGAATTTGGTCCAAATTTGCTGATAGCTCTTATCTCACCATAGTAGTTGTCTGTTGGTAACACTGTGTAATTGTCATTTCATGTAATGTGTTTGAAATCTAGTTCAGAGCAATCGACTGCTAATTGGTTCCCCAGTCTATGAGCTATTTTTCTGCCTTGGAAGTCATAATTAATGCTACTCCCTCTGAGTTATAATCATCTTGCTTTGTGAATATATTATAGCTTTGTTTTCATTCTTAGATTGCTCTTCATCAATTCCTGGTCACAGACATTTTGCTTACTCAGAGGTTTTTACTTAATGTATTCTTCCCTTTCTTTCACCTGCATCTCCTCTGTTGTTGCAGTCTTTCCTCCAGTGTTCCAGAAACCTAATTTCAGTGCTTCTGGTTGTTTTTTTTCTCAATTTTTTCCCTGAAGAACTTCTCAGAGGTTTGCCTAGCTCATGGCTTTCAGCAAAGCAGGTTGCATCATTATTTCACCCACCTGGCACATGTTTTGCTGGAACAGCTACCTCGTCATCCTCCTCTAATTCACCTCTTTTCCAAGGACAGATTTTTGCCTGTAGATGAACCCCAAACACAGTATTACTGCTTTTCATCTCAACCAGTTTGGTTTGGGTCATACGACTCTACAACCTTGCCTCAATGAGTTCACCTTGTTTTGGTCATTGGGCTAGGCGGTACCCATGCAACGCCAACTGCTAAGGGAACACAGCAGTTTTCCTGTCACCTACGTTCTACTTGATAAGGACGTTGCAAGATGAAAAGATTGCAGAGTACTCGCATTTTACAGTAACAGCAGCCATTTCAATACCTGGCTTAAAAAAGAAACCACATCTTGTATTTAAGAAGCAGCTGTGTTCTGTCTCCAGAGCTGCTGTGAATTGTTCCTACTGTCTTCAGCATGACATTTTGCATTGCCTCCCTCCCTCGTCCCCAGCATTAATATGCTAGTAGTTATCACTACCCAAATCTTCTGCAGGTTCACATTAGGACTCCCTAAATACAGTGTAACACAGAAACTTAACACCTACCAAAGCTGGGAGAAAAAATTCAGAAAATTTTTTTTTGGCTACTGATCTAGCTCATATTCTTCTATACTTATGGTGCTATTTGGTTCAGCAGATGGAGAAAGAAAAGGAAGGTCCCTTTTGCCAACAATTTATACTACCTCACGTGAGAGACGTTATCTACATTCAGGCCCCACGTGACAAAGTCAGTCTGGCCCTGACAGTGGGTATACTGTAAGGGGAGAGCAGGCTTCACATGTGGATGGCCAAGCTACAGACCTGAAATATTAATATTCAAAAGTCAGGATTCAAGAGAGAGCCACAACAGGCTAGCAGTGTTGAAAGTAACAGTAGCTCATCACTGCAGAAAGCCCAGTCCCTTCAAGGAGACAGGCGACAGAGAGGAAGGAAATTTAACCTAGAGGACGAGTACCTAGGACTTGCTAGCTTACTTACTAAGAGCAAAATTGCAGGGGGTACCTATCAACCGAACAAGAGATGTAGACCAAACCAGCACATTACGAACTGCTCTGTAAATCTGCAGGATGGTCAATGGATTAGGTCAGTGCATTATCTGAACTGTTGGGTGTTATCCTTGGCATCAGCCAAGTTAGTGAATGGGGTAGGAGACAGGGGAGAAGGGAGAAGCAGAAAACTGAGTTCAGGGTTAAAAGAGAGTCTTCTGGTTAAAAAATGAGACAAAAATGCTGTTATCTGAGGTACCTGAAAATCAGTGTCAGCCTTTTAAACTTGCTGAATGACAGAAGACACTAACACGGAAGAACAGACATTCAGAAGATCGTAAAAACCAGAGATGGTGATGATACTCACAGATAACCAGCTCTCAAGTAGTATAAATATAGACCAAGCAAGTTTAACCAATGTATAGCTTGCCTTAAAAAAGACAAACCACCCACATGTCATCCCTTCTTGTTAACACACTGTAACACACAACCAACAATGTAAAGGCTAAAGCAAACAAGAAGGACCTGGGTTGTGTTAAAAACCTTCTTGTATCACCCCCAGCAACTTCTTTGTCCCTCAGCTTACACACGTAAAAGCTGTGTACACTACAACAGATGTCTGTAAGATGGGTTTAATTAGAATTTGGTGGTTAAAGTACTGTTCAGTGTAAAATGCCGAGGAAAGTTAAGTAATTTTGCCACTTGCGGTTATCTGATACATAATTTCTCCTTAGAAAACACAGCTTTTTCCAAAGTACAAAGAGCATACAAAGTGCCCTGTGTTTCTGACACTGGAAGACTCTTGAATCCACTTGTTCAAATCTAGACTTTAAAATGCCTTTAGCAACACTCCTGGACTTTCTGCAACACAGACCATCACACTGCCACGTTACTCTCTGCCAAGAAAGAGCGATCAGCAAGCGGATACAGGACACAGACGGTACCTGTCTGTGGTAACTCCCCACCAAGTCTCAAGGAGAAAACTTCCAATGTACTTTTTTCTTAGGGAAGAGCACGTTCTGAGTGAATACAAGTGTCACAACAATCTGTGGCTATTAGGCCTCCAACAATGAAAAGAGGAAGTTGAAGGAAGACTTAAATGACTATTTCAAATTTGCAAGAGAACAGCTAGCTTCTGTTGCCCCAGGTAATTACAGTACTTTTGCTTTGATTATGAATTTTAATTTTGTGATACCTAACTTTCTTGGCCTTATAATGGCTAGACAGCAAATCTGTGCATGACTGTGCTGCAGTTTCACTTCTACCTCTTGACAATTAGCCCTCTTTGACTAATACTATTTGTACTTCCAGATAAGCCAGGCTGCCAATGCAGTGCTCCATCAAGATCAGGTCTGTTGTCAGCTTTTGATTTTACTGCTTGTGGAAAAAGCACACATGGAAAGGCAAGAACTGAAGCATCACCCCAAACAGGAATGGGGCCCAATCCCTGTTTGCAAAAGCAAGCAACTGAGATACTTGGGAAGCCTGGAAAAGACACAGGGCCACTCCTTCCTTAGTTTAACTCCCCCAGTTCTGCAACTGCATTTTACCACCTGATGAGCACACAGAAGAATACTTGGGGAATGAATGCCAAGGGAAGACTTCCTTGCAGAGTATTTTTGTGTTGGTCTTCATTAGCAGATGAGTGACAGCCATACATACTGATGTGGGTGAGCACATGGGAGTTTCATGGAAAACAGAGCACCAACGTTCATTCCCAGGGGGCTCAGTCTCACTCACGTGGCATCCACATTCACACTGCAATCACAACTGCACCAGCTACAGTCTTGTTAGGGCCTCTCCTCGCAGGATGCTGGTTAAAGAGATTCTAAATCCCAATCCCATCTCCCATTATCCAAAGTCTTCTGACTGCAGACTCAAACTCCTTTATAGTAATGGAGAGCTTTAACACTAACATCACCTGCCAACGTGGTACTTTTTATTGCATGCTTTAAAATATATCAGTCTGATATATTACCCTGTTTATTTATTCCTTACCAACTTCATAAAACCACCAGCACTGAAGACCACCAGCGATACAGGAGCTTTTGATGTTTGCAGCTTGCTTACAGGACCCAAATCTAAGAGACAGCATCATTGCATCGAGAAATGTCACATCAAGGTTTCCAGTAGTTTCAACATTTCCAATTTCATTAAATGGAAAAGGGAGTGGAGAAAGGAGGAAACTGTATTTCTGCTCCACTTACTTGACAAACGCAAGAAACTGTGCATAGAAGAGCTCATCTGACACAACCTCTCTGAATCTTGCTGAAACACACAAACAAAGCAAGATCAAACCAGGCAACTAGAATTTGCTTTCACGGTTTAGGCAAACAGTTTAAAAACCAAAAGTCTCTGGATCTCTTGGCTGAATGCTTCCAAATAATAACTACCCACATGCAAGTATACTCGCCAGTAAATAGCAGGTTTCAGAATTCAGCTCATATCTATCTACTTCAGCGTTTCAACAGATTAACTCCATATGACAACTTAGCTACAAGTCTCAGTCTGGAAGCACTTCCCTCCCCCCTCCACCTAAACCACAGTCAGAACCGCTCCGAAGGAGATTAGTGAGACGGTTTGCAAAGCACAAAGCACTGACCTAAATGTGTTCCCGTTTAAGAAGGTGGAGGTTCTAAATTTGACTGAAATAGCAATGTTTGGTCCAGAACTTTGTGTTTTTCAATGTCTGCATAAGCTCTTAAAGCCTCTCATTTCATATAAAGCAGGTTTCACCATCACTAGAAATGTTTTCTGCTCTTAGCCTATTTTGCTGTAAACATACTGACAAATTGCACATACACATACTCTAGAGAAATGAGAGGTTTTGTGCTTCACCTGCTAGCTCTGAAACAGCAACAGCTACAGGCAATGCTCTGGCTTGTGCCAGCACTTGGTAGCAGTGCTCCGGCATATGAGGGGGATGGCTGCTTCATCAAACAATGTGCTCTGTAAGCTTTTACACTAGGCAAGGAGATCCCAAAATACAGGCCAGCCATATTTCTTATTTTCATCCATACAATGTTATTAAATCAATGGGATTTGCATGGATTAGCAAAGGACAAAATTAGCTTATTTTAGTAATGGTAAAATGACATTAAGATTATAACCCATCTCACACTCCCAAGACTAATTACTTAAAGTATCAGAAGGCTCTTTCTGCCTAACAGAGTCATGGTCAAATGAAAATAAAATAGTTCTTTTTTCCCCCCTTTTTTTCTTTTCTCTCTTTTAGACATATTTTAAAACTGAAAGGACTAATCATTTTCTTTACAGAGCAAAAAAGGAACACAGGCTGCTGTGCTGCTTGGTTTGAAACACCAGACTCGGAGGCTGCTGCCAGCCCACTGAACCCTGAGCTCTGACATCACAGCTGGCTGTGATGTAATTCCTTTTGGAAGATGGAGCCCTCATACACCAGCGAGGTTGCTGTTTCCCCCTGGCTGCTCCTGAGATTCTCACCTGTCAATAATGGTGCCTGTATGGGAACATTGAGATAAAATGTCACCGAGGTTTTGAAATGATAACCAGAAAATGCTCCGTGGTATTAGTTCTGCTAAACATTATAAAAGCTTGAATTTTAGTTTTTATTAGCCTCTGCAAGGCTGAATTTCCCAGAACAATGTAAGTGGTGTCTCAAAATCATCTGAAAATGGTTTCGTTGCCCTCACAGTAAAGCTTTACATCCCCTCACATGAGATAGTATAAAATAGCTAATCTGACAGCATCTCACATGTTGATTTTAAAGGAACCCAAATATAAAATGGGCTGAAAGACAGCTAGGATAATGCAGACATACACACTTTGCACATGTCAGGGACACAGACACTTTGGGATCACGTAAGAAATCACCAGCCATCACAGGACCTGCAGCAGCTGCAGTATGCTGCTCTGGGTGCACAGCCACTACAATTCAACTCAGCCCAGTTTAGCCTACAGCTAAAGCAGATTACTCCATTTGTAGCTGCTGACAAACTAAGGGGTTCTTTGCTTTTAATGCTGTGAAGAAAGGCAACAAGTTATTAACACAGAACCCATGCATACACTTGTTCAACAGCCACCCTTCCAACTATCCAGCCTCGAGTGCTGGTCTGGGGCCGTACCTGCAGCTGTGGCAAGGCCCAGGGAGGCTCAGCAGTCCCAATATGGGTACACACGGCTTAGCAATCCCATGGTGGGCAACTCCAGCAGCATCCCAAGCCGAAACCCTGGCTGTCACACATCAAGACTGACGGCTTTCATAGCATTTTCCTCCTGAAGGCAGTTTATTCTGGCTGCTTTGTTTCAAGCTGCTCACATCCATTGCTCCCTGCACCCTCAGCAAATGCAGGGCTGATTTACAGCCTCTGTCCTAGAGACTGCATCTCAGCAGGGCTGCATGTGCACACGACAGTTTAAAGTACTTTGGGACTGCTCAGAGTGAAATGCATAAAATGCTAATGTATTACTAGACTCCTACAATATTTTTAAATAGCAGCTCCGGTATATGGAACGATTTTACAAGCAAGTCAGTGTTCTATGACACCAAAGATTTTTATTTTATCTGTTAAAGTTTAAGTATCACAGAAAAGTGGGTGTTGATAGGATCTGCCAGCAGCACAAACAAAATGTATGAATCCAGACTAGGATGAAATGATCTCTCCACAACAGGGAAATTAAGGCAAAACAACGGGGGGGGGGGGGGGGGGGGGGGAGGAATCCATAATATACAGCAGCTTAAAAGTATCAAACAAGCAAGTAGAACAAAGATTTCAGAGCACATTTGGACATGCCCTTCTTCAAGGCAACATGTCAAAACCACTACTTCTCCTCCCCTTCTCCTTGACAGATGGTCTGACTGGGCCCGAAGCCACACCACCAAGCTGTGATCCTGGCAAAACCCACAAGGTAAATAAGGTTGGGCACAAAGTGCAACTGGATGGGAGGCATGCAAGTGCTGAAGGATGAGATACTGATGATTTAGCAAGCAACACAAACTGCTCTGAAACAATGCTCCGGCGCAGCGCCAGGAGAGCTCCGGAGGTAAATGCTACATAGCCAGGACGGTATGCGTCTCCAGATAGGCCCTTGTGTGTTTAAAAGGTTAAATGCTTCAAGTTTCCTGGACAAATCCCAATTCTGTTCATTTTCCTTCAAGCTACCGAAAAGACCCCAGCAAACCTTCGATTATCCAGTTAAGATTTAGTGAATTTTGTTTTCTTCTGTGCTGCTAGTGTGACATGAAGATGCCAGAAAGTGCTACAATTCTCATTTGCAAGACAGAATATATTTCATGAGTACCAAGCCACTTATATGTATGCTTTGTAAAAGCAGCTGATTCCCTCAGAGGTAAAAACAGAGGAGCTGCCGAGTCACATTATTTGGCCATTTTCTTTTGTTTTAGCATTGTACAGCAGAACCATCTGCGTGAGACCCAATCGATAATCAAATCCAGATGACAAATCTCCCTGCTTCTGCAGGTTTAAATGCCAAATTGCCAATGCCATTTGAATTCTGTTTGGCTTTTAACTTCAGATCAAAGCTAACATAGCTGGGAAGACAATGCTTCCTACCCTCCACTTTCCCCCCTCCTTGTTGCTCTGAAATCATCTGTCTCCAAGCCAGAAGTCTAAATGGAGTGTAGGGAGAGTTCAAAACAGAGAAGGTTGATGGGAGTCTACTGCCAATTCCGCTCTGCAGTCACAGCTTGCTCCCACAGCTCCATTAGCTGCCTGCAATCAAGGGCGGCCGACTCAGTCCTGCTTGCCGTCCAGGTTTAATAGGTTCAGCTAGTTAATGAGCAATGGCTAGATTGCATTCCAAGACTTCACATCATTCACAAAGCAATTAAGTGTACACTTCTGGGTCTCCTCCAGGAGCCCAAGAGGAGTGCCTTGTTCTATTGAGAGGATAAATGCAAGCCACAATTTTCAAAACTGAATAGTGTGACACAGTGAAAAACAGGCAGAATATTCACCTTCTCTAAGTATCAAGCTGAATGCATCGTTTCTTTTCCACAAGCCTCTGAAGGGCTCCCTTACCTTTACACCCTTGGATTACAGGTTGCTCTTGCCAGATGAAACCAAGAACTGTAAGCCACTGGGAAGCATTTCAGTGAGCTGCTGACAAAGCAGGCTAGGGAGCAGTCACGTTAATGAAACAGAAGGTACTTAATTTGAAAGCCACTGCAAAGGCAGGGGTACTTTTTGCATGTATACTTTTTACATGTTCCCAGCAGAGGACTACAAGGCACCTTGCAAACACTGAATTGCTGATCCCCAGATTCACAAAGCTCACAGAGTGACTTGAGCCATTTGGCATCCCTCACAAAACCAGGACCATGTCCCCGGAGGATGAGGCTACCTCCATGGATAGAGCTGGGGGAAAAGCAAGCATGTCTTTTTGACTGTCACATGCCCATTCACCACCTATGCTTTTGCACTACTTTACTGCCGTTAACATGTGTACTATTACTATTCCAATTCCCTTCCAAATGTTAGTAGCTTTTCTTGCTCTCACTTCCAGAGCAAAGATTCTACCCTTACAGGGGGGAAGTAACTTCTCTGGCGGTACAAAGGATCCTCAGCCTTAAATGGCTGATTCACAAGGTGGACCAAAGCTGGATCCTGAACATGCTCTGAAAAGACAACTCCTTACATGTGCAGGCTGCCTTTTCCAGGCTGTGTAGCTGAACCCCAGGGAGAAAGGAGTCCTGCTGGCAAGGACTTCCCTGTCTTTTCTCTCCATGAAGGAACTGAAAAGACATGCTGCTTCTCTCTTACACAAATGTTAAGATCACAGAGCTAGTGAGTAGGTGGGAGCCATGTCTAAATAACAAGGAAAGAGAGAAGCTGGTCATACGTTCTCCTCTCCTCATCGTACGTCCTCATTGCACTCACATACGGGGTTTACAAAAGCCTGAGTACTTAGTGGTTTATAACATCATTACCAAAAAGAACAACAAAAAACTCAAGATCCCTTCACAATCTATTTCTGTTAAACCAGGAATCAAATAAATCTATCTAGGACAAAGGGATATTTTAAATTTTTAAGAATTGGAGTACCCAATCACTAAACCCACATCAATGCAGTTTCTGAGTGAAGACAGACAAAAGTATCTGCTATCTAAACTGGAAATGAGTTTAAGGGGGGGGGGAATACTCCTTCACTCATTTACCAAGAACCTCATCACTAAACTTTAAAAAAATACTTGCACAATAACAGAGACTGGTCTTTTTACTCTAAATGCAAAACCTTGGTATGGAAAGGAAGCACAGCTGAAGGGTTATATAAGGTTGTTTTTTCTATTATTCTCCATTTCCTTTGTGCATGCCAGTCAAAACTATAAAATACTTGTGGGAGAAATGCAGGAGGCATGGCTCCACATTCCAGATGATCTATTTCCATGTGCTGTGCACAAGCCAGGCGACCACCCAGGAAAGTCGGGCAAACACAATTTGGCCCACCAGTGCTGCAATCACACACTATCAGCCCTTCTCCATCAACACTTTGTCCTGTATTTGCTATGAGAGGTAACCACCAAGCCTTACCAGTGGCCGAGCATGTGGCAGGATCAGTTTTACGCCCGCTCTGAAACAGTACTAATGAGCAGCCCTGCATTTTCTCCTCTTGAGGAGCCCAACCAAGCTCAGATACAGTGCTAAAGCATTTTGAATTAACTATCCATAAGGGAAAAAAACCCAAACAACCTTAATACAGGAGCCTGTAATATTAATAGCTCTTTACTTCTCAAACCCTTTCATCCCCTGTCCTTTTGCCCTCCATCACAACTTTCACCTCAGTTTTACTAAGCAAAGGAGAGCAAAGGTGGGTCACTTGCAGTCTTGGTAAAGGTATGACCAGCTATTTCCTTTCCTTAGAGCCCACGACTATGTTATTTTCTTCTCACACGCTGATCACAGGAAGCTTTGGTAACTGTTTCAGAGTCACTAAAAAGGAATCAGTCCCTCAGAAGCCAAGTTGGTTGAGAAACTCTGCTGGCTGGAGCAACAGAAGTAGGCACGACTTGCCTTTAACAAAGTAGAAAGCATTTGTTTTTAGTTAACTGGGTAAAGGGCAGTAAAACTCGGCCAAGTATTTATTTATTGGACTGAAGTGCCTGCAGCAAGAGACGAGGGCGAGATGCGTGTAAGGTTTTCTGTAATCCCAACCTTGGCAGTGAGGTAAGTGAACTTTGGTTTCACTGTTGGAATAAGATAGCACAGCAAAGCTTTGGTATGTAATGTAGAAACACTGATTTATAAAAGGGATGTTCTGGGGGTGCATGAGGGAAAACCAGCAAAATAAGGTCTTTAGAGCTTTCCCAAGATGATACCTTTTCTACATCTGTTGGCCATTACTTTCTGCCAGTTGAAGACAGTCGAGAGCATGAGCAGGCAACAAACTGCTAGTGAGACTGCCGCTTTGCGGGAACAACGCTTTCATTTCAGCACTGAGGAATGCTGCTTGTACCCTGGGTGTCACTGGAGCATACCCCTCTGATCTCTCCAGCGGGAACACCAACTAAATTTTACAATAGCAACAAGTATTAACGAAGTCTTACTTAGTCTGGATCCAAAGCTATGCTCCAAAGTGTTACTACTGGATGGTACTTCAGTACATGCTAGTATGTGGCTCCACCAGCTGAGGGTTACATGAAAGGAGTGGGCCACAAGATACAATTCTGGATTCCTATCAGCTCTGACAAACATGACTTATTTTCAGATCATGGGAGGGCAAAAACACATGGAGGTCTTCCACGAGGTATGGTACCACCTGGGGATGCTGCAGAGGCTCACTGGGTGTGTGTCAGGGAGCAAGAAACAAAAATAACAAGGGAAAACCAGATGAGCTGGCAGTGCTTAGCTGGAGCTGTCAGGCAACAGCTAATGCTGAGGAATCTTGCAATTCTGTTTATATTATTTTACCACAAGCAGGTGCTGGGAAGCCCAGGATGGGAGGGGCATGCAGACAAAAAAAGAAAGAGGAACCACTTTTTTTCTGACGTGCGTGATCTATGCAGATGAATCTTTTTTTACTGACAGGCTCTTTTCCTGGAACCAGCACGGACACCCAAGTGTCACTGCTGGACCCTCCAGTAAACAGACAGCGTATCTGAAACATTTAGGTTATGTTGCCTTTGTGGTGCAGGTGGCCCTGGTTTTGATGGGAGTTCTGGGGGGACTGAGCAATTTTTAACAGAGGCAGTATTAAAACCTCCAGGCTTTTTCAAATTTAGATTAGTTTTGCTGGGCTTTTCTGTTATTTTCATCCTATTATAGTAATGTACTGTCATGTTTGCCATCTAAAAAGTGATGAATAAAGGACGGATCTCCACTGACATCCATCATTTCTTCCTTTTTTACAATTTTTACACCGATGGATTTTGTACAGAGAAATGCTTTGACTTGCAGATTTCCCCCCACTCGCTGTTGCTCCTTGTCCAACACGCTAGCTACCTTGCTCCCTCCTTTCTTCTGCAGCTCTTTGTTGAGGAATGTCAGGGTCATCAGTGCCACCGGCTGACATGATTAGTGTGGCTGACACCACACCAGTAGTGTAACCACTGCTCTAAAGGAAGCAAAGCAGAGGACAAAGGGCGGGGGGAAACCAAACCAACCCAAAACCCACACCCGAAACAAAACCTGCAGCCATTTCAGGCAGAAGGAATCAGGCTCAAATAGACATCAGCAACGTCACTCTTTCCAGCTAATGAGAAGGTCCTTGCACCACTATAGACGTATGCAGCATTTCAATGCGCTCCCATGCTTGTAAAATGGGTACACTTCTGCATACTCCAATGCTTATCCTGAAGGTATGCTCAAGTTCTCAGAGATCAAACGCATAGATTAGAGAGTGGAGGGAAACAAAATGGTTAAAGAAGCCCCCCAAAACCAGCATCAGATGGGAGATAAAGCCTGACCTGTGATTCAGCAAATTTGAATCCTCAGAAGTACAACAGTCTGCGCTACTGAAAGACAGCAGCAGTCCATTATACGTATTGATTTGCAGCACTTTGTCAGCACTAATGATGTTACCTCATTAAAAGAGATAAATGCCCTACTGTTCTACTGAAAGCATCTGTTCCTTCCTCCTTCTCGCCTGTTCTCCAGCAGGGCCCAAAGCAGCAGCAGCACAGTGAAATCAAATCAAAATCCAACACTGAACTCGCTTTGAGCTGTGTGCTAAGGTTGCTTTTCTGTTATTCCTTATTATTCTCTTTCAAATGGGGTTATTCCGTGTTTCCTACCAGGCATCTCTTTTCTTGACACCAAATGAGCACATCAAAAGAAAACAAAGCCCTGTGAACCACCACAGCCCTCCTGCCAGCAAAGGGCTTCTCAGAATATAAACTAACGTCTACCTTGGCTAATTCATTCACTGCTAGGTAAAACAATACGGGCTGCTACCTCAATCACAACAGGTGAAATAACAGGTAAGGTGGAGATAATGACTTCTGTCCGTTAACACCCCACGATGCGCTACCGCACACAACGCGCCAGTTTTGTTTCAACAGATTTCTCGTTACGTGCAAAGGTAGCAGTTTACTGTAATGAATGTTTTATGCATCATTCCTTTGTGTATAGGGTCTCCAAAGTACACATTATTAAAGTCTATTAAACTCTCTATTTAGCAGAATTACCAATGTGCCTTTGGGGAAATTACTACAATGAAGCCATACCAGTATTTAAATTCTAGTTGTTTAACAATCTTTTCCTAATCACCAATCCAGGTATCTACATTAAAGAGCAGTCAGACTTCTTTCAGCACTGTCTTGTGAGCTGCTTATGGAAATTCATTTAAAAAAAATGAGTATTTCAACTTGGCATTTTTTCATAATTAAGCCTCAGACAGCTACTGCTTTAAAATAATAGGAACTCCTTCCTGATCCTCTTCACCAAGCAGAACACTTCACAGTCAAGGTGGTTACAGAAACAATTAAATACTTCCAGCCATACAATTTATATCAGTATCTGCAAGATACCAGCCTATTTAAAGAATATTTGGCCAACAAGGATCCATTCTTTACAAACAGCTTTGCTATTAGAAAGAACCTACCTGTCCTTGCAGCCTATGGATGCAGTGATGGAGCAGCCCAAAAGCTGCTTAAGCTCAGTGTACACCCAGGTCTCTTCTCTTGTCCAGCTACTAAACTCTTTTGAGTTGTATGTAAAGCAACAACAGAGTAGCTACTAACTGCTGTTAGTGCCCCTCAGACCATTTCCCCTTTTAATATTGCATGCTACAGATACAGCTAGCTGTAAATGTGTGCCTCTAAATGTGCATGTTTTCATGGTAATGAGGCTTAAACTTAGTTCAGAATTTGTAAATGTGTGCCCCTGCCTCCTGTGATACTTTTCCAGTGGGAAGAGTCTCATGTTTCTCAGGGGAAAGGAAGTACACTTCATCATGCTAGACATCACAGGATTCAGCTTTCTGGGGCGGGGTGGAAGAGACCTAGATCCCAACCTTTCAGGTTTCCTTAATGACCTTCAATAAATCACTGTGTTCCTACTTGCATTTCTCATCAGTATGAGAGTGTTATTTTATCCTCTTTGAGATTTACCAGGAGAGGTCTAGATTGGATATTAGGAAATATTTCTTTATCGAACCAGTTGTCAAGCACTGGAACAGTATGTCCAGGGAAGTGGTGGAGTTACCATCCCTGGACGTATCTAAGAGATGTGTAGATGTGGCACTTAGGGACATTATTTGGTGGTGGTGGACTTGGCAGTGCTAGGCTAACATTTGGACTTGATGATCTTAAAGGTGACCCAACCTAAATGATTCTATGATTCTATTAATTCTATGCCTAGAAGCACTCAGGTTCTATTAATGGGGCAGTCAGGCTCTCCAGCAAAGACAACCAAGCAAGTACCTAAACACTATAAATTGTAACTGCGTATTGTGGCAAATATATGGCTGTACTTGCCACTATACTACACCGATAGTTTAAAACTTCAACACCAGATCAATTCTCAGTCACCTTCAATGACAAAAACCCAACATTAATGTATCGAAAAAACACTGACAAAAATCTTTTAAAACCAGTAGGCACAGAAACAGAATGTAATTAATGAAGACAAGTTGCTCAACAGGGCTTCACATCAAATGAACACACAGAATTTAGGCTACCATACAACTGCATGTTTTGATATGCCAGCATTCAAAGTTTATGCCCAAGTACCTATAAAAGGAGGACTAAAGTCATCACTGGAAACTGGTACATACAGTAAAGGTTACTCTCACAAGCATGAATCAAATACTGCCTGATCTTTTTGGCTCTAAGGCAAATTCAGTGCCCTCTGGCAGACCTCCACAATGAAGCTGCTTCCATTAAGACCAAAAGTCCTTCAGAGAACAATCCTTGGAAAAAAAGGACAGCAAATGGGTGGACCTATTTTAGCCACACACTACTTTCCCATAAATCAATGGACAAAAGTGCTTCCTTTCTCCAGTTACAAACCCTGAGCCAAATTACTACCTCTGTTTTACAAATGCAACCTCATTGACTTTGCTGAGGTTACACATGCACCACAAACCAGATTTTGTCCTTGCATGCAATGGGAGGCCAAATCTCCCATAAATAAGAAAAGAAACAATCTGTTCATCTTAATTGAACTGGGACGAGGAACATCCCTTTCACCTTTAAAAAGGAGACATATGTCTACGATACAGAAGGGGAAACACCACTAATCTGATTTCTTCAGCTTGTCTCTCCATTAGGAAAGACTTGTATGCTTAAAAAGGAAATATTTTTCCATCATCTACTTCACTATATTAAAGAAGTATCTCTTCTATCCTGTTCGACGAGGCTGGTAGATGAAGGGTGCAACTCTACTGCAGACTGCAGCCATCAGTCCATTTTTACTATCACTGGCTCCTCTGCCTCAACCTTAGTTTCATGAGCACAAGTTGAGATGGTCCTGCTCAGTTGCACAAAACCCAACCACATCTTTAGTTGAGTTAATTGTTGGCTGGACTGACTGCATTAAGCAGCTCACGGTATGGTTTCATAAATGTCAACAGTGGTGCAAGAGGGAATGGGGAATGTCCTGGCTAAGGACACTGTGGGACAAAAAAGAGAATGAACAGCCATAACTGGGACTGGTTTAGGCTGCCATGAAACCTTTAGTCCCTTTACGCCTAGCAGTAGACACTGTAGAAACACAAAACACAGTGTGAAGTGTGGCATTTAACACTGGCATTGCAGTATATGCCTAACGTTCCCATCATCTTAGGTCCTCATGTTTATCACACCAGATGACAGACCTCACAAAAGCACCTGGCACTACAATGTCACTTTTTTCCCAGGGTATTGGGTGTAGACATGGTGAGGCCTTCATTTGTTGTTGTGGCAGGTGGACAAGCAGCTACCTTAGCCAAGCTGTCGCTTTGTCTCTCCTGCCACCTACTGTACCGAAAATCAAAATTATGTGTCACCAACTCCATGCTTCTCTGCTTCTGTCTGGAAACACCAACCTTTAGTTCTTCAGAAGTACCACTGCGTGTATGTGGGAACTCCCCGCTGTCATAACCCCTCCAGCAATGCTATCCAACATACCCTGATGAAAGCTAAATGCAGCACTTTGAGCTCTACTTAGCTCACTGCTGCTTTGGGGTTAAAATTAGCATTAAACACTAAAATTTCTCCAGAGTTTAGGGCATGAACTCCTCCTTCCCTTTGCCCCACAGAAAATTAAGCAACGAAGATTTATTTTCAACAGTGAATAGGCCATGATGCCCCATAAGCCTCTGACCCTTTACTTGCTGTTATTTACGATGAAAACACTCACAAGGGGCAAAACCCAGCAGAAAAATAACTTCCCACTGGGCGTGTGACTGTCAGGCCGTGGGCAGGGTTGAAACTTGCTGCACTTGAGCTGTGTAACCAAATGAGTGTCACCCAAGAGTCTGCTTCAGACCGTGGTTTACCCCTGTCCTTTTAACCTCTCACTCTCAAAAGCACAGCTGAGTGAGTCTGGCTGTGCCATGCATACCCTCATGTAGCAGTGCAGTGCTACCCAGCTGAGACTGTTCTCCCCAGGAGCAGCATGTGGTCCTGCTGCTTCTAATGTCACCAGGTTGCAGAAGAGGCTTCACTGATGCTTGCACTTAAGTGGCGCATCCAAGGAGAAGACAAGTATTTTGTCATCACCATCTGTGTTCTGCCATCCATCCAGACACCATTAGTCACAGTGAATGGCAATGAGAAGGGCAGCAACAAGTCTGAGCTGGTCTGGCACAGTCCGAGCCAACTGCTGGGCCTTCAAACCCCCATTCCTGGCACTACGTGGAAGCCAATAAGCAATCAACCCGAAAATCAGAAGACAGATATCCCATATTAATTATTTATGCCATCCTCCCAGAACCCATGACAACTTTATTTTTTAATATTTTATTATTAATTTCAAGAAAGGATTCAAATAGAAAACAACATGCTGAACTTGCTACTGAAATCTCACTATTTTCTAGTAAGAAGCTACCTTGCGGGTGCTGGCATATTTTCCCATATATGGCATTCCCTTTTACCTAATCAACATCTTGGGGCTCTATGACAGCAGATATCCTTGATAAAAGGAGAATTCTGATGAAGGAGAAAGACATGTAACATTTGCATGATCAAGTAAGCTATCAAACGTATTTATTTATGCTGTGACCATAGTAACCAAGAGGTATTAAATGTGGAACTGAGCGTCAGGTAAATGCATTTTAAATCTGATTTTTCACTGGTTGAAGTAAGGAAATTGTTGACTAGCAGGACTCTTAAGGGTCTTTACAGGCTGCAATTAGAGAAGCAGATACAGAAGATAAATTGCTCTACGCCTGCAAAAGCAAGTCTTAAGATGAAAGGCCCACTATTACTTTCAAAAGTAGCATTAAGAATTTGATCAACTGAGAAGAAAACATTAATATAATTTCACTCACTCACAGATCACTGAATAACAACAACAACATCTCTAAAAAATAAAGACATCTCCTTTCCTTAAACAAATCTGACAAGACTGTAACTAAAAATATTTCTGTAACACACACAGTTCAGTATGGACACAGGAAAACAACTGGTATGAGTAACCACAGTGTCTAATCCCTCAAAACATACATCTCAAGGCATACAAAATGCATTTGTAGCCACCAAAATGCATCAAGAGCCATGATACATCCACTTAAAGCCAAATACGACCCACAAATATCTATTAAACATGAATGAATTTATCAAAGACCAACAGTATGTTCTTCTTAATTGCACAAAGGCTGCAAATAGGTTAAAAAAAAAGATCTTTATACAGCATGTGATCAGAAGTGACTTTTACCAACACCAATTTAATTTATAACAGAATCAAGGCAAAAGAAATAAAGGATCACGTTCGCAGTTAGTAATGCTACAGAACTATGAGTGAAAAGCTAATGGAGTGAACAGAGCCTTAAAATAACTTGGTATTTTTTAACACAGACTTGAAAAACCTGCTACTGCAAGGGCAGTGTCAGAGGGTGCTCACACATCCTCGCTAGAAACTCTCAAGACAACTCTCAAGGATCCCTAAGGATGCTCCAAGGGAATTAAAGAAGCCAATTTTATACACACTGTGCTGTCTGGATTGATGTCTCACTAAACCAACAGGCAAAGTTCGATCACCAAAAGGACTTCTACCTCTGCTGCACTCGACCGAATGGAAGGGAAAGAGATTTAAGCTTGTTTGGTGTAAGGCCGACAGAGACTTTCTAGCAGAAATGGAAGTCAGCCGATGAGCAGGTGATAAGCTGCTCCCAGAGTTTCCCTTCCTTGGAGAGGAGAGGAGCGGCTGCAAGATTTTCGGAGCAGATTCTCCAAACAAGCTGTTAAGAGAAGCCGCTATCCATAAGGCTCGACAGGAGGAAGAAGGAAGCAGGGAAATCACAGTTAATGGGATTTGGCCGCAATCAGAAAACAGCTAGGTTTCTGAGTACATTACAAATAGTCCCGCACTTCACCGCTGCACCAGTTCATTGCTGGATGAGAAAACTTTACAGATTTAATGCCTTATAAAGCTCCACAGAAACTTAGATTAACCTATTTGGAACAAATCTCACCTCTCTCCTGGCACTCCCTGTAGATGCATACATCTACACAGGAAATCGTCACCACTACACCATAGCTTCAATGATTTTCTGTAAGGAGGATGCTGTCAGGGTAGAGATTTATTTATTTTGAGGTTATTTCTTAAGTCCCACAAACAAATGTTTGTGACACAGGGAGGTCAGTACCCTGCTCACCATAGATATCACTGCAGAGATGTATAAAGCTTGCCCAAGTTTTCTGTGGGAGGGAATTGCTATCTGATCCTGTCAAGCAGGATAATTTGAGCTCAAATGCAGAGGGTTACCTCACTCCCAGAGCTTCTCTCCTTAGCATAACTTCAGATCGAGGAAGATTATACAATTTGGGCACAGAATAAGGTCTTTGGAAGGAAATACAGTTCTCTCACACCTGGAGGAAAGCAAGCAAACCCCTGGCTATGGGGTGCATCGCTACGGAAGGAGCAACCTCAGCAGGAGGTCCTTAATGCCTCTCTCTGCCACCCTGGTGAGGGATGCACCAAGGACCTCCTGCTCATCCTCCAACCTCAGTGGAGAGAGCTGGTTGCTTAAGGCAGCAATGAAAGAGAAATTACCTTAGATGATGCCATCTACCTGTGCAGACTGAAGTCAAGCACAGGACATGACACAACACGTGCAAACTCCAAACTTATCCTTCCTCAGATCCCGAAGGAGGCAGCGCCACAGTATGTGTGAGGAGGGAAAATGCCAGCAGCAGAGAAATTTCTGGTCTTATCACGAGATAGAGGAAGAGGCAGCAGGAGCAGAAGAATAGAAAACGATAGGAGAAGTGAGATAAGAGAGTTACGGGACTGATAACATCTGATAGACAATACACTTTCAGAAGAAGGGGAGGAAGTTGAGCCGCCATGAAAGAGGGGGAAGGAAGACTAAGGTTGATTTTCCCGACAGTCAGGTCATGAACAGTTCCCGAAACCTGTCTAGTCAGTCTGGCTGACTGACATAAAGATGCAAAAAGCCACACATGCAGCATCTCTGGAGCGGGAAAAGGAGATACTGAGGAGTGGGGCACCCTGCAGGGGAACTGAAAAAAACTACAAGTCTTGTAAGTGCCATAAACAGAGATGAAGCTATTGAGCTCTCAACTGATAATGAACATGAACAGTTAACACAGGGTTATACAGAACTGTCCACTAAAACAAAAAGTCTTTAAAACTTTGGCTCCTCACAAATGTCTTTTGGAAACTGCACAGCCACTGCTGAGAGATTAGCTTTATAAAGTGAGAATTTAACTGGAATTGCAGCTCTGGGTAACTACGGGAAATGTTGCTCACAGCAACAGAACATGTAGGATAATTAGGTATTTTGGGGAAGAGAGAAATAAAGTTACAGTAACTATGCAAACAGAATAAACAGAATAAATAACAATGCTGTCCTTCTCTGGGACCCTTCCGAGGATCTCAGAGCAACCTACAGCCATCCCTCATTAAAAGCTGCTGTGTCACAGCCACAGCTTATTGCATGACCTAGGTTCCAAACCTGTCTGTAACTTCTCATCCCTGTACTTTTATCCCTCTGCTGATTCTCACCCAGTACATCAGCCATAAGCTGAGGGCAGGAAGGGACCTGGTTGTGGGTTTCTGCAGTGTGGGACCCCAGCTGGGACTCCGGGTGCTGCCAAGTGCTCCTTCAACATAATTAACGAGGCAGCCCAATCAAGAGACAGAGAAGACAAAAGGTTTCCACCAAGTGAGAAAACTCTTTAAGTGCAAGAAATGGAGGCTCTCCCCATGCCAAACGTTCTCAGCAACACAGCCTGGCAGGGCAACAAGACGAGGAAAGCTAGCTGTCTTGCAGACAAAGGTGTAAGTTGAAGGAGGAGGAGGAGAAAAAGGAGAAAACACGGTCAGGCAGAGGGAGACAGGCTCCAGACAAACCCTCCCCAAAGGAAAGCAACTCAGCGGACACCGCTGTGGAAGATGCTGCTCCACAGGGGGAAGGGTCAAGTTAAAATACAAACCCACATTTACATGCTCCCACGAGTCCCTTAACTGCAGCTGAGAAGTTAATGAAATGCTTTGCATCGGACTTGTTTGATTGCACGTGTTTTCCGCCACTTTCCAGTTCCAGTTTCCGCTCCTACTCTGATTTTTAATCACCACTGGGACAAAACACTAATATTCAGATATTGCCTTGCTGAGAAAACTGGAGTAACTGGAAGTTATGTTAACAATATTTAAATACAGTCCATGTCTATTTAAAGGCTTGAACACAACTCGTTAGAACACTGCATAAATTACCCCAACCTAATTCTCCGGGATGCATCAAGATCTGAAAAGCCCCAAGTTGGATGTTCTCTCTTACCACCCACTTAAAAAAACCAAAACCAACATGCTGGGGTTAGCTTAGGTTGCAAACGGTAACCAAATCAACATTCAACTGAAAAAACGCAATCTACTCCCTGATGTAATGAAGATCATGCCATAACCAGTTCAAAACCAAAACAAGAAGAGGCTCTCCCCTGCCCCCTCTGTGCACACACATCCCCATTTTTGCTGTTATTGACACCCCAACCCAGCCTGCCTGCTTGGGATCCTGCATCGCTCCCTCCATCCCTCCTCATCGCCTGAAATCATCCCTGGACGGAGCGAAGCTCACTGCTGCTGCCACTGCCGCCGGGCTCCCTGTCCCCACCGCCCCGCTCGCGCTGGCGGCCAGACAAAGCAAACTCTGGTTGCATCACAGAGCAAACTCATTTTCCAGCAACCTCCCAGCCCGGAGTTTACCGCTACTGTAACCCGGTGCTGTCAACAACGCCGCCTTTGTTGCGCACCCGTGCGCACGGCTTGCTTGTTGCTTGGGTTGTTGGTTTTTATTATTATTATTTATTTATAAGGAGAATTTTTGTTTTAAATGAGTAATCTGCTTTTGAGTGATTTCTCCTCTGTGCTGGCTCCACCCTGTACTGTAAACGAGACATTACCTTATACAAGAATGAATCTGCTGCATTCCTCTGTCTAGCTGCCTCGCAGCACATTTCCTACGCTCGCAGCAGCCCCGGCAGCGCACGCTCTCCCACTCTCCTTCCCCCCCTCACCTTTTCTCTTTTTTCTTTCCTTTTTTTTTTTTTTCCTTTTCACTGCCTTGCTGTGTTTTTGTGTAAATGATCTCACATGACTCAACAAATCCATCTGCCTGGAGCAGGCCAAGTTTGGAGCCTTCCCAGGAGGGAGGAGAAGAATAGCTTTGTGGAAAGGACCTGGAGCTTTGCCCTTTCTCTGGCTCAAATTACCCGCCTGTCAGGCCTGACGGATTTGGCTAAAAATAAAAGGAAGCGGGCCGTGAAAAGGAGATGAATGAGCTCAGCAGTTCCTTAGATAACATGGGTCTGGTGTCGTCCAAAGATCCCAGAGCAGGAACTTCGGATGCTGAGCATGTAAGTGCAGTGCTGCAGCCTAGGTGAACTTGGCTGCTTGGGGACCAAATAAAAAAGGCACAAAAAAGGGGTAAAACCAACCCTACGCTGTTGGAAATAAACGGATTAAAGACACGCAGAACAGGAAAATCGCCTGCTGTAAGTTTTAAGCTTGTAAAAGAGGAGATTTACAGCATTTCCAGCAGGAAAACAAGGCGTGGGGAGGTGTGGCGGGGGGACGCACGTGATGTCAGCCTCCCACCCTACCCGGGGAGCCTCAGCATCCTCCCTGCAAATGCCTGCCCAGCGCCCGCAGCGGGTATTAAGCACTTAGTTTGGCAATGTAATGACACACTGCAACAATCTGTAATGCGAGGCAGTCAGCAAAGCCCTGGCTCGCAAAGCTCTTTCTCCTAACCATTAACCATATGTTTGGCTCCGCCGCCGCCCAAGCGAGCGGGTGTTCCAGCGCACCATCTGGTTTCTATCCACACAAGCAACTGCAAAGCACAGAGTATTTCCCTCTGGAGCTGTGTCTTCCTCCCCAGCTCCCCCTCCCCACCCGGCCCCCCACTCCTCTGCTCCTCTTCTTTCTCCTTCACTCCCCTTCAGCAGCAGCCTTACCTCCCCACTGCAATGCCCGAAGGGCTGGGGACCAGGGCCACCCCACCAAGGGTACGGCAGAAGAGTAGGGAGAGCAGGGATGCTACGCTGTGCTACCCCCCATGCACACACACACAGAGGGATCGCATCCTTCATGACCAATGCTTGGGGTACCATGTTAAAAACACAGGTGTGTTCTTGACCAGGCCAGGAGACACCGCAGTGCCCATTGCATCTCACTCAACGCACACATGCGCACAGAGAATGCTCAATTTGGATTACATCAACTCCATGCCGACACTGCAGAAGGACTTCAAGAATGAACCTAACAACAGGAGGACAATTAGCAGTGTTATCCCCTGCTTCCAAGTAGGGCTTTCTAGGCACATTGGGGGCTGGTTCCCCAATCCCACCAAATTCAGACGATTCTGGGGGAAAAAAAAAAAGGAGAAAAAAAGAAAAAGAAAGAGGAATGGAATGAGAGAGCTCTAAAGAAAAGGAATGAAAATAATTACTAAATATGTGATAACTAAACAATATCTATATGAAACTATAAAAAAAGCTTTCAAGTGTAATATTTTAAAAGACCTTGTGCCATATGTTTATGATTTTATTAATTCTAACTACTATTTATGTTTTTGAAGCACTTCCATCCTTCTGTTTATTTCTGAAGTCACCTATGGGAGATCAGCAATAATTTTCCTCTCAGGTTGGCCAATTTAAGATTAATCATGACCTAATGCAAGTATTCACGGATGCAAGCAATAGAATATTAAGCAAATCCCACACTTGCTCCTTTAAAATAAGTTTATACTCTGCAATGAGTCACACATACAGTGTTTATCCAAGTTACCAGTGCTACAAGAAAAAAAAGCCCATTACATTTGCAAATACATACAAATCGCAGCTGTAAGCACCCAACTGCTTACACCAGGACTCATTTCTATGACTCGATATTGATTTTTTAATAATGTGTCATTATACCAATGTTGATACAGCAACTATCTTCCCAGAGTATGCAATTTAATACTAAAAAGAAGCTGGCTCTAGGAAATATCAAATGGGTGTTTAAGGCACCCATTCACATGCTTTAAACGTCCTTCTTGGTCATGACAACAGCAATGCAAAGCCACAACTGCATTTTTCCCACTTGGAACTAACAAAGAAAATGCAAAGGACTCGCCAGTTAAAACCAGCTCAGTCTAAGGCATCTAGCTCTGCTCATCTGCTTCTCAGTAAAATACTGCAGAACCTCTCCAATCAGTGCTGGAAACCAAGAGCCTACTTCGAAAAAGATACTTGTTTTCCAAATCTCCTCATATATGTGAGAAATCAGTGCACAGAAAAAGCACACTGTAGGCCCTTATCCTGGAATCAAATACATGAGAGGAAAACCCATATGCTTGTGAAAAGGCTGATGACTTCACTGGGACTGCCTAGGAAGTCTGAGGATAGGATCTGACCCCAATTACAAACATGGAGTGCAATTTAGCACCGTAAACTTCCCCCACTTCATCTTCCACTCCCCCTCAGTGAGGGAAATCAAATGATTAAAAACATAAGAGATGCATTTAAGCTAGCAACTGACATTGCCTACAAAACAGGATCTAAATAAGTTAAAAGTCCATTTTAAGATAAGGTTGTTACAAACATATTAGTAGCACGCTTAAACATCACACATTAGGTTTCTGTGTGTCTTTGTTCACCCACAGAAAACAACCAGTGGTAGTCCTCTAAAGCATTAAAGGTCTAGGTCTGGGTCTTTTAGTGAATAATGATCTGCTCTGATCCAGAAGCCTTTTAAAAGAGGGAATTCAAGGGAAATATTCATAGCTTCAGAGCTTGCAGTCTGAAGGGACAGCTAATCATTTGACCTTTCTCCATAGAACAGGCATGGAGCTTCCCTGCCTGCACTGATGGGGCTGTAAGAGGCTGAATTAGAGAATCTATTAGGGTAAAAAAAACCTCATCTGAAAAAAAAAAAAACAAAACAAAAACAAAAAACCAAGCAACCATCTCACAGCCTCAGACTCAACAGACGGACATAAGGAAAGAAGCTACTGCAGTCCCAGCAACGCTGTCCTGTTCAGCATTCACCCATGCTGCGCTAACACTCACACCCCATCGCCTGGTCTGAATTAATGTAACAGCCAGCCACCGTTTCTTGTTATACCTCTTGTCACCTTCCTCTGCTCCTCAGTCCCTGACAAAGGGCCACTGTCAGCCTGAACCCTAGCCAGTTTTTAAAGCATAATAAAAAGCAGTGTCACATCATTACCTGAATCCACCGAGTCCTCCTGCCAACAACGATGTTTACACAATCACATTTTTCTGTTTTTAAAAACTTCTCTCTTGCCTCATCGCTCTGTGTGAAAAAACAACACAAAAGGAGAAAATTCATTTATTGCGCACAATTATCTATTACTCACGTTACAGCAGCTGGCTTCCCCAGTGGATATTTAGGTCTTCTGTTTTCTGCCATGTTTCATGAAGATGTTACACAAGAAAGAAGTCCTTTCCCCAAAATTCTCATTGACCAAATAGAAGCGACAGAGAAAAGTCTGGGGGGGCAGCCACGGTACTGCAGCCCATCACTTGCAGTTCTTGCAAGTGTTCATTGCAGGACAACGCAGTTCTCCTGCACCCAAATCCTCTGCCCTCTCCTGCCTGGCAGCACCAGGACCAGCGCCAAGCAGACATTCAGTGCACCAAAAGCAGAAATATGGGAGAAGAGAAAGCTACTTAAGTTTCTTTCAGTACATGCCACTAATAACTACAGCAGCAATGTAAAAATACTTGCAAAATTACATCAATTACTTAATCTACAGTTTCCCTGAACTTTGCACCTACAACACCATTTCCACAGTAACTCCACTTAAAATTATTGAAGGGAGGGTCTGTGTTTACTCCTCACTTCACGTATTAGTAGCTTTAAGTTTCAGTGTCAGATTCTCCTACCAATACACCAATAGACCAAAATGTACACCTCACATAAGAAATTTCCACACTTAAATAAGGAAGAAAAAAAAACTCATATGGTAAAAACCCAACTGAAGATACGACCTCTAAAAAACCCACCAGCCTCCCTGAATGACCAGAAGACACATCATAAATAAAGAAAGAATGCCACTGGATATTCAGTACTGGAAATGCCATGAATGTCAATATTTCATTGCTTTCTCTGGAAGAGAACAAAACAAACCACACTAGGAGATGCAACTCAACAATCTGTATGTGATCTCTTGCCCACCTTCAGAAGGGCACACGAATTAAACACAGCCACGCAGCATGGGCTATGGGATATGGCTGTGACACCCTTTCTGCTGTTTCAGGGCTCAGGCATTTGGCATACTCTGTCCATCATCAACATGGATGTCTGCCAGAAAGTTCTGTTGCAAGTTTTCAGGCACAGTGGTCTGACCGAGCTATTCCTGAGAAAGTGGTTGGAAAGACTCAACAAATTCCAGCAGCAGAGAGTTTAAACTTCAGACTAGCCATGTGCCTGCCACACAAAGCAAAGAGTACGGTCAAGCCCAGGGCCTTTGCCCTGACATCTGAGGTAGCCTTTGCCTCTGGCATCAGCTCCCAACCAGGCTGGGCCATTTCCCAAGCAATGACAAGGACTGAAGCTCTCTCCTGTTCCAGGTGACCTCCTTTCCACAGCCCCAGCAGCCTGGAGCTATCTACACTCAACACAGAGCAGCCAAGAGCTGGGCTAGTGGGTGGCAAGGAAAAATACATAAGAACAAGAAACTTCACTTAATGGGGATGGAAAATTGGAGGTAGGATAGGGAAAGCACAGCACGGAGAGCTGTACAGTGGCTGTGCAGCCACAGCACTGCCAACGAATCATATTCAAGCCTCTACAACACTGGTGGACACTGTTAACCATTTGTTTGCTTCCTGCCTTTTTTCTTTAGTGTACAGAGAGAACATTGATGAGTAACGCACTTGAAAGGGAAGAAAATGTGGCGGGCAAGCGCTGCCTACAGTGGCTCCCTTCGCCCTCTCCTGCCACGCTTGGCACATGGGACAGACCTGAGCTGAGCATCAGGGCTATAGGGTAAAAGAGCAGGACAACTCTGACAGATGTTGACAGTGAAGACTGCAGCCACTCTGCCACTCCCTGACACCCCTCTCAGCACTCGGGCAGATAAGCCATGCCTTGGAGAGCTCACACACCACTCGATGCAGCACTGCTCCAGTCACTTAAACCCGGCATTTCCCAAGTGGCCATTAATGGCGAGCTCCTAACCAACCTGAAATCCCGGCTTCTCTCAAGCAAAACTAATGAACAGTCACAGCAAAGAGAACCCTACTCCCAGCACATGAAACACTACACGGTGTGCAGACATCTCAGCAGCAAGGCTGTAAGATCCTCAAGATCCTTTGTCTTCTTGTTTTAACTCTCTCCCTGTAAAGATGCGTCAATGCTTCCCAAATCATTTGTTAAACCCTCAAGCCTGACACTGATAAACAGAACAAGTTTGTGAGGAAAGGACAAACTTATTCAGTTTGTGTGCAGTGTGCCATAAATAAAAGCCCAGGGCTAAACCCCAAACAGTGGGGGAAAACCAAGATGCTGAACAGGGCGTCAGCCCAGGGCTACAGCTCTACACGCTCAGTGCTAGGCAAGGGACTTCTAGGAAGAGTGTGATCACATATTTAGAAATGTAACCAAAACCTGTCCATGCATCTACAAGACTTAAAATTAGGTCTGCGCAAATCCTTTTTATATCTCACTGAGTCACACTCTGACCTTAATTATATTGTAATGTTTGTGTATGAAAATAAAATTAACAGCAAATAGCTGAAACCGCCCTAGCTATTACGCTGCCTTAGACATTCATAGTGCATAACAGAATACAGGTCTACAGTCAACCAAATGCACAACGCCGAAAGACAGACCTTGAAGGTAAATAATTCAGGGCTTGAATTCTTTAAGGTAAATAATTTAGGGCTCTGAAGAACTCGCTGACTGTAAATAGGGAGTTCCACTGTTAGGAACCCTCTAAACTGCCCTACATCCAATCCCCAGGAGTGCAGAGCAGAAAACTGTCAGTAAAAACATGCCTCAAATATTCCTGGCTATAGCAGCACGGACTCTAACACAAACGGAGTCTTGGGTAGGAAAAGGCAGCTTCACGGTTTGGTTCCAGTGCTCTGTACTGCTCCCATGAGCTGCTGAAAAGGAGGTGCAATTTCAGAAACACCACTTGGGCAAGCAGTGAGATGGTCTGTGAAGCAAGCTAGTCGTCCCATGCTGTGTCTCACTGGAAAAACCCTTCAAGGCTAGCCAACAGAGAAGTTTGGTCCAAAGGTGCTAAAAACACATGTGGCTATGGGTGAGACTGTAACTTCTTTGCTAAATGAGGCAGCCTGTAGATGAAAAGGAACCAAAGCTCTGACTCCTCCTTACTTCATAATCTCTCTTCCTGATCCTCTTACAAAATTGGCTATGGTCAATTTATCATCACCTGGGAATTCCTGTGCATCTGCCAAAAGGCATCTCAGCCATACAAAATCCACCAACAAACCACAATATCAATCCTTATCGATTCTTAAATTATCAGCAAGTGCCAGCTTTCCCAGCGTACTTCCTCTAGTTCCAAGGAGTCATTCACAAGCAGCAACTATTCCTGACCAAGCAAGGAAACTGTGTTAAAATGGAGGTACAGTGAACTGCCAGTTATACAATGTTGTCACTGCTAAAAAAAATCCTGAGGATTTTCATGCTGTCTCACACACACACATACAGTAGCATGTAAAAACACTCTGGAGTTGCCGCACACCCTTGTACAAGACCTACTTGAAACCAGACTGAGGAAGAAAACCCCGCCTTTCGCCACCAGTCACGTCAGCAGCAATAGCCAAGGCGCTGCAAAGCTGCTGACGAGCCTGGAAACCACACAGGAGCATGCCCACAGAGGAGCAGTTGAGAATGCAGCTGCTGTTCCTGCTCCATGCCCAATGGAAATGAGATCTCCTAGCTAGCAGAGATCTGGGTCACCACCAAGAAGCTGGGGCTATCCTGGCATCATCATCCAGGTAATGCTCCCAAAAGGGGAAACAAATCTGCGGGAAGGTTGCATCCTCTGAGATCCTGGGTGTAAAACAAAAGCCACCACCAGCGGTTGCTTTGGCCCCTGGCGATAACATCCTATGAAAAAAAGCCAACCAGCATGTCTTGTGTGCAAACTATTTTGCAGGATGAGTTTGTTGTAAAAATGAGGTTCAGCTTGCGGTGCCTCAGGAGCTGGCAAATGCAACTCAGTTGCTAAAGTCTGCCTCCTGAACACCAGGCTAAAAAGTACTTATTTGTCTATCCTGTATTTCAAAAATGAAAACCCAAACATGGGGAAGGACAAAGCAAGAAAGACAATGAAGTATGAATTTTAAACCTGAGATGTTTGTGAAAAATAAACGTGTCTGTGAAAAATAAATGTGCTGAGTCTCCGCATAATCAAGTAGCTGATACCTATCCAGGCACAGGACTGAAAACCAAACCAGCTTTCCAAGCTCTGCTAACCAAAGCTTTTACAATCTTCCTGTACACCATTTCCTTGTTTACGTCTCATGGCACTAGAGTTCAACTTCTGGAGAAACATGAACGGTGAACCTCGAAAGTGAAATGTGATATTATTTACAGAATAAGAGAGCACACTGTTTGCAAGAATCCATAGCCGCACACATCCCAATCCTGTTCCTCAGTCCAACACCCACTTCTGAAATCCTGTACCAACCAGATTAGCCGATGTGCACATGCTTGCGCTCTTGCAGAAACAATAGTCTCTTTCAGCCCGTGCAGTCTTCTGAAGAACCAGGCGAAAACGTCATGGGAAAAGTTAGGAAATATCTGCAGAAAACAGTCTGCAAGATGAAAGGCAGAACAAGCCTTTTAACTTGTATGAAGTACATAACATGGAGGAGAAACGCACAGCTTTGTTACCTAGCCGCTCTGCCAAAGGGCTTTGCTTCCCCAGGATGGAAAAGGGGGTTAAAACAACTCTGGAAAATAAAACACTCAGTGGAGGAACAACTCCCTTACAAACAGAGCACTGCAGGCGAAACCCAGCTTGGGGAGCTGCGCGGCAGATTGAGGAGCTGATACCCACTCCTCTTACATGCAGGGCTCTACTGTTGACGGCGGGAATCTCAGCAGGCTGGATGAATCCTCCTGCCCCCAAGTGCAGAGCACTCCTCCCTTTGCTCCCTTCCCAAACAACGCTCTGCTAATGTGGAGGGCACAGCACTACTTTTTAATTAATCTAGCACTAGGTCTGAGCTGCCGCAGGGTTAAGCTAAACATCTTCTGTCTTTATCCACTACGGCAGAAGTGACTATAGAGAGAAACACTCTGCCATAAGGATAGGGAATTGAGGACAGAAAAGAAGCCGCAACAGAGTCGCCCCTGACCTCTCAAAATTTTGCCTCCAGAGGCAAAAAAATAAGAAACTGCATCTTGAATCAGCAGGGAAATAGGGAAGGGCGACTTGCGCTCAGTAATGTTGTGGTTGGGAATATCACATAGAAGACGTTCTGGAGTTGTACCTTCCACCTGCTGTTCCAAACTGCAGGTCTCCCAAAACCCTATCAGAAAAAAATACCCCTCCGCACTCTCAGGACAGCACTAAGCACTGAGAGACATTTGCAATGAATACAGTTCTACAAATTCTTGTTGCTCCTCTCACAAGGGGCTGCAGAACTCCTGCAGGAAACAAACACTCCGTATCAAAGCAGATTTTCTCTGCATGCATTCACGCTGCCTGTTATTTTTTAATCGTCTGGTATGCATCTTCCCACAGGATTGCTTATGGTAAAGGAAATACTGACATTAGGTCTGCAAAAACCAGTGTCTCCTGTCCTGTGCAAACACCACAGAGGTTAACAGTGGCAACAGTGGCTCGAACTCTGCCTTTGCCTGGTGCCAAGCAGACCATATAACTGCTGGCATCTTACCTCTCACGGGTGCATCTCCTCAACTCACATTCACTCTCTGCAGGATTTTACTAAGCAGTTCATCTAAGCCTGATGCTAAGTACTTTTTCAA
Source organism: Psittacula echo (assembly GCF_963264785.1). NCBI lineage: Eukaryota > Metazoa > Chordata > Aves > Psittaciformes > Psittacidae > Psittacula > Psittacula echo. The sequence continues at coordinate 69,295,241 of NC_137738.1, read as the reverse complement.
ACTGCAGGAGTGAGTCAAAGTATAATTTGATGTGTCTAATTGCACAGACACTGTATGAGAATATGAGAGCTGATCACAAAAGAATACAAGTTGCTTTTTCACTTCACAGCTCCAAGAGTCAAAAAGGGTGTGTAGGACCCTGATATATACCAGATGCCTTAAAGTAAGGTGGAAAAACTGGTGTGGACACATTTGTCCATCGTGAAAGCTTCCCGACAGCTACCAACTGGCCGTGCTGTAGCAAGCAGCCTTGCTCTGCCTACGAAAGATTACAAGCATACTGGAACAGGAGTATTCACAGCTTCCATGAACATGTATAATCTTGCTTTCAATCCTGCTCACTTTTCCTGAAAATATATATGGCAATCCCATCAATACAATGTGAGAAAGCTTCAAAACAGAACTCCTTTTGTTACATACATTCTTGTATCTACTTAAGAAAACTGGGTTATTTTATAGAAAAATAATTCGTTCCACATTCAACACAAGAAACAGAAGAGCAAAATTTTTTCCCTTGTTCGTAGAGAGAGTCTTGAAATTTTTGTTCAGAATTTTTTTTCGGATTTAAAATATACATTTAAAAGGCTTTCGCCTCAGCTACCATCCTCCCTGCTCTAGGAAAGCACTGCCTACGCCAGCCTCGAGTTCAGCACTGAAATCACTTATTCCCGCACAGGACCATGGAGATGATACTTTGCCCATGAAGTATCCCTCTGTCTTCCTTATTACTTCGGAAGGATACAAGTGAATGAAACACACTTTTTCTGAACACCACCTTCTGCTTTTATTGAGTACTTCAGTTACTGGTTCCATCTGCACCTCCTTGCCCTTCGAGGCATCAGTTTAAGGTCGCTGGGTCTGATTTCCAAGTACCCAGCTGTAAGTCTCTTCGAGGAAAAAAGGTTGGAAGCTATCAGCCCTGTGAGAAAACACGCATTTAGTCCACAATCATGGGCTCCTGAAGCACAGCTGTTAAGCGCAAATCTCAGTTTCTGAAATTTTCTTTCTGTTGCCTCATTATCTTTACTACATGCCAGCAGAAACCAGAGTCCCCGCAGGCAGAGGGAGGAAGTCTTTATGCTTCCAGCTGCATCTAATACTGGCTAGTCACCAGATGCAAAATGTTGTATCAACCTGATGTTTCACTTCAAAGTCTCAAAATGTGTCTCTTACTGCTGGGACTAGGTGCTTGTGGTTTGAGTTACCACTGGGGAAATGGAATCTCACAGCCAGCATTTCGGATTACTTCCCAACACTGCCAAGCTGCCCTCAAAAGAAGAAAACAATCAGAAGATGTCAGACACAAAATGGCTTAAATCAGATACCTAGAAAATATTCTGTAATAAACAAAGTTAAGTGCAATTAACTGAAGGCTGAAGCTCCCAGCAATTCATCCTTTTAATCTTAGGAGTACGATAGGATCCCTAAGAATTACCCCTGGCCAAGAGGTCCAGACTACTAAATTTAATCCTGCAGGTGCTGACTTCATGCCGTTGTTGTCTTCCAACCAGACTATTCCAGTTAAGCAGCCTTTAATACTTTCAGCAGAATCCATAGACTGAAACTTCATTTTTTAAAGTACAGTCATGCACAGAGAAAAAAAACATTTCAACTTGCCAAGGAAGAACAGAAATACCAGATCAATGTGCATACAGTCTCAGAACTATAACCCTAATCCCTTGCTTGCTAAGAAATCTCTTTCAAAGAAATGTTTATGTTAAAATTTAAAGTTATGTTCAACATTAATCTTAGGGAATTTTACAGCAGAACGTACTAATTTTAAAAGGATTCTACAGTTTTAATGAATTCGTAGAACCCATAGACAGAAATTAAATGGGGGGGGCACAGTGTTGGCTAGACATATTTCAATATTTGTTACCATAGAAACAAGCCAGCAGATTTAGGTTTTGGAATTATCCTTGCTATAAAATATTAAACTTCTTACAGTTTTTGCATATGTATATTATGGCAAGAACACTGTCAATCCTGATAAAGCCCAAAGCATCTTAATTATTTAACAAGATTTTTTTTCTTCTTTTTTTTTTTTTTTAACAGAGTATCTTTTATTATTTTTTTTTCCTTCAATAAGCTGTATTTTAAAATCTTTCAACACTTCAAGAATACCAAAAGAGACACTTTTGGCTGACAGAATAATATACAGGAGATGCACGGTAGATAAAGACTTATTCCTCCACAATGCTGCGGAGAAGTGATAGATAAAAGGCACATATATTCTAATAAAGATGATTCAATAGTAATGATAAAAATTATACCAATTAGCAACTGTGATAATTGTACTGGCTAAAAGTACATTCGATTTCGTATTTCATTTGAAAGAGCGTTCGGACTTCAAATTTGGTATTTTGTTTTCAACCCAAGCAATGGGGAAATGCTGAAGAACAGCATTTAAGTGATTGAGATAACATCTCCACACTTCAATGCTATGAAATACTCCTGGCAGATGCCTGAGAAATGAAACAAACGCATTGTCCGTTCACGCTTCAGAAGAGCATCAACAGTTGTGTTCAACCTTAAGCGCAATCAGGACACAGAAGGATCAGCAATTCAAACAATAAGGAAAAATGGAGGTTTACTCCACCAAAACCCCTTCAAAAAGGAAGGAGAAAAAGCTTGTTTGGACAACTGGAATGGTGGAGGCAACTGACAGCTCAGCTTGCCATCCAGAGGAGTCCTGAACATCATCTGTTGTTGGGATGCAAGCTCAGTCCGGAGCAGTGGGAAAGATCAACACTTGGGCAAGCCCAAGTTCACCACTGCCAGGACTGGATGTGTGCAAGTGACTTTGACCCTGATTTCACAGCCAAAACCGGTTGTATGTTGTGGCCCTCACTTTTTGTTTGGATTCAAGAAAATCTGTTTACTGGAGGCTCGACATGAGGCTTCCACATGATGAAACATTGAAAAACTTGGGAGTAAAAGTCATAACCCACACAGTTGTTTTGGTACTATATTCCAGCACTGAAGTGGACCAGGAAAAACACCAACAAGAAGCAAAGCAAACCAGAACAAAGTAAAGAAACTGAGCAAGACTGAAACACCCTCTTCTTCCAAGAATTAAATAATGCTTTATATGAAGTGTAAAGATAAGCAGTGGGACTAGCATTTCCTAATGCTTCTGAGGTCAGTTCTCAAACACAGGCTCTCAAATAGCCAATTAAATATATGCAGTCCTTACACTCACATGTATACTATCATATTCAAAAAGCCCAATAGGCTCAAGTCTCTTTAAAAAAAAAAGGAAAAATTTATTCTTGAAGGCTTGCAAGACAAACCTTTAACTAATGGAAAAATCGTCAACACTTTAGAAGAGGAAAATGGTTAAGATGGCTTAATTTTAAATGAGTAAGAATGTAAATGTCACTTCCTGCATGTGACATAGATTTGAAGAACCTTGCATTTTTGTTTTCTTTGGTGTGGTTAACGGTGGAATCTTTGTAGAATACATTTCTATGGCATTTACTGTCGCATGTTTATGTTCAGCAGCTGCTTTACATAATTCCGAACACAAAGAAAAGCAGAAAGTGATTTTTACTCCATGAAGAGAAAGAGATCTACGCTACTGGGGCTTTCAAAGAAAGAAAGGCTAGAGAAAAACTATCCCAACACTCAAGGGAAAAATGCACAGTTTCCTTTCACTGACAGCTGCAGCGAGGTACAATGAATTTATTTTATCTGAGCAGCTCTGTATGCACATTAAAGGCAGAGCAACACTACGTACCGCAAAGAATTTATCCACACGAATCCACAAAGGGCACCACTATCAACCTGCAGTCAAGAGGTGGGAAGCAATTCAGATGTCTGAGTAAGTTCTGGAATTATAAAAGATGCAGACAGCACATGTTGTCAAAGATACAGCATTGCATACACACATTCAAACGCAGAGCTATAAGCCCACTCAGCGCACTCCCATGTACTCTTCAGGCCAGGTTTGTCCCTTAGGGAGCCATACACCACTGGACACAGGGCTCCAAGGTATTAATTTCCAACTGCTGCTGCAGGTGCCAACACCTTAGTTCATCCCCTCATTCTTCTTGACTACCATTTTGCAAGTCAGGGGCTGGTTTGAAGAGCCACTTAAGAAACGTGATATGGCTTTTCTGAAGTTTTATGTGGAATTCATGTATACAAGTAAAATAAAGAAGAGAGAAGTCTACATATGTGCTGCAGGTGTATCCTGGAACAGAAGTGCTATCATTTAACCAGACTGCTCAACTGACAGACTGTGCTGTGTCACAAAACATAAACACCCCGAGAAACGCATCCACACAGCAATGGCTTTTAAATTATTTGATAAACACCTCTCCAATTTAAGTGACAGATTGTCGCGCCATTAGGGATGGCTTGGGTTGCCCTCCTGTGGTGGCAGGACAGCATGCCCCATGCCTGGGCTCTGAATGGGGACACCCCAGCACCGGGTGCCTAAAGGAAAGGAGGGACCGCAAAACCCTTGCAGCAGCACTGCTGAACTGGAGAAAGGTGTGCTCTAGCTTTAGGTAAAACATGGCTCCATTTGTAGCTCCATCTGCTCGAAATAGATGTTTTAGAAAATAAACCAGACAGATAAAACAGGAGATAGTGCTTCTCTGTCTTGTCACACAAGAAGAAAGTAGATTTCAACTGAATAAAACCTCATAGAATAATAAAATGGTTTGGGTGGGAAGAGACCTTAAAGCTCATTCAGTTTCAACCCCCCTGACACGGGCATGCACACCTCACACTAGACCAGGTTGCTCAAAGCTCCACCCAACCTGGCCTTGAACGCTGCCAGGGATGGGGCAGCCACAGCTGCTCTGGGCAACCCATGCCAGTGCCTCAGCACCCTCACAGGGAAGAACTCAGCACATGTAAAAGAAAATACTCTATCCAACACGCAATTTACCCTATAGCAATTCATTCCCTTTTATACCAGGGAGGCCAAGAGTCCAGTTAGATTCATGGAGCATGAGTTTCCCATCTCCTCCAGACTTTGGAAAAGAATATAAACATATCATGATCCACCATGCCTTCACGGAGTAATTAAACACTAAAGCCACCATATGCTGTTGGGATGTCGCATTTGCCATCTGAGGTGGGTCAGGAGTACTGCTGCCTCCTCCTGCATCTTGTGGATGGTCACCAAAATAAAGAAAGGGAATTATTGTACACAGAAGAGAGATCTGAACTGGCACAGAAATGCATACTACTCTTTTAATATTGGAAAATTAACATGCAAGAAAGTTGATGAATGGGAAGGATTAAATATAGAACTAAAAATAAGCAAAATGATTAATTGCTAGGAAAGGGAACTGATGATTTATGAAGGAGAAAATCAGAAAGATTTAGGAACGTAAAGGGAATCAGCAGCGGGTCAGCTGCAGGGTGGGACCATCTGGTGCCCATGAGCCATGGGCAGTACAGGGCTCATGCCCCTGGCTTCGGCTGCCCCTCTCTCCTCCCAGCCTCGGCATGTGTGGAGCAGACACAGCCAAAATAGGCGGCGTTTAGAGGTTACTGGCTGAAAATAACCAACTTTAAAAACAATAAGCTGCAATTGGTTTTAAATAATATCCCATAATCTGAAACAAAAGAAACTGGTCTCTTCACTCAATTAAATGCTTCCATGTGGTCTTGCAGTGGGATGGTGGTAGCACTGTCGTGCTCACATCCTTGTATTCCAGCGCTTTCTAGACATTTGTAAAAATAAATGCATAGTTGTTTAACGCTGTTTTCATTTATCTTAAGAAGGGATAAATAGTAAAGGAAACAAAAGGCATTTTTAGCCTATTTAGTTTTAATTTGGGGTTATAACATCTCAACAGTAACCCATGCTTTTTGACCTATGTTTCCTTGCTTTGCAACTATTAAGCTAATCAAACTCTTCTGCAGTTGGCATGCAACTGACAGGCACCCCAAAGCAGCATAAGCCCGAGCAACAATCCACATCTAAAAGTTTATTATGATCAGCAACTTGCTCAGTGTCTTCAATCCATTTGCTTTTGTGGGGAATGTTAATACAGAGGAAAAAAACCACCCAGATATGCTGTGAAACCGTAAAAGCACTTCTCATTTTAGCATAACACCTGCTTGATTTTTTTTTAACTTAATGCCATTTTTAAATCACTTACAAAAACACCTTTTTTCAGTTGAAAAAGAAAAAATGATACAACTGACTACATCCTCTTTGGGTTACGCTCATGAATGAGCCACTGTCTGCATTAGAAACAAGCACCTGGATGAATTCATGGGCATCCAGCAAAGCCCCTTGGTTTCCTTCCCGAACACTAATTTACAAAAGACACTGTCAAATCCCAGCCTGTGAGCGGCCTCACTGTAACATACAAAATCTTATGGGTGGAAGCAATGATGTGCAGGAGGCAGAGGGGCTGCTCACTGTGGTGAAGGCCAAGGCTCCAGCCCACAGCAGCTACGCACGGGAAGCAGACCGCTCCCTCGCCCGGAGAGGTTATTAAGACACCAAAGCAAATACTTTTCATACTTTTCTGAAGGTCTATTACGAAATACTGCGCTGAACACTCATTAAGGAACAATTCTGCATTATCTTCGGGAGATCTTGTGTTTCCTCATGCAAGTCTTTATATGGGCTCATCTCCTTCACAGCCAAATACTGTCTGCACGGGGTAAACAGCAGGACGTGGATTCACAGAGCCAGTCAGGAACGAAGCTGTCTGAGACTGTGGGGAAGCATCAGCACATTTCAGTTCAAGCACAGCCATCTTACTAAACAAATCCCCCAACATTTGAGCAGGGAACTTCCCACCACCCTTCGTTTCACCTGGTCCAGCTCCCGCACATTCTGGACAGAAATTTCCCATCCTTTGCCGCCCAGAAGAAAGGACAAGCTCGAAAGAGCTGTCACTGCATCGCCAACACACCCTGGGGGGCTTTAAGCTATGGAAGAGGGCTGAGATAAAACTCACCACCATCTACGCAGCTTTCTGTGCCTTTCACTCCCATCTCTTGCCTTCACAAGTTCTACACTGTCCTGTCTTCCTCTCAGTCCCCCAGAAGGACATTTTGGGGGTTCTTCCTTTCTGAACATAAAGATACTCGACACTGTTCCCAAAGGACTCCAGCTGCTCCTGCTCCACTGAAGGAAGATTCAGAGCCAGGGTTTAAGGAACACATTACCTTGATACATTTTTCTTGCCAAGGTCCAGTTTTACTCATTAGCCTTTTGAAGAAGCACCTTTTCAGTCATCTCCACAGAGTACGGTGAACTCTATGCCCTTTGCCCTATACAAAGGGTAAGATCTAGAGGAATAGCACACATTAACTGCTGTGACAGAATTCTTCATGAAGAGCAGTGACAGATTTTTTTTAAGAACCTGATAAATGTAGGAATCCACATACGAACCTCAAGTTTCACGAAATGCACCACTTAGTTTAATGCTGTATGCTACAACAGTGTTTTCCACTCAGTAGCACTATACAGTCTCCCTATTAACTAAACAAACTTCCATATTTGATTTAATGGGAAGCTGTTCTTCTAAACAAAATATCTGAGGCAAGAAGGTTTACTTAAGCTGCCAAGTATTTAAATGAAACTGAAAAGAAAAATCAGAACAGGCGTAACAGATTTCACAAAAGGGCAGCTATAACAACAGTTTAAGTTGAAGTGGCCAGCAGATGCAGCAATAGAAAATTGGAAGCAACTACTATATAATATTCAAGAAATACTAAGTCTTAAGTGAAGACTCAACACAGCATTCACACAACACCATGAGATGATGAAGAGCACATACTTTGCATAATCAGCAAGAAGGTATTTCAAACATAGCCATCAAAACAGGAGACCAGTAATGCCACACTGAGAAGAACTGGCTGCAGAAGAGCAGCACTGGTAGCTTGGGCAGGGAGGGACTGGGTGCATGTGCCTGTGCATCAGTCTCACCACCAGAAGAGGAGGTAACAGCTACACACAGCCCTTCAGCTCTGCTGAAGGCTGCCCAGGCAGCAGAGGCATCTGCTTGCTGCCAGCCCAATCGGTACACATGGCTTTGGCAAATACCTTCCCATGAAGAAACACCTCTTAGTAAAACCAGGAGAACCACAACCTGTGCAACCAGCAGAATCACAGCAGCTGATCAGTGCCCACTCTCGCTGCCCTGGGGAGCCAACTTCACCCTCTTAAGTTTGTGTTGACCCAAGTAGGCACTAACATCAGCCTCTCTTCTGACACCCCCTGACGGCACCCTCCCCACTGGCTTCCTTCAGACTGGGACATCATAGTCCAGTTTCCCTCACTTCCAGACTGTCCCCTCAGGCTCCTAGCAGGCTTAAGCACATGCTTAGCCAGAACTCAGGCTGAACTCCAGGTCCGCAAGTTTACTTTTTCCAAGGCACACAGGAATAACCCAGACCTATGGATGGATTTTATGTGGGCTCTAGAAACCAACTTTTACTTCGACAAGTACCAGATGTGCACAGCCAGACAAAACAGCAATTCCCTACATGCTCTATCCTTTCTTTCAGCTGATGCAGAGGAAGATACAGCAAGTATTCTCTGGACATCACTTGCTGGTCCAGAATCACAGGGCTACTCCTCTGCACCAGGGGCCAACAGTCTCTGCCCTTCCTGTTCTACTTCTCACTTCAACCGGGAGCCCCTTTACTACAGAACCACCCCTGGCAGCTCCTCTCTGGACTTAACACAATTGCTCACACATTCTCCCAGAGCCCCCACGAGCTGGAGAGTCCCTGTTCATGATCCTAGAGAAAAGCAAGGAGCTTGCCAGCTGCATTTGAATAAGACAGCAAGAAGCCTGATGATAATGAAGTGCCAGGGTTTTCTGTCTCAGCTTCAGGTAGAACTTCAAGATGACAAAGAAATCATCCACCCCATCACAGAAGCAGATGCCAAGACAGCCTTTTCCTTTGTTTTTCTTCTATGTTAAATATTTCAAGAGCATGAAATACCATTTTTTTTCTTTTAACTGAATTGTCATGTGCTTTGAAGTACCACCACGCTTACAGTGCGGGGCCTGGCAAACTCAGATGAAAACGGTCAATGAAATTCAGGTATTTCTGTTTTGCTGTTCTTATGTTTGATGCTTTGGAACCCGAAAATGTTGGAATGTGACTGCTATTCTTGCATGATCAGCCCTCAAATACTGCAGGGTTACACACAACACGCACAGCGCTGTTTACTGGATCAAGCCCACAAAGTTGATACCTGGAGAAAATCAATTCCTGCATGGTAGTTATTATGGAACATTACTTTTAATTTGCACAAGGAAAAAATGTGTTCTCCCCAGACTTATAAAATTATCTTTTAATTCTACAGCCTTTTGTCTTCTTAGGGGGGATGAGGAACAAGCATTCTAAAAAATAAACGAAGAAAGAAAACTGAGATAATGTGAGAAACCAGCTGATTTTTGACCAATAGATGCAGAGTCCACTGGAAGGCATGGATGCACTTGGGCATTCCTTCAGTCTGCACAGTTTGGGAGCTCTACAACCCAGTTTCAGACCCTGGCCTGTTGGGCATTACCCAGCCAAATTACATGGAGCAAAATCCCAGAGGATGCAGAGAGAGGAATGGGCAGGAAAGGGAACCAGCTGGAGACACCATCAGGACTTTTAAAGCAGATGATGGGGCAGCTATTAATCTGGAGGGCAGCTTGGGGCTGCATCACCTCACTGCAGAGGTAATGGGGACTAACAGGAATGGCACAGAGCTCATGAGGAAAGAAGTGGGAAGAGTTAGGCAAGCATCTGTGCCTCCAATTCTGCTACATGAAGGCAATCTGTCTTGAACCAGTTTTGAACTTGTCTAGAAGCAGGCACTGAGCACGGTGAACACCAAATCTGTGCTGGATCATCGAAGTGGTGAGGCTTTCCTTTCCTGGCAGGCTTTTTGGGGGGAGGCCCAGGGCAAGTAGGCACAAGGCTGTGTGGTGGAGCAGGAAGGCAGCATCCCTCACCCTAGGGCGTGTGCCCAGGCAGGACACAGGGACACGCATGCCCAAACCAGAGCTCACCCTGCAAACCTGGCACGTGCATCTCTCAGGTGCAGTTTGTTTCTCATAAGCTGATTAAAGCCAATTGGTTTGTGCTTGTATTTACAGAAACACTACGCATATTTTGCCTCTGCCTGTCACACTCTGCTTGCTTTGAGGAGCAGGATGCAGGCATTCCAGAAGCGCCAGCCAGCCCCATGCAGCTCGGGTCTCCCTGCGGCCACTGGGGCCTTCACTCCACCCCACGCAGGGGCTATCCTGACCCCATCCTCACCAGCTAATGCTCCTTGCTCTCCAGGAGCACCCCAGTGCCTCCTCCCTTCCCATCTCCATCAGAGCAGACAAACGTCACACCACCCAGCTTAGTGCTTCTCCTCTCCAAAGCCAGCCATAAGAAGGAACTAATCCTCTCTAAGCCCCAGAAAGGCAGGTAGCCTCCATTGTACATGCACAGAAATGGAAGAAGGGGTGAAAAAGTTCAGCCTGTTTCATTCAGTACATCCTTGAAGATCAAGCAGAGCACCGGTAAGCACTTTAACTTAAGCTCTTAGGCAACACAGGCTAACCTACCAAATAAGCCCAACAAGCAGGTGCTGAACATTTACAACATATTTGTTTACGTGACACACAAAAAATTTGCTCTGCCATTTCTCTGGGTATGTTCATTGCTCTGTAAATTTGTGTGTGCTCACTTGTGGCTTCATCCTCTCTAATCTCCAAGCTAATTTCAGCCAAAGAACTGACTGGAGGCAACAGGACCAATCCATGCAGCCCTGTGAGCTTCTTTCAGAAATCTCTGCATGGACTACATGAGCCACACTCCCCACTCTCCCAGCCGAACTGCTACACAAGAGAAGCAGGAGGACAAACACAGCTGCAGGATGCCATTTGCAGAAACCCAGAGGTAAGCCGCTGCAAACCTCCCCAGCGCAGGAGCTCGGCAGCCTGCTGCCAGCGTCACCACTGGACATCCCATGGACTACCTGCCCTCTGGGCTTCTCACACGCATGGTTATTACGTAAGGTCATGTGCTCCGACACGTGTGTCCCTGGAAGTGATGGGCTGCCTGGACTGTGTCCAGAGGATCAAGGAGAGCTTTGAGAGAACGCTGCTGTTCGGTCGGTTGTATCCTGTCCAGACACTTAACGAGGATGTCCCTGCTCTTCTAAGAGGTTTGAGATCTCAGTGGAGTTAATCCATTAGCGCAGTGGAACTCCACACCTACGTTACATGTTACGGGATGATGATCTCCAGTCCCAACACTGGTAGATATTATCCAGATGGAATATGAAAGTTGCTTTAAAAAGACCTAAACCTTTTAAAACCAATTCATAGTGTTAAGATTTTAAAGTGACTGAATAAATGCTATCTGCTAACAACATTTAAAGTGGGTGGCAATCCTGGGTCTAGCATACGCTTTGCATCAGGACAAAACTATCATAAGTTGGTTGAAACCACAGCAATATGCAGTTGACACCCACGTATGTTATACTGGTGCCCAAGAACAAATTATATGTGTAGAATATATCTCAGTATGCTCCATGTATTAGCACTAAGAATAATGCAAGTACTTAAAATCTAAAAAACCCAAAGTCTAATGCAGTAGGAAAAGTATGTAAGTTTGTCTTGCACACATACATGCTCCTCTGTGTTCTTTACAAATCCATATTGTTTACTAAAACATTCTTTGCGTAGATAGCAAAAGATCAACATGAGATCATCAAATAAGAAAATATAAATGAAAGCGTATTTGTAACTACAATGTCCTCCAGTCCTTGTTCCCTATGTTCTTAATATAATATATATAAAAAAAAATAAAAATAGATGTCATATTTATAAATATGATACATGGACACATAAATACCACCTGAAACACAAAATATTAAGCTGTCAGGCATGGCTTGTGAATAACGGTCATGCCTTGGATATTCCAAGTAACTTCAGTAACAGGAAACCAACAAACAAAATCACCTAGGTCAGGAGCAGCTATGCTTAATGGCAATACATAATAAATATTGAAAGAGCGGTACATTATAAAAAACCTTCCCTCTGTTTCTGCAAAGAATGAAGTGGTGCCTGGCTCCTCACCTGTAGCTCCACAATACAGTTATTGTGGCTAACTCAGCAGCTTTCCAATCTAAAGTTTGCTTTATTTCACTCCGCAGAACTGCACAGATGCTCCTCCCATAAAAATGGAATCCAGGCTGCTGCTGACACGTCACTCTTAATCCCAAAAGCAAGCACTGTGGGTGGACCCTTTACAGATTAGAAGAAGTTACGCTTTCCTGCTAAAACCCAAGTATCAGCTCTGACCAAGTCCTACACAGAATCATCCACCTTGCTTGAGGAAGAAAAGCTCTTCAGGCTTCACCCAGCACTCACCCCACGGTGCTTCTAAGCAGCCCCTCATCTGCTGCAGCAGGGAACCTGCTAGGGGAAGGGTTCTTTGTTCTCACGTGTGTGCCAAGCATTTGCAGAGCATCGGCTGCTTTCAGGCATGGTGAATGGCCTCAGCAGAAGGTGTAAGTAAACCATTACCCCCCTTCATTATTTGTTTTTCTGCTGTAAAACACACTCTAGCAGGTGATGCTGCCACTAAATTTCTCAGTGTTTTAATTACCTGCAAACACATTAACAAAATAAAGGAAGGTGAAATGGCATTTCAAATGTCAGTTTCCCTGGGACTCTTTCTGTTACACAGGAAGATTTCACTAGGAAAAAAAATCCCTCTCTACATCAGCGTTTGCAACTAAACACTTGAACCACACCTTGGAAATTAATCTGGACAGGAAAGAAACAAGTCTTTCCGTTTATTAAGGGAATTGATCATCAGCTTGTACAATCTCAAATTCTCCTGTGGTTAAACAAGGTATTCAGGACAGAGCATAGCCAAAAACTCGATACCTACTGGGACAAAAAAAAGCAAAGGCAAAAAAAGAATCTTAAGAAGACTTAAGGCACACAAACCCCCTTTTCTTAAAGCCTAAGACTTAATTCTCCTGCATTTATCCCACACTTAGCAGATAATTTCCCTAACACCCTTAAAAAGACAGATACTAATTCTACGTATTATTAGTGATCACAGACTAACTGCAATAGTTCTAGGCTGAACTTCATGTAGTAAACATTGCATTCCACAGCCTGATGAGCCAGCTTTCAGATAAACATGCTTGCTTAAATAGCAAGTATTAACACCCTGTGGCAATCCAAGTCCATGCACAGTGACTCAGTGCAATTATTCCGAGTGTAACAATAAGTGGGCAGTCATGTGGATTTGTAACTTATTGGTTTAAGCATGAAATTAAACAAGCAAGAAAAATTAATGAAAACTGTTCAGTTTTAGAGCAGACTGGGTACAAAATATGGGTAACTATTATAAACATGACAATCTCATTTAAAAAGACTGTATAACACATAGGTTTTACAAATATTTACAGACATTAATCTTATTAAGTTGATTTCAAGTTTTATTCAGTAATAGGATTGATTGGCTGGAGAAACACAGGCTCAGACAAAACAAAACCCAACAAAAACCCAACAGCTGAAAGCTCTATTTTTGTCAGAATGATGAATTCTTTTCTGAAGTAACTTGTTTTGTTGTCTTTTGTTCCAAGACTATAAACATTATTAGCAGTTCTCCAACTGGCAAGAGTCTGAGATGTTTCGTCTTCACCATTCTGGATTGCTTTCTTGTTTTCTTACACAGTCCAAGAGTCAGAGAAGAGGCAACTTTGACTTTCCTGCCCTGTATGATCACCCTGCTTTTGCCCACAATTGGATCTTGCCTTTGAAGCAGTGCATAAACATCTGCTCCATGAGCTCACGCCTGCTTGGTAAGAGGTGGGTTGCAGATCCTGATAAGCAAAACTACTGCAAACTACACGAATTTACATATCTGACACAACCAGCATTAACATCCAGTTCCCTGTTGTTTATTTGCTTCCCATAATCACTGACTTCTCACAGCCAAGCTTCCATACAGCTTACATGTGGCCACAGTTATTTCTGTTCGCACCGAGAGGTCACTTTGTACGCTGCTAGGAGAAGGGATTCTGCTTTCTTCTGTGACTTCAGGCAGCTTTTAGGAAACAAATATTTCCCGACCCCTTTCCAACTAAAGGCAAAGGTCAGAGAATCTAACAATGAAGCACAATGTTGTAGCTCGGTATTTTAGCGCTAAAAAATTTACCCACAAAAGCAAAGAGGACAATTGCTATATAAAATTCTACGCACAGTGCCCAAAATATGTCCTGTCCAAAACATAGATTTGTATGTAGACCAAGCAAGGATTTGCACCCACTAAAACAATACTACTATGCATAGGTTTTCCCAAAAGACCACTTGTTACTAAGCAAAGGTCCAGTACATTAAAATTGGTACATCTGGGTTTTTTTGTAAAAACAATCCAAAAAGTACAATATATGTAATATGAATAAAACAGGGCACCTTCCTTGCTGGACTTCACTGCTAATGGTCATGTTCATGCTTTACTTCCATGTTATGACCTGCATCAACCACTCTGCCATCCCCTTGACCTATCAAAAGCATCACACCAAAGAGAGGATTTTTTTTTTTACATCATTGCTAGGCCAGTTATCCTCCTCTTTTCACTAATAGGGCTACATCTGATGTACCATCCTACCTCTACAGTATTCCTCATTTACAGGATCCAAAAGGGTACATATTGGAACAGCTTTGCTCTAAGTTTTTCAGAGCAGTGTAATACTGTCCAGAGCACCAAGACCTCACTACATATTTATGAGCAGCCAATTTTCAAACAATGCCCTCCCCAGGCAAAGAAAATAATCACCAAAAAAATCACACTGAATATTGTTTCAATACATGCGTCTGAGCTTACAAGCATGGTCTTAGCTGTCCCATACAGAGAATGACAGCTTTTATGTTAACGTCCACCCTATCTCCTCTTCTCCATTTGGCCCTAAATCTGCACTGGTCAATGTGGTATACCTATGACCCTGTAAATCAACGGCAGGCCCCTTGTCTATTTCACTGGATAACAGCCTAGGGGTCTGTCAGATGTAATACACTGCATTAAGTTATTCTAATTCTTTCTGTAAAAGCTAAGTGTTCCCTGCACAGTTGTATTTTTTGTTTACACACTTTTTTATAAGACTTCCAAATGTATCATTCAGAGGAAATACCGGCAATGTTTAATAGTAACTGTATGATAGCAGTTTATACTGTACACAAGAAAATGCCTTCTCAGATCATACTCATGGTCCATCCCACCATCAGCTTCAAGCAGCAGAGCTAGAGAAGCTTTAGAGCAAGGTGCAAGAAAACTAGCACTGGTAAATCGCAGGAAAACTTACCCTATTCTGTCTCTTCTGTTCGCCTGACCTGCTGAAAACCAAGCTCTTTGAAGCGCTTTAAAACCAAGCTTATGCCCCAAAGGCTGCCAGCTAATAACTCTCTCCAATAGCTTCTATTGTGGAAGGCCTCACTCCTTTAGGCTACTCATTGGGAATGCAGAAAAGGCTCATGCAAACCTCTAAGGCTTCTTCCACATAAAGCTGAGCCACTTTCTCTGCCTCAGACATTTAGGGCTTCATTCTGCATGCTCTGCGATGAGCATGCAACCACTCACGCAAGCTCACTATGTTCTGTGCTCACCACAGCAGTTCCCAAACTAGTCAAGCATGGGGCAGAATAAAGACATATGCAGAATGGAAATCCAGCTGCTTTTCCTGAATGGCTTCAGTGAAATTAAAACCCTCCATCTACTTGCTGACTTCCTCCATTTAAGTCAATTAGTTAAAAAGACATTTTTAACTGTAGGCTGTAGAAAACAGGTGTGTTGTACTCAGGGGTTAGAGAAAGGCAAAAAATATTTACTACAGTCTGCCTGCATATGAGGAAAACAGACTGATAGAGTCTGAACTTGCTCATGCACCAACAGCCAAGAAAGAAGAGTAGGAATGAATGGGGAAACTTTTACGGTTGCCTCTTCAACCAGGCAGAAGCAAGAAGGGCCTCTGGCAGGTTGATCAGATGACTTCTCTTTTGACTACTCTCCAAGTAAGGAGAGAGGCAGGAAAGGAAGCGTAAGCCCTACTGCCAGAAGAGCAAAAGCATGCTCTTCTCATGCTCCAGTCCCTGGAGAGCTGCCACCTGACATACAGAACACTATTATTTTTCATAAGTCCTCCTTCTCCCTGCTCTTACTCTAGAGGGACACTGGTTCATGTTCCAGCCCTCTGTCCTCATGTTCCTTGTGCAGCCCCTCCACACCTTGGTCAAAGCAGCACAGGAAACATGAAGGACAGCCATATAGCAGTTGTAAAGCACCTAGGACTCCTTCAGTGGGACCTGGCAACTGGGAGTCCCTTCTAGGGCCACTGCAGAGTGGTGGCAAGGTTCCCTGAACAGCCAAAGGGCCTGCCAGACTCAGCCTCTACTCCAGCATGGCATTCCTCTGCCCAAGGGAAATCATTTCCCCTACACCGATTCACTGATTTACAGCTTACAGGTTAAATACTGTCCCCCAGCTCCTTGGTGAGCATGCACGCATTCACAAGCACATGGTCTGCAGCTGCAGGGAGGAACCCCAGGGGAGGCAGAGCTGTTGATGTGCCATTCATGGCCTGCCACCAGTTGAGAAAGCTCCCATTTGAAAGGATAAATTGCTTATCTTCAGTGTCAGATGTTCTTCACACTGTCTTAGATGATCAGTCCCATGCTTAAGCCAATCCCCTCCCTCTCCATAAAAATCACACAGATCCATAAAGGGAAAAAACTGACTGCAACAGACTGTGCTGCTTGGTCCATATAGCACTTTCGCTCTTTGCTCCCTTTCCCATGTAAGTGCCAGGAACCACGTGCTTTTACCTTGGGTTTCTCTTCTTTTGAAGACAGAGAAAGACAGATGAAGAATTGTTCTTCCTAAGGCCTTTGTTTTAGCTTGGGACAGGTCTACACTGCTGTCACAGAGCCATAGTAGCTGGGACCACCAGAGCACTGGGCATGCCTAGGCTGCAAACCTGACTCCTACTGAACAGCGAATACTGCAGACAGACTCCTGCGGTACCCAAATCAACTATTCCTAAGTTATGCTGGCAATTTCAGTGTAATGCTGCTCCCCATCTTCACTGAATCCTGTTTTCAAGGTGAGGGTGGTGGCTTTGTGTTGTAGGGATTGTTTCGTGCCAAAGCAGAGAACAAAAGAAGTGATGGTAGGAATGGGACAGAAATGCTCAACCTACTTGACTGGTGGAGTCCAAGGACAGTACACTGGCCCACATCCTCACAGCCAAGAGGAGACCTGCTGGTTGAGCACAGATTCTTTCATTTCTGGAAACTACTGAGAAAAAATGAAATAAAAAGCTAGGTCACTGAGACTACTAAATGCCACGAGGCATGAGAAACATATGCAGAAAGGCTCATTAATCACACAGTACCCTCATCCCTCCTTCCTGTGTCTTGCATTAGGGATCCAAGACAAACACTGGAGTTCTAATCTCTTTTCAAGAAGCTACACTAAATGACATGAATCCTTCACTTCTCCATGTTTGAGTTTCTAGGCAGCAAGACTTTAGTATAATTCTACTCCACGCCAGGTAATCATTTTAAATAGTTTTAAAATGGACCTCCTTGACATCTGATGGTGGGAGATCTGAGATACTCCACATGACCAAGTAAGTCTACTTCTCTGAAGGCACTGTGGTATTCCCCCCGACTTATACGAGAAGGGCTGCTTCTTTTTGTTGTTGTGTGGTTTTAATGCATTTCCCCTTCTCCAGAAAACATTCCCAGGGTTTTGTGGCACCAGGAGAGTAAGCCTTGCATGGGGTCTTGCTTGAAGGGAAAACTAAAGTTCTCTCCTACAGAGAACTGAGGAGACTCCAGAGCCAGGGTCGTCCCAGAGAAGACCAGCAACACTTCCAAGGGAAAGCAGGGAGGAACCCCAGGGGAGGCAGAGGCAGCAGCTCAGGACTGGTATCACAATTTTCAGTCTTGCTCCCTAATAATGTTATGCTAGCACAATACATATTTACAGGTCTGAGATGTAAAAATAAGGTCCCTACAATTAAATGCTAATGTGAGCTACGGTGAACAATCTAAAAAGGAGGAGCCAGCTACATCAGATTTTTGGACAACTGCTCAAAGTGGGAAGTTCCTTACGTAAAGACTAATTTTAAGGTAATAAAAACAGTTTTCTCTCTTCTTTTTGCCCCTAATGGACACTCCACACCCAGAAGGCCACTGTCCCCAGGAAGCAAATGGCATTGATGCAGACTAAGAGGAGAAAACAACACTGAAGGGTGCAGACCCCATTGTGCGTACCTGCAGCAATGCTAGCTCAACACATCTTCATCTTTCCCTGTCTGCTTGGTCCATTCCTCCTCTGCCACAACTCACTGACCCCTTACTTTTCCCACTTTAAATTTCTGTAGCCTTGCTTATCAGCAACACAGTAAAATGCCTGAGTTTGGAACATCTTTTTAAAAAGCCGTCTTCCCCCCCTCCCCCCGAAGATTTCACTGACAGAGGTTTTATTAGAATCACAGAATCATTTAGGTTGAAAAATACCTTTAAGATCACGCCCAGTCATAGACGTAGCACTGCCAAGTACACCACTAAACTATGCCCATAAGTGCCGCATCTACGTATCTTTTAAATTCCTCCAGGGATGGTGACTCCAATGCTTCCCTGGACAGCCTGTCCGACTGCTTGATAATCACAGAATCATAGAATAGTTAGGGTTGGAAAGGACCTTAAAATAATCTAGTTCCAACCCCCCTGCCATGGGCAGGGACACCTCACACTAAACCCAAGGCCTCATCCAATCTGGCCTCAAACACCGCCAAGGATGGAGCATTTACAACCTCCCTGGGCAACCCATTCCAGTGCCTCACCACCCTAACAGTAAAGAATTTCTTCCTTTTTCTTTCCTTCCTCCCCTGTTTAAGTTTTAACCCGTTACCCCTTGTCCTGTCACTACAGTCCCTGATGAATAGTCCCTCCCCAGCATCCTTGTAGGCCCCCTTCAGATACTGGAAGGCTGCTATGAGGTCTCCACGCAGCCTTCTCTTCTCCAGGCTGAACAGCCCCAACTTTCTCAGCCTGTCTTCATACGGGAGGTGCTCCAGTCCCCTGATCATCCTCGTGGCCCTCCTCTGGACTTGTTCCAACAGTTCCATGTCCTTTTTATGTTGAGGACACCAGAACTGCACACAATACTCCAAGTGAGGTCTCACGAGAGCAGAGTAGAGGGGCAGGATCACCTCCTTCAACCTGCTGGTCACACTCCTCTTGATGCAGCCCAGGATACGGTTGGCTTTCTGGGCTGCGAGCGCACACTGAAGCCGGCTCATGTTCATTTTCTCATCAACCAACACTCCCAAGTCCTTCTCCGCAGGGCTGCTCTGAATAAACAGGGAAGGAGGGAAGAGAGCACTGAGCTGGCTGGAAGATGGAGGCAGAGACATTCCCTCTTCCCAGCCATCCAACCCTCCAAACCTCAGGCCGCTGTCCTGCCTCGGCCATCACAACTCCCCATATCCTGTGGCAGCTTTTGGCACAAAAGGACTCAATTTCTGGAGCCTCCTGTATTAAACAGCTGCAGGTACTGTACACCCACTAACACTACCATGGTAACCAAGAGCTGGGGGGCTAGCATAGGGTCTTTGGGGCTGAAGCTGAATCCTTTCAATGAAGACATTTTTCCTAATATCCAATCTAAACCTTTCCTGGCACAGCTTGAGGCCATTTTCTCTGGTGCCATCAGCTGTTATTCTGGAGAAGAGATTGGCCCCACCTCACAACAACCTCCTTTCAGGTAGTTGTAGAGAGCCATAAGGGCTCCCCTGAGCCTCCTTTTCTCCAGGCTAATCAACCCCAGTTCCCTCAGCTGTTCCTCATCAAACTTGTGCTCCAGACCCTTCACCATCTTCATTGCCCTTCTCTGCACCTACTCCAGGCAACTCAGTATCTCTCTTGTAATGAGGGGCCCTGAACTGAACACAGTGCTCAAGATGCAACCTCACCAGTGCCGAGTACAGGGGAACGATCACATCCATAGTCCAACTATTAATAGCTATGCTGATGGAAGTGGATGGATAGTAAATGGCTGCAGAGAAGATAGGGTGAAACAGGAACCTTGAGATGGAAAACTTCAAAGTCCTCTGGAGAACCCCCACTTTCAGCTTAAGTTACCAGCTAGAGATGACTGCAGAGCCAAGAGATTTTGTCTAAGCCTAGCACAAATAGGGCTGCCTTACCTATTGCTTTACACCAGCAGGTATGATGGTGACACACAATGCACGTTAATGTGCCACCAGAAAAACAAGGTGTGTGATGCTCTTAACTCTCGCTGCTGCCCATAAGAAGTGCTGTCTGATCAAAGGGCCATGGAGCAAAGACATAGAAGGGGGGCCTTTCTTCCCCTGCTGGAAATATACTGAATAACCACCTCATGAAGGGTACTGCAGAAACTCTGCATGCTCACCGTGGACGCCTACATTAGCAACACTTCTGACTCCTGGTGCCTTGTCCACAAGTATTTCAGACAGGGCAAAGGAGATACCCTTATTTTAGTGACTAGCTCAGTTATCGATACGAGCATGTTGTCTGTTCATCATAAACTTCCTTTGTATCTGCTGACTACAACCGGGAGCGGAGGGAGTAAGGGGAGGAAGATACTCTGCATTTATGTTTCCATTAATTCATCAAGAGAAATAGATCACACGTTCATTTATTCTGCGTTCCAGGACACTTCTCCAAGACGCTATATATAGTTTCTCAGATACCAGTGTCTCCCTCACCTACATATTCACACTAATCCATATAAAACTATGAGTCATTACACAAAGTTCCATCCAGAAGAGTAAGCCATTCATCCTTCGTGGGAGGAGAAGGAGGGGAAATTAAGAGCTGTTTCCAATTTAATTGGCAGACTTTACATTTTTGTTCTGCTTCCACTGGAAAGTGTGGTGCTAATTTTTCTGCCACAGCTTGCAACCACAGCGAGATCTCGATCTGCTTCATTTATGCCTGCCAGCAGGACCTCTGAAAAAATAAAACAGATTAGAATTGTATTTGCCATGTGCCTCTGGTCAGCGTGCAAGTTCTATGTGCGGAACTAAATGCTTGTGTCGTTTGGGGGACTCAAATGTTTTAAACCTCCCTGCAACTGTTAAACCCCATTTCCACCAAATAGATGGTAAAATGGCAGAGTTTAAATGGTACACTAACTCTCACACCAACTGCTCAAGCCTTGGTGTTGTAGCTTGAGAGAACGATACTTTCTGAATTCATTTTCAAAAAGGGAGAGGAGTAAGATGGATTCGCTCACGACGCTCTGCAGCATACCATCTCCTTTTGCTTTCATACAGTAAAGCACATATGCCCCACCCTGTCTTTTTACTGTATCTTCTAGTCAAAAATATGGTTTCCTGTATGCAAGCAACTCTTTTTTGGGTAATTTTGAGGTGAGGCTGCACAGAAAGTGTCAACTTGGAACAGGTATGTGCTTTAACTCCTACATCACCTCCTCCAACACTGGAGTTCTAATTAAGTGTTGCCCTTTCCAAAGTGACAGAGGATGGCCTGGACTGTCTTCTCATTTTCTACTCTTTGTGTAACTTCTGATTTTCTCCTCAGCTGCTTCTTGGCTTTCCACCACCTTCTCTCTCATTTTCTAATCCAACGATTCCAGCCTGGCAGCTGCATGCAACATTTACGACTATTTCAACTCAACCTCCCTCATCTTGCTCCTTTTTTGCAGACAGCCCCTAAATCAGGGTGGCCAGTCCTTGCCTCCCAAGCAATTTAGGGCTCATTGCCACAGATTGCATCACCCGAGAGGTGCAAGGGCTCTGCTGGTGAGGGAATGGCCGTGACCCTGCCAGGGTTGAGATGGGTAAAATCCACAGGAGCTGCTGAGCCCCAGGACCACCAGCAAGGCAGCCCCAAGGAAGCACTGAGCAGCAAAGCCCCTGCAGAAGGACTGACACCTTCTAAATGAGCTGCTCCCAGAGCTTCTGCAGCATTCAAGGAGTGATGCCCGGGATCTATACAAGAATCCTGGCAAGCAGGCTGCCGGGTTAGAGAGACCAGCCATCTCAAGTCCAAAGCAAATAAACCAACAAACAACAGCCAGGAAGTCTTTCTGCAGGAGATGAACTTGAGCCAAAGTGCCATGAGACTTTCGGCACCTTTTCCCAAATTAAATCAGTTTAATTCTGTATGACTTTGCTAATGATTCACAGATCTCACTACATCTTCCTAGGGCATTCAATTTCCCTGCAGCTATTCCTTTTCAAAACGTGTATCAGTCCTTAACGCTTCCATAATGGTTGCCTATCAACACTTTCCAAATTGTCAAACACAGTCTACAACTACTGTAGGTCCTTTAGTTGCCATGGAGATACAAGGTGGCACAAACATCAGAAAGACTGCTCTACACCTCTGCTTGATATCCAATAGCTACACTGACAGCTCAACTTGCTCAAGCTCCCCTGGAGCAGAGCATTTGAAGCTCCTACCAACCATGAGCCAATGCCAGATACTCCAGGTAGGGGAAAACACCCTTCTTTTCAGTAAGCAGTAGGTAAACTCTGTCCTGCTCCATAGTGGAAAACAATACAAACTGAAAAAAAAGGTAACCAGTAAGCACTAAAGCTGCACAAACTGCTAAAAAAGAAAGGCATTGCATCAATCAGATGTGCTTATAAGGAGGGGTCCACTCCCTTCGTTCCCATCTCCTCTTCAAGACAGCATGTGCAATTTTACCTTCACCATTAGCAAGATGGCAGCATAGCTTGCTAGCCTACAGCGTTTCATCTGAAACTTAAGGGAATATGAGCGTGCATGCAATAATACATTTAACAAATATCCGAAGCATTAAGCAGCACCTGAACAGTTCAGGAAAATTACGGGCCCTCAAGTGAAGATTTCAAAATTACAAGGAAACAAATCTGTACTTGCAAATGTTAACTACGAGCTTCTTGGGGTATGGCTGCAGAAGAAAAGCATCTCGTCTAAAGAGAGTGTCTCCTTGCAAATTCCAGGTATCTAAGCCTTCTTTTATTTAGTTTTAAGGCTCACCAACAGTTTGCTTTAGATATTTAAACCTTAAAGGCTATGAAACTACTTAGTCTCAAAAAATAGTTTTTTAAAGGCAAAAAGTGCATACTTGCAGCTGATGAGTAACAATCAGGGAAACCTTTTTCTTTTAAAATACAGCTACTCTTTTTGCCTGCTGAAAGTTGTGGAAACTTGTAAAGGTAGAAAAGGCTAAAAAAAAAAAAAAAAATAAAGGGAAAAAAAAGGAAAAAAGAAGAAACGCAACACTAGATAGTTTTAAACACTTTGCATACCTAAAAAGGGCACATTAAACCACAACCTTAGTCATAAACCTACAGCAGCAAATCAGTGAGGGCAGAGACGCAGCACTGCAGGCGCGACCTGCAGCCGCCGGGCTGTCGGCGAGGCAGTGGGTTGGAGAGCGCGACAACACATGCCAAAGGAAGTGGGTGTCGTACCTCACCCCAAGCACCTCCTTCTCCGCCCCACACCCTCCCCTGACCACCTGTAGCAGCCTCAGAGGAAGCAGGCATGCTCCCACATACTTTCCAGCGACGCTGCACCAGCCGCAAAGTACGCATGCAAGCCATCGGCACACGTGTGAAAGTGTACACATGGAGTACCAGCGCCAAGTCTTTCTGCAATGATTAACCTACTCTGCAGGCATTCAGGCTTCCCCTTCTCTTTCTCTAATTTAAAGGAAAAACAACAACCCACAGAAAAGTAGTGCAAGGGGAATGAAGGACCCCTCCATCCCATTCGTGCTATTTCCCTTTCTCCCCCCCACGCACACCTACCCACACCTACTCAGTGTTGGAAAAAGGCTGCAAGCAGCGTATTATCACCAGTGTGCCCTGGGTATTGGGAGCTGTGGTTTTGAGATTAAACAGCCAGCAAAGAAACTTCACCCCTTTTGACCAGAATTTTCCATAAGTGATTGAGCACGGGTTAGGAAAATAAATAAAAAAGAGAAAGAAATGTCTTAAATTTCCTCTTGTGGTCAGATGGTTAAGATCGATTCTCTGTGATAAGCTAAAATTAGGGCAAAAACGGCACATACCAAGTGTCCAAGAGAAGGTGCCTGGCTGTGGGGACCATGCTGCTGGGGACACTGGGAGCTGGTGCCTGGGTAGCAGGACCTGGCTTGGCGGTTCTCCTTGCAGGCACCAGAAGGGCACTCTGCCTCCACCTGCTTCAAATACTTTACTATCGGTATCTTTTCATCTGCTGTCAGCCTTAAAATAAATACAAATAAATGCAGTCCCCCCAGAGCCAACCCAGCTCCACCGAAAAAGAAGTTTTATCCCCGTAAACTTCAAATGACAAAGCAGCAGGAGGGAACAAGTGGGGCTCAGGGAAGGAAGGCGTGTGGGGTCTCTGCTGTTAAGAAAGCAACTTGCTTTCCGAAGGTCATCTGGAAACTCTTGGGGCACTTTGCATATTCTGCAGCAATGATTTCTCCCTCCTTGAGCGGTTTCAGCCTCGCCAATGAGCCCGGGGAGGCAACCACGGGTGGGGAAGGAGTTAAAAATAAAAACAAACACTGAAAAGCTATACGTAAACTGTTTCACCCCCGTGATCATTTCAACTGGTGGTTTCCCTAACCGACTGAGCAGCGCACCTGCAGAGCAAGCCACGTCAGGAGATACCTCCCTATAAATACCCCGGAGAACCCTCTCCCGGCTGTGCCACCTCGAGCACCTCTCCGCACAGGAGGATGACACTGGCATCCCACTTCATGGGAATGTCCTAAACTTTACATTCAGGAAACAAATGGAAGCTGGAGGGATAGAGGGTAAGAAAAGAAAAATTCCTCAGATACAAACACCCTGAATGCAATTTCAGCTTTGCAACAGTCAACATCACCCTTATCTGAATTTCAACAAGGTCTCGGGTACCTGGTCATCTCTCCTTCACCCCACGGTCTCTTAACCAGACAAAGTGGCTGTGCCGGATGTTAGACCAAGTACAGCCATAAATCCTGCAGCCTCCTCTGCCCTGTTCAGGTGACCTGAAACCTGAAGTGCCAACCCAGCAGTGAGGTGATGCCCTGAGCACTGCACATCCTTGTGAATGGTAGGTGCCCGTCTCCAGCACCAGTTCAGCACACAAGGTCTGTCACTGGAGGTCAGACATCCTACGGGACTGGGGAGAGTGGAGTGGGGTTTGGCAGCCTCTGCCTTTGCCGACCAGCACCCACCAGCAGCTCCCTCTCCACTGAGCACAAAAGACCCAAGGGCACAGCCACCTGGCACCACCAACCACATGGAGCTGCAGTGGGCAGCAGAACAGCCTCCACTGGTTCAAGACCTCCTAGGGAGGCAGAGGTTTTGATTTTGGAAAACAAAGGAGTAACGTCATAATATGCTAATCTTATCGTGAGAGTTTCTGAGGCTATTCTGGTACGGCTTTGGGGACCCTCCATACACAATCCCACATGGTTCATTTTTTTTGTTTGAAATCATACCCAGGAGCTGCACTTGTACGGCTGGCTCCTGGACACCTTTCAACCAAAAGCAGGTGAAAGCTCAACTGAGCCAACTGAGAAGCAGATATACCCAAGAAATGTTCAAATTCCAGCCCAGCATTACTGCTGAGAAGTAAAGCTCAGCAGCTGCAACTGAGGCCAAATCAGAAACATGTAATTTTTGAAATAGCTGAAATCAGTCTAAAGAGGCAAGTGCATTAATTAACACTGCTGATGTTGGGAAATGTGCAGGTAATCACAATGAGCAAGTCTCAAAGGCTGGAGTTCAAATAAGCATCCCCAGTATGGCTATTTGTCCAAAGCTTAAACAAACTATTCAAACTTGCTGGTCTGCAAAGTCAGACTGCAAGGAAAAACCTTTCAGAAGACGTAATTCTTGACACTAGAACACGGATACCAGGACACAGACTGGAATTAGATCCTAGGAATGGGGAAACAGATCTTCCCCTACATTTTCCTCAAGACCAAATCATATTTTCTATTCCGACAACAGCAGAGCACAACAGACTTCTGCTATGACCCCGTTACAGGGCAGCAGGAGGTGACCATGGGCTGCCTGCAGAATATACAGCCAAAGGCTATTCTTTCCCATCCACTGGCCTTTGTATTGCTTGTTTACAAAATTGTGGCACTGAGGACATTCTAAAACCATCTGCGCCACAGGATAATCACAAACAGGGACAATGACTTCACTGCAAGGGATGGACTGAAGTTGTAAGAGAGGACGACGGGTGCCTGTGGAAGAAGGAAAGCATCAGGCCAAGCAGAAACCCCTTTTGGTACCCATGTTTACCACCTCACCCTACCCCCTGTGCACACACACCCTCCCCACAGCACTCAAGTCTTTCCTGCACTTTGAATTCCTTTGCTGCTGAGCACGGCAGTCAGCCCTTTCAAGTTATGTTAGAGCAGACTGTAAAGACTTTGGTCCTGTAAAGTTCTCCCATGACATTACTGACCTCCTCACTCTCTATGCTACTTCAGTTTCCATAAGAAAGAAAAAAGTACTTAAAAAATTCTCAAGCAATTCAAACAAGTACTGTGTTCATCTTCAGAAATGACTGGCATCACTTTGAGATCAAAATATCTACCTGATTGCTACAGGAAGTCTTTATAGCTTCAAGTTCTATACAGATAAAACTTCAACAGCACAATCATTTATTTTTGTCCAGCAAAAAGAATTGTGAAAAGCACCAGAAATATTTGCAGCAGGCCACTAATGCCAATTTCAGCTTTCCTTGCAAGCTATTTTCACTACGTTAGTCTTGATAGCATCACAATTTGTAGAGGTAAGGAACAATATAAATTAACAAAGTCATGGCAGCCTAGGGAGGAAGGGAGGGAGGGAAATAAGGAGGCAATATTTATCTGCTGAAAGTAGGAGCTGCGAAGAAAAACAAGCATTACAATGATTGAGTAATACACAGGTTGGTGTATAACAACTTGCGTATTACATTTGCAACCTTGTGTTTTGCTTTAATAACTGGGGCTAGACAAAGCAGCTGGACTGTAGCAGTACCACGATGCATGCCAGACCTTACTTGCTTTGATCTTATGGAATGGTAAAAATTTTGAAGAGAAAGTTCGGAGGTGACTTGAACGATGCTCACAGCTTTTTAAGCTTGGAATTTGGTGGTTACTGCATTAAGCATTACTCACTTTCTGAACAAAGTGGAAAGTTAACACAAATTGGCAGATGACTAACTGTCCAAGAAACAGATCACTGAATGAATCACTGGCTCTACTTTTAGTCTAATAATAAGGCAAACGAAGAGGAACAAGAAGGGGGAAAAGATCAACAAAAAATTTCCTTGCAGAGTGCTTACATTTGCACTGTCCGTGAACTTCCAGCTACAACAAACTACGCAATGATTTTACAATTTACCATGACTTTTATACTGGGCTTAGCTCACTGACATGCCTCACCATTACTTCACACCATCAATTAATCTGGATTTCTGTAAAAAGAATTCTGCACCACAGCTCCCCTCAGTACACATTTAATAACAACTACAGGAATAAATTAGGGGATTGGAAATGCAGTTAAATGGCTGAGTAGAGTCAGAAGCATTTGGCAGGTTACGGGTTCAACACACAGAAGTACCTCAGGCACAGCAGAAACCTGAAGTTGATGTGAAGCAGAATTTAGGTTTCTCAGCTTCAGAGCAGCACCTCATCAAAAACCTGCAGACACTCTGATTTCTGCTAGTCAAATTCTGGCTAAAAGTTTGCCCAACATACATGGCCAGCACTCAGCTTTGCATAAAATCACCAGCCGTGCTACTCAGGGACACAGGAGATCGGTGGCAGCACTATCTCTCCTTCCAAACAACAGCCAACTGGCTCCAGCAGCCATAAAGGGTGAAGCTATGCATGACCGCTCAATGTGATGTGTGTTTGCCCCTTTGCAAAGGCTCTGTGTCCCCAGTGCTCCCCCATCTACCCTGCCTTAGCTCTGCTACTCTTCAGACCCCTGGTCTTACTCATCAGATTGTCTAGAAAATTAGCCAGGGCTAAGAAAATGGTAGACTGAAGCGTGCTAGGTTGGACAGCTGAATCAGCTCAGCAAAGTCCAACAAGCGCACAGCCAAGCAGGACCTCCTGCGTTCACCCCGCAGCACAAGGCATTACCAGCCCCTCTCGTTAAAATAGGTTAGACTCCATACTTCACCTAAGCAAATGCAAGCTGCTCTGAAATGCACTGAACCCATTACTCAACATCTCTAAGTGCACATACTTGCCATCATCCCCCGAGTGATAAAAGACTGGAAGGAAAACCCGAGGGTCTAGGATCACAGCCGCCTGGCTCAACAAAACTCTCCACAATCAGTTCATCTCAGCTATAACTTAGGTTTAAAAATCTAAATACACAAGAGCTCATCACAGCTGGGAGACAGGTGACACACTAGGTCACATCAGGCCAGGAGCAATCAGAATGAAGTCGGAATAACACAGCTATTTGAATGTTTGCAAAAGACAGCACTTTTGCATTTTGCTAATGTAGAAGACTTGCTTGATTGAGTTCTGTTTTCCCCTAACGTTTCTTTCAATTGTCTGTTGCAAACCCAAGCCAAAATTAAAGGGCCCGAACTTCTCATTCCCTGGCAGCAATCTCTTATGACCAAGCTGCAGGTTAGGCTGGGCACAGGTTGATTTGGTTTTTAGTAGTACCACCCCACTGCAAAAGAAAAACAAGAGTGAGCTTCAGGAGATGGGGAAAGATGCTGTGATAGTCATTCGCCCCTTAGGGGCCAGGTGTCCCATGGTCAGCTCTAGGTCTTTAAACAAATTTTGGTTTAATTTGATTCGTTACCCAGGTTCTTGCCAGACCCTGCAGTAAACTCAACCAGCAGAAAACTAACCCTATGCATACAGTGAATAATCTGCTGCCAATTTAGCTCTCAGGACTGGCTCACTGTGAGATGACACAGGTGCCATGGCAAGTACAAGGCAAGGAGAGGAGATGATGCAGAGCTGAATGAATCACAAGCTCAAAATTCAGTGGCAACAGTGTCTGCTGCTCTTCACAGGTCCAGCCCTTGGTGACTTCAGACAAGAAGTCCCATTTCCAAGTCAGAAGAGCTGACAACATGGATGAGATTTAGATGCATTATTCATTCATCATGACCGAACCTCAGAACACTTCTAATGGCAATTATGTTCCGAAGATAAGCTGAACTCAGAGCCCTAAACCTGTGTCCTCTTGAACTCTGAATAACCACTGACACCCTATTTTGCAGTCCGTGCTGATTATTATTTGTGGGCTTCAGTAAGAACTGTCCATAAATGAATCCCTTAGGTTAGAAATTGGCCTTTTACTGCTACACAGATCTGAAAAGAGTAAAATGCCATGTAACAAACAACTGGATTTTCACATGTTTCAAAGTTGTATCTCCACAGGTTTCTACACCTCTATTTTTAGTGCGCCTCTCCCAGCAAGAAGCTACAAGACAAAGATTCTCCATCACAGTCTGGTTATACAAGAAACTAACACCACATCCACAGTATTTCAGCATGGTCCAAATTAACTACATAAACGTATTTAAACATTTAGTGGTAAAAGATGCCCACTGACACAGAGGGAGCTGAGATATCTCTAGATTTACTGACGAATGGATTTTGTAAAAAGCAAACTCTGCTTTTAAAATAGAATAATAAGCAAAGAACGATCACATCCTCATAAGGAATAGCTTACCGGTATAAATATTGCAACAACAGCGAAAGTAAACACAGAGGTTTCATAAATGTTGGAATTTTCAGTCTTAACAGGGAAGAAAAGACTAGCTCTGCCTCATTTATAGCCTTTAAATCTTTTAACACAGGCAACTTGAAAGCAGGCAGCAACACTATATATTAATGAAGCAGATCAGGAGACACTGATTGGACTACTATTAAAAGTGAAATACCTCACACAAAAGAATTAAAATTTGATATACTCCTGTTTGATATGAAGGGCATGCCCTGCTTATAGGAAAACAAAGTAACCTCATGTTCTACAAATTACAGTTTCAAAAAAGCATGGTATATGCTAGGGCTTGCTTCACTCCACTGAACACAGGGCAATGAACACAGAGTCTTTACATTCAGCTGCACAGGTAAACAGCTAAAAGGATGACAGCATATTTGAAATCTATTACTTAAAAAAAAAAAAAAAAGAGAAAGAATTTAATAGATCACTTTCTGATTTGTCCTTTTGTCAGTATCACTTTCAGAACTAGAAGATGTGCATTTCCTCCTAGGTACTGACAGACACATCCCGCAGTTGTCATTTATTCTTCAGCTCCTATTTTCTGTTTACTTTCCTTTCCGTATCCTATGACCCCAACTCAAACAGCAATACAGGTCACTCAGCAATCTTACTGTCCTCTCTTTAACAAAGTGGAAGAACAACAGCTCGGCAAGACGAGGTAGTGTGCCAAGTCTTCCCCTACTCGACATAAATAGATTATACTTTCCAGATGCGCATCTTACACATTGAAAGTGAACATCAGCAGCACTCACTGCAGTGAAACACCAAATACTGAGAAGACAGCAGAGGGGAAGATTTTAGCACCACCAGCAGTGGTACAATTAGGGCTTTTTGGAGGGTATGAGATCTTTCAGTGTTGCACAGCAAATCATTAAAGCTTCCATAAATTTTGTTGTGTGCTTTGTTGTTTTTTTTTTTTTTTTAAATAGAAAGCTCAAAGTAATATTTTCCAACCTTTCACTAAGAGTAGGGGCCAAATCCACATGTTTTAAAGGTCTTCCACAGTTTTATTATTAGAAGTAGAAACCCTACTGATACTGATGAGTCATTTGTATTGGCGGAAACCAAGAACACCCATTTTCTTCATGTGTTACAAAGATCTCAATGTGGTTTTCTATTCATTACTGGTAGAAGTAGTTGACTAAAACCAAAACAAGTGACAAGAACTCACCTTACTGTTATTAAAGCCGGGTTTATACCAGCTGATTTTGTTTATCACGCTTTTAGAGATTGCTTATTTTTCGCTCCATTTCACAAAAAGAAGAAAAATATGCAAAAGACGACTTCAAATCTAAACTCTGTAACAGTAAATCCAGAACTGCAGATGGATAATTCACACCGCTTCTGCAAAGGCTTTTGTGATCAACTAAGAAAGTAAAAACAAAGGAGGGAAGAAAACAAAACAAACCACAAGATCAGTTAAAAATCATCAGTCAGCAGAATCTATTGTTTTAGGATCCTTATGAGTAATCAGAACAGAATCTGTAAATAAAGAAGCAGTTGTACAACAGTGCAAGTTTTCATCTTCATGCAAATGAAGACATCCTTTCACGCTAATGGCCAACAATATTGCCACACGGGAGATAAAAAACAGACCAAAGAAACTGCAAAATTCCAAGAATTAGAGATAGCTAAAACTAGGTTGTTAATCGGAATGCCTTGCTGGCTTTGAAGATTTCTGCCATAAAAAGGGGCAGAGGGTAGAAGACTGTACAGCTAGCAATCGTCAAGGGAAGATACAATTCATACCCTGGACATGGCATATCCAAATTGGGAACAGTGCTCAGGGGAATTCTTTTTTTTTGTAACATCCCATTCACAAAAAAAGAAAGCAAGAAACAAACTAAACCCCAGAGGTTTATTCCTGCTGAATACCCATAGCATCTAGATGCACTTCAAGCACAACCTCTGCAGTGGCACAATGAATTTCTACTTCACACTCTGTGCCTAGCAGAACAGCAGCCTGGCAAAATGACAGTGTATTTTGATATTACTGGGGAAGAAAACCACAGCAAAGCAGTGACCGGAGAACCGAAAATAACCTTTGAACAACAGCTCGGCACTGATGGTCTCTCTGCCTGCACTTCCTATTGTGGATAGTTTATAGCAAGGGTAGCTCCAAGCTGTACCAGACACATGAGTCAGCAAGAGCAGCTTGTAGGAAACTGCTGACATGTTCAATTGCTCTCACATACACTGAACACACCTACCCACTAAATAAAAAACAGGCTGCATGCAAATTGGGGTAAAGCAACACCTCCACACCTACAGTTCCTGTTTTCCTAGTTCAGGCTTAGGTTTTAAAGCGATCGCTAATAATGAAAAGAGAAAACCTCAGTGGATGTCAGCTATAATAGTACCTATGACTAAGTCTCAGGGGTCATTTTGTTTATTTGAACAGACATAACTGCTTTTCCCCTTTTCAAAAAACAAAATTGCTGCTCTCCAGCCCAGAAGCCCTGACAAGCAATATACAGTTCCTGCTTTTCTTAGTGGGGAGACTCCTTTTGAACCTATGCACCAAAACCTATTTACCTATCACAGCCCAGCTGAGTGTTTTCAAAGCTTGGGAACAAAAAAAAAAAGAAATAAGCTCCCAGCTTCCTTTAAACTCCTACTAGGGGTAAACTGGAAATTCCCAGGGTTTTAATTCCTAACAGCTTTTCAAGCATCTGTTCAGTTGATACAAAAGCAGAGAAAGTTGTATGCAAATTATAGGTCTCCAGAATAAATCTGGGAGGATCCAACCTTTTCAGGTCACGTTTCACATTAAAAAGAAGAAAACAGCGTACCTCAGGTCCCAGTGCCTCTTGACGACCACCACCACCTCTTCCTCCTAACTTCTCTTCTTTGAGACACTCAATCTAAAGTGTCCCAGGGTGCTTTGAGGGCAGGTCTGCACCATTAGGTGTAAACGGCCAAGGGGGAGCAAAGGCAGAGTAGATCAGGAAGGGGTGAGGGGTTATACATGAAGTGGCTGCACACCTGGCAGCCCCCTCAACCACCCAAGAGCTGCAGTTCAGCCCCTGCCACGTTGCTTCCAAAGGCTCCTAATCTGTTTCACACTAAAAAGGGACACATCTCTATTGATCCGCTGAGATGCCAGTGCAGCACAGCTGGTGTTCTTCAGGTTGCTGCTGTGGCTCTTTCTGCATAAAGATCAATAGAATCAAGCAGAGGAGTTTTCAAGTCCGATTTTTGACAGATAAAAGTTACTGCCACACACGTAAACTTTCAGCATAAAGGTTCTCCCAAACATATTCCCCAGTTCCTTTTTATTTACCTGTTCTGAACATATGGTTGCTCTTCAATCAATACCATTACTTCTAGTAACTCAGGGGCCTCAAGTCCATCACAGCCAGGGAGAGATTTGTATACATTCCACTGCTTGCCTGCTCTAAAACTGTAATTCACAGTCAAAGAGTAACACAGTAACCAGCGCTCTTTTCAATCCACTACAAAGATGTTACTGCCTAACTAAAAGCAAAATGAACACATTGCAACTCAGCTGGCTATATTCATGCATTTTACATCTTCTTGTTACAAGTGCCAAATGGATACGTAATATTCAGGCAGCTGCCAAGGTTAATATCTTTTGACTGAACTTAAAGGAAGGATGACCATTTACTGCAAAAAGCTGAACAAGCAGTTTGAGCACTATTCTGGAAGACCTCAGGGAGTTAACTGAGGGTAGAAAACCACTGCCCACTCAGCTACTACAGCTAAATCATTTAAGCAACTACTCAAGCATCAGTAAAGAATTGAAATACCAGAAAGACTCTCTTCCATATTCTCTTCATATGCCTGTAGTCAGGAGAAACACTGGAAGCAGCAAGACTAACTCTGATTTTATGAAAGCTGTAAGTTTAAATCCTAATTTTCTTCCACACATTAATGGAATGATTGGTATATTTCCCCTAAGAGTTTAACTCAGAAAGCACTAATATAAGACCATCATACCCAAAATGAGCCAAGCTGAAAATTCAGACCCAGAGGTGAGTCAGAAGCATGCATGCCTGCAAATGTAAGCCAGGATGTGCTAAACACTTACAGGTATGCTCATGCAACTTGTAAACTACGAAGCCACTCAGAGAACATTCCTTTGATTAAAAAGGCATGCACATTTTGATTTGAATATATAAACCGTGTTCATACCACCTAAATTAAAATCACAAAAGACTGTTCACATCACACAGAAAATGCTATTCAATTTACACCAACAATTTACTACATAAAAATGTCATTGCTACTGAAATGATTACTTCGCATATATTAATGTTACACATCTCATTTTTCTGCTTAGAGCCATAAATGTCTTTTAGCTACGCTCTAAGAGGTCTCCTCTTTATCTGTGCATATGTGAAGTCCTACCCAAAAAGAATGTCACAGGCACACAATAGGAAAACATCTTTTTTATTATTATTTTTGGATTTAATGAAAAAATAAAAAACGCAATTGATTTTTTTTTTTTAATGGCTGGTGGTATTTTTAGAGGAAAAATTGAGGAAAATGACTAATCAGCAATCATACCGCAGCCTATTAAGAAAAGAATAGCTATTGCACATCAGAACAGAAAATCAAGCAATGAAACTTTTAAAATAAGGAAGGACAAGCAACTTCTGTTACATATTCCATGCTACACATCATGTAAGGAGGGTTTTATTCTCAGCTCTGTTGTTAATTATGCACATGCAGAAAGAGATACGCGAGATTGCTGTACAGTATGGAAATTTTATTAAACTCATTCATTTCAACGAGCCTCTGAGGGCTTCTACAATGTCAAAGATATGCCAGAGTCTACTCATATTAGAGGCATCACATCTATAACACTGCCTGTTCATTGGGATTTGGACCGTTGTTCTCAGCTGGCAACTCGAGTGCCATCTCTTAACTTTCCTTCATGCTCAGCGCAGAAGAGCAAACAGCTGATGTTTTCTTGCTGCAAAATGAACGATAGAAAGCAAAGAAGGAAGGAGAGGAAGACGTCCCACCTACATCACCAGCACATCCTGCCAGCATACACGACATTAATACCAACAGATATTCCAGATGCGCCTCCGGGTCAGAAAAGGACTAGAAATACCTGTCCTAGCACTGTTTCCCTGCGTAGGATACCTGGGCATAAACAATTGCTGATGATTAACCAGTTGGGATCCATCAGCACGTGCATCAATTGTGTTATCTGCTGTGTGCAGCTTTCCCATCCAATCTTCGCAATTGTAAAAGTTTTCAGAAATTTTAGTTGTTTAACCTGCAAATTACACAGAAGAGTTGCCCAGCAATGCACACTCCGCTTATGCAGAGAGCATTTCTGTAAAAGATCTCTTAAATATCCTGACAATCTCTAAAATCATCAGGGATCTTTCTTGCCTTGTGCTTGACAGCACAGTGCACCGGCGTACATCTGTTTGAATGGCTCATCGAGTGTTCAGAGAGCAAACTAGCAGGAAAACTAGACCCATGTTCCTGCTTTTCCAATCCTCTACTTTTCCAATTAGTCACGGCTTCCCTCCATTCCTTGCTGAGACCTTCAGAACAGCCTTTGAAGCTGGAGGGTCAAATGTGAGAAACGATGCTGAAAGCACAGGTTCGGCACACCACAGGGAAGTACGACGCCGATCCATTTTGCTGCACAAGTGCCCAGATCCCGGTGACGGGGGGGCGGGCGGGCAGATACAAAAGGCAACACAGGCTTTTAAAAGAACGCGCCCACATCTGAAGTGGAATCTTATTTCTATCTGTCAGATGGAAAGGCACCTAGAACGCTGGTGTAAGGCTGGTGCAAGGCTGTTGCTACAACAGCCCCATAGACAACAGCTTAACACACAACCTTATCGCTTTATTCCATTCATCTCATCAAATACAATTATCTCAAATTTCAGTATTTACATGCCTGAAGAAGTCAATTTACCTAAGCACCACCACCCTCTTCAAACTGCAGAGCATTCCACCATCTACGGCACAATCTCAGACAATTCCCTGGCTGAAAAAACACGGACTTGTCTCTAGCTTGAGCCCCAGAATACCAAATTAAAATATGCACAAGTTTAGCGACAGTTCCAAAGTCTTTAAAAATGGGCTTTCATCGCGAAAACACAAACACGGCTTCAACTAGAGCAAACAGCAACACTGTAATTTGCCAATCTTTCTCCAACAGCCTAAAGAATATTCCTAATAAGAGGACATCTCTGCCTTGCGTTTGTTAATAAAGAATGAAACCCGGGGTTTACTCCGGAGCTGCCGGGGCTCCGGCGAGCAAGGCACAACGATCTCACGGTAACCGAAACGTTTTAAGCAAGACACCCCGCCGCATTACAAAAATAGCCCGCTCCACAAAAGGAGAGGCACGATTTCACACTTAGCGTCTTTCATGACAGCCAGCGCCTTCGCGGCGCGCTGCCTTGCCTACACGCTACGTTTTAATGATCCAAGAAACTGTTATCGGAGTTCGCTTCTCGCTCCGAACCCGTAAAATCCGGGCTGGGGGTACACAGCGGGTGGGAGGCACACACACACACGCACAACACGGTGCACGCCCGGGGGTGCTACGCGGTGCGGTGCCCTCCTGCCCCGAGCCGCTGCAGGTGGCGGCGCGGCCGGAGGAAGGCGGCAGCGGTGTCGGGACGGCCCTTCAGCGGAGGGGCTGCCCCGGGGCTCCCGGCCCGCCCGGCGGCGCGGAGCATACGCGGACACACGCGCGCTAGGGCGCCTGCCGTGCACTCGCCGTTACGCAACGCGTGCGTTTCCCACTTGAAGGAATAAGCAGCGAGCGCTCCTCCGGCAGAGCCCGCGGCTGCCCCAGTGCTGGGTGCAGCCCCCCGCCTAACAGCTGCTCGAGGAGGAGGAGGCGGAAAGCCACGCTGCCCCCCCCACACTCCCGGCCAGCCTCCCCCAAAACTTCGCCCCCCTCCCCTCCGCCTTCCCCCTTCCCTTCCCCAGCGGGGCTGCCGAGCCGCGGAACAGGCGCACTCACCTCGCCTCCGCGCAACTTTCGGGGGTCGCCCCTCTCGCTGCAGCCTTGGGAAAGGGAAAAGGCGGGGGGATCGTGAGGCGGGGTGGAGCGGGCCCGGGTTGTGGGGGTAAAAGGCTGTTACGGCTGAGGAGGTTTGGGGAAGGGGGGTTTGCTCTTGTTGTTGCTGCTGCTGTTGTTTCGGAAATTCTTATTAGTATTTCTCTGCGGTCAGAAACCTGCACCCTCCCCCCCCCCAAATGAAAGAGAAAAAAATCCCGACCCAGACGCTCATCACATGGCGATTGCTTTGAACCAGCTGCTTCCAGAGCCAAAGTCTTGCGGAGAAAAATAAAGGGGGAAGGGAGGGAGGGAGGGAGGGAGAGGGCTGGAAGGGGGGCCGGAGGAGGAGAGAAAGCCGCAGCAGAGGGAGGGAGGGTGGGAGGGAGGGAGTCGGGGGAGGGGGGGGGAGCGGCACCGCGGCGGTTGTGTCGCTGCCGGAGCGGCACCGGGGCCGGCGGCGGCGGCGGCAGCCCGGCGGAGGAGGAGGGGTGGGGAGGCGGCGCTGCTGCTGCTGCCGCGGCCGCTGCTGCCCGGCTCTGCCGCCCGCCGCCGCCCCTCAATCGCTACATTGTTGACATTCGCAGGCTGACATCATCCTCCCCGCCCCGCCGCCCGCTCCATTCACAACAGCGGTACGCCAACGGCGCAGCGCCCGCTCCTTCGGCGGACTCGGACGCTACGCACAGAAAGCGGCGTACGGCCGCTCCGCCAATAGCGGCACCGCTCGCGTTCCACCCGCCCCGCCCCTCCGGCCCAGGCGGGGGGGGAAACGGACCGGAGGCGCATGCGCGGAGCGGGCTCTCTGCCTCCTGCTGTCCCGGTGTGGGGGGGCACTGTGAGCTGCGTGTATGTTCGTGGCGCCGGACCCCGCGCTCGGTTTCGCGCCGGAGGCCGCGGGGGGCTCTGGGAGCCGTAGTTCCCCCGCAAAGGGCCGCTGAGGCGGCGACATGGCGGTGGGGGTAACTCGAGGAGGCCCCGTGGCGCGATCCGGCCCGGCTCGCCGCGGTGGCCACGACCACGGGGGTGGCGGGGTTTCGTGTGGCGGTGGGCACCTCCCCGGGGGGAGGCCGGGACCCGCCACCCCGGCCAGGCTTGGCCGTGAACAAGAGAGTGAAGGGCATGGTGAAAAATGCCCACCCTGTCACACTTCGCTACCGGCACAGCCTGGGTGTTGATGGTCGTGGTGATATTTTATGTGCTCCGCCCCAAAGAGAAACCTCATCCTACTTATAATGCCGACCGCAAGCGTCCAGCAGTCATGAGTCAGCCCTGCCGAACGTCACAGGAATAGATAAGTACTCCGGAGCCTGAAAACAAAAACAAAATCCCATCAAGCGTTCCCAGCGCCAGAGAACGGGCCATGCTCTGCCTCATCCCAAGACGTGTAAGGTGCTCGTTTACTAGCGCTTTCCCACCCAGAGGCCTGGCGCCGTGGTGCCTTTTGCCAAGTAGAAAGCTGTGATTCCAGAAAATCATTGTGATGCTCTTAGGGCTTCCGAGCAAGACCCAAATGCCATGAGACATGAAATGCAATGGGGGGAACTAGTACATTAATAAACTGCATTCTACAAGCCTGAGTTGCTCAAGTTGGGCTAGGACAGAAAAACATAAAGATGCGGGGCAGCTGAGAAAAAGGAAATTCAGAAAATAAATGATTCACAGTAGAGGTTGTGAGTGAGATTGTCTCTGGAGACATCTAATTAAAGGGTGTTGGATAACTAAGGGGGTTGCATTTTCCTGGGTCAGTGGTCTTGAAAAAGGAATTGCAGTTGCAATAAATGTCAATAAAGAATGATGGTGACCTACTGCTAACAAGTGTGCATTCAGTCATTAACATGTGCATGTTTGTTATTTTTTCTGTGTTTATGTCAGTCTTTAGTGTACGTTTTCATACTCTGTTTCGCCTTTGCACTGCAGACAGGTGATACATACTATTTTCCATACCTTTTAGAGAGGAGCAATTTCTGTGAAGTTATTTCATTGATGTCTTCCCCTGAAACTGCAGCAGCTCGATCGGGCTAACTGTGTTTTCAAAGCCTACTAGACTACAGAAAACTATGTAAATCCTGCATGCCAACACAAAATCAACTGCCTCTACGTAGCAACAAATGTACTGTCACTTTCTGAAAGCCCTGGCTTGCATTTTGCACAGGTGTCTTGTTGTGCAAAGCGAAAAGCTCTTTAGCTCAGTAGCATTTACCCTTTTTACTTTTGCTAGCTACACATGGCTGCAGAACAGCACCCTGCTGGAGAATCTGACACATAAACTTCACTTTCCCTCTCCAAGCAATGTTCATATAAAGCCTTGCTCACCAGTGCCATTTAGGTTCTGGCTCTGCAGACATATATGGTGCTAAGCATGTGAAAAGTCCCACAGTGTGTAAGGGGACTTGTCATGTGTTTAAATGCTAGCAGACTCAGTCTCCTCATTTCCTAGAGACACAAAAATAATTTTGTATTGGCGTGAGAGATAAAAATACTATATTGAGAAGGACGGAGAGATAAAAATAAGCCTTGCAGCATTTATAATGCTTTAGTTAGCACGCTACGTGCCCATTATGCCACGGCATTCAAAGTACACATATTCTGTTATTTACAACACAGTGTGGGAGATACCGCTCCAGGTAGTCAAAGCCAGCCAGATAGAAAACTCAACAAAGCACTCTGGATACGCCTCTGCCCATAGCACATGTTTCTGAAAGGCACAATAATTGCCATTTATCTCACTGGCCGACATTTTAAAATGAATGTTACTATTTGGCTTAAAGGAAGCATAAAGTGAAAACATCTATTTCAGATATTATTATTATTCTGTTTACCCTGTGATAAAATTCACAGTGACTTTAACGTGAACCAGATCCTGCTTGTGCTGGACTGAGATTGGCACAGATGGAAAGAAGCTAAATCCAAGCAGGGACTGGGCACACAGGCTTTGTGAAAACTCACCCAACACCTCTATGCAGCTTCTGGTACCCAAATGCTATCAATAATTTTGTGACCAGCTCATAATGGAAGACAGGATCCTGATTCTTCTATATAATTCGGATTGTGATTTTATTGTGGTCTCTCTCTATCTCTCTATATAACACTGGAAAACTGGGGGAAAAAACAATGAGTTGATTTTCAAAGGCAGGAGGAATATGACACTAACAGAATGAAACCTACTCTTTAAAAATGCTATTTTTATATCATGTGTCTTACATTTTAACTCATTGGCTTTCCAGTTCATTCCCAAACTGCTTATATTCCAGCAAAAAATCCAGGCTGATCCTGTCCCTATTGCAATCAACTATCTCCACACCTCAAATTTTGTGTAAAAGTAACTATTTCTGGACCGTTTTTCTTAAAGTACAGCCAAACTTTGTCAAGCAACGACAACAAAATAAGGTAGAAAAAGTGTGAATAGGTACGATTTAGAAGTTATCCCATGAATACTTCAGGGATAACTTGCTGCGAATGCTACAATGGTGTCCTTGAGGAAAGCTGAGACCTGCACATGCAGCAGCTGGTTTGAGCTCAACTCTGTGAGCAGGTTTCCTGGCTACACATTACCTTTACTAATGTCTTAATTAGGCGGTTTCTCTGCACCGCCGTGACTTCATTGCTTTTGAGAGGACTGCCTGGTTGAGCTTATGGCACTTGACCTACTTTTCAGTGTTTTCTTTATGGATAACACAAAACTTTCCAGAGTATCTGCATTATGAATATCTATTTCAATCATACTTCATATGTAAATTTAAAAGATTTTAAATGGAATCCAATATTGTAAAACGTGTCCCAACATCCCTTTCTGAGACCTCATTTGCATATCAATCTCGTTACTTGAATAGTCTTAATAGTGCCACTTGTTGGAGAGCTCTGTGTATTGCAAGGTATTTCAGTCACGTATTTATAAAAACAAATTGCTTTTTCCTGGGGATAGGTAATTCCCAATTTAAAGTGCTAAGGGGAGAGATGAAAGTACTATACGGAACAACTTTTGTTGCCGTCTTGGCTTCAACCGCTCTGACTCGAAAGACTCTATGAATGAGTGACATGTTAGCAGATCTTATGCAACTTGATTTTTACAATGGTAATGGAGACGTGAAAAAGGAAAAATAAGGACAAATCTTGCAGGTTTTAATTGATACAATTGTCATTTCCTTCTGAAGTACATTTTACCCTGCAAAATTTGGGTGAAAAAGATCAGCTTCCCTGGATAAGCAGCCCCAGTCCTGTGCACAGACCTACGTCATTATCAATAATTATGCACATATTCTCCTGGGTTGTGCAGGTAGAATTAATGAAATTGCATCATTTTCTTTGCAGTGATTAAGAAATTCACAGTTGATTACTGATTATACCACAGGCACCGTATGTCTTTTCGCAACCAGATTCTAACACACCCCAGGTACATTGCGTTTCCAGGAGCACTGACAGTATGAACAGCACGCCCTGAGTCAATGGCTGTGACGGCTGCAAAGAAGACACTGTCATGGTGTGTGGTATCAAAGATCCACAACTTAATGTCACTGCAGCATGGCTTGACATCACATCAAAAGCTCCACAAAGGAGCATTTGCCACGCACAGAGCATCAGATCTCCAGCATGGTATTTTGAGAAGCTGGTGAGTTGTAACATATGAAATATATTGAAATATTAACAAAGTGTTGTTGCAAGGAGTAAAATTATAGTGTCAGGAGGCAAGGCAGGAAAAAATGGCGGGCACTGACCTTTAAAAAAATAGATGCAGATAACATAATAGAAAAGGAATCTAAAGAGCTGTTGATTTTGTATGTCAAGAAGTCAAGGGTCAGGAGTCATTAAGGTTTATGTCTTATGTCCAAAACATGCTTTGTGGTCACTAAGTCAAAAGGTAGGGTCTTCCCTAGTGTTCATCTTCTTCAAAAAAAAAAAGAGAAGTAAGCTGCTCAGATCACCTGCTTGCTGAGGTTGCCAGACTTCAGTTTGACATAGTAATATGGGAAAAGTAATTGCAACACCTGTGCTAGGCAGATAGGATGAATGACCTCAAGATTATTCTTTTCATTGGTCCTAAA
The DNA here is from genome assembly GCF_963264785.1 of Psittacula echo. NCBI lineage: Eukaryota > Metazoa > Chordata > Aves > Psittaciformes > Psittacidae > Psittacula > Psittacula echo. The sequence goes on along the minus strand of NC_137738.1, from coordinate 69,253,426 downwards.
GGAGGTCAGAATTTGTCAGCCCTAAAGCAAACACAATCCTATCATCCTTCTGGTCTCTTGAAGTTCAGTGCCTTGAGAGGCAGTCCAAATATAGCCCACAGTGAGTCCTGGAGATAGCCAGCAAGGACAAGGCTTTGTCCTTGCCCATTTTGCCTCTAAATCAGTGCCACCTTCTGAGATCTTCATCATCTCTATTACTGCTTTCATTTTTTTTATTTTTTTTTTTTACTTAGTATATTTATTATTTACAATTTCTGAAGAACATTTCAGAATTTGTATTTGGAATTGTATTGTAAAGTACAATGAAAAGCTGTATTATGCTTTTAGTGTTTTAAATGTCAAATCTTGCAAATTCCCTGATTCCGCAGGTCAGGATGATCCCAGAGCCTGCTTGCAAAAGCAAGGACATCCATAATGACGTATTTAAACCTCACTTCATATTCCCCTATCACTAAGAATCAGGCAAATCAGCTCCAGAAGTTGTTTGAGGGCAACTGTGGACAAAGCTCAACCTTGTTTTAGCTCAGCTTGCTCAAAAGCCTTGTAATCTTTTTTTTTTTTTTTTTTCCCAACAACCCTCTGTCTTTACAGCTATCCAGAAAAGTGAAAATATCTGCAACAAAATGTGGAAGTGTGGACAAAGCATCTGTGTTGGCAACATGGTCCTTTTGCAAACCAAGGGATGCACAAGAAGGGTAAAAAAAAGCTCCTTTCTCTTGAGCACTGCTGAGGGAGGGCTGGAGAACAAGGAGGGCACGTGGAGGTTAACCCAGATGTGTAGGAGCAGTGTTTGTGCTCTAGAGAGTAAATATCAGGCAGGGGACATTCAAGAGGACAGAGATATTTCTGAGCAGTCCAGATCTCCCCTGTGACATGTCACAGGACACCAGTGATCTGGCGAGGTTTAATTCAAAGTCATGATTTTGGAAAGGAACAGAAGATGGGTAAGAAAAAAAAAACTACCAACACTACTCCATGGGGAGAACTTATGATTCCTAAGGACTCTTTGCTCCACATAGTCTTTAACATCAATGAAAGCTCATGCACATGCATCAGTGGCTGACTAGACCCAAAACCACTAATTAAGAGTAAAAGCCTTGAGGTAATTATTACTCACAAACAAAGATACTGAGTTGGTAACAGCTCAGACTTTCTAGCGCCCATGATTCTGCTTTCAAAGGATAACTGTAACTGGGGCTTTGTGCAAATACATTTCTTACCCTTCAGGCTGGACTGTGCAGCCACAGCAGAGGACATCTTGCTGTTGATGCAAGGAAGTCACAAGGAGTTTCTTCAGAACTGGCAGTGGTAGTGGGGTATCTGACTGGATGCCCGGCTTCCTCTGTGCCTCTGGCAACATCTCCCTTGCTTCATGTAGCTGAAGCTTGACTGGAGCATAAGAAGGCTCATGGAGGTTGAGGATGTTGCCTGGCTGAACAGAATCCAGAGAAGGACAGTCAGGAGAGCAGGTGGGGAACATGGAAAGTGCAGGTATACTGGCACTCGGGAAGCGCAGAGTAACTACCTACGCAGTGGCTTCCACTGCCTCTGATGGCGTTGGAGCACATGTTGGAATATTTTGGACTTCTTATTCCAGGCTAAATCCCTGACACTGTGAAGTACTGAGGGCAGGTTGGAGTGCTGAAGGCTTTGGCTTTTGCTAGGGCAGTTTGTTTTGCTTTTAGCTCTAATGCTAACCAAAAAACTTGGGACCGCAACAACTTTCTGGGTTTCCACTCATGTAACTAACAACTGCTTGATTTATTTAGTTCTCACATCCATTGCTTTTACTTTTTTTCAAAGAGGCTGCAGGATGTTCTTGCACTTCAAGCCAGGATGGGGACAGGAAATATATTTCTGTAAGGGTGAAGATGGCGCTTTCCATGCAGAGGGATTTATAAGCTGCATTCGTATGTTTTTTGATTAATAGATAGTGTTGCTGAAGTGTTAGCACTTAAGGCAGAGGTCAAGTCTGTTATTCTTCTTTCTTAAAGGTGAAAGCAGAGTGCATTGGCTTGCAGTGTGTGTGTGATTATTTATTTTTTTTTTTTTGTAGCTACAGCAAGTAATTGTGACCCCTGATTACTGGAGTGATTTAAAACTGCTCTTTGCTATGTTAACTTGAAGTTGTGAGCTACAAAGGTCTGCTGTGAATAGCATATGAATAGAAAAGGGACTCTGTTGGAACTCGCTATTATGTTTGAAGTTGGTAGAAGCTAGAGATTGAAAAGACCCACTAGTTCACTGAATTGATTCATTGCACATGCGAGACAGAAACTCCTTGCGCAGGGATATCCTCCCTGTGTTTCTCAGGAAAAAGAAAACGTGTTGAAATGTTTCTGGAGAAAATGCTTTGACACAGTACAATCCATTAGGATGTCTACATTTTGACCTGGTTTGCCATCTAGGTATTTTTGCATCAAATTTGCAGTGGCAGTTGCAGAATGGCTAAAAAATTAAAGCTTCATGTAGAACAAAGATGATTTATTATGTATTTCCCTTTTTTACAGTGAAAGGAAATGCTATTCCGTAGCTGTTGCAATTCTCTTTTCCTCAGAAGAACTGTCAGTTTAGTCTAAATGTAAATGTTATGAACACATAGGTGAGACACAAGGTTGATAATATTTTTTTTTATTATTTTTAAATATAAGCCCAACAAAACATTTTTAAACAACGGGCAGCCTGCTATGTCTGAAATTCAGTAACAATACAAGTAAAAGCTTGAAAGCAGCTGGTAAAGAAACAAAATTGGTAATATTTGGTGATTATCCCAAGCAAAAGGAAAAAATAAGCAAATGCTGTAAAGATTGACAAGCAAATTCCATTAAGAGAAGTGTCAGTCATCTAATAACTGAAGTTAATTCAATTTATTTAATTTAACTAGACGCATAGGCCAAGAAACCTTTTTCTTTTCCTTTCTTTCCTTTTTTTTTTCTTTTTAAATGGACTTTCATGGGAAGTTGATAGAGTTCCTCAAAGGAATAGACTTGCTAGCTGCAATTTATGTGTGGTACAGCCTACTTTTGTCTTTAGCTTATGAAATTTGGTCTAGTTTGTTATGACTACTTTCTTTGTTAAAAGGTAAAATGCACATTGGGCAAATGTTCTATGGCAATTTGCATAAAAAGTGATGACAAAGAGCAATTAATTCCTCATTATTATGCAGTGAAATGCTACTTTGCTCCTAAGTGACTGTAGAGGAGGGGTTTTTCTCTGTGTGTAAATCTGTTGCGGCATTGTTCTAAAAATAGTACTTAAGAGCCCTCTGCACTCTTTGTAAATCAGGGTCTTTGACACTCCATTCGATTCTCCACAGAGAGATTGTTCTCACACATGCTGAACACTACAAGTATCGCCCCAAATGTTCATCACGATAATAAGCATCAGAATTTTGTTAGATAAAGCAAGATAGAGTCATTTAATATTTTGTCAAATTAGATCTCTATCCTTTTTATCTGGAGATCAGTATTCAAAGTACACTCAGATCACACACAAATAGAAACATATTCCTACCACACACAGCTAGTCTGTACAGAACAAAGAGTCAAGATACCGTTTTCTATGAAGGCTTGATTCTGAGTACAGATTTCATTACCAGCTCACCATAGGATAATGAAATTCCTTCAGGGCAAAGATGAGGTACATCAAAGAGGCAGCGTAGAAAGGCAGACTTTGTTAGTGCATGCTCTGTCACCTGCATTACTGGTCCTTGCCTGCCTTTAATTTGTAAGGAAATGCTAGTAATTCAAACCTTTTTATTGGACCAACTTTTATATATATATGTGTATATATATATATGCATACGTGTATGTGTATATGCACACGCATACAGAAGTATGTATTTTTCAAAATACAAATCCTTCTGTAAGTTGTGTGACTTCTTTGCAGCTGAAACGGAATGAAGAAAATAATTAATTTCTTCCTGGCAAAAATGACCCATGCAGATCCTAAAAATATCTTTGCATTTAGTAAATAAATGCTGTCTGTACCATGTAGATAAATAAACCCTTCATGCAACTTTGCCTTTTTACTTCTGTAGCAATTCAGACTGACTTTAGTGCTTATGGAAATGAGAGGCCAATATTTGGTAAGACCAGGAGCTGCTGAAGACACGTATCACTGAAGCTTTCCCACAAAGCATTGCCAATATGGGAACAAAAGGGTTGCCCTACAGAAACACATCACAGGTCTATCTAGTCCAGCACCCTGCCTCTGGCAGCAGCCAGTAACTGATGCTTCAGAGCAAATCAAAACCACAGCAAGCACCTAGATAATTATGAGATGCTATGCGTAGAGGAAAAAAAGGTTGATCCTGACTCACAAGAGAGCAGTTTATGCCCTGAAGCATGAGGTTTGATTTCTCCTGTATCCGTTTGCTTAACTCACACAGTTGCAAATACTATTTATGCTTAAAAGAGTTTCTAATCCTCTCTTGGATCCTAATCAACAATCTGCCTCAAATAACCTGGGTTACCAGGAAGTTCTTGGGGCTGAGCACACACTGTGTGAAAGCTTTGTGCTTTGCTAGTTTAGGGAAAGCTTTCCAGCTTTGGCCTAACTCCCACTGCCCCGAGGAGCAGACCTAATTGTCTAGATGAAAAATACTCAAGCGACCACTCCCTTCCCCTTGAGTCCTCCCTAACTGAAGCAGTTAATTCTTTCCCAGCCCCCACCTGCAAAACTATTACTTTGGGTAGATTTATTTTGCTGGCACAGGGCAGTGGCTCCTGCTTTCTGTCCTGCTAAGAGGTTTGGGCAGGTTCCTCAGTGCAACTCACCCCAGTCCATTAGAGGTCTGCCTGCAGGCAGAGGATGCTGCCTGGCCATGCTGCCTCCCACAGTTGCAAAGGAGAGGGCAGTGACAGGCAGAGGAATGGGGCAGAGGAGAGGCTCACGGAAAGCAGCAGTGGTGCCAGCTTCTTTCTGCTCTTCCAGCATTTGCTCATGAAGTAGCAGGAGCTCCTCTTGGACTACTCTGTGAAAACATGCAATGCCTGTGAGACTCCCTCTCCTTCCCAGCTTACTCCAGCTTGCTCTCCCAGGCAAGAATGAAAGCAATGTTTTCAAAGCATCCTTTGATGACCTTGAATAACATTGAGCATCACTGTGGAGTGATCCTGGCTCTGTTACAGCGGAATGATAATCCTCTCTGCACTCTCCCCACTGAGAGTGGGTTTCTTCTGTGTACATCACAGAATGGTTATTAAAATCCAACACATGGATCTTAACAGCAATACCAGAAGGTAAAGGAGATCCAAAAAAGGCTTAACTACTGCCCATGGGGCCTAACTGCTTAAGCCTAAAGGTGTGACCCTGAGAGAGGTACCTCCTAAACAAAGAGGTGCCCAAACTATGTAGGTTTTTCATCTCAAAGCTTTGCCTTCATGACCTGAGGCTGTCATTGCTGCACAGGCACAGACAAGCAGATTGGTGCCTAAGGGTGTGCTTCGGAGACAGCTCCAAACAGCCCTCATGGGCACTGCTGCCATCCCACTCTTCCCTCTGGCTGTGTTTTCCCATCGCTACCCCACCGCTTGCCCCTTCGGCAGGCACTGGTGCTTGTCTGACATTGCAGTAAGCTGTTTGAGAGCTAAAGTGGCTACGCGTTTCTTTGGAGGAGTAGTTTTTCTGCCAGCTTAACTTCCTAACTCAGCTGACCAGAAGATAAGAGGAGATCACAACTGGTGCAAAGGGAGGATGGGAATGAGAGGCTGGGGACAGGGAAGAGCACCCCACAGTTTTGTGGACCTGCAGACTTAAGAGTCTGGCAATGAGGCACCTCTGCCCCAGCCTGGCACCTCACAAGAAGGTGTTCTGCCTGCTTGATACTCTCCAATGTGGAGGCTCACCACTACATTTTAGTGAGGGTCAGTGCTGTAAGACCATGAAGAGCTGCAAACAAAACCCAAATCAGAGCCTTTGTTTAGCAATGATCTCTACACAGGAGATACTGCCTGCTAAATACAGAGGTCTGAAACTGTCTGAGGTGTGTCGGTCTGTTTATCTAGCATGGCTCATGCTATTTTGTTTGCTTAAGTGTCATTGCCTGCGTCCTAGGAGAGGTGGGAGGGATGCCTTCTGCAAGATATACTGAATTTTCCTGAAACCACCAAGCAAAGAGAATGCCATTTCACAGCATGAAACTGTTATTTCGCCTACACACATGTTATGTTGTAGTCTTCAGACTACATTTTACATGCCTAGGGTGTATAAGTGTGATCTACTGATATCGCTCGCCATTTTCCATAATTTATGCTGCCCTTCAGCCTTAGCAGCGTGCATAAGCTTCAGCGACACATTGTCACTCCTCCCTAAATCATGGTGAAAAATCATCCAAGGAACAGAATCAGACCTGAGGCATTCTGTGTTTCACTTGCTCTGCTTTCCAGACCAGGCTATGAGGTGCCAGGATGACACAGCAGAAGAAAAATTGCAGCCAGCAAGGTGTGAAATAAAGTCCCTGATAGAAAGAAATTGGAATGGATAATGTATTAGCACGAACCTTGCGATGGCTGTTCAGGCTAGCAGTGTCATCCTGGGGGTGGCAGAGTTAAGGCGAATCCCGGCTTTCCTGAAGGTAAATGTTCCCCCTTTTCTTCAGGCGGCCTCTTCATAAAACCTCACAATGAGCAAATAGATTTAGTGGAAATAGGAAGACATGAGGGTTAACCTTCAAATCACCAGGGGTTTAGCATTTACCATTGTAACTCAGGGCTGTACCGAGATTATTTGTTTCCTATTGCTTAATCCATTTATAACACAGCGTATTAATTCAGAGTTTGTCGTGTGACCCATCGCTCTGCTATGAGCTTTGTCAAAAGCTTTTTGAAAGCCTGCCGACACTTCCTACTCCCTTAATTCATTGGGACTTTTGGGGAGGTTTGAGGGGAGAGAGCTGCAGCTGGTCTGATCCTGCATGCGCAAATTAAGCTCATCCATGGTGGCATCCTCGGCCCTGAGGTCAGCATTACCTGTGTTCATTTCTGACTCATATTTTGGAACAGGGAAATTCTTTAGTCTTGGGAAACACCCTTGTTTTTCAGTTGCATTGCAAGCTCTTTCCGGTCACTGTGTTCTGAATTTGAGCTTCTGAACACTCTGGATTCTTTTAACTTCATCAGATTGGGTTTTCTCAGCTTGCTCTGGTACCTCTTCTTCAGAAATATTTATCTTTATAGTATCACACTCATCATTTCAATAGATTTCAAAATGTTTCACTCTAGTGAAGACAAATACAAATAGTAACTTCAGCTTCTTGAAAATGTCTTCATCTTGGTTAATTGAGTCCTTAATTCCTTAATGACTTGGAGGGCCTACAGAGACACACATGCAGCTTTATTTATGTTTAGTCTCTGAATGATTATGTATTGTTTATCTTAATATCTTTGGCTATTTGCTCCCTCTGCTCCCTCTGAATTACTATCTATTTATGGTTTACGTGTGACTTGTGCTGAGCTGGTTTGGGCAGAATTTCTAACAGATCTGTGTGAACTCCTTGTGTTGTCCTGGAGGCTACATCTCTGAAATTCACAGCACCACGCTCTTCTTCCACTACAGCAACTTGTGTCTTGAAAGAGCCTTTAAGGCTCTGGAATTTCTTAAAAAGATTTTGCTTGCCTTGATTCAATATGATAATACGGTGCAATGTGATAATTCAATGAGGCATTTGATTGTTTTTAAATATTAATATCATTGACAATTATATTAGTCAGGAGAGCAACTGTAACTTAAGGTTGTCACATACTTTCCTCCTCTCAGCTATTCATAAACTGCCTCATTTTAACCACTGCAGATGGTTTCTTCTAAGCTCCAGGTCAAACCCATCTACTAAAAATGTGGAGTTTTAAGAAAAAAAGTGGAGATTTTTGAAAGGGAGATGGGCTGGGAGGTGAGGGAGGAGGTGGGAGGGGGGCTGAATGAGGAGCTGGTGGGAAATATTGAGACTGCCTGACTTGAGGACCACAGCTGAATCAAAGTACCTGCACCGACCAGCATCTCTCAGCTGCTCGTGTGGGTAATTTACAGTGTGCCCTCTTGGAGCCTGTGAGTTGTACAAACGAGACTCAGGACAAGACTGCAAACTTAACTTTTATGTCTGATGTGAACCAGCATTGAGCCAAACCTGCAAAGATGTACAGCTAGTTCACTACCTTACCCAGCCAAGTCCAAGCAGTTTTCATTTTAACTCATCACTGAGAAGGTCTCGAGAGAAAAAACTCTTGACTAAGTTATCTTTGCCTTCTTTCTGTGGCTTTGGTACAAAACGGATTAATTAAAAAGGAGAGAAAATTAATCTCTTCTTTTCTCTCATCATGAGAACCACATGTGCTGTGTAAAGCAGAGAGAGAAAAGAAGTGCTATAAGTAGTGGATTAGTTTATGTACTTCATGGGAAAAAATCAGTCAGCTCATTTCAAAGCAAAGTATGCCTACAGTACTTTAATGGGAAGAAGGAGGAAATAATAATAATTATATCTGAATTGGCTTAGGGCTAAATTCTGTAGATGAATATGGGTGTGACTGGGCAAAGTGTTGTCTTGATGTTAACCTGAAGGAAAAATTAACCTATCAAACACAGAGTCAGTTGCAAAAATTGTTGTATGTGTGACTGTATATCCATGCAAGGATATCTGATCTTTTTATTTTCTTAGCTGAGTATACAAATCAGCTTACTTCTTATTAGCCTGTGTAGGACCATATTCATATGAAAAAGCATGGTAATTTCAATATTTCAGTTTTAGAGATCTGAAATGGCCAGTGTAAATGTTAGCAGAGAAAACAAACAAAATAAATGAATGAATTGGGTATTTGTGGGTTTGGCTCCTAGATAAAAGGAAAAGTGCGTAAGGATCAAGGAGGGGAAAGACCAGTTAGCTTATCTTTGTCTATGGAGGTAGTGATATCTTTAAGGCAGACAGGATTATGTTATTGATCAAGGCTAATAGCCATGGTCATAAGGAGTAATGAATAAGAAATATTTTAAAGAGAGTTTATAATAGGAAAACTTTGATAACTGGGGTATTATTAACAAATTGAGGACGGACTAAAGCATAAACAGAGTCCAGTCCTGTTGGTGGAAAACAGAGCTCTTGGCTGCAGCAGTCCTGGGGTTACTGAGAAGCAGTCTTTTTTTTATCAGCATCCAGAAATGTATGAGTGAAAAATTCTTTCTCAACTGGCAAGGGCTCAGCTAAACAGATCAAAAAGAGAAGGAAAACCAAAACACAAGCTCAGAAGTTGCCTTTGCCTTGTACCAGGAGTCAGAAAGTGTCAAAAGATGTGTCATATCTTAAAAGGCTAAATGAAATGTTATAGTTCCTCAGTACATGAAGAAAGAAAAGCTTTATTGAAATAGTTCCTTTGTCGCATCCTATAAAAATATTATAAAGACAGTGTATATAAAAGAGTAAGGAAAACACGGAAATTCATGTAAAGGTGAGTTTCTCTGTTTTATAGGATAATGATAGAAAGCCATCACTCCCACTACTAATAGGAGTCTAATTATCCAGGATTTTTTGTTTTGTTACAGTTTCTAGGCTTTTCTCCTAAAACCCCACGTCAGTACTTGAAAACACACCGTTATGGATGTTACCAGAGCAGTTGGATAATTCATCCATCTTTCCTAACTCAGATTAACAAACAAGAATATTCATATTTGAAGTCAAGGGACAAAATTTTCTCTGATAGATTTTGACAGATCCTCCACGAGTAGTGATGTGCCAGCAGCTGCTCTTTCAGTGGCACCACCCAAAGCGCCCTCCCCTCCCATGGGATGCGGCTGTGGCTGCAGAGCTGTGTGGGTGCTCATCCGCATTGGGGCTGTCACTGCTGATTCTTGACTGGTTTTCTGTCAAGCCAGACCTTGAAAAAGGTTGGCTCTGGCATGAGAATCCTTCTGCCAGCTGCAAAAAGATGAAGTTTCATTAGTTCCAGCAGTTCATTTTTGTTCTACTTGCTGAGCTGGTTCCTGCCAGGTGCCAGGTCTGGAGGAAAGTGGTTGATGGAGTTTGCCTGTACAACACTCCTGTAAATCCTGGAAATTTTCTTACTCCACTCCTTGACCCACCGGAAGTACAAGGGTAGGGCTGAGAGAGCTGAATGAAACTACCTTCAGTGCTTCTTCGGAGGGCAAGCAGTGATGTGATTTCTGCTGAAGCACAAGTTAATGTGTGGGCTGGAACATCAACACACAAAGTTACCCTCAATTGATTTGAAACTTAGTGAAACTTTGAATGTGTGGCGAAAAGGTAAATAGGAACCATTTAATCCTAAATATCCCAGTTGAGTCTAAACCTTACTTCAAGAGGGTTTTGGATGCTACTGTTGAGGCCAGATTCGCTGAAGAACTGTGGTATTCTCCCTGAAAGTTGTAGTGAGATGAAAACTGATGGAGTGTGGTTGTGTTTTTGAGCCTGTTCAGAGCTGCGGTAATGCTGGTGAAGAGAATGGCCTTCACCTTTGTGCATGGTGCAGCAGCCGCTCCCTCACCAGCAGCCTCTGCAGACATGGTGCACAATCAGAACTGGGTGGATGATGAGACTTAGGGTGTTTCTTAGAAAAAGTCCAAGATTGCTACTAGAAGGACACACAGAATTTGTAAGCTGCAGCAGCCCAAGTTTAGATTTAATGCAAATACAGTAAGGATTTGGGGGAGTTAGGACATGGGCATCCTCAAGAATCCCAGCTGCGACACAGAACAGACCCCTTACTTGACCTATGACCAGGTTGAAAATAGTTCAGGAAGAAATTCTGCCTCCAAATGGTTCATCTCTTTTTGCATCACCAGTGCAAATTGGTCATAAGTCACTTCTGAAATGGGAATGAAATGTACCAGCCGTGCACCAGAGAAATGACTTTGCAGTCCACTGGAGACCCTGTCCCATTGACCTGTCTAGGATACGTGTCTGCAACTGGGACTGTTGCTGACCTCAGGTACCCTGATGGACACCATCCATTTACTCCATTGGTGCTATGCTTTGTTAGTTTTTGCAGTGAGACCAGAAAACAGGACAGGCCACTATAAAGCCTTATTCAAAACACTGTGTTTCTCTTCTTTGTCTAAGTGCTGCAAGCTCTTCTTTTTTCCAGACAAGGAAATACTGCTACAGTGCATAAGTGAAACCAAGTATTTCTGCTATTTTTATGCTACAAATATGTACTCTGAGAATAATTGCTACATGTCCTTCCCTGAGCTGAAAACCAAGTAAAAGCAAACCTTAACCGCAGTGCTGATAAATAACTATCTGTGATTTCTGTTAACAAAGCTTTTTTTTCTTTTTCATGCACAGTGGAGAAGCAGCAGACTGGGAGTGTTGTTAGCAATATATTGTCTTCTCACTATTGTTGGAGTGGCATATCATCACCTCATTTTATTTCTTCCGTCTGTTTCATGCCAGGTTTGCTATAATGGTACTTTGAGAATACTGCGTTCTTTTGTTTGCATTGATACAGAAATAAAGATAAAATGTTTTTGAAGGCACCATAAGGATGGACAGTTTGATGGGATTATGGGTAAAAGCAAGGAAGCCATGAACAGAGACACAGACTGCTACATGATACAGAATCCATGGAAGAAATAAGAGGTTATTAAACAGAGAAGAAAAATGTTCTTGTGAGGAAGGCACGGAATTGATACCAGAGAGGTCTGGTCTTTGTTTCTGGATGCATTATTGGATTCCTTTGCGACCTGTGACAAGTCACTTAATCTCTCATTGCCTCAGTTCTTCTTCAGTAAAATGGAAGTAAATAAAATTTCTTTACCTCACTGACCTACTTCAGAGATAAATCCATTCAAAAGTTATGAAATGCTCAGCTGTTAAGTGATGAGCACAGGGGAAAATTAGTAAATCAATGAATTCTAACTCTCTGCTTGTGATGAGTTTAGCAAGTCATTTCTCTGGCTAGTGAACCTTATATGAAGAAAAACACTGACTTTCTCCTAGTCAGCGAAACATCAATGACCATTGTTTTGTGTGAAGTCACAAGGAGGTCTGAGGTACCTATAATAATAATATGTCAGAAAAAAACACAATTAAATAACCCCCCTTTTTTCTTCTTACATCAAGGAAGAAAAGACCCAAGAGAGGGAATGATAGATATCCCCTAACTGCATAAAATGAGCATTTGACTAGAGGAAATGTACAACTTTTCTATTACTGGGAAACTTTTAAATATTAAAACATACGTAAGCTTGACTTTTCACTGCTGGGTACCTTGCACAGTCAGTTACATCCACTAATAGTGAGAATCAAATGCTTCATATATAGCTGGTTGTATTTATATTCCCCTTGCACCTGTATAAATGACCACACAAGGCTCTAGGCATGGAGAATCCATTTCCCATAGATTTCCAGCGTATCACAACCTGAGGATGTTGCTTTATTGTTCAGTACCATGTTTGTCACCAAAGCTACAGAGAGATGAGGTAAATGCTATCAGTGAATCACACCCAGAAAGCTTCCTAATCCTAGATAACTACTAGGTGATTCTGTATGTGTTTGGAACTGATAAGGAAATCTTTTAAATTTCCTATTGTCTTTGATTAGATATGTGTTTCAGGTTTGATGTAGTGTTAGGCACCTCCTGTGAGGAACAAAGGAAGTGTCACATATAACGGAGAGATAATTGTTTTAAAAAGTGAGATCCCTAAGAGAATAAAAAGCAGGTTGTTGAATTTCTTCTCATTTTATTGATTATCTTTTCACTATGATTACCCATCTGCGGAAACATATGCTTTCAAAGGAGATAATCTTATCTGTGAGATGACTAACATGCATCTAAATTTTCCATTGTTACATACCATTGACTTGAACCAGACCCTTCTCCTGAATGTGTCAAACACCAATGACACTGACTGGCTTTTAGGATGAGGACAAGCAGTTTTCTTTGAATCACTGTGTTCTTCCTTCATGGCTCACATGTTTGAAATTTATTTGTAGGCAGATGCTGACAATTTCCTGAAGAAACTTCATGGTTCATTACCTCCCTTTATGATAGCAGCAAAATAAATTGCTGTAAAGTCAGTTAATGTGATAGAAAATGTTCAAATTTGCAATAATAATAATAATAAAATCTCAATTCTGCTTTCTAAACTCTTCCAAAATACTTTCCAAATCCCCTCCCCTTTTGCATCTGTACGCAGATAGTGGGTATTACTTTGTGCTAAGTAGAACAAAGGTTGTCTCTGCAAAGCAAATACCTCTGGTTTATGATGCAGCCTAAAGAGATTCTTCAGGAAAAACAATGTGTGTAATTCAGAACGAGTGGAGGAGAAACAAGGAATGGGGCTTGTTCTTCTGTTACGTGTTGCTTGCTAGGTCCCTAACAGGAGCTGGAATTGCAGCATAAAACGGAATATTGGTTAAATACATGCTCACATTTTTCCTAGGTAGGTATGGATGTATATCATATAATAAACATATAGATACCGTATGTATTCCAGTGATCATAAAATAATACAGTGGGGAGTACAGTAAGCAAGAAAGAACAGACCATCAGGCTTTTCCAAATTCCAGTGTCTTTGCCATACTTGATAGTAATACTGTGTGAAAGTAGCTGTGCTGGTTTAGATTCTCCTGAGTGACTTGGTGGCCAGGTTTCCAAAGAGGCTTTAACTGAGCTGACTCTCATGTTCATAGGGAAATAGTAACAAGAGTGCTTTGGGGCTCACTCCTGCCATTCAGGAGGGGGATTTTCTCCAGTGCTAAGCTTGGATTCTGATCTGTGATGGCACAGCCCTTGTGTATTATCACAGCTCATAGATCTCAAAAGGGCAAAATGCAAGAAGGTGAAAAGAAAAAGAAGCTGCAAGGGGGAGGAAGGGGAGTGTTAACTAAAACGAGTTCTCTTGATCAGCACAGGAGATGCTGCACACATAAAGGGTGAAGATGGTATAGCCAAATGGGACTTGACCCGACAGAGGAAAAGCTTTTGACAAATCAGTGCTAAAGAGCTTGAGTGGGGGTCAAACAGATGATATCCCTCTATTTTGAATGATAAAGAGACAGACACCGTAAGTAACGGTGGCTGCACCCAGAGCAGGTGGGTGGCTATGAGCTCCGTAATGTATGTTTGTGTCAATAAAGCATGCAGGTAGCAAATCATAATCTCATAGCAAGCAAATCATTCCAAAGAGGAGATTTGCATCTTAAAAGCAGGCCTTAAGCCAGAAGATAAGTCTCCCAAAGCCTGTATTTACCACATGTAGCACATGTTTAATTGGGGGTGATGTGATTTCACTTACAGTTGAAGGAATAACCTCAGCTCAAACTCCAGGGGTACGCAGAGAGGAGCAGTGTTTCAAAGTGTGTGCCACTGGACAGACTAACCAGATGGAAGAAAGAAATAGGGTTTCTGGGGATCTGATGAAAAAAGGGCTTGTGTCCTGTTTCTTATTTTTCCATTAAGCTTGATCGGTAAGTAAAGGAATAGAATTGAAATGCAGACCTGTAAGTTCATTGCTGAGATGAAAGAAAACACTCAGCATGAAGGCATGAAGGCACAAAGGCACAAGAAAGAAAGATGGGGAGGTAAAAGAGGAGGCAAAAGGCAAAACTTCAGTAGAAAAATCCAAAGCACCGGAATGGCTGATTTCAGCTACAGAGAGTTGCCCTGAGCATACATTAAACTGGGTTCAGCTGCTCTATGTACCATCAAATATTTCATATTAATAATTAAGAAGTCACTGGCTGTCAGAGCAAGATTCAAATGGATGGAAGGGGAGTTTGGGTCACCTTCTCTAGGACTGAGAGTCTTAATGAAGGGATAGCTTTACTGCACTGTTGAGGAATGATGATATACTAGGCAGAAGGATTAAGGGATATACATCCTGAAGGCTCCCTCCATGCTCATTCCCCCATAGGAGAGTATTTAATTTCCTCTTTTTATTCTTCTGCTTGATACACAGCCAATGTGTACACATAAAGGGCTTGATCTTGCCTGCCAATGTGTGATGTACCCCAATGTACATGCTTGTACAAATTAGCTTGCATACATGCAAAATCAACAGCAAAGGTGCTGTGTATCAGGGACATGACTGCATTCAATGAGTGCTATAAATCAGAGTGCTTGGTGTGTCTTTGTTGGATGCATTCTCATTTATCAAGGTGATTTTTAAACACTTGCTTAATTCCCATGCATGAGAAATGGGAATTCACTGAAATCTCTTGCAATGCCTTGTTCTGGCTTTAGATTTTCTCCCCGACACTCCTGTTCACCTTCAAACCTACTTGAACATGAACATAAATGATAGACTACAAGGCACTGGGTTTATTACCTTCCCATCAATCACTGTTGGGCTTTTGCCACTCATGCCATCACATGAACAGCTTGAAATGGCATAGTCAAACCCCAAGTTTTCTTTGTTACTCTCATGAAGTGGAGAATGAGTTCAAAGAGACACCAAAAGGCCTTCACAGCCTTGGCTGCAGGAATGCTGGTGACCACAACTAAACAGAATACCCCTGCGGGAAGCAGCAAGCAGGATTTAAGAGAGAAACTGAGGAAACAACAGTCTCTTCAAGATCAGCTGGAAAATGTTTATGGAGTCAGCTACCATTTGTACTTCTGGCCTGGGATGGAAAATAAGCATAAAAGCTGTGCAGAATTACCTTTTTTCTAGTCCTACAGAAGGACAGACAGACACACTGACAAACTCTGAAAGCCCAGAAGAAAAAGTGGCACATTTCAAAGAGCTAATTACAATTTCTTTCCCTTGGAGGTTAATCCACTGACTGTAATTAAGCTCCCTCTATTTTTGAGATCTTGGCAAGATCTAAGAAATAATGCGAGTGAGCAAGAGAGTGCCCTTGCTAGCCAAGCAGATTTTTTCACTAAGCTCTATCAGCCCTAATTAATAGACCTTTGTGTAAGACCAGCGAGAAAACAGATTTCCAATAGAGCTGAATCAAATGGCCTTGGCTACCTCTGCACACACAGTTTGTTAGGAGCCAGGCCACAGACAGGATTTACACATTCAGAAGATGAAAAGGAGTCGCAGGGGGGAAGCAGGACGAACAAGCTCCCCCCGCCCCATCTCCTTCTCCTTCGCTGCTGCTTTGTTCTGTTTGTAATCTTACCAGATGGCTAAGGCAGCCTAGAGAAGAGATTGCCTGAAACAGGCAGGTGATGAGGCCAGCAGCAGGGACTCCAGCAGTGATTGAAGAAACTGATACAGCTTTCTAACCCTTGCTGCTAACAAAGTGCTTTGTTATTTTTCTTTTGTTCATGGCTACGTTGCATTTTGTGCCTTTCTGAGGACCAGGAAGGATGCTAAAAGCCAGATCCTCAGCTGGCACAAGTGAGGATAGCATCACTAACATCTCTGGTGCATGGCTGATCTGTGCTAACAGCAACTTTAGCCCTTAACTGCTGCACAACCCAGCTCTGCTCTTCTCCTTATGGCTTCTCCTGTGAGTATGCTGGCATGCCACTCTCGGAGCAGGGAAGACCTAGCCCTTTCCCACAGCTTTACCTGGCAGACGGCATGTTTTGCTTTCCACCCACACCAGGGTAATGCTACGGGCAAACAGTGGTGCAACAGAGACTGAACTGGGTCATGGAGAGCATTCAGAGACTCCCAGAAATCTCTAGAGAGGATATTGAGTGTGCCAACACCACACTCAAGAGCAGACTTGACTATTTTCCATACTGCAAGTCTATAAGTGCAGCCCCTGCCTGGGTTCAAGGTGTGCTCTCTGCAGCAGCTGTGGGGACCATGCTTGCCTGAGCTTGCTCTGCAGGCTAGGATGCTCCCAGGTGCATTGAAACAGGCCAAGGGCAAGCTATATGCAAGGTAGCTGTATGGACTGAAAGTGGGTGGGATGTGGGGCAAAATACACTCACAGCCACTCTGGCGTTGGTTTTCAAAGCCACCAGGTCTGTTCATGTTCAGTGATCCTTTGTAATACAGATCAAAACCATTGTGCTGCCAGGAAAGGTTGAAGCAGCTCATTCTCCATTTCCATCGCAGCTCCCAGCAATTCAGTGTGAAGGATTAGCCTTTAGAACAAACTGTTGGGTATTTAATTCCATGCAATACATGTTCTGAGCTTAGTCTCATAAACATTAATAGTGAAAATCCTGTTGACTTGAATGGGAGCAGAATTGGGTCCTATTACTGCACTGGTTTAGCTGTAAGAGCAGAACAAGGCTCACAGCGGTTTACCGTTACTGTACAGTCAAAAACCCAACTCTGTCAGTTCTTTGGTTTGTGGATTGTACCAACATAAATTAGTGTACATTTGAAATTCTATGAACTAAACAACAACAGAAAGTTTGTCTTTGTAGTTGAAAAAATAAACTGAAAGCCACAGAACAAAAGCTGAAATACCATAAAAATAAGGTAGGAATATTTTTCATAGCTGAGCTAGATGCACTATAAATATATTTTGTCTAATTTTTTCCTTTCTGGAGAATTAAACATTGAATAAAAAAATGAAGGCAAAATTTTCTACTATTTCTCTTCTTAATCCTTATTATAATTATCGTTTAATCCTTTTAAAAATTTCTTTTTAATAGGGCCTTAATAGTATCGATTTCTCACTCTATATTGTCAAACACTGCTAAGACTTTTCGTATATCTTTTAGAAGTGGAGACACTTCTACTAAAAAAGTAGAAGTGTTTATTTGAGCTGGTAACTCTTGAAAAAAGATAAAGTTTGAACACAGACATCTCATATAGGAGGTTTTTGTCTGGGAGTTTGGGAGCTTTCTTCTACAAATGCAATGATTGGGATGGGAAGAGCTTTACCAGTTCTTTTGACCTCTACCACATATCATATTTGCTGCTTACCAATGATCTCCTTGTAGTGGAAGCTACGAGACCTTCCATACGGGAGAGTTAAAGGTCTTAAGATAACGCTGATCATCTTCCAAAAGGTCAGAAATAAGAAAGATTTTCTGAGAAGTTTCCTTAATCTGACTAGTACTATAGCAAAACTTTCAGGCTTTGGCATTGGAGTTAAGCTGCCCACAGAACACGAGAAACAAAGAAAAAGGCAATTTGTCATGACCAGAATCAGAAGAGCTGGAAGGTTATCATCACATCTGGAGATACCAAATCACCACCAGATGCTGAATCAGACATCTGAATGAAGAACTTGCAAGGCCCAACTGGAATTGCACACAAGTGGTGGTGTAGGAAACTGAGAAATGCTGTTCTTCTCTATTCAGCCAAACCTCAGAAAAGCCCATGAAGGCCTCCCAGCTGGTCCCAGTTAAGACAGACAATGCAGACGGTTGTCTCTGCAATGCCAACCCAGAGCGGCTGGCACTGCACATGGCTCATGGAGGCACAGGTGGATCCCACAGCAGTTTTCTGCTTTTCAGAAGTAAATAAAGGACACTCATCTGGGGCACCCCAGACTGGTATATTTGGTGGGTATCTAGAGAGGTGACATGAGTTTCACCTAAGGCACTATCTATTAAAGACATTGCTACTTTTTAGGCTGTTACAGATCGTGACCAGGCTCTCTGAAAGGTCATAGACTACACTTTCAAGTGGGGAATTAAAGAGATGCTGGTGTTGGCGAGCATTTATTAAAGTGCATCTAATCTTACATGCTCTTAATCTTTCTATATAATGTGCAGTAAGACTGCATTATCCTGCGCACCTTTCTCTCGGGACGCACTGGCTAGACTCCTCTGGCCAGTAGCAACATTTCCTGACTTTTCAGAAATGATGAATGATTTCTTAATGCAGAAGTGCCATGGCTTTACTGCAGTCACAAAAGCAGATTAAATTAGTATTGACCTCCGTGCTGCAGTAGCCATGCGGGTATCAGTAGAACATATGACAACTCCGCATACTGGTTCTTATTCCGCTTGAGGAAGATGAGATCATTGCTGACCTAAAAATTGGCAGCTGCCTCTGCACCAGTGCGAGCAGCCTGGTTTCACTGACCTTGTAAGAAAGTACCAACATCTATCACATATATTTGGAACTTCAAAAGGAAGAGTTTTGCAAAAACTCAGACCTTTTGCTGACATAACAGATTTGCACTGTGGGAATCATTACGTCAAACTGAGGATTATTTCATGCTATCCTACTGGTGTCCCTCAGCCCTGGTTCTGCAGTCACACAGGGAAGTTGTGCTGCCAGAAACATTTCCAGGCTGAAAGGATGGATGGACAATGAAGCTAACAACTGTAAATAATGCACAGTCATGTGGAGAGCTAAAGGAATCACTCACATAGCTTGGGATTAAATGGGCAGAAGCACTAAGAAGGTATTTTTGTCATATTACGAATAAAAAGTTTGTAGGTTAGGTAAAAGCCCACTGCTGCTTGCAAATGGTGGACGTGTAAATTGGATCTTGAAAAGGCAGACACTTTCAAAGAGATTTTTGTGCTATAGGTGGGGTGGAGCAGGAGGATATGACCAGCTCAGACAAAGTTATAGCCAGAAGTTGAAACTCTCATGTACAGAAAAAGAGTGCACGAAGCAGCATCTGCTAAAGATCAAAATTTTCAAGTCAGCCTGTTCAGATTATGCATAGCCAAGAGGCTGAAAGGAGTGAGCCAGGGTGCTCGGAGCTTGAAAAAACTCAGATACCTAGGCAAGGAGTGAGCAGTGTCATTCAGGGAAATATAAGACCCTGATGAAATAACACAGCAGTGGTATCAGGACTCTACAAACAATTCTAGTTACATCTAAAATTCTAGCAGTTGTCAGTCAGTATAGTTTCAGTGATGGTATATCTCATCCTACAAACCTGTTGCCCTTTTTTGAGAGGATTACTGTCCCGCAGATCTGCCTCGGTATATGCACTTCTACTTCTCAAAGCCATTTGGCTTAATATAGCATTATCTTTTGATTGAAAAACTTGTACAGAATGAGGAGCACCTTCTTGGAAAGTAGTACTGAACAGAAGGACACAGGGGTCATTGCAAATAATTACCCAACCACAAGCACTTAACGCAATGCCGTGGGAAAAATTGGCCAATGCAGCCCATAGATGTATATTAAGGGAATATGAAGTAAAAGGAGGAAAGTGATTTTGAATTAATGACTGCTATTACAACACTTTGTCCACTTCTCATTTTCATGCTTGAAGAAAGATGTGAAATACTGCAGAGAATTGGAAGTACAGCTACAAAAATGACCCAAGAGCTGGAAGTCAAGCCCTAAAAATAAGGCTTATGCAGTCTGAGAGGTGACTTGATCTGCGTTTATAGATATTTACACAGAGAAGTGAGATCTCTGGCAATGTTTTAACGCCACATGTAAAAATGTAACAAGATCTGTACAATATCTGTAAGCTGAAGTTAAATTAATTCAACCTTGAAATAAAACCAGCTTCCTAGCAGTGGTGGTAAATGAATATTGAAATAGCTTACCACAATGGTGGTGGGCTTGACATTGCTTCACGTCTTTAGGATGATATCAGTAGCTTCCCATACAAGCAAGCCAAGCTGATGCAGCCAGTGCCTTGAAAATTACCCTGCTACCTGTGGCCCTTTGTGGTCCCACAGCTCCCTGTGCTGCTACCAAGCGGGGTTTGCTCTGACCTGGCCCTGCAGTGACCTGGTTGGGGCAGAAAGACAGAAGGAAACTAACACCAGAAGACAAGGTGAGATGCTGCTTGCTGGTTCAGTTCCTGCACTGGAGGACCCTGGCCTCATGTGGATGCCAGAGCACTGGAGGAAAGAGGACACAAGTAACCCATGGGGATAATGATGAGGTGGAAGACCATTCATTTTGGCGATGGTTTGTCTTAGGTATGATGTCAGGTTATGCTCAAAAGTCACATGAGTTCAGCCATGCCAGCTACTACCCTCAGAAGAAGACCTTAACATCACAGGGAAGATTTTCAAGGCCCACAGTTCGAGGAAGGTTGAAAACAACTGGAGTAGGTGATACCATCCTGTCCTTCCCAGTCTGACTTGGCATACTTCTGTGGTAATGATGGAAAAACATCAGCCAACAAAAGGATGATGCAGATGAAGGATGGGAGCAGAGGCAACAAAACGTTATATTGGTGTCACATCATATATTAAAATGTTTAGCCCCTGCTTCTGGAAATGGCACCAAATAGGATTTGAACCAGTCTTCGTTGACTAGCATGTTGTGGACAGTGCGGACTGAGCTGTGTTCCTCGGGGAGGGTCCCTGAAAAAGCTCCGCTTTCTTCCATAATTTCTGTGTTTTGATAGTGTTTATATTCCATACGTAATAAAAAAAAAATAAAGTGACTGTTAAAACAGTTCATTATGCAAATGACCTGTATTTTTGCAGACAGTGTTCTGCAGTCCTGAGATGGCCAGATTATTGATACCAAGTTTTTAAAGAAGAAAATAGAATATAAAAAGCCCAGATTAACATGTACAAGCAATGTGGTATCATTATTTAAAAAGCACTAAGGTGTTAAAATCAAAAATAACAATCTTTTTGCTCAGTCACTGAGTTCAGGATCAATCATGTCTTTGGACAATTCATGTAAAACACTTTTTCTTCCCCTGTTCAAGGAGCGTGTGCGTGTTTTGAGGTAGGTCAAGAGTCTAGGTCATACATCTGTATGTAGTCATATAGATTCAGAGGTCAGAGAGAACCTAAGAGTCCTAGCAGACATACAGGCTATCAGACGTAGCCACAGCTGAATCTGCCCTGTTTGTCAGCAGTACTTATATATACATAAACACAGAAAGACACCTTGCTCTGAGACATTTTTCTTCCGGGATGGTAAATTTATATTAACGTATTTTTATTATAGTCTGTTTTTCTTGGCTTGAAAATACCAGAGTATAATTTAATCCTCCCCTCTTGCTGCCTCTGTTTTCTGTTCCTCCCCTGAAGAGAAGGGGCTTGCCAGAGAAGTAGCGGCCAGAAGATGCCCCGAGGAAAGCATGGTCCCCCATAAATAGGAAATGAAACAGAAAGCTGCAATCGTGAAAGAAGGGGCTAGGAAGGATTTTAATAACATTCTTCAAAAGGTGTCTTGTGAACACTCACCACAATTTAATCCTCAAGCGTTTAAATGCCCCTGAAACATTACATCTTATAAAAGGGGGGAAAAACCACCTTTATTCTCTAGTGCTTCTAAACCCGGTGATTTTTTAGCAGTACATTTTCTCATAAAGCTAGTATATGGGAAAGGGAAAACAGTCCACACCCTTTGCAAAAGGTTCGCACCAACACCATTCCATGTGGTTTGCACCACCACAATCCCGCGCTGCTTACAGTTGTTGTTTGTGTTCCCTTCCTAAAGTCAGTCAGAACAGCCCTTGGGCATTGACTTCCCTTGTCCAAAGGGCTGACTGGGATACTGGTACAAGGCAAGCGTTGCAGATTTAGCTGGTTTACCATTTGCTGGTAAAGCTGCACAGCTGCATTATGCCTCTGGATATGACCAGACTTGCTGAGTAAGGGCTTATTGTCTGAAAAATTAACTTCTAACCCTGAGCTTGCTGCTTTTCCAAGGACACGCATGCTGGATTTGAGGTGAGGGTAGCCAGTGGGCTGTGGTGGTTTTCCCAGCCCTGAGGTGGCCCGGGATCTGCAGCCGGAATTGTTCTGGGAGCTGGACTCTGGACTCCTCTGGACTCCGAGCCCTGCAGTGCTGGGCACTTCAGGAAAGAGAAGTCCTGCAGGAAAGGCACACTTTAAAATATCCGAGTGAAGAAAGACACTCTGCAGTGCAGGAAGCAAGCATGTACTGGTCAAGGAATTAGATTACTCAAGGTGGTGACTCACCCAGTAACTATTCAGTGTTTGTGGTTAAATGAGAAACCTTTGCCAGAGAATGACTAAAATCCATTGGCACAGGCTCTAAAGGAATCATGACTGGGCCTAAATGACTGTGTACGCAAGTGAGTTATTTTTCCGCTCCTTTCCACTGAAGCAAGGCGGAGGATAAAAAAAACACACCGTCCCTGTTTACGTAGGTTATTACAGCACTGGAGTTGCCTCAGGGGGCCTTTCCAGCAGCCGCTGTCGCTGGGGCCAGGTTCAGGCTTACATTTCCCTGTTCAGGCTGGGCTGTGATTTTTGTGTTCATTTTAAAGGCTTGAGTTGGCAGTGTACAGCTGGCTCCGGGGCATTCATTCTTGCCTCGTTGAATGGTATATAAGAGGAGAAAGAACAAATTCCAGGATCTCACAGTTTTGCCACAGAAATGAAAAACAGAATGACCGGCTTTCGCAGGCTGCACGGCGGTAATCTGGGACTAATCTCAGCTCAATTGCTGCAAGCTGCTGAGTCTGGCCGTGGCTTGTTGCTCAGCATCTGGCAGGATCAAACCAAAGTCATCTCAAGTTAACTCGGAGAAAGTGCCAGTAATGCATGCAGAAAGCAAGAAGGACATAGTGTGATTGAGAGATAATTGAGATGCTTATTTTTCTTCTCTCTGATCTCCTAAATTGTTTACATGTTGCTGTTTTCTTTGTTTAATGCTGAGACCCCCAATGCCCTGATTTTTTTTTCCTGCTTACAGCCTAGCAAACCGTATTTACTGTCTTTGTCAAAGGTCAGTGAAATATTTCAGTGGCACAGGCTGTCAGCAAACATGCTTAGAAGAACTTGAGAGTATTTGGTTGTTTTTGTCAGTTTCTTGTGGCTGTAAGGGAACTATGCAATCAGGGAATAGCCTGGCATGCACAGATGTGTATTTCCCTCCAGTAAAGGTTAAAGCACAGCCCTGGCATCATTCAGAAAAGCCTTCCCACACCTGCTTTTCATTTCCTTTTGCTATTTCTGGTAATGAAAATTGGAAGTGTTGCTGTAGATTTGGGGTGTAGAAGGCCTTCTACACATTTTTCTTAAAGGCAAACCTGGGATTAAATGAATGTTTAAGACTCAAAAAGATGAAATCAGAGAATTTCTGGAAGGAGGAGAAGAACAGGGAAAAAAGCTTGCTCTCGGTTATTATTTTTTACTACTGATCCAGCTGGGAAGCTCAAGTTGCCTTTCGTCCTTTCAAACCTCAACTGGTTTTGCACCAGAAAGTCCACTGTTTGCTGGAGCGGCCTCTTTCTAGGGTTTAACATGGAAACAACAGAACTGCAGTCTGTTTTACAACAAGCCATTGAGCTTCCTGTAGAAACAAATTCCTTTCCAGCACTTTCTTCCCCTGCTTGCCAGTCAGCCTTTTGTTCTCTGTCTTTTCAAAGCTTGGCTGTGCTGCCTGAAGGAAAGGGGCTAGCCTAGCCAAATGCACTTTTTCGCTGCTCCTCCCCACCCCGACTGCTACTGAGACAATCCCCAGTATACTCTGGCAGCAATCAGGGTGCTCTAATTCCTATGGGAGATCCTTGTTCATGTCTCCCAATCCCCTATCCTCACGTGGCCTCAGCAGACTTTTGGGTGTGTTCTGTTTTCCTGGGTGGGATTTCTCAGCCCCCTGAGGGAGAGCAGCGCCAAATTCCCACCAGCCCTGGCAAAGGCAGCTGCTGTCTTAATGGCTCTGCAAACAGTGCAGATGAAGCCCTCAGAGCAACGCTGTGTGTAAATTTATATCTTACCTGAGCACTTGGGGTATTTCCCCAGAACACACAAAGCCCATTTGGAGAAAACACTCGCTGGGCAAGTTTCGGAAGCCAGCTCCGGGCGAGAATCCTGAATGGAACAGAGGCCGATGCTGTGTTCAAGGGGCTTTGCCCAACCTGCTCTCGGTTCTAATGGCCACCCACTGTCACAGGGCTGGTTGCTCGCTCCCCACTCACCTTGCCAACTTCCCAAGAACCCACTGCAAGGCTTTTCATCCTCTGTGTGCAGCCTGTGGGTGAAAATGGATTTCTGCCCTGAGGCTGCGTTTTCTCCTGATCTGAACCACTAAGTCATGCAGCCTTGAGCCAGGAGGAGATTTAGCCTCGGGTGCGCTGGTGCCCTCAGGCATGTTTGCAGATCTCATCCTGTGACTCCAACCTCCTCTTTTCCTGACAATGCTTTTGCTGCTCCAGGGTTTTTGGTCAAATGATAGTGATGTGATGTCTGTGTCCACAGGTGCCTTTTTGAATACATGTAAACATGCAGGTTTGAGTGTTTCACTTTGAGATATGGATGAGATGATTTCCAGAGGCCCCTGCCTACCTCATCACCTCTGTGTGATTTGGGGTGTGGAATTTTATATAGGGAGTGACAATCCCGCTCCCTCCACTTTTAAATCCCTTTTGGAGCCTCTCCATGCTTTTGCACTCCATTAAGGTTATTAGCAGACACTTAGGAAGAGTGTAGTTTGGCCCACCCACTCTGAAAGCATATCATTTAAATGGGAACTTTATAGGCAGATCTCAAACCCCTCAGGTCAGTTTAGTGTTTTCCAGAAACTGTGCATTCCCTTTTAGCATTCATAAAGCAGGCTGACTCCATCACTCTATCTCACAGCTTGGAAAGAGAATCTCTGCTTGCCAATATCCTTATTTTAACATGTAGGACAGAATCCCAATTGCTGTATGAAAAGAATGAAACCAAAGAAGACTGGCCTTGAAAAAATGAGCAGGATCTGGTCCTGAGTTAAGTGCAGCACTGCGCTTAGCTCCAGGGAAAGCAGGAAGGATGCAGAAAAGTGATCTCCACTGAGGCATTCCTTTACTACAGGTTTTGTATCTCATCTTTATTCTCTGTCAGGGTTTCTCCACCTTCTTTAAACCACAATGGATCGTGTGTGCTCCTTTGAAAGAAGCATTCAATTGTTAATCGGTATGTGTCATGCATAAAAAAATGCAATAGCCGAAGTTTTTGACTTTGGCAGGATCAAATTGTCCTGATTTACCAGTGGTCTCTTTTTTATTCTTTCTTCTTTTTTTTTTGGTAATATATGCTGAAAGTGCTCTAACATCCCCCATCACTGTAAGGATTCAGACTTTAAACAACAACCCCATCCTTTCTGCCTTTGGCTCTATTTGCTGGTTAACCATCTGCTGTCATCAAAGTCCTGGTGAAGAAACGTGTGCTCCTCAGAGCTGAGTGAGTGGCATTTGGGAATACCAAAGTGCAGAAATACCCAAAGCAGTGTCAATGCAAAGGCCAGAGCCTCAGGCAGCACACCTATTGCAGAGGAGGCAGAGAGCTGAGGAATTCACCAGGAACCCTGGGTGCTGTGAAGGGCTCCAGTGATAGCCATCACCACTGTCCACCGTGACTGTGCTTCTTAGACACAATGTTTTCCTCATGGGGTGTCCCATGTTATTACTCTTGCTTTGGTTCAAACCTCCTTGAGTATTACTGGGATATTACATCAGCTTCTGTGTCCAGCCGTTCAAATAGATAACACTTGCAGGAAATAATAATATGTGAGTATAAATGATGTGCTATCTGACCTGAATTTTTAGGAAGAAAGATTACTGAACAATCAAGAGCAGCGCTTGGTTAAGAACACTCATTTTTGCCAGTGAAGAAGCAAAAGTGCCATATTTGAAAGAGAGCTGACCTCCTGCAGCAGAGTGTTGATGCTCCTTTGCTTCAGGTGCTTGTTGGTCTTTATTTGCCACTCTTAACTCATTATTTTTTAAGAGAAAATAGCTGCCATTTGACCTACTTTAGGCAGAATAATAATGACAACAGCACATCTGGTGGACCATAATAATACATTATATAAAGACCTTCTCTGTATCAAGACAGACTCTAACAAAGAACGTATACTCTCTCATTTTTCTGATTATGTATCACGTGCTCAAATTCCAGTAGTGGATCTGTGGATGAGAGAGATATGGATGTTTCACTTGGGCACCCACAAATAAGGAGGGGGAACACTGTTCTGTGCCCCTCCGGCAAGGTGCAGAGAACACCAAAGCCTCCTGACTGTGGGTGGGTGATGACTTTTTTTAGTCTCAAATGCATGGCAAGAATATGGCCCACACCAGGCAGGTTTCTCTTTCATGGATTCCCTCTAATGACAGTTGTCTCTCCTATTGCAGAATTACACAGGGTTCATGGCAGCCTTTTTAAACACCCACATTTCATGACCAAAGGCTCTAAGGCACTTTCTGCATGAGACTTACTCAGGATTCAACTGGTTGGATTGAACTGTGGCAGCAATGTAATGATGGGCAGAAAAATGATGTAACAAATTGGGACAGAAAGGGGACGCTTTCCCCACACCTGAAATTACTGGAGAACTCTAGGAAAAAAAGTATCACCTTGTCCTTGGAAATCTGGCTCAGGCACGCTATTTACCTCCCCTACTGAAAGTGTATCTGGTTGTCCTTTTTCTTCAGTTTCTGGATAGGTCTTAACAAAATGTGTGTTGCACTTGGATCTGTACCCAATTGACAGACATCTTCTCCCCAAACCAAGAAAACATGAAGCAAATTAAATCAACAGTGCAGCCCCTATAGTTGTAGAACAGCAAAAATTCTCCATGAAGCTGTTAGCTGCAGAAAGAGCCCCAGAATACATTGATGGGATGAACAAATATATGGTGAAAACATAACACACTCCCTGAAGCTACAGAAACAGGCTCACAAATTTTAAACAATCCTCCAGTGTCCCCAGTGATCCTCTTTGGGACCAGTGCTTGATTTTGCAAGTTGGTTAAAACACCACGTTTCAAGGCACGGCTGGGTGACAGTAGGGAAGCCAAGCAACAGAGACAGCTCCTACATTACTATACACAATAGTTATTGCCATTAAGGGATAAAGGGATGCAGCAATTGCCCTTAATTTAGAAACAAATAGGAGAGTGACGACTAGCAGCTGGGATAGTCTGCGTGCACGTGCACTAACAGATAATCTATAGCATGGGAGCAAGAGGATGTGTTTTCAAGATGACATGGAAAGAACCCACTTTGAAGTTCCCAGGCTGAGTAAAATCAATATCTGAATGCCTCAGTGACACACGTTTGATGTTGTCTACATGTAGAAACCCAATAGAGGCCACTTATTATTGAATAGTACTAGACTGAGCAAAGTAGGTCGTATTACAGCTTTGTTTGGGAAGCAGCACTGTACCTGCCAGAACAGCATCCTTAATGCATTGTATCTGGCACTGGAGAATAGGTAGGATAGGCACCCCAACCACCTGCAAGAATGAGTGCGCAGACAAACAGAGATTTCATCTGCAATTGTTTTCTGAAATAATCATTGGTCAGATTGCCAGATTCTGTCAAGTGGCTACTTGAACCCATCTCACATGCCAGGCATTTGCAAAGCCTATTTATAGAGCGACTGTGACTGCAGTGGTGCTGAAGGTCTGTCAGCATTTCCATTGCAGGCTCCTATAACTTGGCAGTATGATACCCACTCCAGGCTACAGCCTGACATGAAGGATGGGATCTTGTCTTAGAACAAACAATACTTCTCCTTACCTTTGGGTTTCTTTCCCTAAATTCATTAAAATTTGTTGGTATCCATTAGATTTTTGCATTCCTGTTGCTTTAAACAAAAAAACCAAAGAAAAGCATAAATCTTCCTGTTTTTTTTTTTTTTTGTTTGTTTGTTTGTTTGTTTTTGTTTTTTTTATAACAGTTTTTTTCTGTGGCTACAGATCAAGCTGTATTTTCCTGTAGGGAACACAGAGATGTCTAGAGAATTGGAAATGGCAAGTGGCTGCCCCTGTGCGTTATTAAGGCTGTCACTGGCTGATGGTTGTATGTGTTCCTGGGGAATGCATGTGACACTCTCCTCTAGCTATGTGTAGGACTGTCAGGTGTTCCTCATAAGACACATAGAGCTACTTCCCTGCCGTGCTTGACACCCTCTAACACCATCACATGTTTCAGGGCACAGCTCTTCAAGCACACGTGGGTCTGCCCATGGTCACAGCTGGGCACAGCCGCTGCCTGTGAGAACACTTCTGTTCTGGGGGTCAAGGAAAGAGTTTGCTATTGCTTGGGTCTCACTGCCTCCCTCCAATGCTCCCTGCCGTCTGTGGGCACCGCAGGAGATGTTTTGCCAGTGTGCCTTTCCCTGCTCACCACCTCTCTCTCGTCATCTGGCCCAAGAGGGATTGCAGTGCTTGGCAGCCGCAGCTCCTTGCCTGCTCTCATACAGAGTCTGGGCGCGCATTGATTTTTCCACTTTTCTCAGACTGCACTCATCCGTCATTTTATATTGCTGGAGATACCATTAACAATAAAATAAAGGATGAAAGCTACAGAACCCATTAGAGTGCTTACATCATGTGTATGGGAGAGTGAGTGAAACAATTAAAAGCACATCAGCTTATAAACATGCTGATACAGATATTAGCACAGTGAATAACATTCAAAGCATAATACCAGGGGATAGAGATGAAATCTCCCCTTTCCTTTCTCCTTCCCTTCCTGGGAAGCAGAGGGAGGGATCTGATATTTCATAACCCCACTGAATATATGTAGCTGACTATATGTAGCCATAGATATTGTACGTGAGCAAGATGAAAAGAAGATTAAATAGCAAAATCAAGGGACATTACAGAAAAACCAGTCAGCAGTTGGCTTCCATGTGAATGAATTTTGAGACTCACCATGGTAAAACTAGAGTGACAGGAAGGTTAAATGTAAATGGAAGAAGCCGCAAAACCTGGAACTAGTTTATAGTAAGCTGAGAAAAGATTCAGCAAAGAAAAGAGCAAGTTTGATTATTCCCATTCATGGAATGATTTATCCAAATTCCTTCTGAGAGCTTGATACCCTGCGAGGTTGATATAAATAAGAATAAAATGGATATAAATATTAGATGACAAACAGGCACTAACACAGGCACTAACCCACCTTCCTGAACACTCCGGCATCATTTGCAAGGGAAAACATTTGCTGTGTTTGTTTTACAGTCTTTGTTTTTATTATCTGCCTTTTTCTCTCTGCTACTTTGGGTGACATTACCCAGGGTAAGTTTACTCCAGTCAGCAGGAGTGAGCACACCTTGATGGTGGTGTCAGTTCTCCCACTTACACCAAAGGGTCGTGTGTTTGATGCCTCTGTGGGTTAGTGGTCCCCACTGCAGGTAGATTTTTGGCATTTCCAGGTAGCATCGCAGGAGGTCAGGTCAGGCCAGGCCATTTTAGGACCAAGCCATTTTAGAGGCTGATGATGCTTGAGAACATGCACAGAACAGAAAGCTGTTGAATAACTGCAGCAATTTGGGATGTGAGGTTTTGTGAATGGTCTCTTTGATGAGGTCAGTGGTGAAAAAGCATGGATTTCCTGTATTTTTATAGGAATGTATATATATATGTCCTATATTTTTATAGGAATATTTTTTACTGTATGTCACTGTGCAAAAGAGAGCTCCTACTGTGATAATGTTCTGGATGATGATGTACCGCTGTGGGGAGGTGAGTCAAGCACGACAAGGGTGCGGAGGCGACAGGGTTGGACCAGCTGACAGCACCACGTGCTAGGTGAACCAGTCTGCTGCTGCTGATGCACCCTTGCCTCTGCGTGATTTCCCTGCCCTGCGGCATGCTCTCCTTGGTCGGAGTCTACATGGTCCTTGGTCCTGTTGGTCACTGTTGTTACATGCTTGTGGCTAAGAGCTCCAAAGAACCTATGAGTGAGCCGAACTCAGTAAAGCATAATCCAGTGGTGTCCACAAAGTGCTTTCTGGGGCAGCCACCCTCCTTCTGTCCAGAAAATGGTACATATTAATATGGATTATTACTCTGCAGAAGGATGGTTGCTAGTAGGATGTTTGTCCACACCCACATCTCCATGAGTTTAATTGTATCAGTGCAAATCTCCCTGGTCTGATTTAGTATGTGGTTATATTCACTTACTTTGCTCTATGTGTAGAAGCTTAAGTCCTATGAAGGATACCTGTGCACAAAAATCTACCCCAGGTTCAGTGAGCAGATGTATTCAAAACCTGCTTAATATCTCACCTATAAGCTAAATGAAAACAACAGTGTGTTTACATCAGGCTTAGTAACTCTCCGTGGAGTAAAACCATGGTGCTCTGATGCATGAGTTCAGTCATGTTTGTGCTTGACAAGGGTACAGATGACATAAGTTGAAGATGAAATAAAAGAGAACAAAAAATGCTCTCACAGTTGTTAGTTTGGTAGTAGAGAATCACTGTGGGATAAAACAAGCCAAACCAAACCAACCCAAAAACAGAGGAAAGGGAAATGATCTTCTCATTATGACCCGTGTAGTGTTTTGATCTTGCTTTGAACAACAAGCACTGCAGTCCTTCAGCCTCTGATTCAACACAAGGTTCAGAGCGGAGGTAGAAAAGACAAGATGGGTCCTGCAAGCCTGAGCACGTTTTGAGGAGAGGCATGGTGTCAGGACATTTCCACAGCTCCGGGGCAGATGGCAGGGTTGCAGCACACAGCTCTTGTCTCCCCTGGTGAGCAGGAGGCAAGGGTGCACAGGGAGGGAGAAGCACAGCTCCGGTACACCCATACTTGGGTTCCTATTGTGGTGGGATCAGGAAGGAAATGCCGACTAACAGAAGAGCTCTCAACTGGGTTTTTTTTTGTCACTGATCCCCTAGCATTAAGCAACAATGATTTTGCATGGACTGACTCATCTCAGATATCCCAAGTACGGAAAAAAACCTGAAAGATCACAAATCTGTCACAAAGCTCATTTTGATTCAGGTATTTGCCTACCCAAATATCTAACTAGATGACACCAGAACAGCTGCGTACCCCTTCTGGATGCCTCAGTTCTTGTTCTCAGGGAAACTGCCAAATGCAGTTTGAATTTTTCTTGTGTGAAACAGCAGTACCAAAACTGTTTAGGTCTGTAGGCCATGTGACTTATCATAGTGTCAGGCAAAGCAGTCCTGTGTGGTGCCTCCAGTGGAGTGCAGCCCTGGCAAGCTCCTGTGGGTGCTGAGTATACTCTGCACATCCCACTCAGCCTGTGTGTCCCAGGGAAAGGGGCTTCAGGAGCCAGCAGCACTTGCCCAGAGCAGGTCATACAGCTAGACCTGAACCACCTGCTTTCCCAGGCGAGCAATTAGGTGATGGCATGAGTCAGGCAATTTGGGGTGGCAAGAACCTTCCCTGCCTCCTTGGGATGCTGAAACCCCTTCCTGCTCCCCTGCCATGCAGTAATACCGAACAGCCATACCAGGGCTGTGCACCCATGGGAAAGGGGGAGGTCAGCAGATGGCTGCTGTTGTCACAACCGGATTTGGCCCACTTCTTTGGAGTTCTGGGAAAGAGGGTGATTAGGCTGTGGGACGCTTGAGGTTGTGGCCAGTCATCGGGGCACTGCTGATAGATGGGCTGTGCAGTGAGCAACCCTGCAGCTCCTGTTAGCATGGTCAGGCACAAATTCTCAGAGGGAATTTCTGTGTTGCCTAACTCCCAAGGGCTGAAAAACCTTGTTGAACTGAAAAGATCCTTTATTTACATTATTTTCTTCTTCAGAACAAATAAGATTGTTGGAAATAGAAAAACTGCCAAAGAGAAAACCTTGTGAGTGGAAAAAGACAGAATAAGAAACAATGAGAAGAAAAGTGTGAGAATAAGCCAAAGCCACTCAGCTCTCTGCTTTGCCACAACTATTTCCTGACCTGTTTATTGCAGTTAGTACTTATTAATGGGCTGACTTGAACTCTCAGATGTGTGAGCTCCTACCCCAATAGTTATGTTGTGGTAAAAACAAAGCGCGAACAACAACCCCAAACCCTCCACAACCAGTTCTTGGTATTGAAAGTGTTAGCAAGCGCTAATGTAGTAATTAAATGTACTGAATGCTTTCTGACTTCACAGATGACAGTCTGTGGTTTGCCTGCCCACCCAAAATGTGTGGGAGGGCAAACCCAAGTCTTAGAGCACCAGAGTGTCTCATCACTTTCCTTATCAAGATTTCCACAGTCACTGGGAAAGGGTTGCACCCATCAGCAGGAGACATTCCAGCGCAGGAGATGAGATGACTTTCCTACAATTCAAGTTGCACAGGATTCCTGCATAATCACACTCCATATCTCATCTCTTTCTGCTGTGCACCTTTTTCCTCCTGTGAATTCTTGAATCGCTTCTTCATCTGAATATAAAGGGAACTCACAGGAGAAGGCAGGAGTTTAAAGCAAAAAGGCTACAGCTCCACAGCTTAGAGTCATGGCCAAGGTTGTTCTATGGTGACCCTGAGCACCTGCACCATCAGGAAACCTTTGACAAAATCCCTGCAAAAAGTTAATAAAACAAATAGTCGCAGGATAAGGGGTGTGGTATTTGGTGGCAGAGAGTCTAGGGGAGGAGCAGGCTGGCAATTCTCTGTGTAGCTAAGTGCTAACAAGGAGAAGCTCCAAGCACATTATCTAGAGCAAAGTGTTCAAAATGTGTCAGTCTGGAAAGGAGAGGAAACCACTACAGCCACAAGGGTGTACACAACCCATTACTGGTTCATGACTCAAGAGAGGGCAGTGAAGAGCAACAAAGAGACCTGAGGAGATAGTCAGATGACAGGAGGGAAACTGCTGTTGACAACAGTGGTGTAACACTTTTAGAAGCTTGGATCTGCTGGGGTGCTTGCGTGCCAGCTGGATGGAGAGGTGAACTTTCTGTCTCCTGCTTGCTGCTGCTGACCAGGACTCTCGCTCTCTTTCTGACACGCACTGTGTTGCTTGTGAGGCCAACTGTGAAGCTGATTCATCTACCTTTGCTCCTGATGTCCATTTTCTTCCTATTTCATGAGCTGCTTCAGCTCAGTAAGAGTTCCAAGAAGCACTTGTTCTGCAGGATGGGAATCAGTGCAACTGCATAACTGGGGTGATGAAGCAGGGCATCACCTCTGGGCATCAGTGACCCTGTGACTGCAGCTTGGTCATGGTGCCCCACCAGAGCTGAACAACCTCTGTGACCCGTCACCAGGGAGGGGCTGGCCTGTGTGTTCAGATTGGCGATTACTGTTCAGTTCTAGACCAAACTGGGATTTTCCAGAGAACCAAAAGGATTTGTGAGTATCTGTGTAAACAGCAACATCCAGACACCACACAATATATTATAGCTGTTAGAAAACAAGCAAGATACTTGAGACAACAGAAGTGAGAGGATGCCATTTACATCTGCAAAGGCATTACAAGCTAATCTGTCATGTAAGGTATACTCACTTTAGTGGTAGGCCAGTCTTTCTGCAGAGGATCCAGAAACCTGGTGGTAGAACACCTAAAGTTATGGGAGACTTCTTGATGGAAAGTCAAGTTGATGAGGCCTTCTACAAGCAGCTGAGAGCGGCCTCACAGTCACAGGACGTGGTCGTCGTGGGGGATTTTAATTTCCCTGATGTTTGCTGGAAGGACTACACAGCAACCCAGCCACAGTCCAGGAGGTTCCTCCAGTGTATGGATGATAACTTCCTCATCCAAATGGTGGATCAGCCAACCAGGAGAGGAGCGCTGCTGGATCTCATCCTCACTAACAAGGAGGGTCTGGTCGAAGCAGTAAAGGTTGAGGGCTGCCTTGGTTGCAGCGACCACGAGATGGTGGAATTCAGGATCTTGTGTGGTAGGACCAGTACAATAGCAAGTAGAATTGCAACCTTGGACTTTAGCAGGGCAAACTTTGGCCTTTTCAAGCAATTGCTAGGGGAAGTCCCATGGGCAAGGCTGCTTGAAGGTAAAGGGGCCCAAGATAGTTGGTTGACATTCAAGAATTGCTTATTCCAAGCTCAAGAGCAGAGCATCCCGACACGTAGGAAGTCAAGGAAGAGGGCCAGGAGACCTGCGTGGCTAAATAAGGAACTGCTGAGTATGCTCAAGTGGAAGAGGAGAGTTTATAGGTCATGGAAGGAGGGGCTGGCCACTCGGGAGGAATATAAGGCTGCTGCTAGAGGATGGAGGAAGGCAGCTAGGATGGCTAAGGCCTCCTTAGAATTAAATCTGGCCAGAGGGGTCAAGGACAGCAGAAAGAGCTTTTTCAAATACATAGCTGATAAAACTAACACCAGAGGCAAGGTTGGCCCACTGGTGAATGGGATGGGTGCCCTGGTGACAGAAGATACTGAGATGGCAGAGTTATTGAATGCCTTCTTTGTCTCTGTCTACTCTGCCGGAGGCAGTCCTGAAGAGCCCTGTACTCCTGAGACCTCAGATGAAGTCAGGTCACTGGAGCAGTTTGCCTTAGTCCGTGAGGAATGGGTTAGGGACCAGTTGAGCAATCTGGACATCCATAAATCCATGGGTCCAGATGGGATGCACCCGCGGGTGCTGAGGGAACTGGCGGAAGTCATTGCTAGACCACTCTCCATCATCTTTACCAAGTCTTGGGAAACGGGAGAGGTGCCTGAGGACTGGAGGAAAGCGAATGTCACTCCAGTCTTC
Source organism: Psittacula echo (assembly GCF_963264785.1). Lineage (NCBI taxonomy): Eukaryota > Metazoa > Chordata > Aves > Psittaciformes > Psittacidae > Psittacula > Psittacula echo. The sequence goes on along the minus strand of NC_137738.1, from coordinate 69,218,297 downwards.
AAAAAGGGCAAGAAGGAGGACCCGGGTAACTATAGACCGGTCAGCCTCACCTCCATCCCTGGGAAAGTGATGGAGCACCTTATCCTTGATGCCATCTTAAGGCATGTCAAGGATAAGAGGGTTATGAGGGGCAGTCAACATGGCTTTACCAAGGGGAAGTCATGCTTGACCAACCTCATAGCCTTTTATGAGGAAATAACATTGTGGATGGATGATGGCAGAGCGGTGGATGTGGTCTACCTTGACTTCAGCAAAGCATTTGACACAGTCTCCCACAGCATCCTCATAGCTAAATTGAGGAAGTGTGGTCTGGATGATCAGGTAGTGAGATGGACTGCGAACTGGCTGAAGGACAGAAGCCAGAGAGTTGTAGTCTATGGGGCGGAGTCCAGTTGGAGGCCTGTATCTAGTGGAGTGCCTCAAGGGTCAGTATTGGGACCAGTATTATTTAATATATTCATCAATGATTTAGATGAGGGAATTGAGTGTACTGTCAGCAAGTTTGCTGATGACACTAAGCTGGGAGGAGTGGCTGACACGCCAGAAGGCTGTGCTGCCATCCAGCGAGACCTGGACAGGCTGGAGAGTTGGGCAGGGAGAAACTTGATGAAATATAACAAGGGAAAGTGTAGAGTCCTGCATCTGGGCAGGAACAACCCCAGGTTCCAATATAGGTTGGGGAACGACCTGTTAGAGAGTAGTGTAGGGGAGAGGGACCTGGGGGTCCTAGTGGATGGCAGGATGACCATGAGCCAACACTGTGCCCTTGTGGCCAAGAAGGCCAATGGCATCCTGGGGTGTATTAGAAGGGGGGTGGTCAGTAGGTCGAGAGAGGTCCTCCTTCCCCTCTACTCTGCCCTGGTGAGACCGCATCTGGAATATTGTGTCCAGTTCTGGGCCCCTCAGTTCAAGAAGGACAGGGACCTGCTGGAGAGAGTCCAGCGCAGGGCGACAAAGATGATTAAGGGAGTGGAGCATCTCCCTTATGAGGAAAGGCTGAGGGAGCTGGGTCTCTATAGTTTGGAGAAGAGGAGACTGCGGGGGGACCTTATTAGTGTATATAAATATATAAAGGGGGAGTGTCATGAAGATGGAGCCAGGCTCTTCTCAATGGCTAACAATGATAAGACAAGGGGTAATGGGTATAAACTGGAACACAAGAGGTTCCACTTAAACTTGAGAAGAAACTTCTTCTCAGTGAGGGAGACGGAACACTGGAACAGGCTGCCCAGGGAGGTTGTGGAGTCTCCTTCTCTGGAGACATTCAAAACCCGCCTGGACACATTCCTATGTAACCTTATCTAGGTGTTCCTGCTCTGGCAGGGGGATTGGACTAGATGATCTTTTGAGGTCCCTTCCAATCTCTAACATACTGTGATACTGTGATACTGTGTGAAAGTCAACAGAAAGGGACTTGCTCAGTTACATAGGAAGTGAACAAAAGGGGATAGAGAGGAGCATCCTATGGCACACAAACAATGCATATAGCACTGCCTGAGCTAAAAATGAAGTGAATCTGAAAGGTAACCTTTTCCAGTAAATGGCAAACACTTCTTCAACAGCCTGTTAAGTTCATTGTCACAAGATATGAAAAAAGTAGAGGCACTAGTAGGCATTTAGGCACTCACATCAATAAAGGGATGTGTATTGTTGTTGTGTGTAGGATAACTGGAAAATCTAAGGAGGTAAATGCATTGCAGATGACAAGCCACTTTCTTTTCCTGTTGCAGGTAAGTTGCAGACTGTTTTGGAGATCATAGAATAAAGAATAGTTAGGGTTGGAAAGGACCTTAAGATCATCAAGTTCCAACCCCCCTGCCATGGGCAGGGACACCTCACACTAAACCATGCCACCCAAGGCCTCATCCAACCTGGCCTTGAACACCACCAAGGATGGAGCATTCACAACCTCCCTGGGCAACCCATTCCAGTGCCTCACCACCCTCTCAGTAAAGAACTTTCTCCTTAGATCCAATCTAAACTTCCCCTGTTCAAGTTTGAACCCATTACCCCTTGTCCTGTCACTACAGCCCTGATGAATAGTCCCTCCCCAGCATCCTTGTAGGCCCCTTTCAGATACTGGAAGGCTGCTATGAGGTCTCCACGCAGCCTTCTCTTCTCCAGGCTGAAAAGCCCCAACTTTCTCAGCCTGTCTCCATACAGGAGGTGCTCCAGTCCCCTGATCATCCTCGTGGCCCTCCTCTGGACTTGTTCCAACAGTTCCATGTCCTTTTTACGTTGAGGACACCAGAACTGCACACAATACTCCAAGTGAGGTCTCACGAGAGCAGAGTAGAGGGGCAGGATCACCTCCTTCGACCTGCTGGTCACGCTCCTCTTGATGCAGCCCAGGATACGGTTGGCTTTCTGGGCTGCGAGCGCACACTGAAGCCGGCTCATGTTCATTTTCTCATCAACCAACACCCCCAAGTCCTTCTCCACAGGGCTGCTCTGAATCTCTTCTCTGCCCAACCTGTAGCTGTGCCTGGGATTGCTCCGACCCAGGTGTAGGACCTTGCACTTGGCATGGTTAAACTTCATAAGGTTGGCATCAGCCCACCTCACAAGCGTGTCGAGGTCCCTCTGGATGGCATCCCTTCCCTCCGGCGTATCAACCGAACCACACAGCTTGGTGTCATCGGCAAACTTGCTGAGGGCGCACTCAATCCCACTGTCCATGTCACTGACAAAGATGTTGAACAAGACCGGTCCCAACACCGATCCCTGAGGGACACCACTCGTTACCGGTCTCCAGCCGGACATCGAGCCATTGACCACAACTCTTTGCGTGCGGCCATCCAGCCAGTTCTTTATCCACCGAGTGGTCCACCCATCAAATTGATGTCTCTCCAATTTAGAGACAAGGATGTCGTGTGGGACAGTGTCAAAGGCTTTGCACAAGTCCTGGTAGATGACATCAACTGCTCTGCCCCTGTCCATCAGTTCTGTAGCCCCATCATAGAAGGCCACCAAATTGGTCAGGCAGGATTTCCCCTTAGTGAAGCCATGCTGGCTGTCACCAACCACCTCCTTGTTTTTCATGTGCCTGAGCATGCCTTCCAGGAGAATCTGCTCCAAGAGTCTGCCAGGCACAGAGGTGAGACTGACTGGTCTGTAATTCCCCGGGTCATCCATTTTCCCCTTCTTGAAAATGGGGGTTATATTGCCCTTTTTCCAGTCATCGGGAACTTCACCTGACTGCCATGATTTTTCAAATATGATGGCCAGTGGCTTAGCAACTTCATTCGCCAGCTCCTTCAGGACCCGCAGATGGATTCTGTCAGGTCCCATGGACTTGTGTATGTTTAGGTTTTTAAGATGGTCTTGAACCAGATCCTCTCCTACAGTGGGCCTAGGGTCTTCATTCTCACAGTCCCTGCATCTGCCTTCCAAGTGCGGGTGGTGCGGTCAGAGCCTTTGCCAGTGAAGACCGAGGCAAAGAAGTCATTAAGAACCTCAGCCTTCTCCAAATCCAGAGTAGCCAGTTCTACCGATATCTTCTGAAGGGGGCCTACGTTGTCCCTAGTCTGTCTTTTACTCGCTACGTACCTATAGAATCCCTTCCTGTTATCCTTAACATCCCTAGCCAAGTTCAATTCTAACTGGGCCTTAGCCTTCCTCACCTTGTCCCTAGCTTCCCAGACAGCATCCCTGTATTCTTCCCAGGCCTCCTGTCCCTGCTTCCACCTGCTATAAGCCTCTTTTTTCCATTGAATTTTCCTGAGCAGCTCCTTATCCACAAGTACTTAATAAGGTCCTGGCACCTTTCTCAGAAACATCTAGAATTGGCCAGTCTCAGACAGGACATGAAATGCTATAACCTTCTATGGAAATCCTCCTATTCCTAACACAATAAAGAAATCCCATGTGAACACAAGTGCAGTGGATCTCGGGAGCTCATTTTTCTGACACAAAGAACCAGGAATGTTTGAAGGAATGGGTAATGATGTGACCCCATATGCTCATCTCTGCTTCCAAGACCAGCAATTATGAGGTGCAGTGACAGCCTCTAAACAGCCATATAAAGGCATTTAGGACAGAGTGCAAGACATCCCCTCTTTTTCTTAGCTGTAACTCAAGAAATGTTCAGCAAATTGTGTAATCCAGAATTATAACAGATTCTCTCAACAAATGGTGCTGCAGGCCTGCGTGATGTGAGGGTCTTCTGGCGCGTATGGCCAAGAGGCTAAGGGAAGAACAGCACCCACCCTTGAACAGCATAAGCCAGGAAACTGAAATTAAGAAGCCTGTTTCATGTTAGATTAACAGCTCTTAATGGCTTTTTGATCTCCCATTCTGTATGAATTTATAGTAAAGGACTGAGTTGTTTTGGATCCATAAATAATCAGAAACAAATGTTGGACCAGATAATCTTGCTTCTCCACACAGAGCAGGATTTTGCAAACCTTTCAGAAATACCACGTCTTGTTGCATTTGGGTACAGAAATTAAAGTTGCCTTAAGGCAGCTTTAACTTGTGTGACCGACACTTACAAAGTGAATCGCAGTAGGTTTTACTGACCTTGGCAAAATCAGAGGTCATATTTTCACAGATATAAGCCCTTTAGACATATTCCCCTGATATATTTGCTGCAAAAAGTTTTCTTTCTGTACCTCTACAGAATGTAATGCATGTCCTCACCTTCATTCTTCTCTCTTCAAAGTATTACTGAGGCTATAGAGAAGGAAATTAAGTTCCTTTTAGAACATTTCAGTGCAATTATTCAGGGCAGGATTCTCTGCCATGCTCTTGGGTATTTTTATATTTATGAGTTCTCTTTAGGGCTTTAATGGGGCAGCAGCCACAATAAGATGGACAAAATAGGACTTTTAAAGAGACACTGGGTACATTAGGGGCTGATTCTCATTCTTATTAACCTTATAATAGTTAATCCTCTGAGCAGTGGCAGTGATTGCAGTGTGACTTGCATTTGAGTGAAGTACAATGTAGGCTGAATCCAGTTTCCAGGATCCGAATCTTCCTTATTCCACTTGAAATGCTGAGACCAAGTTAGTCATTTTCTTCTGAAGAACAGCTGATGTACAAGAGAGGTTACCGCATCAGCATATCTTAATTTTCTCTGTAAAGAAAGCATCACTGATAACATTTCAGGCAAAATAAGGAAGAAGACAAAAATGGAAAAATAATAAGGTCCAGAGGGTTTGCAAAAGACTAATACCAAGTGTTCTGCTTCTTTTCATGTGTTTTGTGAGTTGCCCATTTTACATGCCAAGGCAGGATGGAGTAGTATCGTAACTATGTGTGGGCTCTTATAAATTTGTGGCAAATCTGAAGCAGCTGATGGAGATTAGCTTTCAGTGAAAAATATTGAGTTATGTCACATTTAGAACAGCCAGTTCCTATGGCTCAAATGATTCAGTATAAGAGGACTTTGATTGCCCAGGCCAAAACTTTAGCTAGTTCAGTACCCTATCTCTAACAGTGACTGACAGCAGGTAGGAAAATGGTTTGGGGGTGGCAGTAATACAGGTATATTCCCAGCTTCTGACATACTCTGTGACCCAGAAACTCACAGAGCTGGAGGTGGCATCTTTGTGCACAGTAGCTCAGGATGGTCTTTTCCTATGACTGTCCCACATGACATCCTTGTCTCTAAATTGGAGAGACATCAATTTGATGGGTGGACCACTCGGTGGATAAAGAACTGGCTGGATGGCCGCACGCAAAGAGTTGTGGTCAATGGCTCGATGTCCGGCTGGAGACCGGTAACGAGTGGTGTCCCTCAGGGATCGGTGTTGGGACCGGTCTTATTCAACAACTTTGTCGGTGACATGGACAGTGGGATTGAGTGCGCCCTCAGCAAGTTTGCCGATGACACCAAGCTGTGTGGTTCGGTTGATACGCCGGAGGGAAGGGATGCCATCCAGAGGGACCTCGACACACTTGTGAGGTGGGCTGATGCCAACCTTATGAAGTTTAACCATGCCAAGTGCAAGGTCCTACACCTGGGTCGGAGCAATCCCAGGCACAGCTACAGGTTGGGCAGAGAAGAGATTCAGAGCAGCCCTGTGGAGAAGGACTTGGGGGTGTTGGTTGATGAGAAAATGAACATGAGCCGGCTTCAGTGTGCGCTCGCAGCCCAGAAAGCCAACCGTATCCTGGGCTGCATCAAGAGGAGCGTGACCAGCAGGTCGAAGGAGGTGATCCTGCCCCTCTACTCTGCTCTCGTGAGACCTCACTTGGAGTATTGTGTGCAGTTCTGGTGTCCTCAACGTAAAAAGGACATGGAACTGTTGGAACAAGTCCAGAGGAGGGCCACGAGGATGATCAGGGGACTGGAGCACCTCCCGTATGGAGACAGGCTGAGAAAGTTGGGGCTGTTCAGCCTGGAGAAGAGAAGGCTGCGTGGAGACCTCATAGCAGCCTTCCAGTATCTGAAGGGGGCCTACGGGGATGCTGGGGAGGGACAATTCATCAGGGCTGTAGTGACAGGACAAGGGGTAATGGGTTCAAACTTGAACAGGGGAAGTTTAGATTGGATCTAAGGAAGAAATTCTTTACTGAGAGGGTGGTGAGGCACTGGAATGGGTTGCCCAGGGAGGTTGTGAATGCTCCATCCTTGGTGGTGTTCAAGGCCAGGTTGGATGAGGCCTTGGGTGGCATGGTTTAGTGTGAGGTGTCCCTGCCCATGGCAGGGGGGTTGGAACTTGATGATCTTAAGGTCCTTTCCAACCCTAACTATTCTATGATTCTATGATTCTATGACTTTGTCCAATTGCTTTTTGGAACCCATGCAAGCTGTTGGCATTTGCAGCATCCCTTGGCAATTAATTCGTCAGTATAAGCTTTGCATTGTGAAAAACTGCCACCTTTGTTTTGAAACTGCAGGTTCAAAATCTGGTGCTTTGTCCTTCTTGTTGTATAGGAAGAGTGACTAATCATTCCCTATCCAACTCTTCCATGCCATTCAAGGTTTCCTAAATGCCTGTCATCTCCCTGCTCACCTCTCTGTAGGTGAAAGATTTCTAGGTTTTTTACTTGCTCTAGAATCTTTTTTTTTTTTCCACAATCATGTGTGTTGTGTGTCTGTCCTTCTTGTAATTGTATTGTATTTTTTAAGATGCATGGAGAGACCAGAACTCCACAGAGGGTTCAAGATACAAGAATAACAAGGACTCTTGGTCTCTGTTCCTTTCCTAACAGTTCATGAAATGCCGTTTGCTCTTTTGGTGCTGCTAAACCCTGAGCTAGCATGTTCGTAGAAAAGGCTGAATCATAGAATCGTAGAATACACATTAATGTAATGGCTGTTGTAATGCAGGATTACATTCTGGGGGGGTAACAGTTAACTCAAACCACACTGCTGTATCTCTGAATTTAGGATTGCTATTCCCTGTATGCGCAGATGTTGTGTTCAGACACTGAACTTCGACTGACTTCATCTTATTGCCCTGTTGCTTTGTATTGTAGCATTGAATTATGATTCTGCACAGTCATCACTCATTCTTACAGCTTCAATGCCTTAGTATGATCAATAAACCTTACCGGCTTACTCTCCATTGCCTTTTCTAGGTGGTTAGTAAATATGCTTAATGTCACAGAAGCACAATAGTTCTCCACAGGAATTTAAGGTTTATTCCTGCTCTTTGTTTCCTTTAATCCATGAGAGAACTTTCCCCTTAGTTTAGCATCTTTAAGAGTCCTTGGCAAAGGATATTGTGAAACCTTGCTGAAAATCCACTCCTACTTTATCATCCAAATGAACTACAACTGCGTGCTCGTTACCGCCTTTAGAAAACTCTGGTGAATTGTGAGATATGGCTTCCTTGCACAACAGCCATTATGACTCTTCTCCAAGATATCATATTTTCCCATGTGTCCACTTGTTCTATGCTTTTTTTAAAGTTTCTGTTGATTTGTCCAGTGCAGCTGGTGCTGTTACTGGTAGGGCAGCTCCCTGTTTACCCTGTCTTTACCTCATGAAGCCATATGCCAACCAGTGATGTCTGAAACATCAGGAAGAGAAGCCTGGAAGATAGAGTCTTTCTGATATGTCCATGGGATGCAAAGATTGCTACACAGACATTTTCAGGCCTCCTTCCTGGAACCGCCATCTGCTAGCAGATATGTGAGCATCAGTTGCTATGGTAGCACACAAAATACTATGTCCAAACCCTGGAAACACAGAGTATAGGTCTAGAGCTGGGCTGTGGACCAAAAATCTCTGCAAGGTCTGGCGGATGAGAGTTTTATCCCCTTCTAGGCCTATGCAAAGAAATCTTTTTACTGTTGTATAATCTTAGTTGTATACTGAACCCATGTCTCACGTCTGACATGGGTTCAGTAGCAGATATTGTCATCCTGGTTGGGAATAACAATATGTATAGCTCCCTGTAAAACAAGCCTTACTTTTGTTTTGCAAATCTCCCAGTGGAGAGGCCTATATAGAGCAGCAATGGGCTGCAGTGAGACATTTTGGTGACTGTTTCCCAGAAACTTATGCAACATCCATTGTGCTTGTGCAGCCTGTTGCAAAAAATGGATGCCATCCCCAGAATGAGGGCTGAATATTGATTTAGCAAATGGGGAGAAAAAAGGAATTAAATAAAAGGCCATTGTAGCCGGTACTGCAGATAAATAGCTGGGAGGTTAATTTATGTTATTTATGGAAATCTGGAATACTGGGAATGCTCTAATGCTTATCCCAGCTAGACTATTAGTGCTGTTCAAGTTCTTATATGCATGCATCATCATGTTATCTAAATGTTGTTAAGCCCTCTTTAAAAGCAGTCAGGCAAGGCTTTAAACCAACTAGAAAGGAGACTATGAAAAAAAGTATCGTTTTCTGTAGCTATTTATAAACCTAAAGGATTCGTGTAATACAAGTGCACGTAAGAAATGCTTTTGGTTACCAAACAGTAGAGAAGAGCTGCAATGAAAGAAGAAGACAAAAATTCTCCCTCACCCAAAAGAACAACAGTTCAGGGTGATTTTTTGAAAACATTATATATAGTTCTTTCCTTCTTTTGCTGCTGGAAGAAGGTTGTATATATGACTAATGGAATCTCTCTGAGCTAAAGAAAACACTTCAGACCAATTTAGGTTCAACATGAATTTACCTTGTGCAAAACACATACTCCTCACTCGTTTGACTATGCAAGTAACATAAATTAAGAAAAGAAAAAAAAGCAAATGGAATATGCATCTCAGCTCTTAAGAGGATGATAACTGGAGAACTTCTATGGGGGGCACTGTGATTTGCTCTTAAGACTTCTCTTTTAACAGCTTGTGGAAAAGGTGCGACAAGGAGATCCAATGGTGAAATGGCTGTGCTAGATCAGCTAAAAATACTCCCTGGTCAAAGCAAAGAGCGGATGGGGAATGTGCCAGAGGTGGGGAGGGAGGCGAGCCTGCAACGTGTATAAACAAATGCCCCAGCGACAACTGGAATGTATACAAAGCCATTGTCAGAGATTTCCTACACCTTCAGGGGCTCATTCTTCTGCTGAGATGCACAAACATAGATGCTTTTCTGACAGGGTATCTCAAAGAGTGTAAAAGCAAAAGCCACTGCTAAATATAGATGGCTGTCACATGCTGCCTTTAGTCACATTTCAATTCATTGTAAACTGCAGCATGCCTCGCACCATGGTGCTTTTAACCTTGGCGACGTGTTTGAGGTAGTTTTCGTTTGTGCATATCCCTTTCCCCCCTCTAATTTGGAAGTGCAAATGTAGAATGCGCGGTCAATAAACAGGCAGTTTTGATAGTCCTTGGGCTTTAAAATGTACAGGCATGCCTGAAACAACATGGAAAGTGCTGGTGAAGGGGGAGTGAGTGGATGAGTCACTTTTAAAGCAAAGCAGGAAAACTGGGGGAAAAAAAAAAAAAAAAGAAGAGAAAGATCTGTGTCTTGACTCAGTGCCCAAACTCTCATGCTGATGCTTCACTGCAGTCTCTGAAGTTCAGCTTATTTTTCCTCTCATTTGTTCGCTTATTTTTATGTCTTACATAATGGAGCTTTGATTCACAGAAATCTATTTATATAGTCTAGGATTTGGGCCAAACTCTGAAGTCCTAACTCTGCCTTTCCTTAGGCAAAATGGCCATTGTAGTTAACAACATGAATGAGGTTTGCTAGGGCTGTGTGTTCAGGGCTGGATTCGTGGGGGGGCCACTGTTGATCACCTCACGATTTCTTATATTCCTGCTAGAGTAGTGATTTAGTTTAAGGAACTCTAGGCTGTATTGCAGCTGGAGGACAAATTGCCCAAGACTGACAAGATACTCCAGCTTTTACTGGTGAGGTCAATATGAGCCTGTGCTCCTTCCATATGTCCAAAGGCCATCAGTCAGCACTCTAGGTCCCAGCTTTCTGCCTTAATAATCCCTCCCTCAGTGTCAGTCCTGCAGCAGGACAGATGTGGAAGCTACCTGAAAGCTGCTTGCTTGGGAAATCCTTGACGTGAGGATGGGGGTGTACTTCCTTCACTGTGGCTACAACAAAGGATGTTTGCTGTGAAGGAGGAGTGGCTGGACAATGAGGCACCACCAGCATCACCCCAACTGCAATATGTCTTTTTGAGGTCTGCAGCTGGCTGGTATCATTGAGAGCAGGTTCACAACTGAATGGGATCTTGGAAGTGGGGAGCAGGAGCTGGCTGCTTCTGGGGCTGCTTTGCTTGGGGTAGTTGGAGCAGAGCAGAGGACCACATACACCGGGTCTGCCTGAGGAGTTGGCAGAACCAGCTGACCTTTTATCTGACAAGCTGGCAGCACGGAGACGGCTGCCAGAGAGAGAGCTCCCCGCTGACATCAGAGTTATTCTTGGGGCTGGATGGAAAACAGCAAAGAGATAATGCTCTTTGCTGTAATGATGAGGCTGATTTCAAACGCTTCACATGAAAATAGCAACCCAAACCCACCTAAGTAGGTCAGAGAAGCAGAACTGAAGGAGGTTGCTTCTCTGTGGCACTGTGACCAGGGGCTGGAGTTTCTTCTCTCTAATAAAGTGTGAACCACCGGCAAAAGCAGCTCTGGGGGCCAGACATGCCCAGGAATATTCTTAGCAGTCTGCTAATACCTCAGCTCACCGTCCAGCATTTCTTCTAGTGCAAATGCTCTTATAATCCTTTTTGGTTTTATTATTGTGTTTGTGAGAATGCAGCATCTTTGATACTGCTGCATCTTGATCATAATTAATGACACCATGTTCATACTCTTAGTCAGACTAAAAGACATCACTGTAGTGATTCAGGAGGGATCAGGGAAAATGCTTTCAGTTTATGCTAGAATGCATGTACACACATTTATATATAGCGCGCTCTCTCTCTCTGAATATATGTCTTTTGACTAGTTTGTCATAGTTCAGAATACAAAAGCCATAGATAAAGTACTCCAGTTTTTGGCAATAGCAGAAATAGCCAAACAAGGATTCCTCAGCCCTTCACTCCCTCAGCTATTATTCTTTGAATGTTGGAGATAAATGTCATTTGTAAATCCCACTCATTGCTAACATTAGTACTATGCATATGTACTTCCTTTGACAAGTAACCCTACCAGTGAAATCTGTAAGGCAGCAAACTTTGAACAGCTTTCTTTTAAGCATGGATAATTAGTAATTGGGGGCATCTGTCTCTGCTGAACACCCACACTTACTCTTCTTTAAGGTGTTCCAGGTTGGTGACTTGCAGTCAAAGAACCTTGAAACGTTTGACATCCTTTTTCTTAATTATGAACTCCATTATCAACTTTCTCTGCTGGAGTGGCTTTTCCTTTCTCTCCCTTTCTCTTTCATTTTGCAGTGCAAACTCTGCCTATGGGGCTTGGGCTCTGCCTCCTTTTCACTTATAGTCCAGCAAACCAAGCTGACCCACAGGGTCCAGGACAACCCTGAAAGACTTGAGCCCATTGGCTCAGCCGCTGCTTGGCCTCCTGCCATCTCTCTGTGAGCATCACGAAGTGGAGAGCAGAGCAGCTCTTGTACATTGTTGTCCCATGCCAGGAAATCTGAGGGCCTCTCAGGTGTGGGAGATATCATCCTTTTTTTCACAAGAAAGACGTTGTTTCTCAGGAGCCTGTTTCCTCCAGGTTGAAGCTTTGTCTTGTTATATTGCCACATAAGGCACCATGAGGAGTACAGCCATGAGAAATAAACCATCCAGACCAGTGAGCAGAGCTACCCTTTCCTTCAGCCCAGGGAGAAGAGTGCATTTTCTCCCTCTGCTTCTCTCCCAGGCTTTACCATAACAAGAATCAGAGTGATAATATTAAAGGTACCTCAAGCCAGCGTCACTTGGTTCCTGTTCTGCTGGAGTGAAAGGCCTCCAGAAGACACTCCGGATCTAAGTCTGTTAAGGTCCCCTGAACTGCCTTCTGGAATTGCCTTTCTTCTTCTACTGACTCCAGGCAGGCCTTTGGAAAACTGGCCTCTGAAGTCAGCCTAGAGTGGAGGAGAAAACTGGCATTTGTGAATACCTCTGTTGCCTGACCTCCCTTCCCATCTCATCCAGGTATCTTGAAACCTTGAAGCCATCAATCGTGATGAAAATATGGAACAGAAATCCTAAAAGGTACAAAGCATCTTTGCTTAAATTAAGCCAATTTGTGAAATTATTTTTTCCAAGTATAATGATGGCAATGCTACACCAGAGAATTTAGGAAATAAATATGTTTCCAGGCTGAGATTTTTGTAAGTCAACCTTGATACCCTAGCAAATACTACCACAGTTGCCAAGGTATAAACTTCTAAATCCAGAAGTCAATGACAGACATTGTCACTAATAGACATTTAATGGTAACAACACTAGCAGGTGATGCAGCAATAATGAAAATAATGGCCCCTTGCAAATAGAGGATGGGTAATGTCTTTCCGTGATAGCCCCGCACCACGCTGAGCACACAGCGCAATCACGGCATCTGCACTTTCCAGTGGTTTTATGAAGAGCAGACTGCAATTCGCTGATTACATTACATTTTGATTTCTGTATGGAAGTCACAAGGGATTCAGGTATGTCTAATCTGGGGTAACCCAGGAGAAAATTAGGTTTCTTTAAGTTTACTTGCATCCCTCCCACTGTAATGATTTTTCTTCTTAACAAGCATCAATGTATGCAAGAAATGAGGAGTGCATGTAGCAGCTCAGCATCATAGAGCATTGCATCAGCCAGGTCGTTCTTCTGCCCTGCCCTGGCTAGTGAGCTCCTTGCAGCCCTGACAGCTCCTGCCATGGGGCACGTGGGGTACTGTGGTAGCCTGAAAGGGACTCCCATGCCAGGAGGACCTGTGTACCCTGAGTTGTCCTTTTCCCAGCTCTTTTTAAGACTCCTATTGCAAGTGATGCACCGCTGGAACAATCCAAAATTACTTCGCTGATCCTGGAGATGGAAGAAGTCTCCAACAACATGAATTTTCCAGTTAAGTCAGGAGGAGAAAGCACGTAAGCTGCAATGGGCTCACCCGTGCTGCCATGGTTCATGGGTGTGAGAGCACACCTGGCAGGATAATCCATAGCTTGTGTCTGCCTGCCCCAGGTGGTGACCCAAATGGATTTTCAACATATATTCACAAGGTGTATGTAGTTTATTAAAAACCTAAACAAAACAAACCAAGACAATGGCACTTCAGTGTTTGAGTAAAATTGTTTCCTGACCTGTAATTTGCCATCTTTAAATACAAAACATGCTTGTCAGATGGGCAAAGCAATGCTTGCAAAACAGCTGTGCTGCACAAAGTAGGTGGTGGTTTTCGGTAGTGATAGAGGGCTGCAAAAGTCCCTGCTTCCTTCAGACTCGATGTTACCTGAGAACAAACATCTGCAGTGGCTGCCTCCTTCACCCCGAAGCATGACAGCAGTTCCAGGCAATTTTACTTTTGCTATTAGCAAATCTGGTTGGTCTCAAGGGTTGCTACAACTGGCTGCTTATGTGAGAGATCTTAGAGTGAGCAGAAGCTCATGAGAAAAGTAGCACGCTTGAACTGGAGATATTTTTGTGAAGCTGTGACTGAAGTTTTCTTTATATGCTTTCATCTTTATTTTCCACTGCTGTTGCATTTTTCTTCTACCCTGTAGTAATTGCTGCAAGCTCATCTGTGGTCCTAGTAGTTTCTTTTCTTAACAAGGAGGAGTCGGTGCTTCTAGGAGGAGAGAAAGTGTTAAGTAGCATTCGGGGTAGGTAGAGAAATCCCTGCTGGGTGTTTAACCTACATTTGTTTCAATTTACAGAAGTGTTCAGGTCTAAGCCTGTTGTTAAAGATGAAAATGAAATAACTCAAGTAATTCAATAGGATTTAGCTGAATTACTGAAAAGGCTATAGTAATAAAATTTGTAGTGTCTTTTCACAGAGGTCACAAAGTCTTGAAACAGATCTTAGATTACTGGACAAGTTATATTTCCTTGGAGCTGATAGCCTTACCTTTCCCCAGTTAGCAGTTTATTTTAATTGCAAAGGAAAATGTTCTTTGTTCCAAGCTCAGCATTTGACTGACAAATTCAACACCATGCAGGCAATATTAGTCCCTGGCAGCCCTACACAGGTTGATGAGAGAAGCAACTTCTGCAAAACAGGGAAACAAAGGCAAGTGGCAAGCCACACAATGCATTTTTTGTCCGCATGTATGTGAAGTTCATTGTCAGAAGCCATCTTTTCCTCCAACTGTGAGAGAAGGCTGTGATTGTGGAAATTTCCCACAATGGTTTTGAAGTCACGGGGGTTCTAGCGCATCTAAGCAGAAGTACTGGATGTTCAAAGAGACAAAAGGAAAGGCCTTCTAAAGCCCAAGAAACTGAAGTAAGGAAGGATATACACGTGGTTTCTCTTTATAAAGCTGGCTACTGAGCAGCTGTGCTTCCCTTGTAACTCCTAACACTTTAACCTCCACTGTCAGACCTGCTGTATCTTAAATCCAGTATTTGGTACTGCATCTTATAACAAGGAACTGGTTAAATGCAGGGCAATCTTTTAAAATTCTCCTGAAGGGTTTTGCCTAGAAATTGTCTGCTTAGGATCATTTTTGCATGCTATGGTCCTACCTGTGCTTTCAATTTGAGTCTGTAGTTTTACATCTAGACCATAAGTACAGAACATCTGTGGGGCTGTGTATAAATAGTTACATCAATAGCTGACAGTAGACGAAGCAATTGCTTTGGTGAATCAGGTAATCACTGGGCAAGTTACCCAAAACTGACTCTTCTTTCCCGGGAAAGCCATAACAGTCCCTCTGGCATAAGGCTTTTCAGATGTTAGTGGAAAGAAGCACTTTTTTTTCCTGATGATCTAAGTAATTGGTATTTTCTCTTTAAATAAGCATGCCAAGTTTACGCCTTTCAGATTTCTTGTTCATACTCCATCTACATTTAACATTTCCTGGCCGTCTGCATGGCTTCTTAGCATCCAGAATCTTAACGTTTTTATTGCAGCAGGAGCTTTGCCGTAATGGTCATTTCCTTAGCCCATTGCTTGGACTACTCCATCATCGCTTTTTCTTTGCTAGCTCCTTTCTCTCTGTGGTGATCACATCCCTGTGCTGGGTTTTGTCTCTTTGTGATATCAGGCAGCAATAATTTCTTTTCACTTGCAAGCCCTACCAGTGCCTATCCCCACCCTGCCCATAAACCTTCTTTCAGTGTCAGGAGGCTGCTTCCACCTTCATCAGCCACAAGCAAGCACCTCTGCTATTTTCTCCTCGGGCTTGGGAGGAACTCCTTGTTAAAAATGTGCAACACGCTCTCCCTTTCTCCCAGCCTCTGTTTTTGGAAAGACTCTCCTTTGAACACTGCAGGTCAAAATCTTGTCAGTAGCTGTTGGACCCTGTTTAGCAAGATGACTAAAACTGTCCTATGCTCATATTGTGTCTCTGTCTCTGGGTCTAGTTTTTCATGTTTGTGTTGCAAGCAAGGACTACAAGGACTGTGCACTGAATAGTACAGTGAGGATCCCAAGTCTGTGACAAGCACCCGTGACTCATTGTGTGAGAGCGTGCTTGGGCAGAGGGCGAGGAAGGGAGGGGAAGGTACACAGAGATTTTAAGAAGTTCCTTTCCCTCCCTTTAAACACTCTCTTTGATAACACCTCAGCACCGTTCCTCTGGGGGAGTGCTGTGTAAACCTCACAGACCTTTTCTTCAACCTCCAGCTCCGGCCTGGCTTTCTGCAGGAATGCAGGGAACTACACAGGATGCTTTCAGATATTGCATTACAGTCTGAAACCAAGGCAGTGCTTTCGAGTGGAAAACCCAAGTCAGCCTCAAAGAACTGGGAATTTGGTTGGTAGCCAGCTCCTTCTGTGTAGCTCTGCTTTTCACATCACCCTGCCCTCCCTTTTCCTCTAGGCTTAGTCCTGCACAGAGTTAGGTTCTTGCTTTCTCCAAGAGTTTTACTATTCTAAACAGTGCAGCATTTTACGGTTAGGTGCATCCTCTCTCTGCGACTATTCCTGAGAGGAGAAGCAGCACATGCAGAAGAGAAAAGAGTGTTGTGAAGGACAGTTTATAAATGACTTCAGTGGTGCAGAGTGATGTGTCATTCTGGCAGAAAGCCCATTAAAGAGGAAGCGCTGCTCTTGAATGCGTTCAGCTGGGGTTTCTGAAAACTCCTTTATACCCACTCATTATCCATTTCACATTCTGGAAGTGGATGGTTATGTTTGCCTATGTGACGCAGATCTTAATAGTTTTCTGCAGTACTACATCATTTAGCTCTCAGCTAATACAAAACCAAGCTAGTAATTAGCATTAAATGCTGAGAAATGGATCTGATGTGATGAACATTCAGCACATAATGAAAACGCCATGATTTCTTACTTGGAAGCCATCGTGGTCTTACAACATAACCTGTTGTTACAGATGCCCAAACAGAGCTGGGATTAACGATAGGATCTGGTTACATTTGCAAACCTAATTGTTGCTAGTCTGGTAGAAGTTGCACTCTCAGGCTCCACTTCGACGGATAACAGCTCTGGCATCTATTGTCATTTCATAATGGTGTAATGCTATTTATGCCACAGAAATCCCAGATGAGCCATGAATTACACGCAGATCAGGCTCACCATGGAAAACGCAGCTGTGGCGGGGGACTAGGCTTGCAGACGACTGCTCTGCAAGGCCAACTTGTACAATGTGGAGTGGAACAACATGGGTCAGCGTTAATAATTATTAATAAGATGATTTGTTTGGCCGTTAAAGGGTCAGCAGAACTGGTACCTGAATGGTGAATGCATACAAATCGATATAATGCAAATCTAGCAGCTGGTTCTGCTGGACAAACAGACAGGCAGAACCAAGCCTTAGCAAGGGCTATGCTGGAAACCTTGCCCTTGATGCCACTAAGAAAAAGGGTGCCAAAAGGAGGTAAATATGCTACAGCTCTTCTGGCTCCTGATGCTGCCTGGGAACTGGTGGTGGTAGTGACTGTGAGGGCTCCTGCAGGACCATAGCCTCCTTGGGGTTGAGGATGAGGGGGACCAGATGTCCTGGGTTGAGCCCTAAATACAAAGTCTTGTTCCCAGCACCCCATTTTTTCAGAATGAGCTGTGGAAGGGAGAGGCCTCACTTCCTTTCTCCATGCAACACTGCTGCAGAGCCCCAGCCTCTCCATGCTGGGGTGTCCAGGGCCCTTAAAAGCCACCCAGCGAAGACCTGTGATAGAGAACTGCAGAGAGAGGCTGTTCCCTCCTGTGGGAGAGTGATCTTCTATTTTCTGCAGAGCCTTCACCTTCCCTGATTTAGCTGCTGCTGCTGCATTTCTCTGACAGGGAGGAGAAACGCACTGGGCAGTGGTGATGCCAGAGAGCCATGGGGAGGAGAGGACCTGACCCTAAGCCCATAGGGTGCCCCATTGCCTTGTATCTCTTCAAGATGGATGCTCAGTGCTTGTGGCAGGGGAGGAGAGAGGCCACAAAGCAATGTTTAAGAAAAAGGAAGAGTAGGGTGGCCCCAGTTGCCACAATGTCTTCATCAAGCTCTGGACCCAAGCAGAAATAGGATGTAATGTTCAGGCACAGCAAATACTGTGATGACAGCAAGTACGAAACTAATTGCATGCTTCTTGTATGATTCGTGTTTTGGTTTTGGTGACATTCTTTTCTAGGGTTATATGTCCAGTAGGGAAAGCACAATCCAAGTGGAAAAAAAAGGCAAGTGGATGAGGGGGGAAGGAATGAGAATAGGGGAGAAATAGGTGAGGAGAAAAGCAGAGAGTGAATCCAAGATGAAGAGATCACGAGCAATTTATGTAGATTTGAAACAAAGAGCTGACCAACCCAGGCCAAAGAAAAGCCACCCTCTACTGTGGAAAATTTTGAGTGCACCATATCAGACTTTAGCCTCACCCTGACCAAAACATTCCACATCCATATCAGACAGATAATAATAAAAGTTCCTATAAACTTCACACACAGTAGCAGCTTGGAAAATACAGTGAATTCTATGAGTGTAAAAATAGATAGAGCCCTGACAGACAGTCACTCTGTTTACCTTGGAAAAATTAAGTATTGCATTGGTTCTACTAAAACTGAAACTAAAATCAAAAGGCTAGATCACAAAACTTGCCTCCCCTGTGAGTGTGCAGCAATTCCTTGTAAATGGTCACTAATTCGTGGCTTGCCTTATTTTCCCTTTTTTTCTGATAAAAGTACATTTTTTAAACTGCAGTAACCTGAGCTAAATAGAAACTTTTCTACCAGATGCAGGATGCTGAACACCAGACATGCTCCTTTATGGCCATTTCTCTTGGGCTTATGCCTTTACTTTGTGTATTTTTAAGACTTTGTGTTGTTTAGAGTAGCCTGCGGTTGAAACAGCAGGCATTTATAGTATATCCACAGCCTCCTCCTCGACTAATTTGATCCCCAAAGACACAGAAACAGGTTCTCAAGGCGGAATTCTTCAGCAGTCCTTTTCTCTGTGCTTTTATTTTTCATTTTTTAGTGTAAAAATGTCACAGTCATGATCTGTCTTGTTTGTTTGCTGGTAATTTAATTTCACAGCTTTGTTCAGTTCCCCTTGAGCTATTTAATCCAAAATGCACAAAGGAAAACTAAAAATACTTCAGTCTAGTGGGGCAGGGTCAGCTTTGGGCCTGCAGTATGAGTGGGGGAAAAGATAATCTCTGGCAGTGTGTCTTCATGCACATTCTGCAATGGCATATATTAATTTTTAATCTATTAATTTTCTAAATTATTCATGTCAGAGAAATAGAAGAGAGGAAAAGCAATAGCAGTCAGTACCTAAACCCATCATTCCTGTGCAGCTAATGGCCTCTTTCCTCTCTTGGTATGTTCTAATTCTCCTTCTCTCCACCCTTGTACTCTTGCGGCACAACTGTGAATGGGCTTATGTTATCCATCAGCAGCAGAGGTGCCCATGCCTGATGCTCTTGAGGCTGAGCTTTGCAGACGTCCCAGTGCTGGTATCAATGCCATCTTCAGGAGCATCCATCCCACTCTTTTCCCCTCTGTGCATGACTCTCTCCTTTCAGCTGTGCTGACAGAGCTGCTTGTGGGTCCATGCTGTAAGTTAGGTCAGGCATCAATTCTGCTTGAAAAAAAGAAACAAATGTGTATTTTTGGGGTTCTTAGGTCCAGAAGCAGGCACAGCCTACAAAGAGTTGTGTTGATATGCATGAAGAGATTGTTTGCTGTGGTGTGAGGGTGGGAAATAAATACGGTAGGGTTGCCTTGCCAGGATTGCTGAAGCCTCTGCACTGCTACACCATAGCCCAAGTCCTTTCCTGCATCAGAGGTGTAAAGCACCCAGACGCAGGGGTGAAACAGGCTTCAAGATGTGCAGCTTTCCCAAATATTTCTCAGTAGCTGGCTCACAGCTCAGATGCCTCCACAGCATAAACGGCTGTGGTGCCCATGTGCTGACTCATTACATGTGCATATGCACAAAGAGTGGACTGAGGATTTTGAGGATCAGCTCAGGAAAACAGACAAAATTCAGCTAAAAGTCCTCTCAGAAAGGATGAAGTGCATGGACAGAGCTATGATTTGGTGAATCAGATCAAGTTTTTCTTTGACAACACCTTGTTTTAATAGTGTCAGTAGTGCATGTGTGTGCAGATAACACTGTGCAGACCTGGCCTCTGGCTTCTTCAGCCCTTCTCTCTGTGAAGTGAGAGTTACTGTTACCTCAAGAGGCTATACAGATCAAAAGCAGCTAGTTAAATATGCCTACAGATTTTCAGACCTGTATCTCTGTGCATTTGGGCGACACAGCACAACTGATGCTGATCTCGATTGCGCCTTTTTTGCATTACCGTCAAACAAACAATGAAAGAGTGTGAGCAGCATTCTCTAAGGTATTGCTGTCTGTGTGCTGTCTCCCCGCTTCATTTCTTCAGGTCGGTAAGACTGTAAGAGCAATCCTTTGCAGGAGCTTTTGTTTTAAATTAAAGATGCTACAAGACTATTATGTCAAAAGGCATCATGAAAAATACCCATTCAGGAGACCAGATTGATGCTTCCACCCTGTAAGTGCACAGTGCAATGGCTACACATATTGCTGATGTTTGTAAAGGCACCGCATAAGGTCCTTGAGGGCAGGCAGGGAGGCACTGCTTTGTTCTTCCACCTGTGGTGAATAAAAACGGCTATTGGTATGCCGATAAATCCTCACACAGAGATTTTTATGTTTGGAAGGAAAATAATATGATGTGTTAAAGCCTGGTAGGTCATAAGAAAAGAAAAAAATTCCTTTGTTTTATTTTAAATAGAGATTGTTTTGCGTGTAGGCATCTGCATAACAGGATACAGCAGTGATGAGGAGATTGATAGCTGTGTTTAAAGACCAGTGCCCTGCTCTGTGCTTGTTTCCTAAGCCATCTTCAGCACAGTCTTCAGGTAAAATACTATCTAATAAGTTGGAAAAATGTTCAGTTTTGTTCATTGCTCAGCTGCCAGCTGTCAAAGCAGTGTGCATTTCAGCTAGCATCTCTAGGGGTGAAACCTGTAAAAAACCTGGCCTTATGTTGCCCTCCACAGCATCCACTCTTGGAAAGATGGACGGTGCTCTTCAGTACGCTCTCTGGAGTTTGCTCTGAGTCCTCCTGTGCACAGCTATGAAGGTGTGAGAAAACTGTGCGACAGGATTGATCATATCCTCACGTACCTTCCTGCAGTTTGCCTCCACAGAACCACCGAGACACGGACAGAAAATGTATCCACGTTTATGGTCTGGCTGGAGTCTTGTGTCCTCCCTTGTGTACAGATTGAGTAAGTATAGGATTGTTGCTTTGTAAAAGCCACCTGCAACAGCTACCACTGCAAAGAGGTTGTGGCTGATGGCAGCAGGGGTTATCGGTAAATTCGTGCCACAGAAAAAGGGAAGAACTGAGGAAAGCCTCCAGGCTAGGAGTGGGAACAGCCCAGGAATGAAGTAAGGATGTGGAAAGGCAGTTCCACCACAGATGTTAGATGCTCCACATGGCACCTACCACTGGCACTGCAGACAGCCCTGGGAGAGGTGAGTGGCTGAGGTGGCACATCTGCGGGGTTGCAGGTCTTCTTCTGACACAGCTACATCGGTAGCCCAGCAGAGATCTCCAACAGCTGGAGCCAAGTCTCCACCTTGGCTTCATGGTCTTCTTGTCAGGATTAACATGGCTTCTGATTGTCTTACAAAGCTCAGGTAGACTGGACAGAGTAAAAGACATCCTGGAGGTTGCTGAGAAGATGAGGAACGAGTGTCATTTGGAGGAGATCTCCTGTAAGACAAATGCTTAAGCAATGGACTGCATCTGGACTGTTAATGTGCTCATTAAGGCCCTGAGCAGTAGCAACCCAGGGAATCCTGAGGATGCTTGGCAGAAAGAACTTGACTGCCAGACCTTAGCTCTGCACCACCTTGTACAAGACCATGAATGCGTAGCCATACTTGCCCCCCACCCCTCCTCAGTTCATCAGAGAGGGGTTATACGGGCTGTTTTCACTACTGTGAGCCTGTGGCCTTTGTCATGGTAGTCCTGTCTGTGGGACACTGGCCTCAGAGCTGGGCAAGTGAGCCAGCAGTGATTTGCCAAGTTGGTAAAGCAAAGCACAAAAAGAAGAAGACTCAAGGGAAGACGATCAGGCTATTTTCTGGATTTCCAACCCCTTTGATTTTCTTTTGGTAAACTGTCCTGTCTCTGTTCTTTCACAGATGATGGTAACAGATCCACTTTACCAAGAAGATGGATGGATAACCCATAATCTGGATTTGAGGCTTGACACGGTAAGTCAGAAAGAGCTAGTGGCTGAGTTTTTATTTATAGCACTTCTGCAGACTCCAAGTAAGTGCTAAAAAGGCAGACTATACTTTTTACTTATTTCTAAGGTTTTGGCCAGTTACAGTTTCATGCTTTCTGTTTTTCTGCAGTAACTTATTCCAGCCATAAACCAGTGACGGTCTGAGCATGTTTAATCTGAGGGAATTCCAAACGGGTGTCGTAATAGAGAGTGACCAGTCTTTCAGTGTGTGGTCTGTGGTTAATCTGAGCTGGCCCAAATAAAAAAGTGATATGAAAATACCTCTATAACTGTGGATTCCCCAGTGAGGAAGTCTGGAATTTTTGTAAAAGTTTTATTTTATTTTTAGTCCTTAATGGCACAAAGCTATTAAATGTGGACTGTTTTTCATGTTTGCCCCTTGCCAGTATCCTCTCTGCAGGAAACCATTGCAATTTTCTTGCATCTGAAGACAGCAGTGGTTTGCATTTGACAATTGCAAAATATTTTTGCACTCTACAACATCTGCTTGTTATTTTGATTTAGGCCCTTTAGCAAACTTTTAGTTCACACACTGTCTTCCATTTCATCTCTACAAAAAGCAAGTGAGGTTTGTGATAGGTACCCTGAATTTAACAGGTCTGAGCTTGGTGGAAGCAGCCTCTAGAGATTTTCAGAGCTCCTGGTATAGGGGAGAAGAGTCTGCCTGTGGCCCTATGTGTTTGATCACCTGGCTGGTGTAATTAACCCCTTTTCTAAAAGGTCTGCCACCATCAGCTGGAAACTGAGGGCTGCAGGGACTTCGACACCTCATGTATCTACACTTCCAGGGGTTGGGATCAGAGGGTGTAAGACATTCAGGCATGTCAGTCTGATAGTGACGCTCTGAGGCAGGTTTTTGGTCAACCATATCCCTGGTCTGATGGCAGCGGGGGTGCTCTACGGACTTGCACCATCGTGATGGCCTTTAGGAGGGATCTCACCAAACCGTGTGGGCACTGCCTCAACCTCCTGGGGCCTCTGCTGTGAGCATAATGGAAGATCACAGTGCTCCCCTACCTAACAGAGACATTGCATTTGAGTTTGTAAGGTTTTCTACAATGGCAGACAAGTAATTATCTAAGTAAGGGAAACTAAGTACCTAACATAAGTAGATGAATCTCCTCATTTGCTTTGCCTCATCTCTGGCTGGACTAACTCCAATCACCAATCGTAATTTCCCCTCTCCTTAAAAAATCAATACTTCACTAAATCATTGTCTTTTTTAAGTTGAAACACAAACAATTTATTGCACAATGACATCTATCTTAAATCCAGGCAATATTTCACCCTGAACACCGGTGAATTTTAGGGCCCAATATTTGATGATATTGAGAATAGCATAAATGAGTTATGTAGGGTATTTTGGTCTACAGCTTCTGAAAAACACCAGTAAATTTGAAATAAATATTCTGTCAAATGCAGCACAGTGTATACTGATATGGCATAAGCACACCATCTACTATTCCTGGAAATATGACATTACAATTTACTAGTTTAGTCTCTTCTAATAACTGGTCAGCCTGCACCATATGGGAGTCACCTGGCTATATCTTCATTATATCTTATAGTCTGGCACCAGAGCCACTCTCACCATGCATCTGTAAGCAGCCCATTTTCTAGTGCTGTCAGACCTTATCTATAGAAAAAAGAGGAAGCAGTGGAAAGTAATTGTTATGTTCTGTCAGAAAGGCCAGAAAACAGTGATGGGGACTTGTGGGATTATTGCTGGCAGGTTTCCATTGCTCAGGGTAGATGCACCTAGGTGTGCTCCCATGGTGTCATGAGATGGGGCAGGGTGGGAGACCAGGGCATCAGTGCAAGTGCCAGAAATGCATCAGACTTGCAAGCTTGAGTTGGGTCGTCATCTGTCCCTGTATGTCCACCACAGATGTTTAATGCACTGTAGGACTGCTGCAACTAAAGGTTTAAACTAGCAGCACTGATCACTGTCAGCACCGGTCCGGTGGCCCACTTAGAGGCTGAATGAAACACCCTTCCTATAAGCTATGTGACATGTTAGGACAGTGGCTTGTGTGCATCTTTATCCATTTCTTTATGCAAAGATGATGAGTTTATTGAATCAAATTGTGAAGCTTTTGTTCAGAGTGGTGGTGTTTTGACTTGAGAGGAGCTTTTTCAGAATAAATCCCAAATGAAAGGAGGCAGGCCTTCAGGTTTTGATGGGGTGTTCTAACTGACATTTTAAGTTGAAGCATAAGTTGAAGCACATTTACTAAGGGACTTTGACTGAAAGAAACTTCTTGTGATAAGTATAGCAATTTGGGATTCAAAAGAAGTTGCAGAATTGTTGCCACATGTGCTGAATCTTATCCCATGCAGGACTCCTTCAAATTGACTAGTGGAGTGGGTGAGATTAATAATGATTTGAATAATTTATATCACTGAAATATTTTTGTGGGGGTTTTGTACTTCCTACAGATGTCTCAGTTGGACTTTCAGCCACAATGTCTAGCAATTTTGAATATATGATTACAAATGCTTAAAAGTATAACAGCTATGTCATGCTTCTTCATGCTATTCACCTATTACTAGACATCCAGAATAATAAAAGCTGACCAGGGCGTAAGGCCTCCTTTCATAAGATCTCCTGTGCAAATATGAAAACAGAGGCATAATGAAGGTACTATTATTTTCTCTTCACATCACCTACATGTGCCACAGAGATGGAATGGAGAAAAAGGTTACCAAATAAGGAGAGAAGGAAAGTTTTAAGTGGGTCCTGAGTGGCTTTCTTTCCCAAATGGAGATTATTTGTCATGGCATTAATACAGAAGAAGAAAGCAAAGATGAGATCTCTGGCAGCCCTGCCTCTAGGCACATCTCAAATTAACACTGCTACATTACAGCTTTGTGGCTGCTTGTACAGTGGCAGGGGTGCAAGACAGGGCACCTGCAGTGACTTTGCCTCTAGAGGTGAGTGGAAAGCCTGAGCCAGCTGCTGATGCTGTGAAATACCCACTGATAACCCACTTGGTAGCATCATGTCAGTGCTCCTGTCCTCCCGCACATAGAAACTGCCGCTGCCTACATCCTTGCATGTACATTGTGTTCACATAAAATCATAGAATACCAGATTGGAAGAGACCTCAAGAATCATCTGGTACAACCTTTCTAGGTAAAGCATGACCTAGATGTCCCAGCACCCTGTCCAGCTGAGTCTTAAAAGTGTCCAGTGTTGGGGAATCCACTACTTCCCTGGGGAGATTATTCCAATGTCTGATTGTTTCCATTGTGAAAAAATTTCCTCTTGTGTCCAACTGGAATCTCCCCATGAGTAACTTGCGCCCATCCAGGTCTTTGAAAGAGGGATGGTTTTTTTTTTCTGTTACAGGGGAGTAGTGTCTTGTCATGTTATGCCATGGTTGTCATGTTATGCCATGGTTGTCATGTTATGTCATGGAGTTTACCTCCTACTGCTGTTGATGACAGTGGTAGCACTGAATCTGGAGTCAAAAAAAGGTGAAGGTGAGATGTGGACTGCATAAATGATGCTTCAGAAACCAGGAGAGACCTAAATGTATGAAGCCTCCTTCATCTCTGTGAGAGAGCCCTTCTCCCTTGCTGTTCTCCCAGTGTCTTGGAAGGGAGGGGGACCTTGTGAGCCCCCATGAAAGAACTGACTGAAAATGAGCAGACGTCATTAAAATGATCCAGTGGACCTCAGTAAAAATGTACTTAGCAGTCCTGGCTGAGAGAGACATTTTTTCACACTCTAATGGCCACACAGCTCCCTAAGTGGAAGAAGGAATGTCATTTACTTCACAAAAGGGAAAAAAAAGTCTATGAGATCATTTATAACATTACTCACAACCATTATCTATCCCAAATCATTCTTATTCCTTGTCTGTGATACTGGCTGCCTTTCAGTGCTCACAGTCTCTCTTAACATAAAACCCTTTCTTATTCATTAATGGCATACCAACTGAAATATTTAAAGCATTTGCAGACAAATGTAGCTAATTGTATCCTAGATGCAGGAAGGCCCAGGGGAACACTAACTGCTGCCACAGTCACATTTACCTGCCCTGGGGGAGGCTGTTGTTTCAGTAAAAACCCTGTCAAATACAGGTTGGTTAATAAGAAAATGCTTTTCTACAAATAGAGCATATTTAGGCTCACATCCTGCGCTGAGGCACTCGTCTGAGTGATAAAAGCTTCCTGACCTCTCCCACATTCCACTGGCCTACTGCATCCTGGTGAAAGAGCTTCATCAGCTGAATGACTGGCAGCACTCAACCCGCCCACCCTGGACCAACCACTGAGGTACTCTTCGCCAGGCTACCTCAGTGGTTGCAGAAAGCCAGGGTTACACGGACTAGGGTGTCCTACAAGAGGCTTCCTGATTCAGATCTGGTCCTGAGTGCATGATTAAATTCAGGTGCAGAAAGAAACACATAAAAACTTGTTCAGGAAGCTCAGGCAATGAAAGAAGACTAGATCTTTGTTGCCCTTGAGGCATGCAGTTTCTTGCTTGATTTGTACTCAAGTCCTGTTTCCCATCCCCACACAAGACCAGCCTCAACCCTGATGTGTGTGGGAATGGTTTCTCATGCGTGTCTCTAGCAGATACCTCCAGGCTCCAGCCCACCACTGTGGCTGATGTAGTGAACATTTCAAATAGTTTCTTGCTTGTGCAAAGCTTTTAACGGCTGGACTAGCCGTTACAGAGTAATGCCCAGTTCGCTATGTGCAGGGCTGCTGAGGATCGTTCACGATCTCCTGAATATTTCTTTTTTCACTCACTGCCTTTATTTGTCTGGGAATCCTACCCTGCACTTCCAAAAACGTTCATTTTGACTCTGAGTTCATGCTGCGGAGCAGGATTAATGCATTGCAGGGCCCTTGGGGAGCATCTGGGGCCTCCCACCAAGTCATCATCATATTTTCTTCAAGGATCTGGCACAGCTGCAGGGCTATCAAGTGGGTGCTATTTACCATTGCCAGGAACACCAGAAATGGTGATGCGCCTACGTGGGGTAGGACATTCCAAAAGAAAAACACTCAGTGGTGTGTCCCAGTGCTGGAGAAATTGCAGCTATTGCTCAGGTTCTCTGCAAAGAACCCATGAACACAGCACATTTGAAATGACCACCACATTAGCAAGACATTATTTGAATAGCAGACAACTGTGGAAACATTTGGCAAGAAAACGTGGGAGATAACAAATCAATTGCAAACTTTGTCTGCCACAAAGCAGAGTGTTTGAAAATCCTGCCCAGAAAGTCCTGAGGTGAAAATGTTAAATGTGGCGCCCCAGATTATTTGTGTGTATGAGACATTGACATTTTTGATGGTAATGACTATTGCTTTTCCCATGGTACTGGCAGTGCCCTAAACTGATACAAGGGCAAAAATATATTGTCTTGGTCAGCTCTTATAACTGGAAAAAGCATGCCCTATTCTGCAGAATAAAAGTGGTTGAAGGATCTACTCTAAGAACCATGACTCCAGCTATTTAGCGGCAGCCATCTCAGGTCACAGCAGTGCAGCCTCAATAAAAAAGATATGTAAATTGAGAGGTGGGTGGAGAGCAGCTGAGAACACCGTGAATGAGCATGGGTTAGTCCTAAACCTGGGTTAAGGCTCACAGCCAAAGAAAAAAGGAGCTGGTGAGGGGGGAACATGTTGTTCTAATTATCTGCCAGTGGTTGCACATCTGCACTGGAAGTCAACAAAAGGGTATTTTTTTTTGTACAATTATACATTGTGTAATAAGAATAAAACTAATCCACATTTATCTAGAATTTCTCAGAATGGCTGTAGTCCCTGTAGACATAGCTGACTTTATAAAATGTGAAAGTCTGAGTCACACCAACAGATTGTACATGGCAGGGAAACCAATCTGATGTAATAGAAATGTTTACAAGCTCAGTAACCCTTCTCCCTCCACCCTCCTCTGCTTTAAAAAGCCACTTAATGCCATGGATCAAAGCAATGCAGTGGCAGCATGCTGAACACTGAAACAATAACAGCCCTGGCTTCCTCAGACGTCATTAGTATGAGTTACCAGAGGATTTTTGCATCCACTGAAGAAGGAGGTAGTATAATCATTTGCATCAAAGACTGGAAGTGGAGCTATAATACCACCAACTCTTATCACTAAAATATTGCTAAACATGATTAAACATGGTTCACTGGAAATATCAGAAGCTGACTACTCAGTGGGATCAAAAAAGCAGCAAACAGCTCAGAAATGTGTACTCAGTTAACGCTTACCAGATGAAATCAATTTAGAGTAATAGTCAGTTCCAGACCTTAATTCGTATCTTTATGAACTGAGTACAGATACACTTCTGTCTAATAGATTTGCTGCCTCTATTTTTCTCTTTCTTTTCCAAGCAACACACCACCTTTGGTTCCTTGAACTCTTCATCACTCCCTAGGAAGGCTGGATGTTCCTTTCATATTTCAAATTTGATATTGCTCTCTGGGCAGATCTCAGGCTTGGTAAGGGTAAGTATGATGACAACACCTTTAGGAGTTTGTAAGATATGTGACTTCACTGCTCATGACACTGAAAATAAATAAGAAGTGCAAAGTCAAAAGAGCCCATGCTGAACAGATTAAATGTTGCCTGTAAATGAGAATTTGTCACCCTGGGGATGTAACTTGCAGGGTCCCATGGGTTTCCTTTCTGGTCCTGGTGGAAGATCTGTAGATAACAAAAAAACTAGGAAAAAGTGTTAGGGATAGGTCAGCCAGCAAAATTGGTCTGGATTACTTGTTAAAGGAAGGTCAGTCAAACAGTATACATTTTGACAGCCAAATGAAACACCATGAAGCTAGGTATAAGTATAGGCAGCTTACCTACAGGAATGGTGGCTTTATTCTGGAAAGTGGTGGTTTAGCAAAGGATTTAGGTGAAAGGCTGGTAACCAAGACTACATGGGAGCTCTCAGGATAATTCATAGCATAAAGGCCAATTTGAATCTCAAAGAAGAGCAGCAATATATTTAGCTGCCCTACTAACGCGCTGAAGAAAGCTCAGACAAAAGTAACAAGAGTGATCAGAGGTCTAGTAAATGTGAACTCAGGTAAAAGTGAAAGACGAGATTGTGTCTAGTCTGGAAAAGAGAAGACAGGACAGCCTTCAAATACATAAAAGGTAGCTGCAAAGGAGACTGTAATAAACTGTTGTCCATATCTGCTTGCAATAGCGCAAGTAACAAGCTTAACCTGCAGCAGGAAAGATTTATGTTGGCCATCAGAAACATTTTCTAATGATAAGGACCACTGAGCACCAGAACGTGTTGCAGATTACCATAGGATTAAGAACTGGTTAGGCTGGTGATTTCCAAGCTTTATTTTGCATCAAACCTCAAATGAGAAAACTGGCAGGGTTCTGCCTCCCATTGTTAAATGGCAAAATTGTTTTGTCTTAAAACAAAGAACCTTGAATACTGGAAATAATGGTGGTGATGAAGACTACTCACACAAAAGAAACCGTGCAGGGAGTGCACCGGTTCTATTAAAAGCGAAGTAAAAGTCAGCTTGGGAGTTAGCCACCTTCTGTAACGGTATTTAAGAGTAAGAGGATGCTGGAAAACTGGCTGGGATGTGACTAGGGTGTGCAGGAGCTGATATGGTGGTAGGGTTTGGGAGGCTGTGCAAAGAGGAGTCATTGAAGAAAACTGGGACGAATCAGTCTTAAAGCAAGCAGGAAATAAGTGGGGTTTGGGGTGAGTTCAGATGAAGGGGAACTAAGGACTTCCGTGGAGTGATCATGGGGTTATTGGCTTGACACAGAGCTGGGAGCAGAGAGGGCTGATGCAAGGGACATGAGATGATAGTAAAGCAGAGGACACGGCTGGGTGCATTTGCAGCTGGGTTGCAGCTGCTTTTCCTGCTTCCATTCCTCCTCAGCTGTGGTGACCCCACAGTGTACACCTCACTGGTGGGACTCCCAACAGAAGCATCTGTGCACCTCTGAGGGAGGCTCAGACCCAGTCTTGGGGTGACGGTACTCAAGCAGACTTTGTCATGATTGCAAATACCTAGGGAGCAGCCTTTGTCAGATACATTGCTCTTGACAAGCAAAAAGTGATGCAGAGCTGCTCACAAAGGAAAGGGGGCCATCTTTCTGTTTTCCATGCTTCTTATCCTGTTTAAACTGTACCTGTCTGAAGCCTAAGGAAATGTGCACTGATGTAAACGTGTGTGTGAAAATGGGGAGGTCCTGCTCTGTTGACAGATGGTGCCCTCATTTACCCCGAGAGCCTGAGAGCATGTCCTCATGTTGTGTCACTCCTACCACCATGACCAAAATCCCTTATTGCTCATGTCTGGGAAATAGAGTCACGATCTCAAATGTTGTCATATCAGCGAAGTAGAAAATGCTAGGCCTCCCACTATGTACGTGTGGGTAGCACCTTTTCTTTTATTAGCTCAGAATACTTTCTAATAGGAGTTAACCTTTGTGACATCCTTGAGGGACTGGCCTGTTATGAATAATCTGCATCTTGCATGTAGGAAAATCAGTACCAAAGCAAGAAAAACCTAGCTCAACATCATCCTCTAAATCATTGCTTGAGCCTGGAAAAGAATACGCTATTTCTTGTTTCTCCCCACAGTGAGCTGCTCTAGCGATTAAAACACACTGCTAGATATAGAGAAGAAGCCAATCTGGAAATGCAACTCCTTAACAGTATCTGTACATTAAAGAAGGCTTTACTTCTATTGTAAGCCTTGCCTGAACAGATCTCTACATCCTCTCAGCTCCTGGCCAGTGAAGACTTGAAATGTGTCTGGCTGAAGTCACAAGGGTCCAGTGCTGCCCCGGTTGTGTATATGCTGTAATTCCTGTTGGAGGGAGTCCCAGCCTATGCTCAGCACCCCAAGATTAAGAAGTGTTCAGAACTGTAAAAATAGAAATCACAAAACAAGCTTGGTGAAATTTGAAGAGCAGTTTTTGAATACCCCAATGTGGACGGTAAACCACAACAACAGTAACAGGAAAAGCAGCACCACAAACGAAAACCCAGTACTCCATCTGAAACTAAATTCATTTAATAAACTAGAAGAAATTGCTCAGCAATGAAAAACTTCAGCACACCACCCTGACCACATAAGATACATGAGAACAAACAGACTTGTGGGCACACCTCAAGCAATGTTAAAACAGCAGCCTTCTCCAAAACAGTCTCCACACGAGCAAGGTGATCTCACTGTCTGGTAGAAATAACGCCCATCAGCCAACTGTAATCAATCAATTTCACAGGAGTGCTTGCTATATATAAAAAGTGAGGCTGTTAAAATGTACAGGACGTTTGTGCCAGACCACTATCTTCCGACCTCAATGAACAAACAAACTGAAACTATTTCTCACGGGAACCGGTTTTAGGTTACAGATCAGGTAGTAATTTGGGAACTTCAGCAAAGGACAAATCAAACACAGCAAAACCTCCAGAAAGCATTTGCAATGATGCTTTAGATTTGGTGGCTAAACTCCACTTGGGGGCATCTTTTGCAAAAGGGTCCAAGAAAAGAATTTTATTCTCACAGGTGCCCTGGCAAAGCAACTTTGAAAGTTGGGCCATCCATGTTGGAGAGGCAGTTCATGAAGGGGATGAAGGTCTACTTGTTGCAGCAGGTGGCAGGCAACCAGGAGCCCATTTTTGATGCTTGGGACCAGTTGACTGAGCAGGAGAAACATCTAGCTTCTCTGATCATGAACAAGACTGTACATATAGAACATATAGACACACAAGTGTTGTATCAGCAAATGGTAAATTGCAACATTTCTTACTCACCGTGTAAGAACTAATTTTCCGTGATTTGTATCAAGCAGTTGATGGATGGAAGTGGAAAGTCAATTAAAAGTACACAGATCAGTTCTTTTAACATCATTTGCTGTTAATAAAAAAAAAGCCCCCAGCTGCTTCAAATATGCTCAGTGTTTTGTGGGGAAGATTGAATAGACGAGGCATCAAAACAAATTTTGTACTTACATTTAACGGATGTATTAAATAAGGGAAGTAGTAACTGTAGTTAATAATGGACAGGCTGTTTCTGGTTACTGTGAACTAGATACTCAGAGACACAAGTTCTTAAAGATACAGAGGAGCACTTAGCGATGTTTCCCAGAGCATCTCACTGGAAATCAGTGACAGCTGTGTGAAGTGAGAACGCTACCTGCTTGAGCTGCAGTTTGGAAAATCTCACCCACATCCTTCATGTTTCTAAAATGAGCGTGCCTTAACATTGCCCACCTGTTTCTAGTCATAGGCTGGAAGAGGAAATGAGCTTTGCTGCTTCTTCCACTCTCCGCTGATCTCTCAACCGTGAATGAAGAAGCCCAAATGAAGAAAGTGCCCTTTTCACACCGATTAGCTAAACTGAAACCAAAAGTCACTACATGAAACACTTTTCTGTGTAACAGAAACCAAAAGTCTTTGCAATTAAAAAGGGTAAATACTGAGCAGAAAAAACATCAATAATGCGATACATGATGTTGTAAATCAGTGTTAAGTGTTGAGATGGTTTCCTCTTTTTTCCTGTGACTTTGCAGTTTGACTTGAAAGTCACTGTTATCAAACTGGCAAATCAAGGGCAGCAATTGCTGGAGCTGAACAGAAAAGTTTATCTGAAGTCTCCTACTTCTCTGTGTGACTCCTTCTGCTGGGCAGCGTGCACAATCTCCACCCAGGAGTGGGGGCTGATGGCACTAGACCTTCTCCCAGTGTAAAAGATGTAGTGAAGCATTTAGATGGAAAAGATAAAGAGGACCAGGAATGGCAAAAACTAAGGGTCTGTGAGGTGCTGGGAGGCTGGCTGCATTGTCCAAGGCCACACAGAAATTTGGAGCAGGCAGGTGAACCAGCCGCTCCAGCCTGTGGGAGGTGTGTGCTGATTTCAGTGCCTCTACCCTGAGAAGCTGCCAAGGCAATGATATGAGGATTATTAGCAGTCACCAAAGAGTCCCTTCACGGTGGCATTATATTTCATCAACTCCCGGGAGAGTGTATCCACAACTGACTTGGCCGGGAAAAAAAATGACCTTTTGTGGTGTATGACATTCTGCAAAATATTTTGCACAAAGCAGGAGGTATCAGAATATCTAGCAAAAAGTGAAGCAACTGGAAGACACCTTGTAATGGACACCATCAGGATGCATTTGATACGTAGCCAAAGCAACTCTTCTAAAATTATTGACTAATTCAGCCCAACCCAGGCACACACAAGCTGCTGGACTGCATTAGCATGTGCAAGGTTGGTGCTTAACATGGTAGACAACTTAGTCCTCATGGTTGAAGTCACCTGGCAAGAAGATGCTGTAAATTACTCTGTCTCATGGTAGCTGATTAGGAAGGAGTTTCTATTTTGACAGCAGCTGTGCTACCAAGATGGGACACTATGAATCTTGATGCAAGCATGCACTACAGGTAAATAACCCTAAGGGAGTTTTACCATGTTCAGAATGTTTGTTAGCATAAATACTCCTGGGCAGTTATTATCATTGGGTGGGGAAAATGAGGTGGAGAGTTACCTGCCCTTGCTTTGGCCACAGAGGTAGGTAGCACTCCAACCAAATTCCTGCACCTTGTTTGCAGAGGTCACCTGGGTCTCTTTGTGTGTCCCTCATACATATCCCACAGTGCCAAGGCTGGGGACTGCACAGATCCTATAGGTGAACCCTGCAGAAGAGGGAGCTTCAGGGGTTATTTAATTTCTAGAGGTTTGGGAAGTGGAAACAGAGAACGCAAACAAAACACTATGTACTTTCCCTAGAGGGGTAGGGCAGTGCCTACGAATGGAAAATGGTGGGTTTACTTTTGCAACATGCATTAATCTGTACTCCGTTTCCTATTCCCCACACCCTGCTGGGAGCTTCTGCTGAATTGTAGCTCCCTTGACATGGCCCTCAGAGCAGTGTGTGGCTTTCAGCCACAGTGTTTCTAGCTCTCTTTGGGATACAAACTTTGGGCTTCATTCAAGAAAGCACTTAGGCATGTGTAATTCCTTGAATTTCAATGTGACTATTCATGAGCGTAGACTTAGCACATATTTAATTGCCTTCCTGAATATGGGCCAAAATAGAGAGTATCCCAGGGGTGCATGGGAAAGAAACTTAGTTTTCATTGCTTCAATAGAGATAGAAGCATTTGCAAATGGTTTGGGAAGGTTTGGGACTTCTTGCTAGCATATCTCTAGAGGCAACCAACCCTACTGCAAATGAGATGAGGATCGCTTGTGCCTGCACCGCCCAAGAAGAAAGGCTCACATGAGATTTGGTACTTTTTCTCATTTTTTTGTGTCTGCCCAACAAATGCTCTGCCCCAATGTTCTCCCCATGCATTTGTGAATTTATCAGTTTTTATTAATGCCCTTTGGGAAAGATTTAGGATATTCAGTTGCGCAGGTAAAATCAGAAGAGAAAACTTCTTAAATGTCTCATTTTTAAAGACTCTGGTTTCCATTTTAAAAATAACTGGAAGGTGATGAGGAGAAAGTCATGAGTTTTATGTTAACTCTGACGTGGTAGTGAACTGGAGGTACAATACCAGCAAAGATGGTATATTTTCTTAGTGCTCAATTTGCCACCTAGATCCCACAGACCTCCATTGTATTCAACTGAAATTGTTACTGAGTGTGAAAAACCACGAAAATCTTTAGTATTTACCACCAGTTCTTAACCAAATACCCTCTTCACTTTTCAAAAGCAGCTTTAAAACTTGATATGGTGGTGTTGGTGAGTAGCAGTTTCCATTTGATTTTTCAGTTGTAAACAGTGAACATCTGAAACTGTTCTGGAATTTTGAAAATGAAGCATTTTGCCAAAGACCTACATTCATTCACATATAGGTAATTACAGTAGATACCTCCACATCCCTGATGATAATCATCTCATCTTAAAATAGATGTCTTTTAGACATTTATTAGGTGGCTAATTGAGGCTGAGACCCCAGTTTGCAACAAAATCTTACTTTCCCCACGGTCACTTTTGTTGGCAGCTTGGCCTACGACGGTCATGACCCATATATGCATGTGCCAAGTGGGCTGACCCATGCTGAAGATCAGCATGCTGACTGCTGCTGCAGGCTCACAGGGTTTTGGGTTGAGTCATGTGTGGGTGGGGGTAAGGCTTTCTCCTTCACAAGCAGTGTTGTTTTCACTGGCTGCCTGGGCAAGATGGGGGAGGAAGGACAAACAGCCTGCTTGAGGCAGCATCCAATGTGGCTGCTCAGCACGCCAGGATTGAGAGAGGGTGTCTGTCCTCTGCACTGGGCGAGAGGCTGCTGAAGCCTGGAGAGAGCATGTCGATGGTGCCCTGGCAGCATGAGGCCCTGGGGTGCAGGATAGTCCTGTTCTTGTGGAGAGAGGCACAAGCTGAGTCCTGGGATGAGACTGTTCTCTCCTACAGCATTGCAGAGTGCTGGGGACACTGGGGAACAGCTGGAGGTGATGAGGGCTTGGTGCAGTGCCTTTGTGCTGCCCCATCCCACCTCTCCTCCTGCCCTGTCTGCAGCTGAGCTGCTTTTCACTGCATAAAGGCTCCTTCACCTAAAGGATCCTGGGCTATTCCAAAGTTTACAATGGGCAGAGCAGCTTTGGACCATAAAGTGAAAGCAGACTAACCCATGGTTCTTCCCTGCCATGCAGGAAACAGGGTCAGTGTGCACAGGAGTGCACAGTGTGGCTGATGATGCTATGCGGCAAAGTACATTGCTGATATTGCAATACACTTCTCTGCCTGAGATGACACATGAATATTTCCCTGACAGAGGTGAGAGGAGTGCTTTTGAAAGACACAGGAGAGAACTTGAGAGATAAATTCTGCTTTAGCTGTTCCTGAGGAGGATGGCCCAGGAAAGACAAACCACAAAGGCATACTCATATTTACACACAAGTATGTATGTTGTCTGTGAGGATGGTGATTATGCGTAGGGACAGGTAATAGAAAGTTTGCCCAGGAAACATGAAGTTCTAAAGCAAGGCTGGCCTATACAAAGAAAGCACACTCTAACTGAAAGGACTATTTTCAAATTAGCAAACCTTAATGGTTCACTTTGGGATTCATTAAAAAATAGATGTCTTATTTCTAAATATAAAGCCATGCTTACAGTGGCATCTAGTGGCTCTTGTGTTTATGGACCTCTCCTCCCCAGCAGGGCTGTGAGAATAGGACCAGGAGAGATTTGCAACAGCATTTGTTCATCTTTTTGTCCAAGACTGACTTCCCAGTAGCACTTTTCTTGTGCAGACTGCCCCCCACCACTTACAGCATTGTCTAATAGATCAGTGAAAAGATTAACACTGAAGTCAGGGGAGTCCCAGCCTTTAGGGTGAGCGTTGGGTTAGAGCACTTTAAAAAAATAAGTGAAGTTCTGGACTCAGATCTTTATTTTATTTCACAATTATAGAAAATTAATTTGAAAAGGCAAAAAATTAGGGTGTTTCAGATTGACAAAAGCTGGTGGCAGCTCAGATCCAAGTTTCCATTTCCCATGAACTGTTAATGTTTCAGCAAATAGGAAATGCCCACATACAAGTCTATCAAAGGGCAAGGAAGACAGATTCTGGCTGTGCCTCCCTTCATGCTGGCTGGTGTCAGAGTCAGGGCTGAGAGATGGGCCATGCCTTCTTCTGCCAGTGAATAACCAAAGAGAGGACCCTGACAGCCAGGTTGCTGATAAAATGACCCAGTAAGCACTCCTCCTCTCAAGAGACTGATCTGGCAGGAGAGCTCTTTCCCACAAGGCAGCAAGAAGAGAGGGAGGTCAGTGCTGATGGCAGCTGCGAGGATGTGCCAGGGAAAGTGTGACCTCCTACTCATTTCCTTCACCTGCAGCCACCTGACATGGAAGGAAAGCATTCCTATTGCTCCTCTTAGTTGTCTGCCAGCCTTTCCTCAGTGCAAGCTTCCCCTTCATCTTCTTGGGGATTCACCAGCAACCCCAGCTTCCCCTGCTCCCACCACCCCAGCTCTCCTCAGACTTCCAGCCTGTCAATGCCCACACACTGCTTTCTCCCTTTGATATGCTCAAGCCCAGTTCCTCACTGCTCACAACTTCCAGAATCAACTTGCTCCCCTCCTGATCTGCTCCCCAGTGACGTCTCTTGTCTTCCCATGCTGTGGACATCACTGATATAAATATTAGCGTCACACTGAGTTTTTCTAATGAAGACTCCTCTGTTTCATCTATCTATTTCCCAGCTGGTCCCTCCACTTTCATTGAATCCTACACCAGGAATTTCAGCTCCTTTTAGAATCAGAGTCATAGAATAGCTTGGGTTGGAAAGGACCTTAAGATCATCAAGATCCAACCGCACTGCCATGGGCATGGACACCTCACATGAGACTAAGTTGCTCAAGGCCTGGCCTTAAGCAACCTGGTCTAGTGGCCTTTTCACCTGCTTTGGCCCATGCCTATCTCTTCCTCCACCACATTCCCTGCTGCCCCTTTCTGCAGAGCCCAGCAGGTTTTGCTAAGAAAAACAGTGAGTTCTGCTGTGACCTATCTTCCGTTTTGACCCACTCTTTCCTTTAGTCACAAGCACGGCTTTGACCAACATTATTCTGGGCATTATGTCCTCTCCTTCTGTGAAGTTCAGACCCAACAGCCATGCTTCTACTAACAAAACTCAACAGGCCAAGAGAAAGGGCCTGAACAGTGGCATATTGTTGTCCATACAGTTAATTAGCAAGGTCCTGGCACACTAACGTTCTGTTGACCATGCTGAGGCACACACAGTCCAGGACCACTCCTAATAGGCTACAGCAGCTGGACGGGGTTACCTGTGTGGTGTGAGCACGTGTGTGTCAGACCTAAAAGAAGTTTCAGAACCGTTTTATTTACTAAGGTAGCTGCAATCAGCATGATCAAAACTGCTGTGACAAATGACTCACAAGCCAAAAGACGACAGCATCCTCACTGAATAGCACTCTGATCCTTCCCTCTCAGCAAGCCAGGGCTGTACTCACACAGCTGTGCCCTCGCATGTGCCCTTCCTCACCATACCTATCGGGAAGATGTAACACATTTGGGGAAGCGTTGGCATGAACTCACGGCAGAAAGGCACACCAAGGAGCTTGAGACTCTTCAGGCTTTCTTCAGAGATCCCTAAGCCCCAGGCAACTGTGAGGTGAGAGGAGTGACTAGGAGAGGAGGATCACCTCATACCTGCTCTGCATCCGACATGGTTCCCTAAGCATTCCCCACCGGCTGCTCTCAGGGATGGGCTGGATGTGCCCTCGGCATCTGTTCCTCTTTGCTTGCCCTGTATGCAGGAGCAAAAACACTTTCACGGGCCATACCTATACGGGTGGTGTTTTCTGAAGTGGGAGGACAGCTAGATTTACATACTGAATTGCTGTGTTAAAACAAGTCAGGTAACAACACAGGGGAAGACCTAGAGAACTCATGCACTACAAAAACCCAAGGGAGTTTTTTCTTATGTGCATACCTTATATTGTAATGTATGAAATATTGTAGCTAATGAGTCCTACTTACTTGAGATGTTAATACATCCACATCCTCTACCACTTTATCTTTTGACATTTTAGAGCCTCTTCTTTTCTTTTTTTTATGGAAGCTATAATTTTCTTGAGTACACTATCATGAATTCATTTAAAGACCTAAAAGCTCAACTGTATTCTAATTGTGACATAGATATCGGTAATACGAAATCTGCTTTTGCAATGCAAATGCCTGTCTATTAGCAGAATCTTGTACATTTGATTCTGAGTTCGGAGCAGCAGCTGTTTATTCAGTTCGCAGGTTTCTTGTGGTTTGTGGTTTCTTGTGGTTTAAACATTTGCAGGGTGTAGACACTAACGAGAGCACTGAATTGTTTATGGTGATCTTTGAAGCAGCATTGCAGATTTGTCATGAATTTTTGCCAGGCCAGCAGAAACATATTAGCCTCTCCTTATGCAAAGTCCCACGTGCAGAGTAACTTCTCTAATCCATCACTTTGGGACTATGCCACCATGCAGGTCAATGAGAGTTTATGCTGCTGCCTTATGGCAGTTGATCACACCCTTTCTTCAGCTCTTTCATTTGGAGGTTTGTCTTTTCCCCAGAATAGGCCATTCAGGCTTATAGGGGGAAAAAACCCAACCCAAAACCAACCAAACCAAAACCTAATTTTAAAGTGCTCACAGCAAAAGCCCATGTAAGATCATTGGACAAGGAAGCAAATTAGCTCTCATCTCAACAACTCATAAACCAGCTCTGTAAAGCCGGCTCTGCACCAGGAATACATGAACAGGCCCTCCTAGTTGGGAACCCATCTCTTACAACAACAATCTCTTACCAGAAACTGTGAGGCAGATCTTCCCTCACCTTTTCTGTGTGCTTTTGTTGGTAATTCCAAGCCAGTTCCACCACTGCCTGTTTTCCACTTCAGTAGTCAGCAAAATGACTTTCCAGGAGCCTGGTTAGTTCATGCCAAGCTCCCTTGCATGAGCTATTGGGAGAATGGGCTGTTTGTCCCAGACTCAGAAAGTAAGTCATTAGACTTGTCCTAACAACTCCTAACTTGATAAATATTGATTGCAGAGTGGTCCGCTAGATCGTTGTTGTCTCCATTGGGAAGGAGAGGAAGATTTAGTTGAAATATGTTGGGCAGACCTCTGGAGAGATATAATTGTTGAAACAATATTGTACTATGGAGGAACAGGAAAATTAATCTCACATGCCCCTTCTACCTAATTCTCGATGACACGCAGTCTTCCTTAGGTACATGGCAAAAGGGAGCCCTCTAGGGTAAGAGTTGTACAGGAAGAACTCAGTTTTCAAGATGTTTCACAGCTGGTTTCGGTTTGTACTTCAGCAGCTATGAAGGTTCATGAAATACAATGATTTATGTTGTAACCTCCAGTTCAAGGGAAACCTACGCTGCTCAACCAAGGCCAGGACACTGCCAGCAGAAAGATCTCCGTATCTATACCCTGCTTCTCTAAGCATCCATCAAAAACAGGCTGGAAGGGCTGGGAGTCCTTTGTAATGGCTCAGACTGGCCCTTCTCACGCTCCCTAAAAGAGAGTGATGGAGGATGAGGACAGCTGGAAGGAGCAGGATGGATGTGATATTTAAAAATACAAGATCTTTGTACTTAGCAAGTTAAGTGGCTTATGGCTTATGTAGGGTCTTTTGCTATTGACTGAATGCAAGCCTCAGACCTGCTCTGGTGCTGTCACCACAGCCCCAAGGACAGATGAGTGCGACAATACCCTCAGCACCTGGTGGGACGAATGTCCTTTGAACCTGGCACAGCAGCAGCCTTCCCGCTGCATCCAGCTCAGAGGCACCACAACTGCTGGGCACCACAGCCTTATGCTGTTTCCTCAGGTAGGACTTACCGTCATGTCTATAGTGTAATGATACTTCCTCCATTATCCCTGCCATTTCACTAAAGCACATGGCCGTACCTCAGGTAAATTACAGGCCTTCAACAGAAATTACTGGGTGTAACTCCCTGGCCTGAGTTAAAAGGATGATAGACTAGACCTGGGGATTGCAGAACTTCTTCCTGAGCCTGAGAAACCATGAATCGCTTTGTGAAGCCTGTGGCTTTGCACAATACTGCAGAGTCTCATTGTTTTCAGTCCATTTTGTTTACCACCCCAATGGCAGTGATCTTACTGGCTCGGGCAGCTGCATTGCTAAAGGATCATATGACTGTATATTCTCTGGCCTTTCCTTCTAACACAGAAATACCATGGACAGTAAGAAATTCTTACTGAGGGATTGCTGTCGGGGGGCAGTGTAAAGTATGTTCATTTTAACAGGATTTCTCAATTCTTTTTTTTTCAACCCTCACACCAAACAAATGAAACAAGCAGTTTTGCCTTGGGTGCCAGCCCATGGCGGTTCCTCTGCCACACGCAGCAGCTCAGCCCTAGTCTTCCACTGGGATTGACGTTTCTGCGCAGCGCCTTACTTCAGGCAATGAAATATGAGGTGAGAGAGAGCAGCTGTTTGAGTGAGAAAGGCACCATAACTCATGTACTAGTGTGCTCCTTAATATTGGACTAGAGCAAGGGTAATAATAGCAAAATTCATTTTTGTTTCTTTCCTGATCAGATGCCATGGCAGTGTCAGAGAGAGTTACGGGAAAACATCCTCTCAGACCTCAGTGCTGACCTGAAGTGTGCTTTAGATTTCAGGTTTTTAATTCCTCGAGAAGTTTCATCCAGTTTTGAACTGGCTTCACTGGGGGTCATCCCTATATCAATTTGCCCCTCTGCTATCTGCTGGGGTGTCATGAGTGCAGTGAGCTAAGCTTCATTTCCTGCAAGGATGCTTCCTTCTCCCTACCTCTCCTATTGCTCCTCACTGAATTTCTGTGAGGAATCTGACTGAATTTCTGAGGTGCATCCTGGTAACCACAGAAGCAGAGGGGATCCAGGCATGGGAGCATGGCTCACAGGAGCAAGGAGGGCTCATGGAGAAATCCAGCTGGAAGAGAAGACAAAGGAAGCAGTCACCAGCAGGGCAAAATGATTTCAAGAGCTATCATCTGGCACAGTGCCCTTACCTTCCCCTGATGGGAACAGCCTGTCTTCATCAGAGAAGTATGAAGGCTTCATCTTGGGTCACCAAATGACGTCAGTCTGCCAAAATACCTTCCCGCTTGTAGCACAAATCTGGTTATTGGATCAAGTATATTCAATACCCAGAACCTAAAACAAGAGTTTGGCTGTGACAGATGCTGATTGCAAAAGGCTTCACCTGGTAAAGAACTGCTCAATTAGTCTATGCATTGCTCTGAAGGAGCAGAGAATGGCAAAAGACCACATTCTGGGTAATTGGCTGCCACCTCTGGAGTGACAGAAATCAGTGTAAAATGCAACACACAGGTGAGCTGCACAGTGTTTCCAGCCAGTGTCCTGGCCTCTGGACCAGAGACTGGAGGTCAGAGCAAGACTGTATTTTTTCAAAAAGGCCTTTCCATGCCAGCAAGCTCAGTGTTCCCGACACTGAATACTTTCTATCCGAATACTCTGCCTTTGGAAAAAAAAAAATCCTTTATAAAGGATATGGCCAAAACCCAACCCACAACAACCAAATAAACTAGCAAGCAAAAACTCCAGGAGCTCCCTCAGGATAACATTTATGTTGCCTCTTGAACTTTGGAGAGGCATTTCCCATGGTAAATGTGTCTAGGTAGCATGAGGCCACTTGCAAATTGATGTCATCCACTGTATTACAAACAGTCAGACTCTGGTACAGATGTAGTAGCTCCAGAGCATTTATGAGACAAAGGATAACTTAACAGCTCCCAATTAGCTTCTAGAAAAGAATACATGGTGCTTAAGGTACTCCAAAAAAGCAGCATGCAACTCTTCTGAAAAAGCAATGCTGCTACTCCTTGTGATGCTTTAGCCTCCTGTGGTGCCAGATGTAGCTAGTGTTTTACTATTTCTTTCTTCAAATAGCAGTGCTCAGGGGGGATAAACTTTACTTAACCTAATTAATTTTAATCACAGCTTTCAAATCTCATACTGTGCAAAGAATTACAAATTGGAATACATTAATAGAAGCCATGGTTTATGCTGCAAGCTAATAGGGAAGTGTGCATTTACATTTTCTGCATGAGTTTGCAATTACCATTAAAATAAAATTCAGTTATGTCCTTTCAAATTACTAAAATGTGAAGAGCAGATTGAGCTGGTCCCATTTGTTGTAGAAAATGACTTGAAAATGTCCTACATTTCAAAGAATTAAACGATTCTTACTGAATAAGAGGTTTTAGAAAATTGTTTCCAGTTGTCTAGAGTTAAGGTGCCTCCAGGCATTTTGGTTTAAACAATCTTTCTGTTAAAATAATGGATCACTTAATGTTTCCTACCTACTTCAGTACAGGTTCATGGAAGAAACAAAGAGAGCTCTCCTGCAAAGCCTCACCTATGTATTCCTTTAGGAGTAAACCAGAGAAACATCACCTCAAATGACCACATCCAAAACATAACTCTAAGGTACCACAGCACTGAGCATCAATCAGTCCAGAAAATTTCCTTCCAAATGGGGAGATTCCTCCTCATGTGATGAATAATGGGAGGCGGAGGTAAAAAAATACCCTCAAAATACTAAAATGCATCAGCTCTGGGGTTTCATTAAAAACACAAAACTCTTCTATGTGTCTCTGAAATTCTAATTCTAGTAGGACCAGGCTAAAAACTTTACGTATGCCAAATGATTTAAGAGCCTTTGTCCCAGTTTGAAAAAGTATGCGCTTTGAAGACTGATCCCTTCAGCCACTGGTGGTGACTGAGGCGCATTCCCCAGTGCCCAGCTGTGGGATTGCTGGACCACTCTTCAGTATTGCCCACTTCTGTATCTGGAAGACCAGGTGTTAAATTTCAATGGCCTATGTCACCCCAAGCACAGGGGCATCAGTTCCAGGGAAGACAGTGACAACAGAAGGAGCACAAACAAGGTGGTCTTGGCCTTGAATCTATTGACGGCAAAACAACCTGGTTAATTTTACAGCACTACGATACCAGATCAAAATGATTTGGCCAACTAGTGCTCATCTTCAAAAGCAACTTGGTCTTATAAGAAACTAGGACTCATTGACTTCGGTGGAAACCTAGATACCAAGGTGCTAAACATCCTTCTGAGCATGCAGCTCAGATAAATAACTCATCTGGCTCTTTTGAGAAAGTGTTGTCTTCCTAGAAATGGCCTTGTTTGCAAGAAAAGTTGAATCTTTCCAAAAGGAGTGTTGTCCTCAGGAGTGTATTCTGACAGTGCCCAAAACTGGTTTTCATGTAGTGTTTAAGACAATGTGTGTGAGCTTACAGCAGTGTTTGTATTTACTTTCCTGTGTAAACCTCCTGTAATTTACCCTTTTTATTTTTTTAATTCAAGATCATCTAAAGTGAGCAGTGCAAGAGGAAAACCAGTCTCGTCATAATTTGTACAGACACAGAAACAGTTTACTACCTTTGTATAGCAAAAAGGTCAAAACACATGGCTTTGGGGAAAACAAGCAGATGTATCTATTATAGATGACAACCTTTAGCTAAGTTGTAAACTTCATGCTTATTAAATAATTGATAGTACATCAGAGCTTCAGGAAAGCCATGTTTAACATGCTAAGTTTAAATAAAATGGCTTGTGATAGTGATATTTTGTAAAACATAATATAAAGTACAAATTGACATACAGACCAACAGGATGAAGCATTCCAATTTTATTAAACAGATAATTATACCTTCAACAGCGCTGAACCTCTGGAAGAGGAAAATTAGCCATGTTTTCACTGTGAAATGTCACTTCAAACTTG
Organism: Psittacula echo; assembly: GCF_963264785.1. Lineage (NCBI taxonomy): Eukaryota > Metazoa > Chordata > Aves > Psittaciformes > Psittacidae > Psittacula > Psittacula echo. The sequence continues at coordinate 69,173,834 of NC_137738.1, read as the reverse complement.
TATTTGCAACAGAAAGCTTGTTGAGGGTTTCTTCTCTTTAAAAATGCAGCTAAGATGCTCTGTAGAGTGCTTATAACCACAGAATGATATAAGTAACTTTAAAGGAAATGATGAGCTGATTCTTAACTGATGCAAATCACCAGAGGTCTGTGAGAGTAAGTGGAAACCTACTCAATGGACAATTTCAATTTTAAATAAGATACAGACTGCAGATCTACCAAAATAGTTTCCACATACTTTCTTTAAATTGCAACAAGAGGAGGAAAATTCACTTTTCCACCACGCCAGTTTCCGTAGGTGACCGTGAGACTACATGCTCATGGGGCAGAAGGAAATGCAAAACCATACCTTGTTTTCCTTTCTGTCATACTCAGGTAAATCACTGGTAAGTTTAGAAAGGTTGCACTGCTGTTGAAAAACAGAGGCAGACTGTAGCTGAACACAGAGATGCCTCATCTCCAAGTGATATGTCTGCATCTTTTATGCCAGCTAGCAGGATGAGTGGTGCAAATGCCACACTTCTGCCTTCAAAAGAGCCCTGTGTGCTGCTGAAGCAGAAGCTGGACTCCAACAAGCACTTTTTGAATCCTTTCAGGGTTAAAGCTATGAAGCCACTATGGGTATGAGGCTTATTCCGGGGTTTACCCATAGCAGTCACCACCTGGAGCAGAAGAGCTCTGCACTTGTCCTTCTTCTCTTTGTTGGCAGCTGTACATACTGCAAGCATCCTCTGGCTGCTGGAGTCATTTCAAAGGCTACTCTGGTAATTAATCTGCATGACTCAGGGACTGTGTTGTTCTTTTTTTTTAATTTTTTTTTTTTTAAATGTGGAAAATCTTTTATCAAAAGCACCACCCAAGGTGTTTATTAAAATAAAGGCTAATTTCTTAACTGCTACGATCCAACTTCTTTTTTGTGTCTAAGCTTGTCCAGCCGCCATCAGAGTTTGCCTGGGATTTAAGCAGGCTCTTCGTAGTAGCTGGCAAACCCCAGCTTTTCCCCAAGTGCACATTTTCTTTGCTCTTCAATTATTAACAATATCAAAATTCAGACACAAAACCATTTTGTACCATTAGAGAGGCTTTGTGCACTGAACAGGCTCCGCTCGATGTTCCTTCCCAACAATTCCAATTCCAGACCAGAAGGGGGATACCATACCACTGCAATTCCCATTTCCAAGCTGTAAAGCCACTTTCAGCACCACAGATGATTACTTAGTGCATTTTAATTAGCTCAGGAATGTTCCCAGGCCACCGTGTTGAAATGAATTGTGCGCATAACTGAAGACTCACTCACTGACAATCACGTTTTTAAGTTACCAGGCCTGTCGTGTTCTCTCTGCGGAGCAGAGATGCTTCTTCAAAAGCAGCGATATTCCTCTGGGGGCAAGGGGAAAAAAACCCAAGCCATATTTTTGCATAATCACAGCTTTCAGTAGTACAAAATTCACTGCTCTGTGGGAAATGGCAAAACAAAAAGCCTCAGTAAGTACTAAGTGCTCAGTGCTCTGACTTGTTAATGCCAGGGAGAAATTGCCTTGCACATGAGATCAGACTATGAGGCCTACTTTGCACCATTTTTCTGTTGCCGTGTCTTTATTCAGGGTCTCATCGCAGTTGCAGAGCATAATGTCATGGTTTGAAGGGCTCCATGAGTAATACAGCTCTAAAAAGAAGCTTCCTCCTGCTGCTCAGCCCTTCTGCAGCAGAAGTCCTCCAGGAAACCCAGGTTATACATGACATAATTTAGCCTCTGCTGGCAGTCTCAGTATTGTTTAATTAACTGCTTCAAATTTATTGTGGTTTCTTGCAGATCCAGCGTAAATGCTGTGTCTTGGCTACCACAAAGCTGACACTGAGAAATTCTGTAGAAAAACTGCATGTATTTATTACCACTTACATAGTGAAAATATATTGCTCCTGTCTGCCAGTATGCACAATAAAAAAGGAATAACACACTTTTCCTCTTCACTTTGCTTGAATTTAGAGGCCAATTTGTATCTTACTATGTATTTCTATATACTGGCAAATAAGGTCAGTAAGCAGGAAGTTTATAACCCCTCTGTGCCCATGTCCAATCTTACAACAGAGATTACAAGTAGAGGATGACTGCATAAGACCTCCGTACTTGCCTAAATTTCAGCGATGAAGAACATGGAAAAAAGAACCCCTAAGCTGGGCATGAAGAAGCCATTGAACGCAAACATTGACTGATCGTGTCAATCTTAATTTAGGGTATTGGTGGTGCAGATCTCAGGCACGCTCCACTGGACAGGCGTTTGCCTTGGCTGGCTCTCTGGCTGGGGCTGGCAGCACCCCCCCAGTAAGAGACAACGAGTCAGATCTTCACTAACAGCAACAGCACGCTGAAAGCAAACACAGAACACGGTGCCATCCTGGAGTGTGCTGGGTTTTGGCTGTGTCCTCCTGAATTCAGCTGTATTTTCCCGATCATTGAAAGAAACTCTGGCTCTAATTTTTATTTATTTAAAGTAAAGAGGGTTTGGCCTCGTTTCTCAAGCCAAGTAGGCCACAGCTCTCTCAAAATGATGGGCCTCCAGGGAGCCAGGGGTAACTGAGCTAGTCAAGAGACTAGCAGAATTTATTATTATGAAGCACTTTAAAGGTTTTCTCCAGATATAAGTGAAACATGCACTTAGTTAAGTTTTGCTTGCTCGCTCACTGGTGTCACCAGAAAGTAATGCTTTTTTATTTATGCCTATGCAGTCACTGCTGGATTCGTGAAAGGAAGCTGATCTTGCATTTCCTGTGTTCTACATAGCAGAAAAGAAAGAATTTGAGCTTGGTGAGAAATTCTTTCTTCTGATGAGCACTGCATGTGGAGATACAGCTTCAGGCACATTCCTTCCTAACTGCACAGCATTTTAAAGTAATTAAGCACAGTCACTTGTAAGGACAATCATGAAGCCTATAGCATAAACAGATCTCTGTTAAGCTCTCTTTTGTCTTTCAACAAAAAAGGATACCATACTTTTTAAATACTTTTACAGATTTTTTAACAACTAACAATGTGTTTGGTTTAGAATGTTTTACCCTCTCCTTGAATTATAAGTTCTTTAGAGCTAGATTGTTGCATTTCATTAAAAGTTATGGTCCTGAGCAAGATTAAGCAGAGTCACCTAGTCTGCAGCAAGCCCCAAAACCATGGTCTTTAATAAAAGCTTTTTATATGTAGGAGACACATTATCTCACATCACGATGTAATTTCATCATCCTGCTATGCACATCCAAAAGATGTACCCATTCATTCATTTCTATCCTACTTTCACAAGAGCTGACCTGGTTTGTAATTTTTTTGCTTCCATTTGTATCAGTTTTATGATCTTAGCTGCAAAACCCAGTTAAAAATAATAATGAAAAAACAGAGTTAAAAATGAAATAAGAAGTATCCAATCCTTGTTGAAACTAAAAGGATGAACTGTCTGGCCAAGCTAGATCTAGGAAACCTCTCTTGAGATGTGCTGTTTAACTGATATTTAATCAGCAACAGACTCACTGGGGCCTGCTACATGAATTACTGGATGAACAGGCGGGAAACTTGAATATTACTCCCAGATTAGGTATGGGCTTCAGGTGAGAAATACTTGGCAAGTGTTACACATCAGTGATAAAAGTAGGCCTAATGACCACAACTTTTTCCCCTGCATGCTTCCCATGGGGCCAGCACCACCCATGGAGACCATTCTGCAGCATTTTGCTGGTGTTTTTACACTATGAGTTGTTGCAAGATGGGCTCCAGTTGCTGGTTTATCATTATAAGCCTGTGCTGACACCTGTGCATCTAAATACTGATGAAAATCCAGTCACTGGTGGAGATTTTCTTATTAACTGTGCTCTCCACATCGCCAAATAAGCTTTTGACTCCTGGTTGCTGCAATGACATTTTTCATAAGATGCTGCTGCCTGTGAGACCAGAAGACTGTGCTAATGACCCATGTCTTTGTTCTCTGCTTCCCTTGCTTACGCCTCTTGTTTCTTCACACTCAAGTAAGGAAAGGAATTGAGGTTAATATTCCTGTCCTTGAAATGGAATCTATCCTTGCCCCACAGGGCCATTAATGAAAACAATTTGGATACAGAGCCTTTCATCTCTAGGTCACTGGTTTATTTAGTAGGAGTCAACAATGACTCACACCATTAATTTGTCTGCTGGGTGGCAAACACAGGACGAAATGGCTGTGCTAGCCTAGATTATAGGCATTTACCTTGCAAAAACACTGCCACAAGTTAACACCCCTGCTGCTCTTGGAGGTGAGTTGTGGCGGCTACGAGACTTCTTGTACCACAGGTCCTCCTGCAGCCTACCTGCAGGCACACACCAAAGCTACACATGGCCTGTGCGCTGCTTTTCATACTACTAATTCTAAGCATATTTAGATACCCAGCTATTATATATCAAACACTAGCCTTCGTTCAAATAACAGGGAAAGTTATGCCATGCACTCTTACTGGGAGAACTGCAGGTCAATTATGTATTTATCTATGAAATGATTTTTAAGTCTAGAACATGTTCAGCAGCACAAACACAACAGATGGGTCAAATGGATGTAGGTGTCACCTCTGGATTTCCTCAGTGGCAGATGCTGACAAATAAAGGGTTCTAGGGGTATTAAACATATGCTGAAGGCATCTGAGAGTAATTTCTCCCAGATTCATCTGTGTGTCCTATGGGGAGGCTAACTTGCAAGGCAAACACATGTATGTTCCGTGTCATCTATTACAGGAGCCTAAATATTGAATTACTGTGGAAGAACACGTCTCCCCCTCGCCTGTAACACAAGTAGGAGAAAGAGTCTTTGTGAATGCTTCTACTACCCCTCCAGTTACCTGCCCTGAGACTGAGCTGAGAAAATGGTCGTTACGGGAAGAATAGCCATATAGTGGGTAGACAGCACCATGTGACCCTTGCTATAGGGAAGGCTGCGTATCTTCAAGCTCACAGGAACTTCTTCCATTCGCAGGTAGGCTGTGGGTAGGCTTTCCAACCCTGACGAGCACATTTGGCTCTTGAAAATAAAAAGAAACCTGTAGCTTTCTTTCCCATGTTTCTTCAGAGCAACTCGAAAGCCATCACCAGAGTCAAGGCTTGCTTACAGTCATGTTGAAAATTTTTGAACTCTGCTGTGTCTGAAAGAAAGGGGAGGCAGCATTAGTGCATTATCATCACTCACAGAACAACGATTACGTCTGAGCAGATACCATGGGGAACATTAGTCCAAGTAAATACCAACTACTGGATCATAAAGGTTCAGGAGAGCTCAAAGTGCTTAGCATTCATCACTTGATTCTTAAGGGATTTGTATTTACGCCACGTTAGTAAGTGAGCATCATAACCCGCGATTCATTGCCATACTGTACAGCAATATTTTATGCATCTGACTGCAATAACACTGATGCTGCATTCAATTTTTAAGTGGCATGTGGAGGCAGCTACTTTTCTACTCTGGACACTCTCAGGCTGGAGCACAGGGCAGACAATGGAGCTGTGAGACTTGAGAAATCTCCTGTGATGATCTTGCAACAATCCTCACAACATAAAGTGTTGCTGTGGTGGCTTGAATACAGATGAATAAATGCCTTGCCTGAACGCTTCTGTATTTAAGGCATGTTTTTTAGCCACCACATGCTTGTCCATTGCACAGCAGGAGGGGCATTGAGGCAGAGCATAATCAGTCAGCACTTTCCAACTCCTTTTAAGCACTTTTTAAAACATTCAGCTAATTTATCCTGCAAACAAAAAGGGCTCTTGGAGCCTGGCAGCACTACAGATAATTTTATATTGCAGTGGACAGCTCTTCTAACAACCAACAACAAGCTCTTCAATATTAATTTAGAGATCAGCTTTTAATTGTTTATATTTTCTTTGGGGGGGAATAAGTAATTCTGAGAAATGCTGTCTTTTGGTGCAAGAAGAAAATTCAAACAAAGAACAGTTAAAAGCAGCAAGTTGCTTATCACTATAAACCATTCCCAAGAAACTTGGCCATTGCTGCTGATGTTGAGACATTAGTGAGACTTCCCTGGGAAATGTTTAAGAACGTACCCTTCTTCCTGCCCCTGCACATGCTGTTACAGATCAAGGGCTACCATCGTGGGAGCTTGATGTTTGTTAAAGAGCAAAGAGCACAACAGTATCTGTGGTTGTGACAAAGAAAGGGTCTCAGCCAGGCATGCTTTGCTGGAAGAGTAATAACCTCTCAGGCCAACTGACAGAGTTGGAAAAGGCCAGTTTTTTGCAACACATTCTCCCTCCTGCAGGTGTGAGCGTAATACACCATTTGCTTCCCTGCCCAGCCAGTTACAGACATCTGGATTAACATGCCAAATAGACTGCAAATTCACTTTCCACATGACAGTCTCCTTAATTTTTCTTGCAAATTTTGGAGATCTCTGCATTCTGTTTGATTTCAGAAAGGGACTTTGTAGGTTCACTTTCTGTGAACCCAAAGCTCTGCTTTCTCCCAGCCACTTCAATACGCAGACTAAAAGTAAGCACTCAAAGACACAGCGCTGCTTAAAAACCTGTAATACCAACACCTGCCATTAGTCTGATGTTCTCCCTACTAAAGATACTCTGAAAATGACTCACTGCACTGTTACAAAATTTGCTCCCAAATAAATCAAGTAAAGGCTAAACTTCCCTAGAGCCATCTTGTTTGTAATCAGATTTCATGGCTTTCTTCAGCAACTGCCTAATCTCTGTACATGAGCCTCAGCGGCAGAGGATTTGTAGGATTTGTACATTTGTAGGAGCTGAACAGAATACAGACAAATGTGTGATGCGTTGTACCAGCTAGCTCCCCTTCCAGCTCTGAGACTGGGCATCAGAGAAGGAAAACACATCCCCAGAATCTGAGCTCTCAGACAATTAAAACCAAGCTAGATTCTTAATGTTCATCCCTTTTCACTTCTTTCATGATTTATCACAATAGGATTCTGTTAAAAAGAAATCAAGTTCTTAGCCTGAGGTCCTGCTCCTGAAGTAGTCAGATAAAAAAAAATGTCTTATGGAGAAGCAAATTCACTTGCTCCTCCACCTTGCTGAAGCCACTGGCTTGGAGAAAAGAAGTTGCTGCTGCTGGTAGCTCTCACGAGTACACTGGCTCCTTCTGCTCTTGGAAAGGACTAGCCCATTCATCTGTACCTGCTCAAAGCCAGCCAAGGCTGAGGTGCAGCCCAGGAGGTGCAGGATACGTGGTCCTAAAACCACTGAGTTAGAGCAGCTGAGATTGAAAACTCAATTTAAACCACGACAGACCTATAGCATTTCTCGGCTAGGGCATACCAAAATATGCCAAACAAACAAGCCAGCCACATTCAGATCCCCAGCTGTGTGGTGAGGCTTTTTTCTCTTTTACTCTTTCAGGTCTGAGAAGTCGGAGCGCTCAGGAGAGCAGCCACGAAAGCTGCCACCACACCACTTGTTTCATTTGGTAGCGCACTCAGAGGGCTTATGCCAATACTAAGGGTGGTTTCCCTGATCCAGAGATGTTGGGATATAGTGCATTCAATGGTCAGCACCCTTGGTTTTTTGTGGGTTGTTTTTTTTTTTTCCTTTCCAAAACAAATAGCAAAAATCCCTCCTCAGCCATCCCTTTGTATCTGCTGTTTTTGACAAGCATAAAGACCATTTCATCATGATGATCATTTGGTGATCACCTTAAACCTCACACTTTGCTACAGCTGCAGTGTGTTGTCAGCACACAAGCACATCTGGAGCAGTGCCTGGAGTCCTCTAACAAAAGCCAGCAGCATGGCTCTCACCAGCAGGCCTGCTAACATTTGGCCATTGCACTGTGCTCTGATGTAAGGAACAGCTGCACAGACCAAAATGACTCCTTGTGCTGTCTCTGCCTCTTAGATCCTACCCATGCACTTCATTGACAGAAGCAGTTTATGCCTGACAGACCTCAGAGGATGAGCTAAATTAGCTTCACCTCCTACCTCATAACAATTCCCAGCTATGCTCTAGACACAATGCTAATGATGATATAATACGACTCTGATTTCCACGCACCAGGTTTAACTTTTTGGAGACAGCTGTTAGAGGAGTCCTATGGTGACAGGCACAGGCAGGCTCCTCTGGGGCCTTGGAGAACAAAGACGTTCACAGGAACATTTCTGCAGTGGTGGCTTGGCAAATATGGACATCCTTGGTTGTCAGGACACTTCACTCCCTCTCTTAGCTTCACCTTTGTAACTGCGTCTGAGTAGTCTTAAACATATATTGTATTGACATCAGCAATGCTGAAGCAGGAGGTTCAGTGCAAACAGCTCTCCTTTTCTTAAGCAGTTTTTTGGTCACCCCTTTTTTCACATTGCAGGAGCTACCAGGACAGTCACAATGGCTTTTTGCGCATTGCCCAAAGGTGAAGTCCACCTTGCTACTCCTCATGAAAAAGATCAGACTCAGGTATTGCTTGCAGGCGTATCACCTCACCATACGATCTTCAAGACTCCTACAACTAGGAACTGTTTGTTTCTAATTTTCTGCCATGAGCTGAAATCGTGCCCCATCCCCCACGCTGAGCCCATAGGTTATATGAATGCAAGTTACTCCTTGGTCCTCTGCCTAAATACCACACAAGAGCAGCCTACATGCAACTGCTCCACAGCCTCTCCCATTCAACACCAGTGGGAGGGAAAAGTGCGGCCGGGAACAGGGAAAACTATGGCATTTCCACCAGCATACATGTCAGCATTAGTGGACTTGTATTTACACAGGGAGCACTCACTGTTTAAGGACAGGAAAAGGTCTGAGGGAAGGCAAAGCGCTTCACTTCATTTGCTTCCAGGTTTCCCTCTCCCTTTGCTTTTTGCTTCATGAGACTGGATAGGTTTTAACTTGTTGTAATGATCTGCGCCTCTTTCTATCTGTAAAAGGCAGTAATTCCCAAGTGTAAGAGTAGTTGGACTGCCTTTGTCCAAGTTAGAACGGGGGTACCGACAAAGCACGTGCAATTGTGTGAACACAAGCCTTTTTTTATCCCTTGGAGTATTAAAAATGTTTAGGTAATTAGTGTAAAGCACACAGCTGTTAATAAAAACCTTTTTCATTAATACTTGTTTAGGTTAAAGCCCTAGGATTGGCAGTGCTCTTCAATTATTTTAAGATACAAATTAATTAATAATTAAACCCAAAGTATTCAGTCTAAATTCAGTTTTGCCCTCTCATTTAGGGCAAATCCATGACCCACAATCAGGAATACAGGTTCAAAGTCAAAACATTTCCAGCAAATCTGTCCAAGTGCAGCGGGAGATATGAATCATCCCTGCAAGTAGAAAAGGGTTTTGCAGGCACAGAAAAGAACTGATGCACTCTCATGTACGCACACCTGTATTTATCTGTCTCTACAGAACTCAATCCTCACAGGCTTAGAGCACCACTTACCTAGTGACATTAAAGCTAACTATTAAAGCTCAGATTTTGGAAACAGAGACATTATCAATTCCAATTTGGTATATCCAGCTCCCTACACCTACGCACATAAGTACATAACACCATGCATACATGCGTGTACACACATACACAGACTTACTTTTGTAAGATCCTCCTCTTCAACCAGTTCACCACTGGACAATCTGTATTTTGACGATTGAGTGTGCCACACCTCTTTTTGCACTTACCCTTTCAAATTTCCCTGTTTGGACCAGGGCACCTGAAACAGCTTAGTTGTTCGAAACAGCTCAGAACAGATTTGAAGCATGGTTTTGTGTTCTTCGCAGGCAAGGACAAAGTTAACGGGAGATGCCTCTGTCTGTGGTACGGCAGTGGGAACTCTCAAGCAGTAAAATCCATTACAAACAAAATAGGGAAGTTCCATGGAATGGAATTTGTCCGAACTGAACAATTAAAGATGAGTGCTTTTCTTTTTGTGGAACATGCATATGAAAGATGTGGCATTCTTAAAATATCTTGATACTCAGTTATGAGTAGGACTATTCATCCTACACCCTACTTCTGCACACAGGAAGGGAAGAGCTAATAGCAGAAGAATCTTCTTGTGGTGGTGGGAACAACTGCATGATGATTATCCCCCACCCAGTGTGGGATTCCATAGGAGATCAAGGATGCCCTGGCAAGCGCTGGGGCATTACTACATGTTTGTGGAAGTCTCTCAGCTTTTATTAATTAGATTCCTGACAACACAGTAAAACCCTGCAGCAGAAAGCCACACTCTTCATTCCTGAATCATATGAAATCATTCACCATTTTATGTACAAGTTTTGAATTACAATCTTCAACTTCTTATCAGAAAAAAAACCCCAAAAGCCTAAAAAGAGCATTTTTGGCAGAACTGCACAGTGTAGAGAAGCATACTTCCAATTACACAATATCTTACAGAACACATACTGTAACAAAAAGCAGAGCCTGTTACTTTTTCTGAGAAGGCAGTGCCCAGACAAAACCAGGTGTTTCACCTCCATTATTAGAGGAGCAGCTTTAACTGGACGAAAAAAAAAAAAACAACCAACAAAAACTTTAAAAAATTCCTGACACTCCAGGCAGTTTAACACAAAAAGTACACTTGTAAACAACTTTAAAACAAGAGCCTTATGAAAATAATAAAGGTCACTGAAAGCTAAGCTGTTAAAACTCTTCTTAGCCCAAACCACTATATTCTACCCCTATAGTATTTTTTTTGCTAATGATACAGAGACTTAGCTACACAGAACACTTCACTGTGAAACTTGGGCAAATAATTTTTCAACTTCTGGTAGAATTAAGAAAGGGACAATTTGGAGACAAAAGGTCAAACTCCAAATTCCCTTTGAAAATTTGAACAAGAGCAATATAACCCAACTACTGACTGGAGTGGAGTTCAACAGTGCATGGTAGCACAGTACTTACTTTACAATCTGAGACCCTTTTCAACATAAACCCTAGCAAGTCATAAGCAACTGTTAGAAAAGACTTCTGTATTACACACCATCAAGTTAGCATTGCTTTCAGTAATCTAACTTTGCCATAAAGTGATTCTTCATATACATTACCTGAAAACTATGCCTGTGTTTTACGAAAGAGCAAACTGTAAAAACTGTCCTGGGAAATGATTTTGTGTATGTAATTATCAGCCATGCATGTGAAGTTGACCATCAGTATTTATGCTGCCCTACTTCATGCTTCAGCATGTGTTAAGTAAGCTGCTGATCACTGTGTGTGTCCATTTTGGTAGAAGGACAGATGTATGTGAACAGCAATGCTCTGGAGAACTTGTGCTATTCCTAATACTACAGTTATTTTCTCTGCCAATTACATTTTGCTATAAATATGTGCGCCCTTAAGTTGATCCCAATATCAATTTCAGCTAACTAATCAAATTATCTGCTAAGGTTTTGAGAATGATAACCCTTCCTTTATTTAAATAAAATGAGGGAAGGGTTTCTAACTCCCAAAGGTTTGCCAGTGATAGACTTATTTTCAAAAGAGGATGACACTGTTCAGTATACTGTTCATTATCTTTCTTGTTTACAGATAAGCACAATAGTACTGACGTTTTTTGTCTGGTAGGTAGAAAGGGGAAGAGAAAAATACTGTGAGGTTTTTACCCTTAATATTTTTCCAAGTTCTGCTCATAGGCTTTTGTGAGTAATTATTCAATTGTAGTAAGTCCAATTTTGGATTACAGCTAAATGGCAATTTTCTGTTTTCCTTTTGCAAGACTGTTCGTTAGTAAAACCCTGCCCACAACTGAGCACACTGAGAGCTTATGTAGGGAATAATTTCTCATTATATTTAGAAATGCCTCATTTTTGCACCAGTTAAAAGTTAATTCATAACCCAAATAACCAATCTGCAATGTAAACAAGTAGTTATTTTCTCCCACGTAATAACAGTAAATAATGACACTGATCATTACATATTCTGCTTGAGTTCATTAAAAGCAATTCTTCAGTCATGAAGACAGCAGGCATTCTGTGATGGACTTCCTCTGAACTATGCTCAAATGAGTGGAGTAACTGAGATTCCTGATGGAGATCTAAGCCATTTCCCTCATTCTCTTAATAGCTTCCGCTATTTGCATACTCGACTCCATTTCGTAATTTGATTTAAAATAAATTCATTTCCCCAAACCCTTCTCCTCCCTAGCTAAACAAAACTTATTTACATTTATGGTAAGTGCTTTTCAGCAAATAACGTTTAAGAAAAAAACCCAAAACAACCAAAACCCAAGAAGTGGTATAAGGGAGGGAGCAAGTATTTAAAGTTTTGTATTAATTTGCTTTCTGAATTTTCTTCCAAAGATGCTGTAGGGACAAAAGCGTTAAAGACCTTAAACACGCTTTCACACAATTTTGATTCTCCCTCTCTTTTATAGAAACGAACAACTTTGCCCAGTGAATCTCCTTCCTAACTTTTGACCAGTAATTGAATGAAACTGCATGTTATTCCCCCCAAGAAAGTAAAGAAAATACAGACTTTTACTTCAAATATTTTATGAAAGCAAGATTACAAGAAATATATTAGTCAAAATGCAGGGCTTATCAAGCACTGAACCAAGGATGCTGGCATCAGTTTGCCTACCATTTTGCATGTGGAAAAAATACACTACGTCTAAAGGTAAAAGGCATTACTAATGCATCATGAATTACTCTAGTAGGCCAGCATCACCTCTGCAGCTTGATGCATGTTTTAAGTCCTGAAATAATTGTCATATTAACAGTCTGAGATGAGACACTGGAACAAAACCATTCTTAAAAAGGGAAGTTTTTGTTTTGCTCATATCGAGGTAATACCAAAAACTAAAACCAAGATCTTACAATTTAGCAGCCACTTTAACACTTGTTAGGCTAGCCTTCACACAAGGAGCATGCATACAGCCACTGTTCTTGCTTTAAATTGAGTGCTGTTGGTTAATTCAAGTCACTGTTCTCCCACCTTATTCGATTAACCTGTTGAACTGGATGTTCACCATAGGAAAAAGAAAATTAAACGATGGTAAGTGTAGCAGACAAATACAGATCACACCAAGAAGCTAACACTCATGAGTTGTCATAATAAGGGATAATAATAACAATAAAAAAAATATCAGTCTTTTCTGTGCATATTTTTCATTTGAAAGGTCCCAGGAAATCATGATGTGCCTGGTCGTTTCTGTTGCTGATTTCTGATGACCTCTAATTGTTTTTTGCATTGCTGATAGTAAGTTGAGAGACTTTTGTTTTCATCTAACAGCTTTTTATGTTCTTGTACCAGACGGGATGTATTTTGCTGGTCTTTTTCATCCTGGTCCAGTTCTGCTATTAGTTCTTGTCTAAAATAAAGTAATAAAAAAGTAATTGTCATTTAGAATCTATTTCTATTTGTAAGATGACTTCATGTGTTTCAAATCAGTATTTGAGTATCAGTCTGAACTCACGGCTGGTGATATTTTGTGCAAAAAAATTTAAAACCTTATTCTTCACTGTAGTCTGGGGAAAAATTATCTCTTCCAAATCAAATCCATATTTAAACTTTAAAATAGCTGCTTGCCATAGCCTCAGTCTCTGAAATTGTCCTTTATATAATGTCGTTCAGATGTAATTCTACAGGTCACAGTAAAACAGCTAAGGATCCACACAGAACTTCATCAATTTATTCAACTCTAAATTTGCTGAACTACATGTGTATTTAAAAATTCAAAAGGTAATAAATTAAAAAGACAAAATTGCAGTAATTTGGTAACTTTTTAGTGAAGTGCTGTTTTCTATTTGGACTTGAACTTAAGGCAGTGGAAGAGCAGAATCAAATAAATTATTTTTGTAACTGTCATTTCACTTAATTTATGCCGTAACTGCTCAATATGTTTTTTAGCAACAATTTGAGAGGAACAAACACATTGATAAACTTACTATAAATTATCCTGCAAAACTGATGTAGCAGTTTGTTTTACTATTTGTTTATGAGGTGACAAGAAGGCAAGCTGCCAGCAATATTTAGCAACAAAACAGTAGAGGAGAAAGTTCATGTTAATTAATTGTTGCCATACGGTTTGTAATTACAGTTAAAGAAAACTTAATAATGATATAAAGACTGAACTAATAATTACTTTAACCAGCATTAAATTCATCAATCACAATACTGTTTTTTTGTTTTAACACCTATGGGCAATCATGTTCTAAGAAAAAACAGTTTGGGAGAAACATGTATGCAAACTTCCTAGAAAAAAAGATAAAAGTAGGAATCTAAAGGCAACAAGTTAACAGTTTTGAAACAGAAATACATTTTAATGTAATTTATTGACCTTTAGAGACAACGGAAATAAAACCAAACTGAAGATCTTCAAGCCAGCTTCAGCATCTTCTCATGAAGTCTAAAAATTCTAGTTGCACTTGAAAACTAAGGATGCTAAGCCAAAAGCAAATAGATGATAGGTCAATCTCACAGTAACTTTCCCCCCCATTCTGTATGCTATTTCTAATGTAGAAGAAGTTTACACACACATTTTCCTCATATGCTATTCCACAAACACCAACGCAAGCTCCTCATTAACAGCTGCTTGCCTGCAGTGGCTCAGACACTGGCGGGTAACAAGCTGATTACTTGGTCTAGCATGGAAGTATATATGACCTCTCAGAGCTGCTCCCAAGCATCAGGAAACAGAAATGATAAGAAGCACAACTGAAGTTCTGAAACAGCTATAACTGTGGCCTTAATCCAACATTACATGCAGTTGCTTCACTTACAGGCAAACAAAATCTAAGAAGAAAGAGTTTATTTCAAGTGCACAAGGCTAAGAAGGCACATAATGGTTTTTAAGTAGTAGGTCCTACACCCCCAGCAGAAAAACGTAAGATGTGTGTTCATAATATAATTGTCAATGCGATGCTTGAAGTCAGATATAACTGAGTAAAATTAGTAACTTTGACATATTACTCAAAATTCTATAATCCATTAATCAAGTGGTTATCTACAAACTAATACTGAAGTTCTTTTACTGGACAGTATTGGAAATAAATTCCAACAGTCCTTGACAGTCCAGATTCTTCATTTGAGATGATACAAATATTACTAGCATGTTAAATACACAGATGTGCCACAAACTTTGAAGTAAGATTTCTCTAGAAGAGTCCTGATATTGATTAAAACTTGCAATCACCTGCTGTAAGCATCTTACCTGTACTGAACAGCTCAGTATTTCTATGAAATGTTACTTCATAAAGCCAGAAATAAGTTATAGGTAACAGACTTGGTGTAAAAGAAACATACAGAAGAAGAGAAAAGGTTAAACACATTTAACTTACTTCCTCTGCAACAGCAATGCAATTTCTGTCTGAACTTTCATATATTCTTGTGCCATTTTGCAGTGCTGTTCAAACACAGCCATAGATTCTTTGGAGTTCGGGCACGGTGCTAGAGGCTGAAAATAAATCAGACATGTTAAAAACTAATGAACTGACATCCTAGTATACAGTGTGTTAGAATGTCTCTGCAGTGTATTTATAACAGCTTTTCAAAACCAGTAAGCTTTTAAAAATAAGTGTTAAACCATGCCCTGCAAAATGTTACTGCAATGATGTCAAAGTTGACTTACACCCCAAATCTACAGTTATTGACCCAAAAGTCTCTCCATCACAAAAGTCAAAGTATTTAATCTCACACACAATAAATAAAGTGTATACAACAATTTAATTCAGTAATACTCAGCAAATAATGTCTTATTTTGACAGTCAAACTCAGCTTACATTTGGTTTTAGGGATCATGTTTCCCAGGGCCTGTTTTTAATAGCTTGATCAAATCTGAGTCAACCAATCTCAGATTACATAATATATTTTTTTAGCCTTGGTCGAAAGTTAGACAGAACATAAACGCAGGTAAATATGCAGCACTATATTTTGCAGCCCAAAATTCACACATTAGTATAAAAGAAAAGATAAAGACTCTAATAAAGCACGTATTTATTACCTGTAATTGATGATCTAATGTGAGATATGCCATTGGGATGGAGTTATCTGACCCATTGGTCTCTGTAACAATACCAAGAAAATTTTAATGTATTTTGAGAGCTAATTCTCTTCTTACAGGAAAAAAGCAAGAATTCTAAGTAATTTCACAATAAACAGTCTGAATGTGAAAAGGCAAATGGTAATAGCAGCGCTCCAATCCCAAGGCAGATGAATCAGTTTTTTCTGATAAAGTTAAGAACTTCAAAAGTATGGTCCGTCACACCAAGAAGGAATAAAGATTAATGTTATCAGCCTACACTTCTAAAAGCCATGTAACAGCATACAGATTTCTTAAATACTATTTTTATACAGTTTGCAATCATGCTCTCTATTTATAAAAAAATTGTCATTTCATTCTTGTTTATGAAAGATCAGCCAGCCAGCCCATGCATCTAATGATTTTAAAATTAGAAGCTGTGCAAACCAGTTCTGCCAAAACAAAATAAGCACAACCTCCTGCTCAGTTTTGAAACCTGCTCCCAATGAAGTCTGTGAGGATCTTCCTCACAACATGCTCTAGGGCATCTTCTCTGCCCTGTAGAGATACTTGTGGGTAGCAAGGAACCCAGTAACCAATCTATCTCCTGGGCCTGGCTGCTCTCTTCTTGCATTGCAATTACTCTGTATTTCTCCAGTTCTTTCTTTCCAGATTTAACATGGTTCTAAATTCTTACAGATCCTATCTTTTGGTAGCCCACAATCTGGGGATCACAGGGTTACTGTTAAGCTTGAAGAGATATAGGAGTAAAGACACACGGAGAAACTACTGATTTTACAGCTGCATTATTGCTACTAGAGGATTACATGGAGGAGGGTAGGTGGGAAAAAAAAGGGGCTGCTTACCCATACCCCAATAGCACCTGCCACAGAGTAGTCGTGGTAGAGAAACTAAGGTGTTGCCCTCAAAGACTATGCTATCTCCAAGAGCAGCTTCAAAAGGAAACAGAAATAAGAGGGTAGAAATGAAGAAAAAGTGGTTAAGTGTACGCTTGTAAGGAAACTGGAAGGTGGTACAAAAAAAAAGAAAAAGAAAAGAAAAATAACCCTAAAACCAGAGACTTAATCACTGCAGTATCTTAAGTGAGAACAGTATAAAAAGTCCTTCTCTACATGAAATTATTATCATATATGGAATACTGTTACAGCAAAGGAATTAGTGTAATGCTTCAAATATATCAATACATGCAAAATACTTCAAGATGACATTCCCGAGCCTTTCACCACAGCGTCACAAAACTGTAATCCCACCTGCAATTGACCAGATTTGGCTGCATTCCGATTTTATCATTTTGCCTCATTAACTTCAAAACATACCCTCTTCTACAGAAAACTAAAATTATTTCTCTCTTTAGAAATTCAAACGAGTCTTTGTTCATGGACTGCATAAACCTAACAAGAAAAAATATACATGTGGTACATTCTGTATTTACTTGACTATAAGGTGTGTAATTTCTGTGGGTCAGAAAATGGACCTGACTTTTAGCTCTAGTGCAGTGCTACACATTAGGCCAAAGACTTGGGGAAAACTGTCTTTACACTGGCATACAATCAGCAACTTTCAGTTCCCAATGAACTATTGACTGGGTAAGAGCTTGCTGCCACATAAGGGCAACAACTGCTGTTAAGTGCTCACTGCCTAAAGCAACACAGGACCCATGCTACACGAAAGAGGGAATAGGGTGGGCTGTAGCAGTGGACAAGAGTTTCGGGAAATTATGAGTGATGAGGCACAGAGTGTGATCAGGTAAGGTGATAATGGACAGAAAGAAAAAAGCACAGAAGCAAAATACAAGAGTATGCTGCTCCCTCCCACTAAAACAGGGTAAGGGGAAAGTACACATCTTACATAATCATCTTATATTTGGTAAAATACAACTGTGCACATATATACACATGTGTGTATATATATGCTTGTGCAAAAGTCAGTCCGCATGAAAGTTTCCATTTCACAGTTGGTTACAGGAAAAGAATGGAAGAGTGATCAGTCAAAGATGACGCAGATCACATGAAAGATTTCAAAATTTGAGGCACTATGAGGTACCAGCTTGAGTTTAAGATTCAACATTCATATTCTAGTGACAAAAATGTAATTCTTATTTGTGTTTCTAAAAAGAAAAATTTGTGGGGACCCACTGTTTTCATGCAGTACAGTACTGGTTCTTTTAATAATGGAGTGCATGATGACTTTTTAAATGAAATTAAATTGTACTATGTAAATTACACATATTCTTAATGCAATTTCATAACAAAAGAACAGCGATGCTATGGAAATATTTACAATACTTCTGCAGACACATATTAGCTCGTTTAAAACCCAGTAAGATTGTTTGCATGTGTACATTCTGCATAAGCAAAATTACAACACAGATCAAAAACAGAATTAACCAAGCTGATACTCACCTACATAGCATTTCACTCCAGAAATCAGAGCAACGAAAGCTTTAACTGTGCATTCATGCTACAATTGCACAAGACTAAATACTCTAAAATCTCTTTCCTTAATTCCCTAAAACCACACTAGTCAAAAAACTCATGCTAAAAGACCTGCATTAAATACTACTATCACAGTATGTACAGTACTTTAAATGCAAAATGCTTGCAATTTCATGTAACTTAATATAATCTGTATAAAAAAGTCCTTCAAGTCAGTGTGCAAAACAAAGCAGTAATGTTTTAATTGAAGCAGAACTAAAATGGACTGCAACTTTCACTGATTAATTTTGTTAAATGTCCAGGCACACATCCCATGCCATAATCTAATAAATATTTTATACTTTTTAAGCACAAAAAATAAACTAATGAACAAACGAGTACCTGCATCATCAGGTGTCCATGGATTACGAGCTGGCTTTTCAGAGGTTGGTCCCGAGGTAGTGATCATTCTCACACTAGGACTAGATGATCTACTGCTGTTTCTACTCTCCTGAAGTGGTAAAATAAAATGACAAAAGTTAACAGAAGATTTTTTTAAGACTTAAAAAACCCCAAACAAACAAAAAAAAAATACCCAAATGAACAACAACAACAAAAAAAACAACCCCCCAAAACATTAGTAACAGAAAAATAAATGTGAAGAAACCTGAACCTATAGTCCTACCAAATACTCCCTTCCAGAAGCTTTTATCCTGAAAGCTCTCCAGATAGTCTGATAAACTTCACATGCATTGCATAGAAAATTCCATCTCCCTTTCTGCTTCATCTTTACCATAAAAAATAAATGGATATAATTTTGCTATTCAGCATAATACAAAAGCAGTGCTGAACAATATGTTCGAGATCTTTATATAAATGTGTAAGATGATGTCTAGTCAATTTTACACTTCCATTCAGTGAAATCTAGCAGCTTTGTAACATTAGGAAGAAATAAAGTTTGTTTCCAGTGTTTAATCAATGAATGGAACTAAATCCAACTAAACGAATGCAGCTTAGTAGCTATACTAGACTGCAGTATATGAATCTACAGTTTTCATATGGTTCCTAAGTTAACTCAGGGGTTAAGTGATTCATCTCCAGAAAACATGAAAAACAGTATTTAATCAATAAGGATCAAGAAATCAAAGCAATTAGAAAATAAGTACATTATCTCTCACAAAGCAAATCAAGAACTAAAATAAAATTATGTAAGAAGTTCTTTTATATACACAGCTTGACTCCTCCAACCCTTTTGTTTACCAAAAGTGCAAAAACCTATCATGAAGACTTCATTATTCTACTGAGCTGCTTTTTCAGAATTATTAATTACAGTTTCTTGTATGTCACGTACCCCCCTTCACTGACACAAAAGTAACACAGTAAAGGACTTCAGACTACAAACCCCAGTGAGTGTTACAGAAAAAAATTGAAGTAAAAAGATGCTATTAAAATATAACTATTTTCAATATGGTATATTTATCATCAAATGATTAAAGATCCTATTTTTTCAAAAGAACCACTCAAATATACATTACCTAGAAACCATATTTCTTCATGACTAATTTCCAAATATCTTATCTTAATTTGACTTCCAAAAGTCAGGATTTCGGGCAACTAACAATCCAAAGAGTAAAAAGATTTTATACACCGAAATAGCCATTATTTCAACGGCATTATGCTTGTCCTGTAATTCTTAATAACCATTCAGTGTTTTATGTCAGTAGCCAGAAAAAGGGCTATAAGCTACTGTAGAAATAATCCAATGGATGATATTATCAGAATGATGGCATCATGCACTTTCAAAAAGGTTTTGTCTTGGAGTCTTTGTTAATATCAAGTAAGGTTTAAGTTGCTTACTGTTATTGGCCTGAGACATGAAAGATAAACACACTCTGCTGATGTGAAAGGTCAGAAAAACAGAGCATTTAACAGCATGTAAGTCCTTTAAGCAAAGATTTGTTGGGTATCTACAACTGATAGCACCTGAAAAGTACTCTAGTTATTATACTTCTCAATGCTATACCAGATTCCTTGCTGCACCAGATTGTTTTGATTCATCAACAGGAGAAAAACCCTTTTCCTTGATAACATTATTTAGACCAAATTACCAGAGATAGATACAAAAAAACGGTATCCAAAGCATATATAAAAAGCACTGCAAAATTCAAAGGAAGTTCCCCAAAGTGATCACCTGTTAGATTACAGAGTTGAAGTGTGTGTTAAGTGAGCTGCTTTAGGCCTCCTAGACACCAGCCCCTCTGACAGGCAAACCAGAGCCTGTTCTTTAGCCACCAGCTTCTGCTACACTTTTACAGGTATCCTTTCACCTTTGCTTCCTCTGGGTGTCTCAATACACTCAAACAGACTTGTTATCAGGTATTCTCAAGTAATTTTTGCCAGTGGCCAAACCCACACAACATTGTTAGCTTCCATTTCTCAGACTTCCGATCTTGAAAAGCTGTCACACTCAGAGGAATAATCTTGCCCAGTTTAATTTAAATGGGCAACCCAATTTAAAGAAATCATTGTTACTAGCCCTCCTCAGCTAGGATTTTATCTCACTCTGAAAGGAGAGGAAATAAAGTGTATCTGTGACCAGTTCTGAAAATGATGCAGACAGAATGATTCATTTGTATAATATCAGATCCCCTAAAATACCACACTTAGGCTGCATGCATGTGGGCATGTACATTCTAAGCTTGCTTCTCAACTGTTCAATAAAAAGTATGCGTTTTTTTTAAATATATTTTTATTCCACTTCAAAGTAAACTGTAAGAGTTAAGAAGGCCCAGCAACAGTTACTAAAAAAAAAGCATGAAAGAGGAGATAGTTTGGTATTAACTGTAGTGCTGTGAAGAAGGATGTACCAAAACAACCAACCCAATAAAAGATTCTCAGGCAAGGACATGGATACCTTACTAGACACCTGATCATAACCTGCAGTCTTTGAGTGATTATGCCAAATAATCTCAGTATCTGTATAAAATACCAAATCCTGTAAAGACTCTATTCAGTGTAAATAGCAGGTTTCCTGTGTTACTTCAAGCCCAAAAACGTTTTTATGGCTGCAGTTCAGAGTCTGCACATCTGCTTCTGTGTTACAAAGGGGTTTAGGCAGGAGCAGTAGTGCTGGACAGGCGGCACAACACAATGTTTTAAAATGCAGGTACAAGGAAATAGAAATGCAGAAGAATTCAGTGCAAAAAAAAATTTAGGTGGAAAAAAATGTATAGAGAATCACATGGATGGAAACAAATGGAAATGTAGCATTTGACTGTACAGAGACAGTTGCATCAGTACCGCTCAATGTCACTTGGAGTAACGTCCAGTCTAAGGTCACCAAGCACTAGAGAAGTCTGTGAAAAATCAGACTTAAAACACACTCTCAACACCAAACCACACTAAGGGCTGATCCACTGACAGAAACCCTTTGGCTTCATGTATTTTCCTATCCAAACTGTTGATGTTAAAGGCTCAATGGAGTAGTAAAAACATCTGCAAAGCACTATTACTGTCTGCAGTTCATAACATCAGTTAAGAGCAATGGAGGAAAACGCCTTAAGTGCCTCAACAGCATAAACCCCAGCAATAACCAGCCACAAAACCCCCACAAAAAAAATTTCTTCTAACAGTACACAGAAATAAAATATACACACTATCAGAAAACATACAAGAAGGTCAGATTAAAACAAACCAGCAGTTAAGCAGGGAAACAAGTCTTGCTCTACCCTTTC
Organism: Psittacula echo; assembly: GCF_963264785.1. Taxonomy (NCBI): domain Eukaryota; kingdom Metazoa; phylum Chordata; class Aves; order Psittaciformes; family Psittacidae; genus Psittacula; species Psittacula echo. The sequence goes on along the minus strand of NC_137738.1, from coordinate 69,151,740 downwards.
AGGTAAGCAATCCAAACTGTGATATATTTATTATTAGCAGCACATTATTGGTATTATTATGATGAGGTGTTTTTCTCCACCTTAAAAAAAAAAAAAAAAAAAAAAAAAAAGAAAATCCGTTCCAAACTGGAAAAATCTTCCTGATTAAAAAAAAAAAAAATAAATAAAAATAAAATTTAGTTACAACAGAATCATTCTCTATCAACACAGCAGCAATTTTCAGGAAAATCACATTTAATAAAAAGACCTCTGATCAGCTTTCGTGTGTCAATCAAATAGTTTAAAACAAAAAAAAGTGGCACCACTGCAGTCCTTTAATGTTGAGCATGATAGGGGCTTACAAGGCTTGCGTGCGGGACTGGAGGCATGCAGTGCGGGGAAGAAGGATGTTTGCAATGAAGGGAGGGAAGGGCAAGAGGATATTCACATTAGACAGGATAACCTATATATGGTTCAGAGCTACAGAAACCCCTAAAGTGTCATTTTAAGTCTTTTGCCACAACTACATCGTGCTTGTTTTTTTCATTTTTTACCGATTTTTTTTAAATATACAAACCTATTTACATCAAAATTGAGCACTAGTTTCAGCAGACTTTTCTATTTATTCTCACACTAAAAAGGGGATGAAAATACATTATTCGTTTATAGGGACAGTGCAAAAATTTCTTCCCAAGAGCATTTTTCATGCATGTTAAAATATTATGTTTTATAGATTTTATCAGAATGTTTCAAAACCTGCAAGATAGAAACATATAATTGTAATTCCTATGCTTAGATCTCCAATATGTACACATCAGAAGCAAGAAAACAGAATGTGATGCTAGTACTTCTATAGACCCTCATCAGAAATCAGTGAGGTAAACAAAAAACCTTTTCTGCATCCTCCTAGTCACAAGAACAATTTAGCTAGAACATCCAGACAAGCAGTAGAATAGCTTTCAAATAAAGAATATTATAATAGTTATTAAAATATAAAGTAAATGCTGATATTATATATTTTAAAATATTAACTATTCATTAAAATTAACAGAATGAAAAATTTAGAATAAAAAAGCTATAATTAAATGTATTCATACATCAATCAGTGCCATTTGGCATAACTGATGTACTGTCACATATTTATTTTCTTATGTCTTGCATAATTTTAGTGCTACAATTAACTGAACAGGCTAACCTATTTGACCAAATTTTGCAGTTGCATTTCTTTCTAACAAAGCTGTATCCTCTGAAGATATTAAAATGTGTTTAGGACAAATTCCTTATTTTCTGATAGCTGTACATTGTAAATTCTAATAATACCTGGGGAATTGATGAGGTTTCTGGGGCACCACACTCCACAGAAATAAAGAAGGATCAAATGTTGATCTCCTGATAACTACATGTATTTTACCCCAAAATTATCATGTATTTTAGATTACTGCAGAAGCTTGTTTAACATGGAAACCCAATTAACCTGATAAATATTCTAAGCTCTGGTTTTCTACATCTAAATAACAGTAGGGACCTCAAAATTGCCAATTCATACTAACGACCAAAGAGCCTCTGTGAATTACTGAAACAGACAACAAAGCAATTAAAGAACCACAAAATAAACACATCTGAATGAAGCATTAGCTGTACTTTTCTCATTTAAAGTTTTCTTAGTTCAATTGTTCTTAGTTTAATTTCAATTTTATGAACTGTACCACTGTGTCCGTTACCATGGCAGTTACAATACCAGATAAGTTATAAAATATCCTATTGAGACAGTCTTTTTTTAAACAAAACTTTGTGACAGCATCCTGTAAACCTTTCACAAGAAATGGGAGAGATATACTTTAAGTTACAATTCAGGGTTCAGAGACTGATAATAAAAACACTTATAATAATGATGTACATGCTTTTTATTTTTATGAAAAAAGTGAGTCTCATGTACCTATAACTGCTTCAGAAAATTGTAAGTAGCAATTCCAATTGTCTCCTACACGGAGAGAGGTGAAGAGGCTTTCCTGCATAACATCTGCCCTTCACCAAATTAAGTGGCAGACAAAAACTGTGTATACATAAAAAAATAAGAGCTATACAGAAAACACTTCTCATCTAAAGCTCATTCATTAGATTATCCTCATGGAATCTCATTTAAATACAATATAAATGACATTACAGTCTGCCAAGCTTCCACATCATTTCTACGAAAGCATCAAAGTTGAAGATTTCCAGACCAATCTCCCTGTACAGATTCAGTGTTGACTTTACTGAAAGATAAGAGACAAGAAAGACGTTACCTGACTGGACTCTGTTCCAGCAACACTAAGATCTTGAATGGATCTACGCCTCTGCTGTCCGTTTCCTGCTGGGAAAAAAACAAAACAAAAACAAACCAGTGAAATCTATTCAGAACAAAATAAGAAGGGTGCGACTGTTGCAGAGGAGCTTGGAATTTGTACGAATCCACAGACAGAAAGTGAGAGAGGGGGAGAGAGAGACAGCTGCAGAATTTTAACTCAAAACATGCTGGCTTGTCAACAAAAAGTATACCCCAATACAATAACCACTCCTACCACATGAATAGCTGCTGCACTCTACTCCACCATCTTCTGTCACATGTATTTGGTCAGGCTTAGTACTCAGGGCAGGAGCTGATGACGACATCTATTTCAAGTGCGTTACGTTATGGGGATTTCTAAAACCTAGACCGCGAAGATAACAGGCTGCCAGCTTTAACCTGTTGCTCTTTGGCATGCTTAAGGAACACAGCAATGACTTCTGCCCGTGTGCCGCTCCCCTCACAAAAATTTAGCAGCGAAAATGGTTCCTTCTGGTCTTTGCTCCCTTCTATGTCCCATATTCATGCTCCAAGAAGTGTGAAAAGGGTTTTTCTACTAAGTTTTCTACTACTGCTTGGCTGAATCACATCTCACCATCAACCTACTAAGCATAATGCTGTAATCTTTTCCTTTTCCCCTTCCACCTGTTAGCAATTATCCACCAGCGACAGCTACATAAAACAGTTTAAATTTTCACACTGACACGCAATCAAAGGCATTTCCAGGAAATAGTCTCCTTAAAAATAAAAGGAGATTATGCAACAGAATCCCCCTTGCTACTTTGATTTTTATTACGGTGATTGTTTATAGTGTCTCTTGAGAGCAGGTCAGCTGTCCAAAAGGAAACACCAAAATGTTCTGAGTAACAGCTGACAATGCTCAAAATTCTTGCTCTTAGCTCTGCATTACATAACTTTTCTGCTGGAGGGGAGCATCCGAAACATGTACTGCAGCCATGGCAGCCCCTCGCCCAGTGACCCTGCACGCAGCAAACAACCCAGATCTAACAGGCATCACATTTTTAACCTTTTAGATGCTTGCTATCCAGAATCATTTCCATATGACTCCACAGCCTATCATGACAGGTGTTTTGATTTGCAACAGTTACTACTAAAATGTAAACCTATTTAATAGCAATCAATACATTTAATGTCATTATACTTTAAATTTTTAAATATAGATACTGTTACATGTAGGAACACATTACCACAAACCAGCAATACAAAATTCTCAGTGTCACTTTAACAATTTGTGCTGACATTTTGTAGTCTAAAATTTAAAGAGTACTATCAGAAACAAGCATATGAGACAATCAAAAAGCGTTCCAGAACAGGAATATATTTCTTTGTTCTGACTACAAATACATCTGAATTGCAACTTCTCTGTGGTCTTGATCTTTTGCTTCTGAAATTCAGGCTAAGTATACACTTACCTAAGCAACAATGTCTATATTACGCATAATACTTTGATATTAGAGATCGTTTGAATGACAAATCTACATAAAAATTTCTGAACTTGTTCATTTGTGGTGAACTTTTTCATAATCTTATCATTTAGCAAACAAGACTATACAATTAATAGAATTCTGTGCCATGGATACTTCATCTGGCTGCCACAGCTCATCTCAATATTCAAGATATGGGTGATCCACCCATGACTGATACAAAATTATGTGCACATTTCATTCAACAACACTGTTATAAAATTAGCTCAGCTGAAATAGGCTTGCAAAAATATCTGAAATTCTCATTTCAGATTAGCAACATTTGTGAATTTAAAGAACCCAGGACATGTGTTGCTGAAATATTAGACATGGCTGCCAAAAAGTTAAAATAATCAGGGTGGGGTGCAAGAAAGAAAAGGAAATGCTTTGGGGGCAGGGGAGGGGAGGTGAGGGAAGGAGGGGCCAAAATTACTGTGTTGTAATAAATGAATACCTTTAAATGAAATATCTTCATATTAGTAGCATGAGAGAAGAGCAAGCTCTACTAGGCAATGCCATTTTAATTAGTATAACTACTGCAGACATCTGGCAAATAGCTTAGACAAAGCAGAAAGAGACTACGAATCAACAAATACTTATTGCTCCAGATTCAAGGCAAATTTCAATTGCAATATCATACAATACATCATTTTTGTTTGAAATCAGAGAATCCTAGAAATGATCACTGCTATTTATCTATGTTCTCCTTTCACAGTTTTGATTTTGTTTTTACCTCTATGTCTACTTAAAATTATTTTTTTCTCATTATATAAATGAAGAGATTTGTAAATGCACAGAAGTTACAATACGGTAGCTTGATGCACTGTGTCAGGATTTCAGTGGTTTACAGGAGTTTAAGATAACGAAAAAAGATGATCAAACATCATAAACGTACTTCCTGGCCTCAAAAAAACCCCAAAATCCCAACAACCAAATACATTTCACATACTGTTATATATTGTACAATGAAATTCAAAAGGAACAGGAAACTTCTACCTTGCCTTGCTCTATGTACCCCAGAGGAACCAAATTCTATGACTTCTTAAGGCTTCTGATCACTCCTCCTGCCAAACATTCAGACTAGCCAAGAACTCTTCCCCTTGCCCTTTAGCAGATACTTGTGTCTCCTTTTACACTTTCCTGTTTGTGCACAGTACTCTCTCTTCCTTATGCACCTACAAGACCCAAACTTCTCTCACAGCGCAGGATGATCAGGGAACATAACAGTGCCAGAAGACATTTTAAAGTTAAAACATGGGTCTGAATTCCAGAAGAACAAAGTGATCTGGGGAGACAAAGGTGGGATTTCTGGCTTTTATTGATTTTAAAAGTAGACAGAAAATTTACAGACCTAAAATTTCTGTAATTCCTACCCACTTTCTAATGACACTCAACAAAACGTGTCTACTCTGAGTAATCATTTATTCAGTGTCAATGCTATAAAAATTTTAATGTCGTAGCACAGCTTCAGATGACAAAATTATAACGGCAAATGCATGCTATATGCATGAGACGTCTAATGTTGCCAGTGAAGAAAAGGCTGTACTTGAAGGTGTATTTGCAAGATGCTGCTTAATTGGTTTGTATCAAAAAGGTGCTCTGATTATTTTTCTTGATCATATTACAAATTACACTTAGATTTTTTCTCTGTTTCTTTAAACATATACCTACTTAAGCCTTCTGTACCTACTAGAGGTTTTATTTTTCATATATATATATATAAAAATGTTGGTGTTTATTATCTATACTATGTATTTTATATACTATAAATTGAAAACCAGCCAACTAAAAGATGATACTTCACTTTGCCATCTGGTTGTAGAATACCACGACTAAAAACTCATTTGTCAAGTTGTTACACCAAAACAGAATTAGTTGATCCCTTTTTCAGCTTCTAAGTTTCGTAAGCTAGTAACACAAAATAGCATCTTAAATAAATGGAAGTTCCAAACAGGTTTAAATAAGGGTGAACAGAAAAAAGATCAAATAGATATTTTAAAAAATCCATTTCTGCCAACATTTTACCTTCAACTGACCGAAATTTGCATTTTATGACCTTGGTAGCCTATCAGTTCACAGATGAAAAGCAGCTGAGGAAACACATTACGAAATCCCCCAATGATAGCAGATGTAGTACTCATACTTCTAAAATAACCCTGCCCCAAAGCAGCTGACTCATGGTAACACGCCTGTGTGGTGCCTCCCCTCTCTGGGAAGCAGCTGCTTTACCATGTGCTCAGCAGAACTTCAGGCAGTAGCAGAGATTAGCTTGGCACTTGTGCTGCTCCAAGGAGGAAGATAAGTTCCTTGCTTCACTAATAGACGTACCCAGGGAAGATCAGTGGAACTGGATATGTGGCAGTACTGCTAAGGAACATAATGGGGTGGGATTGAGATGGAAGTGCTCCTGTGGGGGTCTTGGAAGTATAACTAAAAGGGGAAAAGCATGTTAAAAAGGCCAAGGCTGAAAGCCTTGTGCTGAGAGAGTAAGGAAAGGAGAGGTGAGAAATCGGCAATACTGTCTCTAAAAGAGTAACTGAGCAATGTGCTTACGAATAATTGCTTTAAGTATACAGAAAAACATAATTTAATGGGCTGATGATCACATCCCTGCCACATAACTATTAACCTCTTTTTTTCTGGCCTTGGGATTCTTATGGAAAAGCTGTTCTGACAACCAGAAAACTTTCAATATACAGCCCACACTTATCTGCAGACAATTTACATTTTTTTTCTTTTCTGTAGTGCCAGTACTGTCTCTTAGCTTATGTAGTTCTCTCTTCCTAGTCTTTGGCTGCAAGTTCATCTATAGAAAATAATTACTCATTTCTCAGGTTTCATTCTATGGGCTAAAAAAAGCTATGCCTTCACATTCTTCTTTTTACTGTCCATACCATCCTAGTAGCTCTTCTTGCCAATATTTCAGAGCACGTTTCTTTTATATGGCTGTTCAGAACAGTATGCTGAATTTCTGATGAAACCTCAACAAGGGCCTGTAAATAGCATTAAGACTTCCTTATCTTTCCTGGAAATGAACTCTAAGATTTCAGTTTTTCACAGCTGCATTACATTAGTGGCTTATACTACCTGGGATTAACCTGCATGCATCTGCTAAGGTCCCATGTGATCTTACTAAAAGAAATTGTTGCTAGTGTATGACCCACAGTGCATGATCCTGGATTTTACCCTATTTCTATTTTTTCTCCCCAGTCACAACAAAATTCACTCTATGTGATAACTAGAAGTCCTCCTCTTTTTATGAACAGTTGCTTCTGATAAAGCCTTAACATTAAATTTCATTATTGCTTATGGAAGACTTAAATACTTTAAGAGCAAATTTTGAGAAAATTCATTATTATACTTGCTCCAATCCTATACCTTCTTTCATTTCTACAGGTTGCTATTTCTCTTGTATCTTTTTCCAAATTCACCTTGGAATTTCCATCTTGTCAAATTCAATTAAAATAATCCAGGTAAAGAATATCTAATTGACTTTCTCTGCCTAAGTAAGTAAAACCAGTACAGCTTATTTGTGAAAACAACATGGCATTCCATTTCACTAATTATTTTCTGAAAGTTTCAAGGTTTATTGGAAGCCTCAGTGCTGTTACATGCAGCAGACTGTGCACAGACCAAAGGCACTCAGCTTCTAGTGTTTATTTATGAGGCTCTCATATGACACTGCAAAACGTGATGGATCTCTTCACTTTCCTTGCTCTCTTAGGATCTTCTTTGTGTCCTGGCAGGCCAGGACTGTTTGAAAATTACAGTGGAAAGCTACACTGTAAACCAGTACACTAGTAAACTTTCTAACTGATTTGTTAGCTTTAATGTCAAGTAAGTTTTCTTTTCATAGGTAGTACTATTGTTCTTTGGAATCTGTTTTGTTTCTTTCTTTACATTCTGTGTCTTCATATGTAAACTTCAATAAAGGTATTTACAAAATAAAATTGTTTTACAAAATAAACTTTTGTAAAAAATTATCTTTTGCATTCAACTTCAAAATACCAAAGAATGTCAAGATTTACAAGGAAATTTCCTCAGATTACACAAATTTCGAACAGGGTGTCTACAGTTTTTAATGTACCTCTAGACTAGCGATAGATAGTATTACTTGCACCTCCTGCTTCTGACAAATAATTTTGAAGCAACTTGCATGCTGCTAATGATACACCAGTTTGGGACTGATTATGCTTATTTTCAAGGCTTTGAAGGAAATAAATCCACTTTAATTGTAAAAATAAAAAATAAAATAAAATAAAAAAAAAATGCGAAAGAAAAATTATATGCTGCTAACTAAACATAGACTTGGGATATACAAGAATTATTCATGTATGCCCCAACTTAAATCAGTTATGGTGCCTCATTATATTGATTTTCTTCCTGACAGAAGCCTCTCCTAATAATTCTAGTTTGCATTAACTTAAACACAAAAGAAATACCTCATGCAGACACATTTCAGCTCTAGAAAATTCTAGTCAAATATAAGAATTACATGGATTACGAGTTAATTTATTTAATCACAAGTATCATGTGAATTTGAAGTTCCATATGTAATGTATTTAAGTTTTTTTGTTTTATTAGTATTTGATTAAAAATGGGTGCTTAAACACAACAAAGATCAGGGCAAGATAATTACCCAGAGAGGCAATTTTCAACCTAAGTCCGTTTTCACCAACTGTGGTATTGTAATAAAAGACTGCATGTATAATTTTGCTTTGCAAGATGACTCTGAACAACAAGATCAGAAAGGAAAAAAATAATCCATCAATAAAAGTAAATCTGAGAAGACTGAATCCTTTACTGATAAAAGTAGGTTTATAGTGAAATATGCTCCTCTTCATAGAGACATTATTGAAAAAAAATTACTGGGATAATTCCTAGTTCTGTCCTAGAGCAACTGGAGCAAGAAGTATTTTAGCAGTCTGATCATTATTCCGGCATCTTAACCAATTGACCCGTTCACCTGGTCTGCGATACCTGGTATGATGATCTCAGGGACATCCAGTATGTTGCCAAATGAAGCAGTTTTACGATGGCCTCGTTTAGGTTTGGAATAGGCTGAAAAAATACACATATACAATACACATGCAAAACACTAAAATAGCAATAGCAAAATTATTAAATTCCTAATATTGCATTTTTCATAAACTTGGTTAAACTATAGTTCATGCAAAAATGTCATGCAGAATAAACTGCATTGCCTTCCACTCATGCTTACACATAGTAAAGCAACGGTTAAAAAGCGAAAAATGCAGAACTAGCCATCATTACAACACTGTGTAATTAGTTATAGTTAGCAACACAAAAGTCAAACACAGAAAGCAGCATGGCAACAAGGAAGGGAAAACCAAATGTAATTATCAAAAAAGAGAGCATACTAAATTACTTCAGATCACCTGCATATTCAGAATAAATTCTTGATTGCCTGAATTTATTTGACGTTTTCTGTTTAGTGTTGGGTACAAACTATTTTATAAACAATATTAATAGTTAGGTACTTCTGTTTCTTTAGATTACCTCATTTTAAATGAAATCTCATCTGTCTCTGCAAAAGCGCATACTCTAATTACATTTGATAATAATTCCTGCCTTCCATTCTTTTGACCTATTGGTGAAGATTTTGTGTTTTGCAAACTGGGTATCACAAGCAACCTTTTAATTTTTGAATGATGTTCGAGAAACACTACCTACTCCGTAGTAAAATCTAATAATACATTTTTTATTTTTGTTTTACTACTTGTATAGATTAAGATAAATAGTTCCCATTTAGAGAAAAGTCTGAATACATCTCCCAAAGTTAGAACATTGCAGCATATCCATCTCAAACTTAAGTAATGGTGATGCGCATTATCCGATTTACTTTTACACTTAGCAATGGATGGAACAGGAAGATTAAATAATTGTTGATCTGATTTACTCTTAACAACAGCTCAATACTCTCCCAACCACACAGCTTTTTTTTTTTTTTTTTTTTTTCAGGTTCACAGCATATTATTTCTGTCACAGTTAAGAAGAATTAAAAAACTCCAATAAAGCAAAATCAATAGAGTGCTGCTTTAGCTCTTTTTGAAAAAGTTATAGTCAGATGGGTTTGACCTAATTTCTAGTAGTCCACTCAGGCCTGAAGTGATTTCTCAAGAAAAATCCAAACAACCTAAACCCTCAATCTAGTATGCTCAGCATATAATTTTGTTTCAAGAAAAAGAAACCCTACAGTAATTAAAATAAATAAACAAACTGTAGCATATTCTGAAATAATAATTCCTGTTCAGGACAATGTACTTAAGGAAGACAAACCAGGAAAATTAAAAACTCACACAAAGGAGGGCTAGGTTATCTCCACTAAGGTAAAAAACTTATATTGACTTTATAGTGTCAGTGACCAAAGTGAGTCCTGACATATTTGAAAATAAAACCAGCATGTTGTTATTATCAGGTAAGTACACAGCTGCCTTCTGTGTTAGGAAACCCTTAGAGATATTCAATGGTGAGATGTGCTACACAGTCATCCAGTCAAAGACTGACAATACAACAGACAAATCTTGAAATAAGGCTTTAAAATAAGAAAATAAAAGTAAAAAGTGTTTTTAGGCTAAGATAAATATTATTTAATGAGTAACTTCAGTATTTAGTAAAACAAGATCCTGGAATAATCATAATACAACGAAGGACAAAAATAAAACAGTTGTGGTGCACAAGAAAGCCAGAATATGATGTAAATTTCCTTATTACTGCCCCTAGATTACCATAATTTTCAGATTGGTTGGAAAATACTAGAACAGCTAAATAACCCTGGACTAACCAAAGACATTTTGTTTCTTATTCTGTGGTTATATACCATAACAAAAAAAAAAAAAAAAAAGCTTCATAAAAGAAATTTATCACCTGAAGTTTACATAGATCAACAAACAATATATTTGATGAAGAAAAGAGACAAGAAAGTGTTTGCCAAGTATACCCATTTTTATTAACTTGCTCTTCTGGGAAGAATAAAGATTATTTTCATCATAAAAGCATGTATTTATACTTACACATCAATTCCAATTCACTCAAGGATTCAATGTTTAGACACAACAGTTTATAAATATCCAAAGCAAACCTGGCAAAACACCTGTAGCTTTTGTTTTGTTTTTAAACAAAAGATACCAATGCTTTATTAATCTAACCACTAAAAAATTTAACTATGTTTCTTTTCCTCAAATCTGTCAAAGTGAATTTTAAAGCTTATCTGGGAACATGCTGAACTTTAAACCCACCTCAATTTCAAAATATTATAGGAATAACCTTGAAGGAAATGTTATTTTAGAAATAATTTACCCTAGCAGAAATGGTATAACATGATTTCAGATACAAAGGAGAAAGTTTTGCATTTGAAATAGGACTGATATTTAGAAGTATCATATTTTTTTTTTTTAAAGCTGAAAGTCTAATTCAGCAAAAGTAATCTCTTCCACAACCTTAAAAGCATCCAATTAACATACTCAACCTTGTCAAGCATACAACCATGAATGAAGCCATTTTTCCCCACAATTAATAAAGGACAATAAAGACAACATAAAGACAAAAGTGAATGGTATTAACATTCTCTACAACTATGCATATTTTACATCTTCCTTTCTCCTTTCCCTCCTTCCAATTCCTTAGTCTATCCCTCAAACATCCTTTAATTTTACCTGTGATGGAAGCTATTCTTGCTTCTATTTCAGACATGTCAGCACTCATCCTTTTGGCTTCTCCTGAAACAAGGGATGACTGTGGTCGTGCACGAACATCTGACAAGCTCTCTACACTGCTCCCACGAGATGGGGGTAAACTCAAGCGGCCAGCATCACCCTGTTTCAAAAGTTACATTTTTAAAAACAAAAAAAGCCCCAAACCTGCAGAAGCCCCTCCATGATATGAACAGTATGTAGGTTAAAATCTATTTCTATAATGTGCTGATTAAAAGTGACAAGATTTAACATTTGTAATTCAATAAATGGTAATAATATAGCTACTAGTTGCAAGAACCAAATATCTGCAATGTTAAGAAAAATCTAACTTTATGCAGATAAAAACAGGGTAGAATTAGGCTGATACTGTCACAAGAGAATCTTTGTATTTTTTCATCCTACTTGAAAACAAAACATAGTATTCTCAAAATTCACGTAACTTTAATCCTTTCATATTATACTAATACTTTCATCTTAAATTAAGGCAATAATTTTCAAACATATATTACATATATATTTTTAACCTAAGGAATTCCTTTAAAATTAACTAGGGTTTTTATTTCATTTGAGATGATGTTAAAGACTTCCTTCCACCTTACCTTTTTGAAATCAGTCACTATTTTTCATCACTTTTCATGTTCTTTTCTTATAACTAACTGGCTCTAATTTTGTAGTATTTTCGAAAGATGTTACAGCACTTTCGTCTATCTTTATGGTTCTAAACTGCATGTGTTGGCTTACCGGCTGCTTAGCTGTATTTTTCATTTGTTGTGCCAATTTTGACTCCAAACGTTTAATAGTATCATTTGTAGAAGCTCCTTGGAAGTCACTTGGTTCCATGTTAGCATCACTCTTGTTACTCGTGTTTGTAGAAGTGATGTCCATGAATGAACCTAAAAATCAGTAACACGGAAAAATATTTGAGAATTTTGGCATGGGGGTTGGAACTAGATGATCTTAAGGTCCTTTCCAACCCTAACTATTCTATGATTCTAATTTCCATTAAAAATACTAAAGTACATATCTTCACTTGAGCATTCTCAGAAGCCTAACTCCGCTTTAAAGCATGATTTTTGAAAACTTTTAACGAAAGGCAAGCTGCAAGACTGCAACAGATCCATTAATGTAAAAAGAGTAAAAAAGAATACATGAGTAAGTACTATAATGACATTCCAAAGTCAATCTTTAGCTTGCTCTCAAATTGTTTTGGTAGATGCTATACTAACAACACAACCACCGATCTAATTTACAACTAATGACAAAGTCCACCGTCAACCATAAGGGAGCACAAATACCTGAAAAATAACAGGCAATACACATTCACAGTTTCAAGTGGTAAATTTTATCTTGAAGTCATGTGCTGAGGGGCGGAGAACAGCTAGCACAGTAAGTACAATGTTACAGATGAAAAGATTTTAAAATATATAGGTCACTAAGTTGCAAAATAGCCAAGGAAACTTCAACCAAAATAACAGTAATTTGTCTGGAGATGGAAAAAAGGAAAAAAGCACAACCAAGCAGTGGAAGGTAAAGACACCTACGATTAAAAACAACTGAAGTGAGAAAACTGTACTCTAAAAACGTGAGAAGACCAAATAATTTTTTATTTTCTATTATTAAAAGAATTCTCTGAGGGCAACACTACACAAAAGTCTATCCTGCAATTTGTCCTTTCTCTGTTCTAGGGATTTCCTTGCACTTATATTTAAATTACTGCATTTCCTGCATCTGAACATAAAACGATTGCCAAGTTTAAATTGTGGAGAACATAACTGAAAGCAGGTGCAGTTTTCAAAAACGGCAAAAAATTTAAAAATGCCAGCTCCTAAACACTGTATGTGAATGAAATTGTGTCAACTGCTAGCAACCTTCATGGGGAGAAAATAAAAAAAGAGGACCTGGACATTCAGAGACAGCTTTTATTATATCTGTATTCTCCAGCAGAGGTACACTTCATCAAACCATTTGACTGAAAACACTAAATATGTTGTGGCATGAGGTCTTAAAATACTATAGATTTTTGCCAATGCTTAAGATTTTTGGAAAGGTTACCTTTCCCAATTTGAGTTCAGGATCAGTATGAGAATGTGCTTTAGAATCCATCTGCATAATTCTGTGTTGTTGTTCTTTTATTTATACAAGCGTACCTGTACTAGTGGCAGAGTTGCTTTGGCCTTCATCTGAATACTGGCAAGGATACTGCAGAGGTTCATCAGCTCCTGGAAAGTACTGTGAAAAACCAGCAATGATTTCATAAAAAAAGTAATTAACAATTGTTTTGAAATTACTTAAATAGTAACTCATAAAATCTGTAAATATAAATTTCTTTAGAAGAGAAATTTATTATTTAGAAGAGAAATTAATTTATTCAGAAGAGAAATCTTAGTTATTTTTAGTAATGCATTTAAATACATCTATGACTCTTTTCATTAATTTCCTAGAATCTGTTATGATTTAGTATACTTCCCCCATAAACAGAGGAATGATTTCTCTTTTTTATTGTAGTAACTTGATAATCTCTATCAAAAAGATAGGAGAAAGAAAACATGCAAGCCCACTTTTTGAGTGCAATAAAAGGCACGCCCTTTATAAGTCAATTCCCAAACTTCATAGGTTAAGAAATTATTAAGATACTAAAATAATTTTTTATACCCGCATCAAGTGTGTCATTATTTTAACAATTTCCTCCATGGATGGTCGTTGTGAGGGATCCTTGGACCAGCAACGGGTCATTAGACTCTCAATTGGTTTAGGTAAGTTTTTGATCAGAGGTGGCCGAGTACCTGTAAGTTAAATTAGAAAAAACAATTTGTTAAACAGACTATAAGATGACTGACAGTGACTGATCTCTCTCTGGTATTTTGATAAATAAATATAGAAAAACAAACAGTTAATTGTGTCTGAAAAAATTGGCCTGTACTTGATTTTCTCTCTTACAAACAAAAAACTGACACAAGTACCTTTGTATTTCATACAAGTTACAATTACTATAAACACTAAGAAGATTAAGTTTTCCTTCAGTAATGTTTTGAATAAATTCATGACCTCACCAAATACAACATATTACCATGGCTAATAAATAAGTTATTTTCTAAAGAATAAAGCTTTAGACCAAACTAGGAATCGAGTAGCAACTTGGTTCTTAATGCCATACAGAAAACAAAACAAACCAAACAAAAAAAAAAAAAGAGGATGTGTGTATTTTTAAGGGCTGATTTTGTTCTTAAGAACTTCCTGAAAAATTATTAAGCACTGGAAGTACCAATTTCAGGTGACTTTTTCACAGCCTATACACACTTTTAGTTTTGTTATACAATGCTTAATGTAAAATACTATTCAGCTGTGTTTTGGTTCAAGTTTCTACTCTTTTTACTATTTCAACAATGAGTATAATTAGTAGATATCCAGTTGTGTTCAATACATGAGATGTAGTGACATTTTGCATAGAAAGCAGTGAGTATTAAAAAAAATGTATTAACCATAACAAGTAATACAGAAAGAAAAAAAAAAGGGAGGGGTAAAAAAAGAGAGGTAAGTTTTTAAAGAAAAATAGGGACAGATAGGTAATTTGTCTTCCCCTAAAGGATACTCCCACACCTTACCAAAACTTTCCAACTTACGACTACTAACTACATTTATTCTTCCTTGCACAGGTAATGCCTTTTATGCAAGGCGCTCATCACTCTTAACCTCAATGACTCAGTGAAATGGAGAATTGGTTCCTTCGTTCAGAAATGCCACTTGCAAACATCTATCTTTGTTTATTATTACAACTATAATGCTCATCCAACCTATCCCCGTCTGCCTGTGATTGTGTGATCCCTTGCCAACCTGACCTTTATTTCCAGTAACTCCGCTAAAGCGATAACCAACAGTGATGGACATACTGGATGTGTCTGGTCATGATGACTGCAGCTGACTCAAAGTGGATTCAGGGGAGACTGGTAACACCACAAGAGCCAAGGGCTAATTTAAGCAATGCACCCACCTAACCACAGTGTTGGTCGAGGTGCAACTGAAGTTCCAAGTTTGGACAAAACCAACGTCTGTAGTCAGTATGCAAATATCACTATGCGTCAATAATCTTACTCCATAAGTAGTGGATGGTCCAGGGCTCACTGAGCTCTTTTGCACGGCAGAGGGCTGCGTGCCAGGATTTCCCCTTGAGTAGGGATGTCTCTCAAGGTTACTCCTCTAGGTTGAGAGAATCCTTATGTCAGATACTTGAGGAGATGAACTGGGAATAAGTGTGCTGAAACTTTTGAAATCTTAGCTAAGTGATATAAAGGATTGATTGTGCACATACAATCTTTTAGACATAAACCACTGACCAAGTCTGGATTCAGCCACACCTAAACTCCCCTCTGAGAAGTAGTTTAGAATACAAGGAGGTCCTTTCTGAACCTCATGACTCAATGTAATGTCTCCTTGACAATTTTGTCTGACCCTGTCCCTCTATGCAGTAAGTAATCGAGTGTACTCTGCAAGTCAATCTTGTTAAATCACTGCTGTATTTAATATCAAACTTTTTAAAATAAACTGGTTATATCAATAAACATAATGCTATTTTTCTCTTACGAGTGAAGTGCATCATTCCATCTGCAACAACTGCTCCTTTCTCTTCTTCATCAAACAGAATGCATGTGCTCACTTTATGCTTTTATCATTTAGTACTGAAGCAATGACACTTAGGCAGAGTACAGGCCTTCACTATTTGTTTGTTCATTACATCTTCCAAACACGTTTGTGATTTCTTTGATGTTGATTTCACAAATGGCAGAAACTCTTTGCAGACATTCACTGAACTACTTCACTATTATTACTTTTCTGAAAACTGCTTTGCCATGGTACCTAAAGCCACACTATTAAGAAAGTTACACCACTAGCATAAAGATAACTATGGCCTATTATTCTGACCCATGTTGTACCACTGCTTTCTTTTGTCCATTTTACTCCAACAATTGTCTCCTGTTTATATTCTAAGCTTCTGAGAGTCTGTTCTGTATAGTACCTAGCACAGTAGAGTCCTGCTCCATGATTGCAGGTACCTAGATAAAAAGGTAAAACAATTCAAACAGTAGGACAAAGATAAAAGCAGATGAAAAACAAAGCAACATTTTCAATGCCTAATGGTCCTGCAGGAGTTTGACATTTTCTAGCATTTCTAAAGACAGGCCAAGTTACTTAAACTCACACATTTATTGCAGATGCCCAATTAGAAAAACAAAAGGAAAAAAGGAAAAAGACAACACAACTTGGCTACTGAAATTTTCATCCAGACAGAGGAGTTGTGGGGGTATTTTTTAGCATATGATTCAGATCACTTTTAAAATGTGGCATCATAAAAAAAAGAACATGGACTGTTTCGTTTGTTTGTTCATACACTAGTTACAGGGGTGGGAAATGCAAACACTGTAGCAGCCAAATAACATAAACCCCACACTGACACAAAAATGGCGGTATCTAACCATTAAGTCTTTATGAGAAAAATGCATATTTTAAGCATAAAATAGAATACCTAGTAATTTAAAGCTACACAGTTAAGAGTGTTTAGCAAATGTATAGGTCAAATACACGAGTTCAAATGCAATTAAGTATTTTCAACTCACCATTGTGAACTGCCCACATTATGCGGAAAGCCGGACCACCAATCTCATCAAAAGGTTTCCTACGGGTTATTACCTCCCAGAGAATAATACCCCAACTGAAAACGTCACATTTTTCACTGTAATTGCTACCTGGAAGAAAGCCATTGATATAATTTGTCTCTTTTTTATATAACACATTAAAAAGAAGAACAGTTTGAGCTGATAAATAGCTCTAATATATGCTTCCTTTCACTTCACATTTGTTTTGCTGAGGAAAAAAACAGTTTTTTAAAGATAGCTGATGATAACTTAAATCTGAAATCATTTAACCAGAGGATCATTAAGAATGCTTCTCTCTGGAAATTTGGAAATCAATCCTCTTCACTTGAAGTCATCCTGAAATGATAAAATGTGTCAGTTTTTTATCTCATATTTATAATATTTATTAAGTTTCAAAGATCTCTTGCATTTAGGATTTAATTGATTATGCTTGCTTCCTCTAAATATTCTTCAACTCACTTCTTCCATGTTAGTCGCAATATGCCAGCCAATAACGTCTCTGTCATATCCACTGCTCTTTATTGCGAGTCTTTACCAGAACTAGTAAGTCACCGTATGTACAAACTCGCAGACTCCTCAATTCCTCACCATCTTACTTCCACGCTGCTTATTACTCTTGCTCTTTTTGTCATGTCATTACTAAAAGTTCTTCAACAAAAAGTACAATATTTCTAAGACTCCCACTGAAGATGCAGAAGACATGTAGGTATATAGAATAATGAATAAAAATGTTCAGACACTGCAAAGAAAGAATGTATGCTCTGTAACCATAAAACTTATGCACATACTAAAAAGAAATGTGAATGAATAATGACATGATAATAAATGTGTGAATGACAACAGATGTGTGAATGTGATAGAGATTTGTT
The DNA here is from genome assembly GCF_963264785.1 of Psittacula echo. NCBI lineage: Eukaryota > Metazoa > Chordata > Aves > Psittaciformes > Psittacidae > Psittacula > Psittacula echo. The sequence goes on along the minus strand of NC_137738.1, from coordinate 69,133,719 downwards.
CATCTGTCTTCAAACAAGGATCAAATTAGCATCAAGTGGCCAAGAGACTTTTTTGTTAATATGTAATCAGAAAGCATTGAGACAATTTAACAAATAGCAGAATTAAAGAAGCCTAATTTCATGTGGACATGCACCATACAGCATCCAGTTGCAATAGCCTGCACTCTACCTGTGAGCCATCTTCCTTTGCCCCCATACCTCTGACAAACTGTGCAAGGAAAGCAGCATGTTCTCAGGTTAGTTCTTGCAGACCAGCCAGTTTGCAAGGCAGACAGGAGAGATGGGCTGCAGCATAAATCATAAATTCTAAGGCACTAATTTGTACCTCTCCCAGCTAGCGCTTTTACAAAATCATTTAAGAACTTGGCATCTCCAAAACTCCTTACACCTTTATCAAAGTAGATGAAAGTGTGAAATGTTATTCTCCTATTTAAGCAACGAAATTTATTTTGCTGATGAGGAGCCTTGAATTAATTCTGAAAACTGAGTCCAAAAGAAGTGAAAAAGTATTCTGTAGTGTTTCATTATGTAACAGATCAAGGTAGGATAGACACAGTGACACAGTCAATTCTAGATTTATCTTATTATCCCAAAGTAATTTTTAAATAGTTTTTTCTAAATGGAGTTCCCAGACTGGACACTTGCTCTCTTTCACTTTATCCTGATCTAAATATTATTTTAATTTAGATTGTTTGATCTGCACAAGGCTTTAGGTGCCCTAATATTTACTATGGGGGGCGGCTCGGGGGGCAGGTGGAGGGGAACAAATCTTAATATTAGGGCAACTACTTCAATGAACCCTTTACCATGTACAAACGATACTTCTTGTGCCTTTATTGTTCTTATCTAAAAATGTCAGTACTAGAACAGTACTAAAATAATTACCATTTATTCCATTGTTGAATTCTGATGGACTAGCACAGGCAAATTTTAACAGTTTTGATATTTGGCATGATTACTGTAGTAGTTTAATGACTATTTCAAGAGTAATTTGATATGTTACCTCACAGAAGCTACTAGATTCCCTTCTTTCTTGTTCTTGTGTAAAGATTTGTGTCACTATCAGTAAAAGCTTTCAGATGAAAGTACATAAAACTAACTGTAAACTGAAGGCTTTCTCTCTGTCCAACAATAAATTTGCAATACAAGAATTCATTGTTCTGCCTTACTGAATTCAAAAGGTGGTGTTCCAGAGAAAACACCTCCTACAACCATGTATGGACATATATAACTTGCTGCTCCTCTCCAGAATAAGGACAGTAAAAGAGGCTAGTTAGATCCACAAACTGGGAAACCATTTCTGCACAGAGGCACTTGCCAAATATTATATCAAAGCCAGGACACCTGCTTCCTAAAGCAGGAAGATGACTTCTCCAGGCCACTCTGCTAACTGCAGTGGTAATTTAAGGTACTGACTGGCTAAAAGGTGTTTAATTTGCAATCTAATATTGACTAGATTATTTCTCTGATAATCATGCAGCAATTACACCTATCTAATTATCAAGTGTCATCAGTCTTCCCCAGCTAAACTCCAAGAAATAACTTATTTTCCTACTTAACTAAATTAACTGTTAACATCAAGTTCCTCAGTATGCAGGAAAAAGGAAGCACATCAAATCTCTAGATTACACAAAAGGAAGATGAAGATGGAGTTACAAGAAAGTAGAGGACTGAAAATGAAGTCAATTATTTTCACTTTAGAGACACTAACAGGAAAATTCTAAAGATAAAAGCTGATCAGAATAGGGAGTAAAACTAATGACAGTATATTTAAATGTCAGAAGAGTTTGAAATTACTCAAGGATCTTGGAAATAGCACAATCACAGGGAAATAGCCCTCTGCCTATGTTTTACTTATAAAATAAGAGCAGCTGTCTAAAGGCGTTCCTTATGTAAATCTGAGCAATAACACATATAAAAGTTCCGCATGTTCATGTAATTACCTAATACTAACATGACAGAGTCAATTCAGTGCTGCTCTTCGAAACTCTGCATCATGATTTGGCAATACACAATCATACAGATTTGTAAATAAATTCTGCCAAGACTCTTTCAGCTGTTACCTCAAACTTTAATACACTGATGGAAAGAAAGGAAGATTACACGATGAACTTATTTCCTGCACCAAACTAATTTACAGTTGCATCCCTAGAAAGAACACATAATATTGACACTGTAAATTATTGTTACCTTCAAAGACTTCAGGTGCCATCCAAGCAGCACTTCCCTTATTGTTGGTCATGTGTGTTTGAATATCACAGGCTGTACCAAAGTCACAGATTTTTAGAACTGTCCCCCCAGCTACCAAGAGCAAACTGTCAAAGAAAAGTAATAAATAAAAATTTTTAATCATAGGATTAAATAATCTGGTACTAACCCAAATTTCTTTATCCCAACGATTATCATTCTAATACAACTGAGTATCTTTGCTTCTCAGTGCTTAGCTTCACAATTTGAGAAATAAGTAGGGTCACTTGTGCCTAATATGAACAGATGACATTTTAAAATAATAAAATATGGTGTAATTTATTAATATTTCTACATGCTAGATTTTTCAATAAGTATCTTTAGACACAATAAATCACTAAGCATAAATTGACAAAATTAGTCTTTCTGATGCCAGAGGTTGCAAAACAAGTGCTGGAACAATTTTACCAAAAGAAGTGCAATCAAGACTCCCATTAATGTCAGTTAATGTAGTTATTTATTTAAATAAAAGCACTTGAAGTTACATGTTAATAGCTCTCTAAATCAAAACGGGGAATACAAGAAGGAATTAAAGGGTGGCTTCACATTGTAATTTTAGCTGGTAATATCTGCAGGCTACCACCAAATGTGAATGACCCTGCTGATCCCCAAATCTGTTTCCACCTAATCAGTGGAGCCAGATCTGAAGCTGTAAAATGAATCAGATCAACAAACTGCCTGGGCACAAACTATTTATTTTTTGTTTAGCTAGAAAATGATGGGAGATTCTGGCAGGGGTAGTGGAACAGGCTGACAGAGAGGACTGAAAAGGATGTCATGTGAGAAAACAGCTCTAATATATCAAATTAAATATACTGTCAAAACCAAGAAACCAAACAACTGCCTCCACCTAACACTGAACACCACAGCCCACTGTAAATTTTGGGCATTTCAAATGCCTCTGATTAGAAGCCCTACCCCTATCAAAATCTTCTTCCATGAAGCAGGGCAGAAGCAAGATGTTTTTCTTGTTTAACAGAAAATAACAGTACAGTTCATTTCCTGTAGTGTGCACCATCACTCTGTAACAGAAGTTTCAAATGCACAGCTTTCATTTAGAATATAGAATCATAGAATGGTTAGGGTTGGAAAAGACCTTAAGATTATCTAGTTCCAATCCCGCTGTTATGGGTAGGGATAACTCCCACTAGCCCAGGTTGCTCCAAGGCCCCTGGAGCCTTGGAGGCCCCATCCAGCCTGGCCTTGAACACTGCCAGGGATGAGACATCTACCACTTCTCTGAGCAACCTGTTCCAGTGCCTCATCACTGCCACATACATATAGTACATTCAAAAAAAGATAATATCAATTAAAGGTATTTCTTTCAAATGCAATGAAATTATTATAAATTATCTTAAATTCCAATTGTAAGAAAATATGAAATATGAGACATAAACCTACTTTGGTGGTTTCAGGTCTCTGTGAATTAGAGCCTTTGGTTTCATACTGTGGAGATATGCCACTCCTTGGGAACACTGTAAACACCAACTCATGGCATGTGCAGCAGTATAATGAGGCAGAGGTTCAGCACCATGCAGCACTGCAAAACAAAGGCACAAACTAAAAAGAACTTTATTGCATATTACAACAGATACAATGGAGTTAACAACATACCAGTCAGAAAGTTCTATGGGATCTAAGTAATTATCAATGCCTCAATACTGAAGCTAAAAATATCCTTTTGCAGACTGTTAAAATAATGGAAATATAAAAAATATTTTCCATTTTTTAGTATGTTATTCATATTCATTTATGTTAAAATTCAGTATGAAAGGAGTTGCTTGCTCTTGGCTATCCCTGGTAAAGTCAATATTAAGCAAATGCTCAGGGCTTTACAAATTAAGGAGGAATCTTTTCAGATGTTCCACTGGAAAACCTTAAATGACTTGCATAAAATATAACAAACTAGTATCAAGAAACAAATCAGTGGACTCCAATCTCCTTAAAATTATTTTAAGAATTTTAAAGAACCACAGAATGGTTTGGGTTGGAAGGGACCTCTGGAGGTGCACCAAGCAGGATCAAGCAGGCCACCTACAGCTGGTTGCCCAGGACTGTGTCCAGGTGGCATCTGAGTATCTCCAAGGACGGAGACATACTGTCCTAGGTTCAGCAGCAGCAGTCATTTTTTCTCCTTCTTAGCAAGTGATTCCAGCTGCTTGGCTTCCGTACCTCCTAGTTCGTGACCATCGGCCCCAGCATGTGTATGAAATAACACATATTTTAGACCATGCTTGCCCTAACACTAGCAGAAGTCACTATGTTGAAGTGATACTCACCATTGTATAGAGAACCTCCTTCAGCATACTCCATAACAAGACACACCTTGGAGAGGGACACAAAAAAAATAGGAATGTTTTAAATGTAGGGGCAGAAAACAGCTTTTGTAAACTGAAAGGAAAAGTTCTTTAAGGGGAACTGCAAAATCTCCATATCTAAGCTAATGGAAAATTTATCTATGAGATAAAGAGCCAGTTTGAATGGTACATATTTACATGTAAGAAACAGAAATCAGTTTTATACTTAGTACCCACTGTAAGTTAAGAAAGAATGACCTCCCTCTCCTCAGGCTTGAAAAGCAAATGCTGCCTTCAAATGGCAATTCATTTGCCTATACTTTAGTGGCTTACAATAGACTTTAAACACTATGTCAAAAGAATACCACTAGTGCTAATTAAAAAGGGATGCAGCATTACTTTAACCAACTAAATCGCCTATACTAGAATAGCTAAGGATACATCTGGCCTGTCACAGTCCTTGCTTTTCTGCTTTGAGAATTTGTGGAACTGTTTGCAGCTGTGGCAGAAAGCAAATCCTGAAAATTATACATGTAAGAATAGGAACTGATTTACAAGCTATGAATCATATGTTGCTAACGTATTTTCATATTGCTGATTTGCAATTAATAGGACTGCAGATATGAATGACACTACATATTTAACACATCAGATGCCATTCTGACAAACTGAAATAAAATTGGTGCTTAAAAATAGCTTTGGGGTTTTCTTGAAAGAATTTACTTCTTATAGCAGGGGAAAAAAAAAAAAACACCCCTGAAAATATCAACCAATCTATGTATCTATATTTCTTTATTATGGCTAAAACATACAATATATATATAAAATATACATTTTTTGTATATAAAATACGCATCTTGTGCAGTGGTGCTTGCGTTTGTTGAACTAGTCACCTTTGCCGTACTGACAAAGATACAACTTACTGGGTTTAGACAGGCTCCGTATAACTTGACAATATTGGGATGGTTTACTCGTGACAGTTGTCGAAGCTGCAATACAAATCACACTTCATTTCAAACTATGGAAAAAAATAAGGCTAATGCTTTATTTTCACATTTGTAATTCAAGCATCACAACAGCAATTACAGTTTTATACATTTGCATAACCCTAGATGGTGATTTTAGGTATTACTATTTGCATTTTAATTTGTGTAATTAGGGCTGTGTCTAACTGGAACTGTATTTGAAAAGAAATTCTGAAGAAATTAAATTTAAAGAAAGTATTTTTTTCATGGTGTAGTAAAATCACTCAAGTCATATGCACTGTGCAACTATGACCTCTACAAGTTCTGTGCTTTTCTTGGAGCCTCCAATTTTGGAATCCTGATCGCCTGACTACATAAAAAATCTGAATCATATTGGCTTTATTCATAATTGTCGTGGTTTAAGCCCCGGCTGTAAATCAGAACCACGCAGTCTACTTCCCCCCCCCAGTATATAGAATATACTGTTCTAAAAAAATCCCCATACAAGCCACAAAACAAACCACTCCACCAAACCCAAACCCCTGTAAAATAAGCCAGGCAATATAATACTAATGTGACATAGTTCCAAGAACCTACTACTGCTTGTACTAATTGACAATCTGACTATTTTGCACTGAATTTTTCTTTACCAGTAGGTAGTACCCCTTTACACAGACTTCTGAAGTAGCTTATGCTGTTCGTTGTCTAGGGAGCTAATGCTATTTTTTCTGGATACTTCATAAGTTCTAAAAAATGGAGTGGAGTATTACAACTGATGCTTGTACTGTGTACAGCATCCTGAATGCCAGTAACTACTGAAGCATTTCTGGCATTACCTTCTCAGATCTCTTTCTAACAAAAATGGTAAGAGACTGATCAGATCTACTCAGTATTAAATTAGACCCAGATTAGTAACGTTAAAAAATTTCCATGGTAACGAACAACATATCAATACTTACACAAAGGCTTATTACAAATATGTTTCCTTTAACCCTTCAGTGCATCACATTTTTAGTTCCAAAATTGAGATTTTTTTTTAAACATATTTTGTATATATTGAACATCCTAGACCCTCACTGACTAAATACCAAGCAGTATGTCATAATATATCTCATTTAAATTACATGTCTGACTTTTGATTCCAGAAAAGGTTGCATATCTTGGAAAGTTTATCAGTATATCTGAACTACTCAAGTTCTTTCTGAAGAAGATGACATTGAATGAAAAGAGTGATTGCCCTTAAATGAATTATACGTATTCATGAACTTGTATGTAAGAAAAAAAGAGTTAAATTATTAGAACTGTTGACAAAACAAAGAAACAGTTTCAAGTATGGACCTGATTGTATGAAGATCCCATGCTGTAGCCCCTGGAAGTGTTAATCAGCTCTGAGATTTTGGTGAGTATTTCAGCTGCACCCTAACTCTGCACTGGGGCATAACCTACAAACTGGTGTTTCCCCAACCGTTTGCCTTCCTCTCTCCTCCCTTGCTTTCCAGTTTTTATGGGAAGCAAACTAAAGGAGCTGCAATGTGCTCTGACAGGTGTCCTGTTCTGCCAAGATGAGGGGTCCAGGCCTGTACTGGGTACCACAGGCTGCATTTATCTTGTAATACAGACAAGATAAATGTCTGTAGGTGGGTGTACTTAAACCCATGAGTTTAATAAAATACCAAACCTTGTATTTTCCAGCAAACTTACTGTACCTCTACAATGAAGGCTTTTCTTTCAGATTCACTTTCTATTTGTTTAATGGCTACATCTTTAGCTCGCCATTTTGCCTTGCAGACCACACCAAAGGCTCCTCTTCCAACAACCTAGAACAAAACATGAAACACTTGAGTTGTAACTTGAAATGGTTTCATTAGCTACACAGGACTTCAGGGACGGAAAAGAATTTAACTTGGCAATAGCGCTTAGGTAAGCTTCCTCCAGAGATCATTTACAGAAGAATTGGAAAACACACAAATATTTTATTAACATGCAGTAACAGTATGTCAGCAAAAGATGACCTTAATTACTTTAAGCAAGATTTGCTCAGGAGAAAATTAAGGGAATGATGGCAAATTTAGTTTTATAGATTTGACCAGTGAAATTACATCTATCTACTGTATTTTTTTTTATTCTTGCTAATAATAGGAATTCAAACAATTGCACAAGACTCTGATACAGTCATGGTGAGGTGCTTAATGTGATCAAAGTTATTCTTACAGACTTATTAGTGAATTCACTCCTTACCGGGATGGCTTCTTGAAAGAAAAGTGATTTGTAGGCAATCAGTGAATGACCACATGTTCCCAATGTCAAAACAATGCCAACTGCCTGCTGCCTGAATGCTTATCCTTTGAGGGAATAACATTTAATATTTTATTTTTAATGTCCCCCAATATAGTAATAATCTGGAACATAAATTAACAGTGCTGATCCAGAGAAAGCAACTCAGTAGCTAGGAATGTACAAGCACCAGACTGTACTTGTCAAAGCTCCATGTCAACGCAAACTGACTATCATTTATGTAAACCATGCTTGGGTTAGGTTCCCACTACATGCTTTCCTAATGAATGAATAAATAAATAAATAGCAAAGCTGATTTCCCTTGAGAATGGGGTGGAAAAGTCTGCAGGTGCATAGCTCAAGACCTGCTAAACTTTCATGACGAATATGAGAAAGCCTGCAGTCAAGGGCCGAATTTGAAGAGGGGTAAAAAGAAAAACTGAAAAAATAATCAAGAATATGCATTCAGAAAGATTATAAAAGGGGACATATGCTCAGTATTTCTGAAGGGTTACATATGGATAGAAGAGATGCTGCCTAGCAACGGCAATCAGCAGCATTTTCCCCTTCCAGTTTCCTTACTACACATACATAACAATTTTTCTCTTCTACATTACAGCACGCACTTAGCCTTCCAGGAGTTCTTGGCTTCTCACCTTTACTCTCTACAACAGGGGTTCACAGACTGAGTCTACCACAAGATATACGCAGCAGATCCACAGAACATGCTCCATTCTGCCCCATGTAAAAAGGCACCTGCTGAGTGTAACCTCCTCCCCCACCTACAGTAGAGGGCCTTGACTCTTCACTTGTATAACACACCAACTATTTTCTTGCAGTCCACAACTGAGGTTGGAAACACCAAGCCATATGAATGATAGTCAAGCAGCCTACAAAAATAGTACATATAAACAAATTTGAAACAATGAGTCACTGGAAAACCTAAAAGTCCCAAGTACAAACAGTCTCCCTTGGTATTTCCAATTCTCTCTCAGACCACATTTTGAATAAAATTGCCCAGTTTCTTGGGTTTGACAAATCCCCTGCCCCCAGCACAAAAGCTGCTCATTACAACCCTTCTATCCACCTCACACAGAAAATAACCAGACCTACAGTTCAAGAAAAATTTCATCATTCTGTGTCTGTGCTGTAAGTCTGCATTTCACAGCAGCGCCGATATACTGACCACATGGAAATTATCCACCATGCAAGCACACGTAACTCAGACAGCACTCTGCTCACACCTAGGAAGTACTAAGACTGGACAGTTAACAAAAGAGAAGTATGCCACAAAGGAACTCGATAGGACAAAGTGCACTGGCAGCAGCAATTCAGTTCCAAGACAGCTGCTCCCCTACACAATATGAAGGAAACCAAACTGACCAAGTAACTGTGAAAAACTCTCCCCTTCACTTTGGGAAAAGGAGGTGTACATATAATGATTTCTCCCAGCTAGGTACCATTGGCCTTATGGTACAAAGCTGAGTAAGACTCCTGCTAAAGGCTCAATTTCTTAATGTACCTTTTCTCATACTCTTTCATGGTTTTTGACTACAGCTCAGTTACATTTAATCCAGTGACACTGGTTTGGTAAACCAGGGGTCATGAGTCCTCCTATGAAGAAAGGCTGAAAGCTGGGGTTCTTCATCCTGGAGAAGAAAAGGCTATGGGGAGACCTTATAGCAGCCTTCCAGTGCCTATAGGGGGCCTACAAGAAATCTGGAGACAGACTTTTTACAAGGGCATGCAGGGATGGGAACAAGGGGTAACAGCTTTAAACTGACAGAGGAGAGATCTAGATTAGATATTAGAAAGAAATTCTTAACTATGAGCATGGTGAGGCACTGGAATAGGTTGCTTACAGAAGTGGTGGATGCCCCATCCCTGGAAGTGTTCAAGGCCAGGTTATATGGGCCTTTGAGCAACCTGAACTAGTGAGATGTGTCCATGGGGTTGCAACTAGATGAGCTTTGAGGTTGCTTCCAACTCAAACTGTTCTATGATTCTATACTCAAATTCAAAATTCAGCCCATAAGCCAATATAATTGTATTCTGTTCCCCTTAAGACGCACCACTATTTGTAAGTTTAATACCAAGAAATGATACATGTATTTCCAGTTCATATACTAGGGAAAATGTTATTTTCCAATTTTGATGCATTTTTAAATAACATTTCTATTCAATAAAGAAACTAAGATATACGAGTATACCTCCCAAAGTGATGTTTTATATTGTGCCATGAATGTCACAATACTTGAGCTCTAGTTGAAAAGTATAATAAATTGCAACAATCAGATGCACTTTATGAAGTCTTGCTGATGACTGAAAATAAAACCAATAATAATAATAATAAAATGACAAACACAACAACAATAATAAAATCATCTATGTCAGGCATCAAGAGGAAGAGCTTACCAGGCAACCGAAATCTTAATTACATAATAGAAAGTTGTGAGAGACCGTCAGATATATAAATTTTATACTTGGTGAAAAGAGCTTGATAAATGACCATGCAGTCAATGTTTCATAACAATTTATCAGTGACTTGGTGCCTGCTTAGGCAGAGGATTGAACTTGAGAAGAGGACACGAATGCCCTGAATATTTACCTAGGATACAGGGAAAACAGAAGAGCTGTTGAGTAAAGCAGCTCAGCTCTTGGACAGCATACGAAAGGAGCAACCGTCAAAAGCAATGACGGATCCAATCCAAACTTGGAGTTTACCATATGTGAAAGCCCAATACGTCTTTCCTACTTAATCTGGAAAAAGTACCTTACTCATCATAAAAACATCCCTTATAACTGACAGAATGCAGCTCATGGTGGATTTCATATTTTCTTCCTTTTAAGTTTTCACTGAACTAACTCCTTGAAAATTAAAAATCTTAGAATCTGTCAGAACAATTTAAACACTATGTACACTTCAACACCGTGCGCCGGAACTAAGTAACTTAATAGCACAGGAGGGAGGCACTGCCTGAACTTTAGTTTCTTCATGCTCATTCCTTCTTGTCCCCTGCTGTTGGTGCCACACCATATGTTTGGGCACTAGTGCATATTCTGAATTATATGAAGCACAGTTAATGGAATTATTGACACAACAAATCAATAAACAGCAGTTGATCTGTAGCACTGTGTATGTTTGGAAAATGATCTAAAAATAAACACAATGTTTTGGTAAATGATTTTGGCCCTCTAAATATCTTCTAGGAGAAAAAAGAAAAATACAGGGCAGCTGACATGGTTAGAAATAGAACACCAGTGCTTCTACTTTTCCACAGAACAGAGTTAAGTTTGTCAAGAGCCACTTGGTTAGTATACGAAACAGATACATTTTAAACTGGCAAAAATGCTTAAAGAGCTTTGAAGATTTAAAAGTATACACAAATTTATTCTTCTCCCTATGAAACTCATACCAATAAAAAGCTAGGTTTTACTGTGCAACAAAGCGACACGATGAAAGAAAAGTGCGTGTTTTCCAGATAATGTATTTAGAGTTTTATTTAAAGAATATGAACCATACTAGAGCCCTGGAACCACCATTACCTCTGCCTCTGTGTACAAATAGTACCAAATGCTGTACATAAACAAAGATACATGATACTGACTTGCAAGTATGTAGACTATACTGACTGGTAAGTATGTTGACTATAAATGCAGGAAAGACTGCAGATACATTAAAATCTTAGGATGCATTTTGTCCTAAGGGATGTGACCAATAATATCCCCCCCCCCCCCCAACAACAAAAAAACCACATCTGTTTATTCAGATGTACCCTATTCCCCTACCAAAAGTTGAAACTCAGGAAGAATTAATTTCACCTTTGCATTAAGAGCACAGGTTTAGTATTCACTCAGAAATATGAAGATGCAAAGTTTACATCTCTATTCATGAACTTTCCATGTTAGCTAACTCTACATGCTGGATACCTAGTATTTTCTGTCCAAAAAAACCTTGCTGGATGTGTAAGACAGCAATAAAATATAATAGCTCCTCAGTTAGCAGATTCTTTGGAGAATTATCTCCATAATTTGCAGTACCTACATGCCGTGTTTGTTTATGATTTTGAGAAGCAAGACAAGCAGAGTTAAAAAAACCCCAACACAAACCAAACAAAACCCATGCTTCTCAACAGAGAGCAGTCTCTAAATTGTCTTTATTATCAATGCCCCTTTGGTATACTTGCAGATGAAAGGTTTATGCAAACTGAACTTCATGTAAGTTAAAAAGGTAAATAAATACAAAGTTCAACAATGCTTTGCAAAACCAGAAGCATATTTTTAAATTTAGTTGCTTCTACTCTTTCCATCTATCACAGTTCAAGCAGTACCAATATAGCATACTAATATTTTCAGGTTTTCACACATCTGCCTGTATAACACATGGAAAGGATATAGATAAAAGAAGTGCCAAAAGAAGCCATGAACAACCGTTTACAGCCCCCCAAAATACATGCCTACATTTTCTACCATTCATTCAACCAGCTTCAAATTCCAACTTTGGTTCCTCTGTGTGTGCTATGCTTTATTAAGCAGGTTGAAACAAATTGGCCCCATGTCACAAATTACTGTTGCCAATACCCTGGCAGCACTTTTAGGAAGGTGTTCAGATCTGCCAATTCTTACATCTATGTTCTCTGACTCGTTAGATTTATTTGTACATTTCTAAATGTTGCTTTCCCTTTCTGGGATTCATACAGCAATGAAAAATCCAAATCCCAAAACTGACTGTCATTTCCCCTCAGTCCATAAGCAATCCCATTAACTTTAAGTAAACTAAATAACTTTGATTGAGTTTCCAAGTTTCAACTTCAAAGTTACGCAAAACACCATAGGAAAAAAAACCCACCACATTTCTTAATGAAAAAAATCAGTTATTAAAAAGAAACTTATATTCTCAACAAATATACATAACTTCTGCTTGCCACAAACTAATACAGTTGGTCCATATTTAGCGCATCATCTGTTAGGGCACATTATTTAGCAACTCGGCTATCCGAATGTAGTTCTGTTTTAAGAAATCGCTCTCTTTTCAACTTCTTTAGAACATGTCATAGAGAATCAAAGTACCATCATATATTCCTAAAATTATGGGTGTTTCCAGAAATTTTTCGCTTGCTCTAAACACGCGACCAATCCCCCTTGCATTGATAGCTTAGTCATTCTAAGAAATGTGTGCATCTCAAGCAAAGATAACAATTTATCAAGGTCATACTTCCATTCCAGCTTTTACATACTGATAGCCTTTTACACATCTGTCTTCAGTTAAAAACATTAATACAACACTTGCCTCATGTTCTAGTATGAATCAATTTGTTCTGTTACAGCAGCCCAGAAAAGAGATTCTAGTTTAAGACACAAAATTTTGGGTTATGAGGCACTCGGGGTGAAAGACTCCGATACCAGCTGAGCTGATTGGACTGGTACAGTCTGGAAATACTGGTCTTTGAAAAACAATCATTCTGCAGTCAGTCAGTACAATACTTCTAGAATCCACTGGGTGGGAGAAATAAGTGACACATGGAGTTTGTTCTGTTGTTTTAGTTTTTTCTTAGGGAAAGGCCTTCTACCCCTGTTTCTGATAGCAGTTACACTGTCAATCAGTTGTGATCTTAGCTGCTGCATTAGACATGGAACTTAATTTTATAACCTTCTCATAAATAACCATCTTATTTTCATCACTAGAATAGAAAAGCCTGTGAGGTTTCTTTCACATACATTCTTTACGAGAGTAAAATACAAGTTTATTATACAGGACACAGACTGGTTCATCAGATAAATCTGTATGTGTAGAAATAAGTGTGAAGTCTTATGTTAACAGTTTAACAAGCTTATTAGCTATCTTCTAACACTTACTGCACACTAAATTTCATACACATGAAATTGGTGTTGTGTAACCACCAGTATAAATTCACATTCCAGCTGACATTTCAACCGTTTTTCATTGTAGAAGAATGAAGAGAATCTTCCACTGGTATAACTACACTAAATTTAAATAGTGATTTCAATTAAATCAGAAATGTATTTAAAGTAAAATCACAGAGGATTCTGGAGTACACTTTCACCATGTACTAACTTTTTGCCTTCCCACCTGGATAGCCAACTTTGCATCTTGAAGGCTTACTTTCTGAAAAAGGTTGAGAAATTGTAGAGGTGACTGACTTCAAACAAATTCCTAACCATCACCCTTTCCTCTTGAAAACCAAGATATCCAAGAATATTGTTCAGATCTCAAATCACACCTGTGGTTCTCATCTGAACTTCAAAATTGGAATTTTACAACTGGACACAATCCCCCAGGACATAAGAACAATGGAGGTGGTAACAACTCCATGCTCAGCAGCAGCTTAAGCAAATGCAAATCTGCTTTACTTTATAATGCAACAGACTTAATTAGTCACCGCATCTCATTAACTTTTTAAAAATTAACTGTTATAAAGGGGAGCAAAAACCAGCTGTCTCGCTGTATTCCTCATTCTCTTGTCTCTGAACTGCTCTGCTCTGTAATTGCAAGGTACACATGCAGATCTCAGCACAGTTTATGAAATTATTCAACTGTTTTCTAAAATGCCATAAATTGCATTTCCTTAGTTGCTGGCACCTTAAGTAGGGCTTCTAAAATAAATATTTAGAAAGTTTGCCTGCTCATCTCAAAGAAAAAGTTACCCTAAACCCCTGCAGAATTAACTAGGGTTGTTCAACTAGACTGTTGAAATAAATTTCAACGTATAAAGGAATACCACAGTCTACCAGTAGATTGTTAACAGTTTTTAACTAATTTATGCTTTCAGATTGTTCAAAAGTAACCTGCAATTACACAAATATGGCAATGGTTTTCAACCAGGCGACATCAAACAGTCATGGGCAGGGTCACAGCATACATGACCAGACATGTATTTTCTGGCCATGCAGTCCAAGGCATACACACGTCATGTGATTAAAGAGGCCTGCGTTTTGGTCATGTATGGGATTGTTATCAAGTTACATGACTGAGGACGGGCTGTGGGATTTTCAGGAAAGAGTGGCAGGGAGCATGTTGCCAGAACAATCCAAAACCATAGTCTGTTCATTGCTTAGATGTGAAAGCTCCTCTGGGAAGAAAAGGCAACATTTTTTTAGCCTAGATTTAAATATGAGATTTTAAAACAGGGATGTCAGACTGTTAACTTGATTTCAGTGATATTAAGTTTTCAGATAAATTCTGCAGTTTCATTTATGCAGTTTCTAATGATTTGTCTATCTAATACCTGAAAACTTCAGAGAGGACATTCTAACAGTCAAAAATTTCCATGGTAAAGTAGGGTTTGTTTCTGTTGAACACAAGTTTTATATTGTTTCTCTCCTTCTAGTTTTGAAGATGTTCCCACTGTGTCACACTGATTTTGATTTGACTCTAACTTGTTCGTAATAATTATCTCTATATTTTACTTCAACCTAAGCACTTTAAATAAAGAAAAGGCAGCTTGAAGTTGGAGACATGTTTGACTGGTGGGAAATAACACTACAGTAGAGCTAGTCATGTGCATGGTAGCTAAAATGAAAGATGGTATATTCTTGGTTTTATCCAGCAGAGTTCAACCAAACCTAAATGAAAGCACACTTATAGATCTCACATTTATTAGCAAGTACTCAGGGCTTGCAACTATTCCAGAACTTCAATATCTATTAATAAACCAGTGGCAGAGTGGGACTGCTATCTGCTGACAAGACAGCCTTGATAATACAACAGCAAAGCTACGATTATACAAGCATTCATTACAGCTCCCAACAGTGTAGGTATGTTGGCAATCCCTTTTGAAACATCTGAAGTTTGCCAAGCATATAAAAAAACTGACCATTTTGAGTCCTTACAGCCATTTAAAAGTCACTGAAAACTTCCAAGCCTGAAGTGAGAGCACAGAAAATCCTCAGTAACTATGTGTTTTGTTATGACTGTAAAGGTGACTATTTGTGCTGAAACTGCATTACAAGAAGAGGTCAACAACCACAGTTGAGAAAATCAAGGTCTAAGTATGGTCTCTAATTCACCTGTTTTATTGTAAAGTAGATCTTA
Organism: Psittacula echo; assembly: GCF_963264785.1. Lineage (NCBI taxonomy): Eukaryota > Metazoa > Chordata > Aves > Psittaciformes > Psittacidae > Psittacula > Psittacula echo. The sequence continues at coordinate 69,117,883 of NC_137738.1, read as the reverse complement.
CTTCTTTGTCTGTGCAATGACTTTCAGACTGTGTTCAGCTCTGCGATATCCCCATTGCCTACAAGAAATTTCTGGTAGGACAGGTACCCTGAGTATAACTTCAAATGCTACATCAGCTGTCATCAGTTTCTCATGGAGCTAACACTTTATCAGAGCTCCTGTGCTTATATCACATGAGTTTTGTCATCTCAAACAGAATACTATTTTGAGGATAATGCAACAATCATATTAAATAAAGCACAAATTACTTTTTAGGCATTGTCTCTACATACATTTTTGTGCATACAGCCCTGTCTTTGAGGGTGCTAGACAGGTATGCAGGACACAGACAAACTCCAAACGCTAAGCCTTAGAATGATAAATTGTAGTTACACCAATTACACACTATACAGCTCCACATTTCCTGCATGTAAAATGGCAATATAATCCTTGCTAAGAGCCTTCCCAAGGGTGTCATGAGGATTAAAGATTTGTATAGCATTTTATTAATTCAATGTTCTATGCCTAACATATTACATGTGCTACTCTGTTCTACGAACCACTACTGGGCACATTTTTTATGATGGATAAATTCACATGAACTTTATTTTCTTCTCTGGGTATGAAAAGCCATTTCTCTCAAAACATGTGATTTGATCCCTGTCCATTACTAAGTGTTGCAAAACCATCAAATGCAAAAATACTTTCAGTTCCCAAACACTGAAATTTTCTCACTTCAGAACAGTTGAATGCATAAAGGGAAGATAAGATTTAGAATCAAATATTGTCATGATTGCCATATTCATAGAAAGGGGAAAAGGCAATCTTTCGGAAGACACCATCTTCTTAGAGCTTTCAGTGTCTGCTATGGTGAAAAAAACAAAGTTTCCACAACGCTACTTGAACACAACAAAGTGCCCTGGTGTTCTATGAAAATATCGGAGATTTTATGTTCTGCACACTCTCCTAGCCCATGTGAGCCCAACATAGTAATGACAAACAGTGTCTGGCAAACCCTTTTAAAAACATGAGACTGGTTGTTATACCTACAAAACCTACACCTCAAAAAAAAATCCCTTCCGCATTAACTTTTTAAGAAAAAGAGGGCAATTAGTAACGAGAGAGAATTATGTCAATCTATGAATAAAAGCACAAAGACAGTTTCAGCAGTCTTGGGTGTCTGTTAGGTCCAGCATCTACACGCTGGCCTCATCAAATTCAGTGTGGATTTCTGATTTCATCAAAATCAGGATCTGTGTGAATCAACATCATTCCTGTAGAGAATTTAACATGGGAGGAAGAAATTCAACAGCAGCAATTATTTCTATGATTCTGAGAGGTAAACAACATTGTGATATATGCATAGCACTGAGCCCTTGTAGTAAAGCATGTAAGCTACTCTACATCACTCCCATCCTACAGGAAATCCAGACAGATGAGAGGTACATCCAAAATTCTGCCCTTTACCAATCCCATTCCAGCCTCAAAGAATTTAAAACAGTAACTTAACTACAAAACTTTCCACATAAGAAATACTTGCTTCTAACTATGTTATATGACAACTGAATGTCACTTCCTGGGTAACATGCACAGGACACAAATGAAAAGTTACAGATCCATGACTGCAAACATCACGAGGCTACGTTAAGAAAAAAATAATAAAAAAAGATCTGTATGTCTTTACATCTAAGAGACCTCTAGATTTAGCAAATAATTGACACTGGTATGATGATTATATATACAATGGTCCAGTTATGTGGCAGTAGGAGAAAGCAGGGGTATACAGAAATAGAGAGCCAGAAGAAGTATCAGAATTAACAGTTCTCCCTTAAGTCAGCGTTTGACAACAGCTTTTGCCACCCATACTAAAATAGGTGGCAAAACAGGAGGCGAAACTTCAAAATTTAAAAGTCCCGAATAAATGTACCCCACTTAAACAACTCCCCAACAACACAGCACCAGGGTTGGCAAAAGTAAGCTGGCATCTTGGCTCCCAGACATACCGCCTTTGTTCTCCGGTGCCAAGTGCTGTAGCATCCGGAGAAGAAGGGAAACCCCACGCAGGCACACTGGGGGGAGTCCCAGCAGCCCAGCACACGCAGGAAGCCTCCGCGGCCCCTTCCGCAGCGGGGGCCGGCGCTGGGGAGAGCCATCCCGGCGACCGCGCGTGGGACGCCGTGGTCCCTCCAGCCCACCAAGCAGGCCGCGCCCGGGGAGCAGGGGGAGGCGGCCGGGCGGTGGGGCCCTCACTCACCTCTTCCACCTCTATCTCTTTGTAGTCGATTTCTTCGAAGTTGAGGACCGGGGGGGTTTCAATCATTTCAGCGGAGGCGGCAGCGGACATCCCTCCTCTTTCACCTGGGGAAGGAGAGGCCAGGGCCGCCTGCGGGCGGAGGGCTCGGCGACGGCAGCCGAGGGCCTGGGCCGGGGCTACGCGGGACGCGGAGGCGGCTCCTGCCCTCCGCGCGGGCGCGGGTCAGGGGGGGCCTGGCCGAGGCGCCGCCTGGGCCGCCGCGCGGGGCGAGGCCTCATCCGCGGCTGCCGCGAGCCTCAGTGACGGCGGGCTGAGGCCCCGCCGGCGGCGGCACCGCTCCGCATCCCGCGTTCTCTCGCACCCCCGCGGAGCGCCGCGCTGGCCGCCCTAGGCCGCGGCCTCTGTGGAGCCTAGGAGCCGCCTCGGCCACGCCGCCAGCGGGGAGAAAGGGGCGCCCCCGAGGCCGAAGCCGGCCGCCTCCGCCAGTCCCGGCGGCAGCGGTCAGGGGGGCCGCGGCGGGGTGGGAGTACGGGAGCCGCTCAGAGCCGCGCCGCGGCTGCCGCCGCCGCCGCTGACATCAGAGCCGCTTCCTGCTACCCCGGTGGGGGAGGGAACGTCAAGGAGAGGGCGGGAAGGAGAAGCGCGGCAGCAGAGACTACTGCCGCGGCAGGGCCACGGCCTGGCGGGGGCGGACACACCCCCACCGCGCCCCGCCCCGCCGCCCGCTGTCGCCAGGGGGCGCAGCCGCCTCCCCAGCCGCGTTTCCTGTTCCTGCTCCGGTCGGTCCTCGCTGGCGCCGGAGTGGGCTGGAAGTTGCTGATGGCCGGTGGCTGATGCAGAGGCGAGCAACGCTGCCCGACCTGGAGGCAGGAAGGACGCCGGCGTCTCGGCGGCGGGTCTTCGACGGGGCGGGCGGGGGGGGGCAAAGGCAAGCAGGCCTCCCGGAGGACGTACGGTGCCTCCGCCTAGCAGGAGGACGGCGGGGCCACGGGGCCCCGGCCGGGCCGAGCCGAGCCGAGCCGCCGCCGCCCCCGCCCCCCGCGCGTTACCGCCGTGCGGCTGTCGGGGCGCACGCCTCAATCCTGAAGATAGCGTTCCATAATGCGCATTAAATATGTTTCTCCAGGGGAAAAGTATACGTGTGGGGGCCACGCGTCTGGGAAAAAGGTTTCTCTGAAGGCAGAAGCGCAGCCTTGTGTGGCCTGTGTTCTTGAGCGGCTCTTTCTCGGGGTGAAGTGTTTGTAGGAGGGTGGTCGGGAAGCTGAGGGTAATTAAGCAAGTGGCACATAGCAGAGGGGTTCGGACTCTGAAATGAGCTTTCACTGCTTCACTTCTTCACTCCCCAGTTAATGGGAATCTCAGCCCATTCTTCCAGCACTTGAAGGGTGACCCATGGTGTGAAATCAGTGCTGGCGCAAGTGGATATAGCTGCTGTGTTTCTGTGAAACAGCCATGCTTTATTCTGATATGTTTAGCCTTAGGTAGGGCTATATGTAAAAAGTGGTGTTTTTTTTTTTTTTTTTTTTTTTTTGTAGAATACTATTAATAGCATGGAATTTTAGTAGATCTGTAAACTTTTGTAGCTTTCTCTCCACTAAAATGCTAGTGAAAGTCTGTACCCCCCAATGCAGTATCGTAAATGGGAGATATAGCTGGTTTACAGAGCTTGCCTGAGAAAGCTGCTTAAGCAATTGAGCAGGAAAGAGAAGATCAGGGATGAATGTGGGCAGTGACCTGTTGTGATGGCTCAGCCTATTAGAAAAGCTAAACTGAAAGTACCTCTGTCAGAGCTACAACAATTTGACAGGCTGTTGTTTGAGCGTGTTTGCTCCCCTCTTGCCTTTTTCTGTCAGCTTCAGTGATTTGACCAGGGCTTTCAGATGGCTGACAATCTGGGAATTCCAGACAAGCAGTAGTGGTACATGTACCAGTTGACTCCATTGCTTGCAAGATGAAACTAGTCTCCAGAACAGGTTGGGTTGGTGCAATTACATGGCCCAAACTATCTGTGTGTGTGGGGAGCAGACTCGTGTCCTGAATGCATTGAGTTCCTGTTGCTTTTTGATTTCCTGATATGGTGTGGTCTGGAAATATCTCTAGAGGCTTCTGTTAAACATGGGAAGGTTCCAGGTATCATGAAATCTGCTAATACCTGCTTCATCCAGCAATGGCATTATTCAGAGCCCCTCGTTTCCCAGAGGCTGTGTATAAGTTTGGATGTTCATTCTGACCCTGGTGCTCTCGAGTCTCTGGAAGCACCTGCTTATACCCAAAGGTGCGTTGAGTTTTACTTTCATGAAAACCACCATTAGTTCACATCTTGCTCATTCTGTGACATGGAGTCATGAAGTGCTGTGTTTGTACCTGAGCCTGATGAATTCTTAAAGGAAAGCATATCTCTTCTCTGTAAGCAGTTGCTACTGTCTCAGCTGCTGAGTGTGCAATGTACTGATTTTTGGAAGATTAAGAATATGGATTTCTGAGGTATGGAGAAACTGTGGATCGGACCAAAACCACACTTTTCTCATGTAAATTTATAGTGCTTTGTGAATTGCTTCAGTTTTTGAAGCACTTTTAATATTCAAGGCAGCTGACACATAAAGTCAACTGAAGCCAAGGAACAGGAGTGAATGAAAAGAAAAAAGGACGTGTGAAATTCTATCAGTGCTGGTCTTGATACCTAGTTGCAATCTCAAGCATGGTTTCAGGCAGAATTCTGAACTTAAAACTTCGTCTTTTCTTTTTCCTTTTTTAGACATGTTACGCATTGGGAAAGGTGAACTGCATCAGTGCTTTTTAGAAAGATGGCCAGGTGAGTGGTGGTACTTTAGGTGGCAGATGGTGATCTCTAGTAAAAGTAACTTGAGTATTTGGCTTTTTGTTATGTTTCAAAGACCTTTCCTGGGAATATACATCAGGCAAGTGACAGTTGTATTATTTTATATTTTAGTAGTGAGACTTTTCTGTTGCCTTTATCTTTTTTTGTTCATGAGAATTAAGAGCGCAGAGGAGAGCATTCCAATTATAGTTGCTTGTAAGGTTCATTTCCTTTCAGAAATTAATATAGAAATATGTATCTCAAAAATAATGAGCTCTCTCTTTGTGAAGGCAGAGTCATCATCAAAATGTCACTTTTGTGAAGATGAGGTGGAGTTTTGAGGATGTGGAAATTTTGATATTACTTCTTTTTGGGGTTTTTTGACTGATACAGACTGGGTATAACTTATACACCTCCAATATAGAATATTTTAAACATCTATTGAACACATTTGAAGGATGAAGGGAAAGAAAAGCTGCATCTGCCACAGACTGTGTTAAGTTTGGAGGAAAGCTGCTTTTGTGTTTAGGAGAAAACCCTGGAACCTGGGAAGCCCATGTTCTGGATCTCGGTCGCCTGTCTCTTAACAGTGGAAAGAGGTTACACTGCCTGGAAGGTGACTGCTTACAGACTATTGGAAGTCTCAGGATACTGTGATCAGAGCACATACAGATGCTGAAACCTGAGATAACTACTGGGGAGTTGCTTGTAGCTCCTGTCATAGGGCAGGTTTATGGGCTATATTTTTTCTGAAGATAAGGCCATAGGTGTTATGCAAAATATAAAGTAAGTCTACATGGCGAGATTGACAAACCTGAGACTTAGGCCTAGGATCAGTATATCTTTGCTAAAATTTATCCAACATATACAGAATGCTACAGCTTAGAATTTGGGTACATTTTCATGAGTACTGACAAAGGTACGGATATATTATCCTGGCTACCCTCTATCCAGCTCCCTTAAAATCATTTTTTAAGTTTTTTTAAGAAGAGCAAACCAGCATTGTTTTTCTCTAACTTAATGTAGAAAAAAATTTTCAAGTTGTGTTGTATTTTCAGTATATGCAATTTTTTTTTTTTTTTTCTCTTGGTTAAAATATCTCACTTGAAGCAATGGAAGACTAATACTAGAAAACAGTGGTAGAAGATGTTGGATGGTCTCAGCAACTGGCATACCTACGAGAAAGGTTCCCTTCTGGTTCTCAGCATAGGAACAGTTCAGGTTTCTGACAAGACTATTTTTTTTCTTGTTAAATATTGTCTTGTAAATTATGTCATTTCAGTTCATGGGAACCCTGTGTGATTGAAGTCCTTGACACCAGCAGTAGAACTGATTGCGAGTGATCAGCCACATCTCACCTTTGTGTTGGGAAGTGTCTGAATGCACAGTGTTCATAGGAAACTTGCAGAAATTAACAGGAAAGGAATTCGTCTGAGTGATTGAATGACAAGAACTGGTGGGTGAACTGTTTTGTGCACTGCCTTGTGAGTGTGAGGCCAGTGCAGGTCCCTGATGACCAGTAGTATGGAGCACACCATAAAACGCATGTGCTCTACAAATTCAGGTCCCAGCCAGGACTGACCCCAGAGAAGCCCACTTCTTGTTCAGTGCAGATACAATGAAAATATCTCATGAGGACACATCACCACGGTGATATTGAAAGATTGCTTTTGCTCAGCATGGCACAGTTGTTGCCTAATCCACTCTTCTCATGTAGCTCCTTTGGCTCTTGTGTTAAGATTTCCCAAGAGCAAGTTGCAACATTTCGTGTTTCAGATTTCACTATGAATCTCAAATGATTTCACCAGCTCTGTCTTCCATTAGTGGTCTGCAAACTCTTGCAAAGCAGCACATGGGTGCCTTATGCCAAACACACTGAGATAGCAGCCCCAGCATGCTTCATGTTTTCTTATTTATTTCTTGCCTTTCTGGGAAGACTTCTCCATGCTATGTAAAGTCTTCTAAAAGGCTATGAATTCCTTCAATTAGGTGTGCCTTATCATTTGTAATAAAATGCGTATGTTAAAAAAAATCCTTGGAAAATAAATGTATGAGCTGCTTTGGTAAATAGCACACACAGCCATATACAAAGAACTGTATGCAGTTTGCTAAAAGGAGAAAATAATTCTCTTATATGAATGTTACAGGAACTTAAATGGTTGCAGTTGTTTCTGAACCTTACTTTGAGAGATATAACATGCCTCAGATGAGGAGGTAAAGTTTTCCAGCAGCCCGAACCACCAAGAGAGCTAGGAAAGAGGACTAATGCAGCCACTGTGCAGTAAGGACAAAGCAAACGTGAGAGATGATCTAGATGCAGTCCTGAAACCAAACTAATGTGTTTCCTCTATTGCAGCTATTAGCAGCTGGGGTTGACTAACTAGGTGACTAGTGGGAAAAAGATACTAAAAAATTTAGCAGAGAGAAAAGGAGGAGAGACAGATGGCAGTAGACTGGCTAATCTTCAACTGGAAGCTCTGAGACATGGTAAATGAAGTTTCTGATACAAGATGTGTTAGAGAAAGGCAGAAATGTTACCAATAACTATAAAGTAGCAAATGTGTCTTAGAAAGGTGCAAAAACTGATCCAGGCATCAAAGTATGTCTTGGTCTGCTCTCAGTAGTCTCTAAGATGAAATGTCTAGGAGAAAATAATGAAGAGCATGGAGGTAAATGGAATGGAATGTCACATCTTTTTAATCAAAAGTAGATTATCTCAGATTAACAAAAGATCATTTTTTGATAAATTCTGTGATATTTTTAGGCAAAGGGAATGGATATAGCTATCTTGATTGTATTTGATATATTGCCCTGTGGGAAATTATTAATTAAGCTGGACATGATAAGAATCATTAAAAGAACTGAAAGCGGGTAAAAAGAGTAGGGGAGTAGTCAGAAGATGATAGGGACCATCAAAAGGGAAGTACTGAAATGAAGGTACTAATAGATTCTTGTCAAGATTGAATTTTGAGAGCAACCTTGCTAATCTTAATAATTTCATTAACGATGTTGATAAGAGAATTAGGAAAGTGACAGTGATTTTTGGTGACACGAGTTTAGACAGCATAGTTAATAGAAAGGAGGATAAGAATATCAAATGAGAGAAATTAGATGACTCCGAGGACAAGAGAAATAAAATGGCTAGTATTTAAAATATTAGAGTGCAAGTTCATGAATTCATTTGAGAACTCGTAAGATCTTGCTATCCTATAACAGACTTATTGGGAAGAGATGAAGAAGAATACAACTTGCATCTTTTGACTGGTTTTAGGAGGACTATGAGTCTTGTAGATAATGCACCTAAAAAAAGTGCAAGCTTTTATATACCCTGAATGATGTATCCAGTGAAGCGATACAAGGTTATGCAGACCTCATCTGAAAGACTACAGCACTGATTATTTTTTTCCCAAGAAAAATGAGTTGAGACCTCACTAGTTAAGAAGAAAAGTGGCAAAGATGGTCAGGATAAGAGAGGGCTTACCACAGAAGGGAAAATTAAACAACTTGGCATGCTTAATCCTGCAAGACAAAGAAAGGATATATGTTGCCTCTTCTTAAAGAGATTGGAAAGTTAAAGATATTGGGTAAACAGTACTGATGGAAAAGTGATGTTCAAGCAAAAGGAAACTTCTTTTGGCACAAGAATCCTGTTGAGGCATGCTGCTTGGAAACCTGAAAAATGTTTCCTGCCATCAGGGCAAAAGTTCTTTCACTGAATGGTGCCTGATCAGTGAAATCATTTAACTGTCCTAACTGTCTGTGAGAGCTGAGCACTGTAATTGTTGCCTAAGGAGGTCTCCTCCAATTGTATGTTGGCCAAACAAGTGCTATTAAAAGTGTAAGTAATACAGTGAATTCTTGTGGTCTTTCTTTAGCTGGGTATGCAATGAAATGAACTGGTATGTTCTCAAGATGAAGTAAAAATTATATTGATCGAAGTACGTGATTAAGGCCTTTTTCTGAAGTAGGAGGTGAAGTCTGGAGGCAGGGAGGATTTTTATTTTTTTATTTCTTGGAGAAGGAATATCAGTATTTTTTATCTTCTAAAGCTTCACACTCATGAGTCAGAGCGAGGACAGGTATTACTTTTAAGCAGTATTAGAAAAGGGGGGTGACAGCCTTGTGTGTTTTATGCAAGACACCCAAAAGGGTGGAGTATACAAAGCACTGGAAGTAGTGGCTTTGAAGCAGAGGGGAAGGCTGTTCATGACTTTCGTCATGTAATGGTGATGAAGACTAATGTAGCCTGAATGCATGTACACTAAGGCATCTGTGGATGAAGAGCTTATCTTAAAATTTTTTACATTTTGGAAGATCTATTTATTCTGTTTAAATGAGAAACAGGAATAGATGCTCTGTGTGCTTAGTTTCTGGTTCATACCAGCTAGAACTGACAGAAATGAGGAACTTGTAGAGCTGTAAGTCAAGTGGAGAGCATGCCCTGTGAGGAAGGTCTGAAGGAGTTAGCTCTTTTCTCCCTGGGGAAGAGAATGCTCAGGAGAGGATCATATGACAGTATTTGAGTTCTTAAAGGGTGGCCTCAAAGAGGATGGAGGCTCTCTTCATGAAGAGCCACATGGAGAAGGAAAGGGGCAATGGGTACAAGTGCTGGAAGAGGTTTCATTTTGATTCAATAGATTTTTTACAGTGAGAACAGCCACTCAGTGGAACAACCTCCCCAGGGGCTTGGTGAAATCCCCATCTCCAGATGTTTTCAAGACACAGCTGGACAGGGTGCTAGATAATCTCATCTAGCCTCCGTTTCCCACACAGTATTGGACCACATGATCTTTTGAGGTCCCTTCCAACCTCAGCTGTTCTATGTTTCTAGGAAATGTGCTAGCAGGCTAGAAACATCTCTGCAGAAAGCAGCCTGATTCTTGTGTGGTTCTCGGTAGCGCCAGTGCAGAACACAGACCACCAGCTCCAGCCTTGCTGGGCTCATCAGTTGTGGATGTGTTTTTGGCAAACATACAGTCTATGTATGTGCATGAAGGACCCAAAGGTGCCACCAAATAGTTGTATTTCTTATTGATATCTGATTCACATGTTATATAACAAATACACTAAAAGTCAGTGGTTTGAAATGTGAAATAAAAATCACCAAGATCTGGCTGTTTTTAAAGAAGTACTAGTTAGTGTGCTTTCCTGTATGTTATTAGGATTGTATGTGTTTCTGGAAGGTATCCTAAAAAATGATAAGTCTAAATCATTTGTAATCAAGATAACTTATTCTCACCAGTGGAAAAATAAATCAAATATGATCATAGAAGAAGAAAGTAAGGTGTTTGTATCCTTGTATCTCTTGTTTGGTAATGAAAAGCAGACATTGTCTTCTGATTTACTGTGAGCACAAGGCACATGGTGCTCTCAATTAAATGAGATCATATAGGAGCAAAAGTCACAGTAAAACTGGAAGTGACAAAACACCAGAATTTTTCCTGTCCCTCCCTAGAAACTTCCAGTCAGGTGGTACTTGTCCGCTGTCAGTAGATGAGTGTTTCATAAAGCCAGTCATTCTTCAGGCCATTTCTGTAGCCATTACTTCAACAGCCAGATCAATGTAATTAATAGAAGTGTTCAGCCAATTAACTTGCTAAGACCTAATTTTTGGCATAACCTCAACAAGTTCTAGTATCTAAACATATAATTCTTCAGTGAGCATAAATATATCTATCTCTTGGTATCAGAGCAGTAGGTTAGATATTTATGACACTTGAGAGATTTTTCTTCTCAGTGAAGGTCCAGCTGCTGAATGTAAAATTATTATTCTCTTTTATACCTGGTAGTTCATAAATTTACTCTTTGCAACAAGGCTCAATTTCTTTAAAAATCGTGAGAATTTTGGCCTGCAGATGCTGCCTTCTAGTGGAGAGTCCAGCCCCATAGATGCTGAATGTTTTACATGGGAGATGCTCTCAGTCATTCTTTTTTTGCTTTTCCACCCGATATGATCTGCTGTTTCTTGAAGCAGGGGAAGGATTCCAGAGAATGTGTTGTCACTCCCTGACTCAATTGATTTTTCACTTTTTTTTTTTTTCTTTGCACAAAGTGGAACAAGAAAGGATGAAGAACGCTCAATTCATAATGCACTAAAAATGGTATTTAATGACATCTTTGGGAGATGAATGTATGATGAATGTTTGAATCCCCTCAGGCAGAGAAATGTTTTGAATGGTGGTCTGTTGCACGGTGACTGAGCTATTAGATAAAAGCTTGTAACAGTGATACTTTTCTTCATCTGTTGTTGGTCATTCCAGCACAGAATTTGATTTGATTTTCTTGCAAAAAACCCTATACCAGAACATTAAAGCTGAGCAATTAAAAAACCTGAAAATAACACAGCATGCAAATGTTTCAGATCAGTAGCTAATTTGTCAAGTTGAGAAGCTTGTACTGCCTCATGTCATGTGAAGAAGAAGAAGTAGAGGTGCAGCTGTGAATCCCCTTCACCGCTGCTTGGCTACATGGTGCTTTGCAGCTGTTCTCTTGTATCCAGGAAGAGCCTGCATTGAAATACATACTGATACCACTGCCCTCATCACTTGCTGCTGGAGCCAGGTAGATCAAATTCTCAAAGGCATTTAATTGTGTAATTCATTTACTTTGATGAGACTTGAAGGCCTGTGCCCTCTTGGGAATCTAAATCTGTGTCCGTTGACCCCTACTTGTGAAGAGGAAGGAATAGAAATTTTTGTAAAAAGATTAAATGCATAGATGTCTATCGCATTCTCTAGTGCCACAGCAGGCACTCCAAGGTAAGTGTGCCAGGTGATGGCAGTAGCCATGGCTCTTGTAGAATGATATCTACTCTTGGGATGTGTGACAGATCCACCCTGATAAAGACTAGGGCTCTGGAAATTGAACTTGGGAAATGTGAAGGAGGCTATGACTTCAGGTTATTGGTTTATGGAGGTGGAGAACGTGGTGAGAGGGAGGCATCAGTTTTGAAGTCTTTCTGCCAACTGAAATGTTTGTTTGGGGAAGATAGATGTTGTCTGTGTTGGGAAGAGAGCAGGGAAAGTGGGTCTGTACAGCATGGTATCCTAGAAGAGCAGCTGGGTGCAGAGGCATTGCTTCCTGCATCTCTCTCCCACTCCCCCCCACCAATTCTCCTTCCCCTCCTTGCCTTCTCCCTCCAACTTTGTATTAAAGACTATTATATGTACTTGGGCACAGTTTATCCCAATTTGACCTGACTGTTGGTCTCCAGCAAAGAATACCCCAAAAGGAAATGTGAGGAAGAGCCGTGTTAAGAGTGCTGCTCATTGGTAAAATGCAAAGGGAAGCCTGCCTGTTTGTTTGGTGAATGCTCAAACCACTTAGGAAAGGAAGAACTGGTTGCTCTGTTTTATTGGTGGCATTCAATTCAGAGATGCCTGAAAGTGTGAAAATGACATTTAATAGAGCTCTTAAAATATGATGACTAGGCAACTGTTTCTTCTGACAACCAGCAATTACTTAATCATACAAATTTCTTCGACTGTGAAAGAAATGGAGAAAAGCAGGTGATAGTTCCCTTTGGGCATCTGAGGATTTGATAACCTTATTTCTTCAGATGTACTCAGAAATATTACTATCTCTAATCTCTACATCGGTTACAGAAAAGCAATTAAAAAAGTCATCTCAAAGATCCTGGCATTAGTTTGGTTTTGTCATAGCCTTTAACTTTAGGAAGCATTTTGTGGGGGTGGAATTTGACATGCCTGATGCAATTGTTCTCTTGCTTCAGTGTAACTAGAGTTAATTCTTGCAGCAAATGGAAGTCAAGAAAGGAATGCAAACAAATGTAAAACGAGACATTTTTCTTCCAGAAAGTCTTTACATTAGACTTCTGGGGGATTTTGGCTGGAATGTGTATTCTTCAAAAAACTCAGTTGACACTGGAAGAAATCATGCATCACATAATGTTGCTGGTGACTGAGTCTGTTTCATTTGTCTTAGAATTTTATGTTATATGATGGGTATTTCCTGAAATTGTGCAGTGTAATTCAATGCTGAGGCCATTTTTATTTCCCCACAAGGTGGTACTGTGGTACTGACTATAGAACTCTTGTTTTGGCTGTAGTTGATTTATTTCTGTAAGCCTTCTGCAGATATTTTAAGGACAGATCTTTGTCTGTGAATATGACAGTTTTGTTGTTAGAATCAAATTTCTTAGTGGAAGGGTCTTAAGACATTTTTGGTGTGCTTTCTTCACTTTTTGTCTCATTAAAAACAGATTTTATTGCAAGTTGAGATTGTCAGAAAAACTCCATTTTTGCTGTTTGGGCTGTTTCATCTTTTATTGCATTTCAAAAAAATCTAATCAGTCTATTTGAGACTCCCTTGTTTTTCAAACTAAAACAATAGCTCTTGTAAGTTTATTCAGAAATTCATCTCTTTCCCCACCCCTTTAGTTACATGTAAGTAAAGAGGACCTGCAATTAATTACAGAAAGTAAAATAAATTAAAACCATTAAATATTCAGGAGAATGCAGTTCCCCCCTGAAAACAGACCTAACCACTATCAAGCACAGAAACAAAACATAATTAATTGCTTATGTGCAGCAGTATATGGGGTTCTTCCAGTTGCTTGCAGAAGTCTGTAATATCTATCATGAACAGCTCCATCTGTTTGTGCACCCACCATTGCATTTGAGAATATGCATTATTTCTGTGGTCGTGGCTATACTACTACAGTACTGTAGTTCATAGCTGATATTAGAAGATGTAACAAGGGTAGAGGTCTGAGCACTAGTCTGGGGGTCTATACGCTGTTAAATGGTCAGCATGGTCCTTGATAGGGCTTTGGCCCAGGACACTGAATTCTCCCTGAGACAGGGTTTATCAGGGTTTGACCCTAGCCTGTGCTTTACAGGGAGGAGAGTTAATCTATACTGATATGTGCTGCGCAGTGATTATTGATCTCAAGACTAGAGGATAGGCTCTGGTCCATTTTATTCACTGTTATCAATGTAGCCGTTAGGACCCACTGAGTCATGCTTGTGCCTCTTTTACTGAGGCAGATTGAATGCCTTGAATCCATAAGCAGTTCTAGCAAGTCTTGTTTTCTAAGGCCTACAGCCTGCTCTTCCAGGTCTCTAGGTCAGAGGTGAGAGCTGGTCTTGCTGTGGTGAAAACAGGGTAGAAGATACTCCTCTTTTGAGGAATAAATGACTTCCCAACATGGATGTCAGGATGTGAGAGGCACGGGAACAGCAGATAGGGGCTAAAAGAAGAGCTGAAAGGCCACTAGTTCCCTGGCAAAGTATATCAGTGGAGTCTGTTGTCAATATTATGGTCATATTATTATGCTAGAGGCATAGGATAGGAAGAGCTACACAAGACACTTTTACTCAGACATTCTGTACACTCCACAAATAGGAACCCTTTCTCGAGGCATCATACACCTAGCAAGGAATTTCTCTACGACTATATCTTCTCAAAGCATAAAGCTATAGTCTATTGGATGTCTGTACACCCTACCTGGAAAATGACCTGAGAGGATTTTCAGCTTTTGGCTCTGCTTTTGGACAATCTCCACCTATTATTGTTGATAAAGGCTTCTTTCTTCGTACTATTTTCCCCCATTACAAAGAAGTCCCCTGAATCCTGTGACTTTCCTACAAATGTGCATGCTTAAAATAACACTTTCAGTGGGTTCTTTTAGATTTCAATTTTTCTTGATGGAGCTAATTAAGAACATTAATTCTACATGAGAGAAAAATATATCCAACACCCTGTGAAGGTGTTCCGGACCTGGGAGCAATGTCTCAGATGTATTTGAATGAGATCTGACAAAGAAGAATAAGCATTGTATGTGTCCTAGGTGGGCTTTTAAGACTGCAGGATGGGAGAAATAGGCTAGAAGGAATCTTGTTGAAGTGCTTTGCCGGTAGTACATAGATAGGATTGCTGATAGGGATATTTAGTAACATGGGTATGGTTCTTGTTTCCAGGACTTAGAGTTTATAAAAAACAGGTGAAAAGAGATTAAATGCTTCTCTGACATCATTTTTTCATGTCAGAATTTGCTGTTGGTGCCACAAGTCATCTTTGCAGGGGAAAAGTGAACTACGTAGCTAGGAAGGGAGGTGCGCTTATGCCCTGTAAACTGAGAATCTTGTTTCCCATGATACTGAATCTCGGTAACAGGATTTCTTTGTTACAAAAATGCACTTCAGAAATTGAATTGAAGCCATACAACACAATTTTAAGAATCGTACTTGTGAAAGTAGAAGAATATCACACAAAGAGTAGCAGACACTATAAATATTTGCCCTGTGGCTGCCAGCTTTGGTTTCTGTTCCTAGATGCTCCTTCTCTGAAGCCTAAGAAAACTGTTACACTGGACTCACCTCTACACAGGCCAGACGTAGCTTACATTCACTCTGAAACATCTGCAGAATCTGGTGTAAAGCAACCAGAAACCACAGTGTTTTATGAGCCATTTGGGGCTTTAAGGAATCTCTACTAAAGCACAGCTTTGGTATTACAGAAAGAAAATTAAGGGTCACCAATTTGAGATTGTCACTAAAGGGGACAGCAGGATCAAGATTATAAAAAACCTTTTAAGAATGCACTTAAGAGGTAACAGATCCAAAAAATGACCTTTTTAAAGTCTCTTATTCTCCTGTAATTTCTTTCTCAGTTGTTTTTGCCCGGTATGCCTACATGGTGCTCTGGGGTGAAGTAGCTGATTCTCAAAGTTTGGGAGTCCATGTATTTTCCTCTTCCACCGCTTTTATCATTTTTTGAAAGAATTCAAACATATATTCTAGTCACCCACAGAAGAATGGATTCTGGTTTATCTAATAAACGATATAAATTGCTGGCCTGTTCTATCTGGAAATGAAAAAGACCTCAGATAAAAGCCTTTCTTTATTAAAGAACCAGAGACATTTTAGCTCTCATTTGGCCTTGATGCCCTACTCATTCCTCCTCTTTTTATCTAGTGGTGCTTTGCTGATACAGTTATTATCCTTTTCAGCTACTCTAAACATGTATTATTAATTCTGCAACTGGATTTCTTCCTCCAGCCTTTTAAATAGTAAGCTCACTAAAATCCTGTGAGGCTATATACTCTAGGAACACCCTGCATGTTTTTTAGTTGAGTATATACATACTCCAGTTCCCTCTGAATGGCCCGTTTGGGCAGTCCCCTTCTTGCTCTGTTTGTTCCCTTTCTCCTTTCTGTGCTTCACTGTCTGCACCCCTTCTTCTCTTGTACCAGGAAAACCTCTTTGTCCTCATTTTCTGATGTTTTTTTCCATTCATCTGGAAGCAAAAAAATCAGGGAAGTAGGTGGTAAGATGTGGAATTGAATGCTGCCTGTGAGACTGGTTCAAGATCTAGGTTGAAATATTTCGATGAATGTCCATTTTGACATTGCAGCCTGCTTCTTGCATCATATAAAGTGGTTGGCCTAGACTATCGTAATGATCATATTGATCATGGATCATAATCCATGGTTTTAAAATCCATGGATTCTTCTTCAAGGGGTCACTTAAATAACCCACCACTTCAAACCGTTACTTCTTTCTCCTTTCATTAGTAATCCCCTCACATGCTCATTGCTATAGTGTTGTTTCATCTTGTGTTTGTTTGTCCTAACTAATTTAGATATTAAGTCCTTGGTGACTGACAGTGTGTCTATCTATGCAAAGCACATTTAAATAAATATATTTAATAATAATTAATAATAAATATGCCGTCTGAAAGCTGTGGATCTGAGCTAGCAAGGACAACACTGACATTGATGCGTTTGGTTTCAGGAGCAGTGCTTGCTGTTCCCCTGCCATGTCTCTTCGGGAAGCACTGTTAACAGCTGCTGCCCCATGAAGGGTGTCAGGTCCCGTCTCACAGTTCTCCCCATCAGAGGGCCTCTCTTCCTTGACCCTCATTGTACACCAATTGGAAATGCAGCCTTCAAAGCTAACATTCTCCTAAAGGTGCTTAAAACCATGGAATCTGTTTTGGGGGAGAGGATCCTGCAAATCCCTGACCTCTCACAGAAGTCACTATTCGCAGCTAGTAACAGTCCCTTACAGGCAGTAAAATTTGTACATCCTTATTCATCCTTCTGTGCGTTGCAAATTAATTTTTTCTCTCTCTTCTCTTTCCCTTATTCCCCCCTGCCCCTTAACTCCATCCCTCCGCGGTTTCCTAAATGCGAAAGTCTTGCAAAGCAAGCAAGTGCTTTTGTGAAACAGGCTTCTGTAAACACTCAGGAAGAATCATTGAAGCTGGCAGGAAAGAATTCATGTGGTGTGCATTAACAATTGTCTAAGATAGAACACTATTTAATCTGTTATTCCTGATGGGCACTACCTTGTAGAAAAATAACATTATTACAGATATAATCTTTCAGTTAGTAATAAACCTCAGGAGTGGTCTGGCAGAGAATGGAGAGAAGCGTGTCCTTCCTGAGCAGAGGTAAACTGGGCAAAATCTGCCCTTCATGTGTCTGCCTGAAGAATTATAACTTCTGATAGAAGCAAGTTAGTCACGGTATATATTGCCTTTTTATTTCGTTAAGGGAAGAAGGGATTACTTTGCATATACTTTCTCTGGTCAATTGCATAGCTAGAACTGCAATAAAAGTCAGGAAAAGAATAGCTGAATAATATGTAGCAAATGCAGAAAAAATATTATAATTTCTATTATTATTAATCCATCTGAACATGACAATTTTTATCAGAGATGGCAGTCTGGAATGTGTCCACTGTAGCAGCCGTTTTACTTCCATCAAAATCTTAAAGTATTTACTGCCACGAGTAACATTTGTTACTTGGGGTTTGTTCCTTTGCTTCATCCCTGGGGAAGCGGGGTCAGTGCTCATGAGCTTTAGCTTTTGTAGAATGTTTAATTTTTCACATAGGCCCCTTGGCGGAAGCAGTGGGGTGCTCTGTGGGATTCAGGAGCTGCAGATTAGACCACAAGGCGGTTCTTTCTCAGGCAAATAACTTTTCTTCTCACCCTGTAAGGCTTCATTTTGAAGAACTTTCTGAGGTCCAGGGAGTCCTGGACCTCAGAAACACTGCAATCTTGAGCTTAATTCAATATTTTGCGGAGTCAGTGGAGAAAGTAATGTAATTTGTTCACTGTAATCAGTTAGTAAGTGTCTCTGAAGGTCTGATTGCTTCATGTTCAAATAAAATGCACTGTTACAATCCAGATGGGAGTTAATAATGGCATATATAACTAAGATGGACTTGCTTAGGATGGAGTCTTTTAACCAGCCAGAGATAAAAGAAAGCATTATCAATGAACACAGCTCCTTGGCAGCTTGGTCTGAATGAGAAATCCAAACCTAAACACTATGGTCATGCACTGTCAAAGAAAGGATATTGCACAGTGACTGCAAACTTTCTAAAGCATGCAGCAGATCCTCCAACATAACCTTTGTGTTTCTCAAGTTCCAGGTTGTCCAGTCATTTTTAAAGACAAACTACTTCTGGCTCGTGTGGTGATGCTAGTATTTTTATCCTGTCCATCTCCCCAGCTTTTTCCACAATAGCAAAGGTGGAAATGGCATCTTTTTTACTTTATGGTATATATATATACACATATACCATATGGTGTATATATATAAAGTATATATATATACTTTTATACTTTATGGTGTGGCTTGTTACTGGTTTGGAGGTGCAGTCAGTGCATTCAGCCATCACTCATGTGCACCTGTGATTTGAACAAAGAGTAGGGATAAAAAAAGCTTTGCAGTGCTGTGTGTTGTCGATGGATTATTGTCTTTTCAATTCATGTAATCTGACTCCACCATTTCATGGCTACACCTAGATACTGACAAGGCCTTGAGAGAGAATTGTTTCTTGCAGAGCTCAGTTTTTAAGAAGTCTATTGATGGACAAGCATTTTTCTCATTAGTACTTGTTTGGTGCTTCTAACCCTGAAATAAGCAACTATTTCAGCCTGTTCCTCATGATGACTTTCTTTTCTAGGCAGGACAGCAATACCTGTCAGACCCTTTAACAGGTTACATTTTCAGCTTACCCCTGATGAGATCTTATAGGATCTCATTCTCCCTATATTGAAGATCCTATGAGCTGTATGTGAACCAGGGAAATACTACATAATGGTCTTCTAATTTTTGTTTCTTTTGACAGCTAAATAGCAAGTCATTGTGAATGAAACTCATCTGCCCAAACGCAGCTGTCTGTAGCTGAACTAATCACCTTTCTTCATTAATTAGTGAAGAAAACTAGGCTCTTCTGGGATGCAATTTGTTTTATGCCAAAGTAGATACCTCAAACACACAAGAGGTGTTGAGACCTGGAAGTTTCACAATTAGTGACCTAAATTAGTTCAGGCCAGGGGACAAGCTGCTTAGGCTTAGAGGACAACAGGTGACTTTATGGCTTTACTTATTGAGAGGAATCTTGGTAATCAATATTGCCTTGCTGTGGAGTACCTTATAGGAATTTTATTTCTCTTCATTTCTGTCTTTTTTTTGTCTGTGGGAGAGAAGAGCTAGGATTCCTTTCTTTCCAATTCAAATGTGACTTCCATGATATTTTTGAAAGGCAATTCTACCCAGGGATCCCTTAGAATGAATGAGGTGAAACTGAAAGGTGTGTGCAACTCAAACAAACAAATGCAATGAGCTCAAGACAGGACGACCTGGATGCTGTTTTAAAAGCAATACAGGAGGTCAGATTAAATGATTCGGCACTCCCTTCTAGCCTTAAAATCTATTAAAAAATCTGAACAAGTTCAATAAAAATGTAATAGTGGTTTACAGAAATTACTCTAAACCCACTAAGAATTAAACAGTAGTTATTAATAGCCTTTTAATGATGTTTTCACTATATACTTCTAGAGCTACAAATCCTATAGAGAGGGATATATTTCTCTTTAAATTGATGATGTGCTGGGGAAATAAGTCCTCACTTAAACAATCAGCCCTGGTATAGCAAAAAAGCTTGTTTCCTAATGTGGATGCGTCATATGCATTTGCAAGTAGGAAGACCAGTAATTTCGAAATGGGAGGGGGATCTCATTTTACCGTGAATTTTCAAAGCATCACTCTGTGTCATTTAGACAACCCTTGGCTATGACAGCTGTGTACAAATGCATGAGCCAGTGTGTGTGGGCATTCAATTTTCCTACTATATAATAATAAAAAAACAAATGGTGGTGAAGCCAGCATTTAGGTCTAGAGAAGGAAGCTGTGATAATGCCATGAATCCTTGCACTCAGGGATCAACAGTGATGGCATACAAAGCAGACACAATGACAGGCAGATTCTTGCTTAGCGGATGTTGATCTGAGCCACAGACACATTTATCCAATCTTATTTTTATCTTGCAGCTCATGTACCCTGACTAATACCTCTAAGAAAAATGAGTGGTGCTTTAAAACATGGTAACTCAAGCCTTTAGGAATCAAACACGTTTGAAAACAAATTAATTCATCCTGGTTAATATCACAGATTTCTGGACTTCCTTCCTCTTATTCCCCTCAGTTATATCTGCCTTACATTTTAATGTAATATATTGTACTGTAGAGGCAGTAGTTTCAATTCATGGTAGTGGAAAAGAATAGAAACCCAGGACTGCTGCAATACCATGTGCCTTCTGGGGATCCCTGTAGCCAAATGTGTCTGGAGAGCTTCCTTCATAGGATGTAGCTGCTGCATAGTCCCCAGTAAGACACATGATTAAGTGTCCTGTAATATAGTTATATGCCTACTCTGCACACATAAACAAGTTTGTCATGACAGAAAAAATACTTTTTATTGCTTTTATTAGTTCTATTACACAAAGACTGGACTAAGAATTGTTCTTACAAATTTTATTTGTGGCAAGATATGGGTATTTAAAGAAGATCAAGTGTGGAAAGAGAAGATGATTTCAATAATTTTTAAATAATCAGACCATCACATTCAGGTTTGCAATCTGGTTGGGGAGAATGTGATAGTTGAAATTAAGAGAATTGAGAATGATGACTGTCAGAAAGGGAGTATTAAATAGACAGGGAAAGAGTCAAGCCTCTAATTCCATTACAGTATTTACAGATAAAAAGTAGTCAATTCATTGGCACATAAAACGCTGACATGTAGACTCTAGAGAAACTTGGTGAGGCTATTCACATGAGCAGAATATGAATTCTGATGGCAGAAATTCTGTATATAATATTGACTCAGGAAAGAGATTCTGAACCGCTCAAGGCTCAGAAAAAAATTTGTGTCTCTCTCAAGTGCTTTCAGGGTGAAACATTATTTTTGCATGTATATAACATCCTGAACTATGGCGACTCCAAATGCTAGCAAAATATGCATCTCAGTGATGTGCTGATGGTGATGCTTAGTGATGCAAAGAGAAATGTGGAAGTGCAGGTAGTTAATACTGTTGCATAATTTTTTCCTCCATATAAAAGTGATCAGGATGTGAAACAGAAGTGTGGGTATGCCATAGCAATGCCCACAGTTCCTCCCCAACCATGCTAGGCTTGGAATACTATAAATATTCCTGCGATACTTTGATGCAAAATGGAGCACAAATTATGGGAGGGCTGAAGACTGTTTACTGCTGCTGGAGCAGTAAGATACAAATTAATAAAGAAAGCAGCACCAACAAAATGCTGCCGGTCACAATTTATGGTATAAAATTAAAGTAGACAGCCCAAAGGAGCTAGTGACAATAAGCAAATAACATTTACAGATATGCTGGAGGAAAAAGAAAAAAAGCAAAGGCAAGAGAAGCACTCAGTCTCTCAGTCTCTTGATAGATGACAAGGGTAATAAAAACCAGAGGGATGAGGCTTTGCACAATTCTCTTATCTTTTTGTCCTTGTTCTCAATCATGCATCCTAAGCTGGAAATGGGATCCTCTCATGTCTAATGGGAAGGAACATATAGAATAATACAATATAAAAGAAGTAAGAGCAGACATATTCCAGTGCCTTCACTGCTGCTTATGTGAGCTTATCACCATATGGGGTACACAAATTCTTCAACCCTGTAGCAAAGCTCAAGCCTAGATGTCTGTCAAGACTCACAGTACTGCAGGCAAATTCTGCCTTTCCTGCTAGGTCCTGGCCTCTCCATCTTCCCACAGCACCTCCATCCTGGTATAGGTGAACTCATCACAGCCCTGTGTGGGCGCTCCAGGACCGGATGGGTCAGGAGGCAGCAGCTCTCACCTTCTCTCTGCCTCTGCTCTAGTTCCTCAGCAAAGGGTTTATCTGCCTTTCTCCTAACCATGTGCCCCTGCACTGCTAGTTATCTAAAGCTGTTCCATATCTGCTAGAGATGTGCATCACACGAAAAGGACATGACACACTTGAGTGACTTCCCAGTTTTTGGCTTCCCAGATTCCCTCCTCTTGTAGGTGAGACTTTTTCAGGGGAACAAACTACCAAACCAATGTTCCAGTCCTTGTATTTCGCTGCTGTGGTCTCTCTGGGTGCCTTGACGTCAGCCACCCAGTCCAGCAGGCTCTTCCAGGATTCGTGTCACAGCACTGCCACAAAGCCTCCTTCACCAGTCTGCCTTCAACCTTGTTTTCCAGCAGTTCCCCTTTACAGCTTTTCCATTACTCACATATTTCTCAGCGCCATTCCACTCTCCTCCGTTCTTCCCCTTCCCCTTCATTTTCCCAGCAGCAGCAGTCCCTGACTCAGCATCAGCTTGGTGCCTCTGCCTGAGTTCAGTTGTTAACAGAAGTCACTTGTGTAACATACAATTACATGGTTATGGATTATGGGGCTCTATTTAGTAATCAAATCTTTGTTTTTCTCTGAGTTGCAGAATACAAGTAAACTTAAAGTTTTACCTTCCATGGAAGTTTAACGGCTGAGGCAGGGGGTCACATCTGTGTGAAAAGGAAACTGGAAAGATTTATGGAAGGAAGGTTACGAGAGCTTGATAAATAGGGAAATTATCCTGTAAAGGATCCCTGTGCTCCTTTGACTGCCTTCCTCAGAGCTGGAGTAGCGCTGGCCTCCAGGGCTGTTCAAAAGGGGTCTGCAAACCCACAGCACTGCAGGAGCATGACAAATGCAGCCAGAATTGTGCTGGCAGCTGTGATCTCGCTGGGCCTGTAAGCTGCTTCTAGTGAGAGATGAGTGGGATGGAATGAGAAAACGGAATAACATGGAGGGAACTTTAGAAAAAGAAGGTGCTTGGGGTAGCTGCACACAGAACCCTGGCTCTGTGTACAGATGGAGCCCAGGAGGCTATCCCACCTCAAGAAAAGGGGTTGGCCAGTGGCTGGGCTTATGGGCTGCTCAGATGCTCCCCTGGACCACCAGGACAGAGAAGGTCAATGTCCCAGTGTCCTGGGTTCAGCAGTCATTTTTCTCTTTCTTAGTAGCTGGTGCAGCGCTGTGTTTTTGACTTTCAGCCTGGGAACAGCTCTGATAACACCGATGTTTTCAGTTGCTGCTCAGTAATGTTTACTCTGACCAAGGACTTTGTGAGTCTCATGATCTGCCAGGGAGGAGGGGAAGGTGGGAGGAAGCAGGGACAGGACACCTGACCCAAACTGACCAAAGAGGTATTCCATACCACAGCACGTCATGCCCACTATATAAACTGGGGACAGTTACCCAGAAGGGCTAGATCACTGCTTTGGGTTGGGCTGGGTATTGGTTGGCGGGTGGTGAGGTGTTGTATTGTCTTCCGTTGTCATATCCTTTATCATTATTATTATTGGTGGCAGCAGTAGTTTTGTGTTATACTTTAGTTACTGGGCTGTTCTTATCTCAGCCCGTGGGAGTTACATTCTTTTGATTCTCCTCTGCATTCCTCTGGGAGCCGGGGCCGGGGGTGGGGGAGTGAGCAAGCGGCTGCGTGTCTGAGTTGCCGACTGGACTTAAACCACGACACCCAGTGAACCTGAACTGCTGTCTGCAGGGACAGCACTCAGGAGCCTTTGGAAGGGAAGATGCATGGAGCTGCTTGCAGCCCCACCAGCCTCTGTGGACATGTGGGAAGAGGAGTCTTCCGCACTAGCTCACTGCGTACGCTGTTTATCCATCTCTAGCTGGTAGGAGCCTAACCTGGCTATGCTGCTTTTGCTAACATAGCAGATTTATTCAGAGCAGATTGCCAGCATGTGGCCTGGGTTAGCCTTAGGAGCCTGCTCAGAGAGTGAAATTTAGGAGAGCAGTGAGTGACCCCAGCAGCTGGCTATTCACGCCTGCATGGGCTGACACTCTGTGGCCTCCATCACCTTCCCTCAGCACAAAGCTCGGAATAAACAGCAAGTAAAGTGTGTAACATGCTGAAGTAGTTTAACTAATGCAAAGTGATTTTCTACCCCTGATGCAATTATGAGCTATTGCTAGTTCTTCATTTAAATAAATACATTAATTTTTTTTCCCCACTAGCATCCAATACCTACGATTGCTTGTATGAAAGCTCTGGTTTAATCATGCATTCATGTTCCTTGATCATGTGTTCAGAACTTATATCACATATGCATTGCTTCTGTCCATATATAAAAAAAAAAGACAGAGAAATAATTGCAGCGAAATGCAGTGAAGAATTTCATAAAGTGAAATTCCCACAGCAATGTTGCTGAGCAGGACTAAGAACACACACTTAACCTGAAATCCATTCCAAAAGAAAAACATGTCATATGTATTATGCAATATGATAATGCTAATACCTCTCTTGGTAAGCTTTGAATCTCGTGATTTTTGTGTGTTTAGCATTTTCAGACTTTGTGTTGTGATAACAATCTTTTCCATCAATTTGCCATCTAGTTGCAAAAGCAAAGCACTGCTTTTGTTTTGTTTGTTTACATTTTATTTACAGCATTCCTGCTTTACCAGAGGTGTCTTAAATTATTAACAGGTTATGTCCATGTTCACAGAAAAAGCTAAATTGAATCCAGTACAATGTGGGTTTATTAAAAGACTGGCTAACAGATTCGCTTTGCCCACAAAACTCTGCACTGTGGTCTAAAATATTCCTTTTCCAATTAAAGCTATTTATTTATTTTGGTTTCCAGCAGCCATGGTGAATTCTTGTCAGTGGTATTTTTTTCCACAGAAATGCTCTGTATTTTTGCAGGACTGAAACTGCATGTTTAATTGGTTATTCTAACACCTTTAGTGCAATATCTCCATGCTTTAATAGGGCTATAATTTTTAAATGTAGGTCTGTTATTTTCTATGGCACAAACATTGGCAGACTTCTCGAGTGTCTTTATTCTCACTGGTGTCTCTGATTTCAGATTAAAATCCCTCTTTGTCCCTCCTTAGTCCCTGCTGATGACCCTTATTAACCAGAAGGAATTCTAGAGCTGAAAAGCTTATCAGGTTAGAAAGGGGCAGGTTGCAAAACTGTGATTTTGTCAGAGCTTAGAGTAGCCATCAGGATAAAGAAAGAAAAGCCTATGGTGTTGCACTGGGCTGCATAAAGATAAAGTATAATCAGCTGTAAATTAGCTGAGTTTTTTCTAAGCATTTTTTTTTTCTGCTGTGGTGGTATGAAGCGTTAGAAACATTTAAGTTTTATTCCACTAAAGGGCATCAGCTCTGTGCAGTATCTTGCTTACCTAGCACTTGACTGAGCCTTCATGTCAGCAGGTCAGGTCTCATAGATGGTGAGAAGAAGGTCATCTATCTGCTTTCCAGATGTGTTTGGGGGAAACTCAGCTGAACTCTTGCCCTTTTTCTGTCCTATCTAGTAGAAAAGGATTTGAAGGATTGAGGGAGAAATAGCTGTATAAATGGCTCATGCTGAATGCTTGAGACCAAATCTTGCACTGCTGTCGGCTGGTGTCATGCCATGGGTGGCGAGGGGAGCTCTCTTCATTGATCTTGGTTGCGACCTGGCTTTTTGAGTTATGCCTCTTTAGATAACAGAGTTTCACTGACTGAATCAGAACATCTTATGTAGCTTTGCAGAGCTTCGTATAAGTAAATTCAGCAAAATGGGGCTGATTATGGTAAGAAAAATCATAGTATTATATCCTAAAATACAGTGTGACTGAAAAAGGCAAAGGTTCATCATATGCTTAGCTACTGAATGGGGAACTTGCTGGGAAGTGCTAAGGGCAGAGAACAAACACAATGTTCTTGTGTGTGGCAAAGAAATACCAGGTATTCCACGTTGTTCAGTGATGGGGAGATATTTACCAAAGTAATAATAATTCAGCCTAGAATATCTTCAAAAAGGATACTGCAACCCAGGGAAATGTCACTGCCCTCATCACAAACCTTTCACCAAGATTCAACAAATATAGTTTCAAGTCTATAAACATACCATAAATTTAGATGTATAAGAAGTTTGATGTATTTTGATTCTCCAGGATGAGATTAAGAGGTGAACTGCTTATCATTTACACTTATGTAAGTAAGATATTTGTGAAGATAGGTCTTTAATGCAGTGGAAAGCCATAATGGGATCCAATGGTCAGAAAATTTGATGGACAAATGTGTGGTTTTACTATTATAGAATCATAGAATCATAGAATATTTAGGGTTGGAAAGGACCTTAAGATCATCTAGTTCCAACCCCCCTGCCATGGGCAGGGACACCCCTGCCCATATTGAGGGTGATTAACCCACAAACCAGTTTAACTTGGAATATGATGGCTTTTCAATTGCCTGATGTCTTTGAATCAATATTGGATATTTTTCTCAGAGATGAGCTATAGATCACTGAGGCATTATAGACTTGATGAAAGAGTCAGTTGTTAAAGCTCTGTGAGGAAAAAAAAAGATCACACATATCATATGTCATATCATATCATAATCTACCCTTCTGATCTATGAATCAATTATGTCATCTTGACCAGCTCTAAATTTTGATTTCTTTTTATCTGACCTGGGTTTGGGTATAGAAGCTTCATGCACAATTGTCTATGATAAAATCAGGGAGAGGGTCAGCAACATTTCTTGTGAAAATTTATGAACTACTAATTTCTCTGCTTTTCCAACATCAACTGTAAAGGAAATGGACCTTGAAACCCTCAGTAGTTCCTTCCTGACATTCTGGCCAAGATCAGCTGGTACATGATAACTCGTGGCTGGGTTCAGGGCTCACTGTTGCAGCTATGTAGAGATGCAAAGAAGACAGTTTTGCTCAGCATGGACCCCAATGACAGTTGTTCAGGCTGGGCAGGGTATACAAGAGGATTTACATTTCTTCTCTATTTAACATCTCATTCCTTTTAAAGCATGTCCTCTTTCAAACAATACTGTAAGGGAGGGGAGTGGAAATAGAAAAGATCAGTGTTAGAAGGGTTTTAATTTGTATCCACTTAAACCAAGAACATAAGTGAGGATTAAGCTATCTGAACAAATAGAAGGCTTTTCCTCCAGAAGTTGAGACATGAATCAAAGGAAAATAAAAATACCTCCTTTGCAAAAGTGTGTTATTATGTTGCTGGTGCTATTGAAAACACTTGTTATATTCAAAAACCTTGTTATGAAACCTTCATGGGAGTGAAGAGATGGCTGGGAAACAGTCCCCATAAGCCATAATTGGAGGATCATAAATGTAACATATTTTTCTGCTCCTGGAATCTGTGCAATTTCTTTCTCTCATCAAGGATTAAAATAATGACAAAATTACAATCATGTTGTCAGAGCATGGTCCGTACTTTAATTCAAAGTTTGTGGGCTAATCCTGACAGCGGTATAACTACAGTGAAGTTTACTGAAGTTACTCCACAGAGGGATTAGATGCTGTTTGTGTCTTCATGCTTCTGCTTTACTCTCTGATAAGATGCCTTTATGTAATCAGTAAGTTTTTTTTGACCACGGGTGAAATATTGACTATAATATTGGTTTTAACACTTTGAGCTGCATCTTAATTTATATTTTGTCTTAGCAATATCTTTGCCAATTGGCAGCAAACTATGGTGAGTATGTTTAGCTTCTATTTAGGCTGCAAATGTGTGATGAGTGTATACTCCCTGAGTAATCAGAAGCTGAACTCTAGTAATTATGATTAATAATGTTTGGAAATAAATCGTGTTAATTTAAAGTTTAATGAAATTCCAATAGTCAAATTTACACTAAAAATTATGCTTGCAGGATCTTGAACCAGCCCCCACCTCTGATGAATTAGTTCACATCACAGTGCTGTTTTTTGCGTGGAAATCTCAGCTTCATTTTGCTATGCGATACAGTTTATGGCATGAAAACACTGCGGTCTTGAGCTGTGCACTTCACCCGTACAAATGGTTAATATGTGCTTTTTGATATGCAAATAAGGAGGAAAATGGAGGAAAAAAAAAGTGTGTGGGTATTTCTAGTTCTAAAGGCTTTGACATATTACCAGTGAGGAGAAGCAATATGTTTGTACACCCCAAGCGCAGTAATATCTCCTGTGTCATCGCATTACAGAGGGATTACACGTATTTAGGTATCCTTTAGGAAATTTAAGAAGAAATGCGAGGCATATGTCATATTGCTCTTACCCTCAAGATACAGAGGCAGCTAGAGAAGCCGCACTGATTGCCGTGTACATTTACAGAAGTCTTCTGATGCTTGGTGAGCTATGCGTAGTGCAACACAGAGTGAGTTTCCTGGAAAATGTAACTCCCCTGAACTGTTCCATCTGCAGCACAGAGTGTGCACCCTCTCAGTATTGCTTGCAGGCAGTGAAGCGGCCTTTCTGGGGCAGGCTGGCAAGTGTTTGCTTAGCTGTAGGTGCAGGTGCACAGTAACCTACCAGGATGGGAACAGGTGTATGGCCACCATTATGACCGTTTATATGTTACCTTCATCCACAGGCCAAAACTGTAGGGTCATAGCATTTTTTTTTGAGCAGTGTTAGAGCACATCATCCAAGCAAGAATCACAGAATCCCAGAATCCCAAGGGTTGGAAGGGACCTCAAAAGATCATCTAGTCCAACCCCCCTGCAAGAGCAAGGTAACCTAGAGTACATCACACAGGAGCTTGTCCAGCTGGGCAAGAGAAAGCGGAGTGTTACCTGAGCATGGAGGGATAACAGGGCATGGTCCCTTCACCTTTTGCAGAGACATTGGATTTTTCCCAGCATCTTGGAAATCCAGTCATTAGTGGATGGAGAGTGAGATTTCCAGCTGTTTGAGACTGTATATATTCCTGTTTGTATAAAGAATCTTTAGTTTTAACCTAAGCCGGATCTAGTTCCATATCTGTAACACTTGTGGCAATTAAAGTAGTTATTTAGTATTTGATTATATAAAGCCCACCTCAATGAACAGAAAAACTCCCATGGGTGTCCGCAGGATCAGGTTATTGCCTCCTATTCTTTGGCGCTCCTCGTTAAATGGTGGCTCTTCTTTGCCTGCAAGGCAGCTTCCAGGCTCTAACGGTTGCTCTAACAGCTACTGAGCATCCCCCAGCCAAGGAGTGTTGTTTATCTTTCCTGCCCTTGCATCCTGTTTGTCTCAAGCTCTTGATAATGCTGTCTGTTGGTGTGGCTGTTCTGTTTACTCTCTTGTATATTCCCTTTGAAAAGAAGAGAAAGACTTGGAATATAAGTCATCAAAACCATGATTATGAAAATATGAAACCCTTTATCTAATAAATTGTATGTAGAACAAAAATAAATTCAATGCAGTAAGTGAATGAGTGAAGTTTTGTGTCACTGGGGAAGTGTTCTTTAAAAGCTGTGACAGAGATGAGCAATATTTATTTTAGTTGTTCTCATTTTTCATAGTTTCTCAGACAGCAATGCCAAAAAGGCCTATTAGTATCATCTAATCTGGACCCCTCCTGCATAAATAGAATTTCAGCCAGTAATTTCTGTGTCAAGACTGATATTTCTTCCTCTAAAGATGTATTCTTTTAGCAGCTTTGTGCTTCTTAATAGTTATTGATTTAAGCATTCTCCTTCCTGCCCTTAAAAATACTTTGTTTAGGGGAGGAAAAAGTACGCTTTGTTTCTTGTCTGAACAAAATAAGCTTCTTTACTCAGCATGGCATTTCTCTCCTTTCTCTATAAGGAGAAACTTCAACATAGCAGCTCAGGGCATTTCAGGGAATATTCTCAATTGTAGTGGAAAAACCCTATTGATTTCAGGTAACAATTGGAGAAAACAAAACAAAACAACAGAAGAAAACAAAAGAAGATGTGAATACCTGGCATATGATTAGCAGATTCAGCAGCTTCACTCACTTCTCTAATTATTTATAGATCAAAGGACAGGTTGATAGCAATCACTCACTTCTTCCAAAATAATTATACTGTCCATGTTAGCTTTGCTTATCCTTCCAAAACAGTTTGAAGAGCTGACTCCCTGAAGTATTTATTCCTCAGTCAAAAAGACAGGAAAAAACAGTGATGGTGGTATGGCATGAATTTTCTGAAGTGTGTTTAAGGAACCAACAGAGTGAACTGGAAGTGTTAGTCAGCTCTCAGAGCTATGATACCGCTGGGGTTAGGGAAACTTGGTGGAATGAATCCTATTATTGGAGTGCTGGAATGGAGGACTATGGGCTGATCAGGAGGGATAGGCAGGGCAGGTGAGGAGGCTGTATTGCACTGTAAGTGAGAAGTTTGATTGCACAGCCCTTAGAGTTAGTAATGCTGTAGTAAAAGGCCTCTGAGTAAGTATTTGGGGGATGGAGAACAAAGGAGATGTGGTAGTGGGTATCCACTACTGATCACTCAACCAGGGTGTAAGCACTGATGAGTTATTCTGTAGGCAATTAGAAGATATTTCTGGATTGGTAGCCCTTGTCCTTATGGGAGACTTTAACTTCCCAGACATAACTGGAGATAGTATGATGGTGTAACAAACATGTCTTGGAAATTCTTGAAGTTTGTAAGAGAGAACTTCTTGTCACAGGAACTTAATGAGCCAACTGAGGCTTGCTATCTGTGAATAGAGGACTCATGGGGAATGTGAGTAGGTGGCTGTCTTGGCCACAGTGATCATTGAAAGGTTGATTTTAAAATTTTCAATGTAATGAGAAAAAAACACAGCAGAGTTGCTACCCTGGACTTTAGGAGAGCAAATTATAAGCTATTTAGGGAACTATTTATCAGAGTTCCCTGGGAATCTGCTTTTAGGGGCTTAGCAGTCCATGAGTGTTAATTAGTCTTTAAGAACCCCCTTTTTAGAAGCGCAGGAGCAGGCAATTCCACTGTGTTGTAAGTCAATCAAGCAGGGCAGAATACCAGCTTGGCTGAACAGGGAACTGCTCATGGAGCTCAAGAGGAAAAAGAAATGGTATGAGCTTTGGAAATGAGGTCAGGCTTCCCAGGAAGAGTACAGAGCTGTGGTTCATTTATGCAGGGAGAAGACATGGAATAGCAAAGCTCAATTAGAGTTGAAACTGGCCGGTGTTGTTTCAGTTAACAACAAGGGCTCTTTAATGTATGTTAAGTGGCATGGTTTAGTGTGAGGTGTCCCTGCCCATGGCAGGGGGGTTGGAACTAGATGATCTTAAGGTCCTTTCCAACCCTAACTATTCTATGATTTGATGATCCTATCATTCTAATAGCAAGAGAATGTCTAAAGAAAATGCTGGACTGATTGATACTTGTTGAAGATGGTCATGTGGCTAATAGTGATGAAGAATTGTGGAGGCATTCAATGTGATTTTTGCCTCAGTCTGTTGTAATACCGATAAGACTTTGGTCTGCCTGGTCCTCTAAGTCAGAGGATCACAAGTATGGGAACATTTGGACACTGAAATTGTAAGGGACCAGCTGTATCTGCTGAATGTACTCAAGTCAAGGGGCCTGATGGGATTCTATGCAGAGTACTGAAGGAGCTAGCTAATAGCAGGACTCCTGTTGATCATTCATCAAAGGTCTTGGAAATCTTGAGAGTCTGGGGATGTCCCTGCTGACTGGAAGCTAACCAATGTTATTCCAATCTACAAATAGGTGTAGATTGGTATCTAGTGACACGACATGCGAGAACAGTTCAAAGCTGCACCAGTGGGAGGTTTAGTCTGGACATTAGGAAGCATTTCTTTACTGAGGGGGTGGTCAAACGCTGGAACAGACTTCCTAGAGTGATGGTCAACCCCAAGCTTGTCAGTGTTTAAGAAGCATTTGGGCAATGCTCATGACAACATGCTTTGACTTGGTCAGCCCTGACTTGGTTAGGCAATTGGACTAGATGATCTTTGTAGTAGGTGTCTTCCAACTGAAATATTCTATTTTGTTCTATTTGAATAAAGGTGGCTAAGCGAGGAGGCTATAGAGGACCTCTTGATAGAGGTGGAGAAAAGAAGGAGCAAGGACTATCCCATGTGTGCCATGTACACACAAAGTGTGTAATGCTCCACTTATAAATGACTTGTTAGGAGGTTTTAAAAATGCTACAGTGACAGTGTTCCTGGAAAGCACTGTATGTGCCTGCAAGGTATTAAACCCTTTGCATACACTGACAGTGGCAGGAACAGAAGTTGGGAAACATCCTTCTTAACAAAGGCCCAGGACTTGTAGGACCAAGCTGGTATGCTTCAGCAGTCTGAATAGTTCAGGTCTGAGTTCTACATTGATGATTATTTGTGCTGCTGGTTCCTGTACCCTTGCAGGCAAGAAGATGGAAGAGACAAGGAGGTCCACAGCTCTAGTAAAATAGTCTGAAAGAGAATATAAGGAATGGAAAGAAATGGAAAATGTACATTGTGACTACTAGAGGCTTTTATAGTAATATACATGTTCATACAGTTCTTTGTATTTCAACTCTCAAGTGGCATAATGTTTCAAACTAACCCTCTCTAGGGTTAGAGCAAAAAACACAAACCAAAGGAACAGGGAATTAAACAGTGCATGTGGACAGCTGTACTGCTTATGTTGACCTTTGTTTTTACTTATTCAGTTACAAATGGGAAGAGAAAAGAACACAAGGAGTAGCAGTTGGCATAAGGCATACTGTTCTCCATTTTTCATTGCTTATTTCACGTCTTTTGGGAAGGGTGCAAACGGATTGGCAGGACCTGATAAGCAGGAGTACTGTACAGCAAAGGAGCCTTTGTGTCAGCGCTGCATTTGTGTTTGAATATCGGTACATGTGCTATCATATCATGAGGTGAATGCTGTCCTGCAGATTTGTACCTGCCAAACAACATGTGAGCAAATGGTTGCTGGTAAATACATCTTAAATTTCAATAAATAAATTTGCAAATATTTATTACATTTAGAATTTGATACAGATCATGTAAAGAATTTGATACAAATGATAGCTCCATTATGAAGATGAGATTTTATTTTTCTGGAAACGCCCAGTTAAGTCATAAACTACAAACTTCCAGTGTAAATGGCTTACGAATGGCAGCAGAGCTTTAACAATTTAATTGACTTTCGTTTTGTGGCCATCTGTTGTTATTTCTAATATGTGCTTCTTAGCTTTCACCTTTGATCTTTGCAGTTCCGAGGTTTTTAAACATTTATAGTTCATGATTGTATGTTTTAGTGGTGTCAGTGAAAGGACATTATCACTTTCAGTGACTTAGTGGGAGCTTATTATTAGTTTACTATCTTGAGAATTGCAAATAAATAAGCCAGTAAGTAAAAATTATGGAGGGATGGTTGTGTCTTCATACTTGGGGGTTGTGACTAAGTCTGTGTTTCAAAGTTGATTATAATGTGCTTCCTTACAGGAAAGTTCACTAAAAACAAAGCAAGATGCCTAATAAATCACACATGAAATGTCTTTGTGGAGGTAATTCATAGTGCAAGCTTCAAGGATACTCAAAACAAGGCTGGACTGGAGTGCAGCAGCAGTATTTTATCTCTTTATATACTCAACCTTTTTTTTTTTTTCTGTTTGAACTCAAAATTATTTTCTTGAGTAGAGCCAAATCTATGCATGTAAACTAATGCAGGATGAGTCATTCCTGCAGTAGTGACTGGGGCACAAATAATTGGTGGGATAGCAGTTAGCACTCAATCTTCTGCTCTCTGTCACTCCCCACAATTCATTTTAAACTAGTCATATTCCTGAAATGAAAAACGTACACTTCAGGAAATGGCAAAGCAAAAGAAAGAATATTTATCTATCACACTTTCATTGTTCTTTCTTAATCCTAGTCTTCACTAGATCGTATTTCAATATTTCTTTATCAGTAGTTTATATTCTCATTCACTCACTGTGCAAAATGCTTCAATTGCTCCCTTTTTGCCAAATAAACTTTCTTTCAACCAAGCCTAGCCCAAGCCACACCTGCCCCAAAAACATTCAGCCTGGATGGAAGTATGCTGAGAATATCTCCTTTTCTTCTGTAACCTCTGCCTCGGTCAAAACAAGTCTTAATTCACTGCATGATGCTTTAGGACTCTGCTCATTACATCACTTCTCCGCAGATCCCAACACAAGGAGGCAGGGAGTGGGTTTGGAAATCAGAGCCACGCTGGGAGGGATTCTTCTGGTCGGCTGTACACAGCTGCAGCCCAGGTGTCTATGCCTGCCTCAGATGTGTAAGCTGCCTTTGCAGTCGGCAGGAAGGAGCAGGCACATAGAAGGTGCTGTTTATTTCATCTTAAAATAAATGGAAAATAAATCAGACGAGTCATGTCTGAAGGGGGCCAGTCCTTAAAAGGAGGTCGAGGTGACTGGCTTGGATGTGCACAGCTGCTGTAGGTGTGACTGCTCCTATGGCTGCTGGTGTATAAACACGAAACTCTGCAGCTCAGATCCTCCATCACTCAGAACAAAGCAGAAGCAGAAGGCACCATTTCGCTGCTATATCTTTGGTGTACCCTGTTTTTAACCACTGTGTGCAGTTCTGGCCCAATGTCAAGATGGACATAGGGGAGTTAAAGAAGGTGCAAAGAAGGATGAGTAGAATAAGTAATAGTGTGGGGCAGCTTCCTAACAAGGAGGGGTTAGCAGATGTGGGATTCTTCAGGTGGAAAGGAGAAGGCTGAGGATGTACGGCTTTTCATGTTGCATCTCTGTGGGCTCGTAAGGAATTCAAGCAATCAGGGTCTGTTTGTGCAACAGTTTGGGGCATAATCTGCAGAAATGAGTTGTGCTTGCAAGGATTCGATCATGCCAAGAAACAAAAGCCTTAATCCCAGGTGATTGGGGTTTCCAAAGTCACCAAGGAGCTAAAGAAGGTAAAGGCAGAAATGCTGCTATTCACCAAGTCCTGCGCTGCTGCATCTAGAGGGAGGAACGTATCTTCTGACACAACTACAGCAAAAGCTGTGGGTGCTCGGGGTACACAAAAAGAGCCTGTAGAAAGCAGCCTGGCTTGTGGTTCCTTAGTAGTGTCTCTCTTCTTAAGTTAGAGGCATAATACTGGGTTAGATGAATTACTGGTGAGAACCAGTGGGGTATACCATAACATTTCCCATCACTGACTGTGTAAGAATTGAAGAGTAGCTGTGTTCCTAATTTCTATTTCTTGACAATTAATATTGTCTGGCATCAGTCCCAGGCTGGGTGCTATGGAAGCAGCTACATCTGGTGTTTGTCTGACTTTCTGGACCACAGGGGTCCACCAAGAGCTCTGTCTTTACCAGTGAGGTTTTGTTCATCAGCCTAAATGACCTGGGAGAGAGCAAGTTCTCTCCCTCGTAATCAAATCAATGAGAATTACGGGTGCTGAGTGTATTCCAGCAGGTGTTCGGCATCCCGCAAGGTCAGGCACTTGGTTAATAGACTGGAGTTGTATAAAATGGTGTATTCTATTAGCAGCCAGGGCAAAAATCAAAAGGTAGAAAAGGACATTGGGCAGAGCTGTCAATTACATATTGGAACAAGAAAAGAGAGAAACTCACTGTAGCACTTAGAGCAGAAGGGTTTAGACAAAATAGAAAAAAAGGGGCTAATGTTTATTGCTATCAGATTTATTCTGCCTTTCAGAATACCAAGTATATTTAGTAATGAAAAATATCTGCAGCTTCAAATATATTAAAGAAACAGCAGTGCATAGCCACATTGCTCAGGGACACTGAATCCTAACTTGCTTCCAAGTTTGAACATATTCAGGCTTAGGTTAGCCTTACATATTTAGGTAAAATTAACATGATTTTGAGTGCTTACCTGCACAAAATAAGCAAGTTCCAAAAGTCTGGTCAACTCAGGTCAAAACAACAGCCCATAAAGCTTTTGAAATGACAACTTCATGGAGCTGGTAACCTCCATTTGACCATTCACCACACCACATATTTGCTAAACTTAATTTAGGGCATATATACAAGCCTGTATCTCACAGTAGTGTAATTAAATTCATAGAAGCTTGTCATACTTTTAACTTTGCAGCTGGATATAGCATTCAATAAATAATACCAATCTCATACCATAAATTGACTCTAATGCAAACAGATACAAAAATCAAGCCTGTTCAGAAGAGGTTATTAGCCACATAATGGAAACAATAACTGACTTAGAATTGCTCAGCTAATCAGCACTTTTTATTATCCCATTGCTTTTTCCTCCAAGTCCTAAGAGACCAAATTAGAGGTTAATTTACCAAGTTCAGTTTAATTCTTCTTCAACAAAAGCTTCAGCTCTGAAGAACTGCAAAGTCCTATGCCATGCCTTGCATTTTGGGAAAGGCTGTGCATCTCATGTAGGTATCAGGACCTCAATGCAGTTGGTAGTGCACTGATGTGCTCAGCATCTGACAGCAACGGTGGAATGCTGCTGGCAATATTGTTCTCCTAGAATCAATTACATGAGAAATTCTAGCAATTAGTAACACAAACCCTGTGATATTGCTATAATTGATTTGGCGAGATATTAACATCGGTAAATCTGTAGTTCCTTCATTAAAAGCGGCTGTGAAATGCATCTACCTCTTCATCAGGACTGTAGCGGTAGGTTCTGGGTTGCCCTGCTCTCCTCCTGCACAAGGGGGAATGTTTTCCACCCATCTCAAACCCTCTGGGCCAAGAAGGATCTCCCTCAGGTCTCCTTCATTTTAACTCTTCACAGTGCTACTTGCATTGTTCTTGGGAAAAGTAGCTTTATAGTTTCTCAAGAACAGGCAAGTATTCCTTTCTCATATTTGATTACTGAGCCTGTGAAGACTTCAGGGCATGCAATATCCATTGTCCTAGCACAGGGGTTTTTTTCACTTGTGCTGAGGCTGCCGGGTGCTTCTGCAATAGGAAAAAGATGATATTTTTCCAGTTTTCTAATCATCTGATATTGCATTCTGGTATCAAAACTCCCCTGAAGTAATTGTTCATCCTTCTGATCCCTAATTGCATTTATCAACTCAGTATGAAACCTATTGCTACCTGGAGCTTTGTCTTCCTTTATCCAAATATTTCCTCACAACTATTTTCATAATCTGCAAAAGCACCTACAAAATATATCCTCACAGGAGGAACTGTTAGTATTCTTCTTAAGAAATACAGAGAAAAAAAGTCATTGGGTTGTTATGTTACATTCAAAATTGCTGTTAATATGAAGGAATATTACTTTTCAGCATACAAATCCCATGCAGCACTATAAGTTGTGAGATAAAAATTGTTTCTATATTATTAAGTTCATGCTGTTTTGAACTACAGAATCATTTTGGTAATATTTTTCTTGGAAAATCAATTATATATGAAATTGTGTAGCAATTTAGCAACATAAACCCAGGTAATAATATAATTAAAAAGAAAATATTTACTTGCTGCACAGGGTATTTTGTATGCATCTTAATTATGCACCTTTGCTTGCTGACTTGTATTATGTTTATAACCTTTGGGTAGGTTTAGCATCAGGTGGATAGGAAAATAATAAAAACTGATACCATAGTTAGACTTCAGTTGTAATTTGAAAAATTGTTGATATCTAGATCTTTACTGCCAGTGGCACTGTGAGTTAGGAAAATGGATAGAAAAAATATTGCTCAGCATGTAAGTCTTACATGGTGGTGTGAGGGATCAGACCCTAGGCATCCAACTGACCACGTTTTAAGTATTTTAAGCCAGACCAGCCTAAATGGTGTAAATAGTTTGACTCTAGCAGTCATATTCTTCATAATGTTTCTCCGCTGTAAGTCAGCTCTGAATTTGATCCCTTGTTTTATTGTTCATTTTAATGAAAAGGACTTCAGCAAATATTCTTCCCAGCTTTCGACATTAACAGTGAGAGATTCCATTTTTCTTCTTTTATCAGAAGTAATTTCTTTGGTTTCTATATCGGAAAGATCCTCTTTACACATCTTTTCACTTGGACAAGCTGTTTTATTAGGAGCTGGAGATGATGGAATCACCACAGTCGTTTTCAGCATCACTGAAGTAAATGAGACAAGACTTGGCCAACTTGCCAAGTGAGGATCTCAGACAGATATATCAATATTTATCAAAGTATTTACAGACTTTTGGAGTCTTTAATTAGCTGTTGCATGTTGAGGATTCGGTTCAATGAAGACAAACAGGCTGTATTCCCTTCAAAAGCTGGATGAGGTTTACTGCAGTACTTACTTGAGGATTTGTTCTGTGTTGCAAAACAAATCAAGCACACTGTGATTATAGCTCCCAATTAATTACTTTCTGCATTGTTTCCTTACCAACCCTAACAAGTTTTTGTTCCAGGACTTTTAAATTAAGTCTAAAATCCCTGAAGGGTACATGTCTTCACTACTCAGAGAGCTTGGGCATTTTCATTTTAAGAAATTAATTTTGCCTGATTTTAGGTGGGGATGTCCACCGCTGAGTATATGTCTAGTTTCCTGTTGTCATTGCCATCTAACCAAGACTGTCAATGGAGTTTATTCATCTGAACAAATGCAGGCCAAGCAACTTGGTTTCTGGACTCCCTATATAAACTCAGATGTACTCATTTATGCTGTGTAGACCTAAATATGAGACGAATGCCACTTTTTGTGCCTAAAATGTAGTTGAAAGTCAGATACCCAAGTTAGATAGACTTGATCTTTAAACTTCCTCTTTATATGAGGTAGCCTGTGGTTCAGGGATATACGATGAATGCCTCATGTTGCAAAGATATATCTCAGGTATTGGTGGACTTTGCTGATGTTGTCACATGCCCTTTTACTCATTTTGAATTACTGCATTTTGAATTCTGTAAGGTTAGTGCATTATGGTTTCCTTTCATCCCTAGGACCAGCAGGCCCTGCTGCTATATTGATGTTCATGTTTTCTTCACTACGTTCCTCCAGTCTTACATCCTTACATATATCTCCAAGAAAACAAAAAGGTTTGCTTTATGCTTTATAGTCCCATCCTTTGGGGGAAGAGAGGGAAGGGAGAAGAATTTTTTGTGACCTTCCAGAAGCAACACAATCTCCCCTAGAACCTGTTTTTTTATAACTGAATTCAACTCAAGGTCTCTGTGTTGTTAGAGGCCAATGTCCATTATTCACTATTCTATATTTATGCTCAGCTGAAGTCAGTGTCAAATGCTGTAGTTGGGCAACTGCCAGGGCTGGCAAGTCCTTGTTTTCTGTGGAGTCCCATGTATGGTCGTTATTTATCAGAATGGCAATTGGCTTCTTCTGCAAGTAATCATAGAATCAGAGAATAGTTAGGGTTGGAAAGGACCTTAAGATCATCTAGTTCCAACCCCCCTGCCATGGGCAGGGACACCCCACACTAAACCATGCCACCCAAGGCCTCATCCAACCTGGCCTTGAACACTGCCAAGGATGGAGCATTCACAACCTCCCTGGGCAACCCATTCCAGTGCCTCACCACGCCCTCAGTAAAGAATTTCTTCCTTAGATCCAATCTAAACTTCCCCTGTTTAAGTTTGAACCCATTACCCCTTGTCCTGTCACTACAGTCCCTGATGAATTGTCCATCCCCAGCATCCCCGTAGGCCCCCTTCAGATACTGGAAGGCTGCTATGAGGTCTCCATGCAGCCTTCTCTTCTCCGGGCTGAACAGCCCCAACTTTCTCAGCCTGTCTCCATACGGGAGGTGCTCCAGTCCCCTGATCATCCTCGTGGCCCTCCTCTGGACTTGTTCCAACAGTTCCATGTCCTTTTTATGTTGAGGACACCAGAACTGCACACAATACTCCAAGTGAGGTCTCACGAGAGCAGAGTAGAGGGGCAGGATCACCTCGTTCGACCTGCTGGTCACGCTCCTCTTGATGTAGCCCAGGATACGGTTGGCTTTCTGGGCTGCGAGCGCACACTGAAGCCGGCTCATGTTCATTTTCTCATCGACCAACACCCCCAAGTCCTTCTCCGCAGGGCTGCTCTCAATCTCTTCTCTGCCCAACCTGTTTGGATTTCATAGATGCTCAAAAGGAAAGTTCCCCACCTAGTAATGAGGAACCCATTTTACCCGGAACATCCCCCTGGCTGTTCTCTGGAAGTCATCATATTGTGTAACAAAACTGCTGTTACATCTGACAACAAAAAAATAAAGTGAGAAGATGAATCCTCACTTTTAAAGTACATAGGGATTTGAAAACTCTCCCCGACCCTTCCACAGCTCCACCCTAAGTCCTGGTGGGAAATGCCTTCCTGTCTTTTGACAAAATCTTAGCCTGCATCACACCAACAGAAAAAACCCAAACACGGTTCTTTGGTGGAGATGGATGGACCAGAAAAGTGGGAGGTCATCTGGTCTACATCCCGTTGTCATCTCTGCGCAGCGGGTTGTTTTACCATCCAGTTCAAGGTATTTGGGGGTTTCTTGCCAGCAGGGAGCTCTGTCTGTGGAACAGAGGCTGGTGGTGCAGTCCTGTCTGAAAGCTGCACTGAATTAACCTCTTCTTTTTGCCTAATGCCTTTTTTCAGGCTGTGCTTTTTTTCACTGGTACCTTCTTTTGTTTATACATACCTGTAGCACTCTGGTCTGAGGTGTTCTGTTGGGATCTAACCTGAGAAATTTCTGCCAGTTTCTTCAAACTCTTGCCACCAGTCTCTTCCTAAAAGGTGTGGACTTAAGCTGTAGTCTGGCATATTTTTCTTTAAGCTTTAATATTTGAAAGGGCAAAATAGAGCCTAGACCTCCTACATGCTTTTACTGCTGTAGGTATTGCAAGATATCTCCTTCTTTCCCTACCAGTCTCAATCTTACTTTGATTTGGTTTTTTTTTTCTCTTCACTAAGTATAGTGTATCAACTTTAATACCCACCTCCAGCAGTACTATTTTTAAAGTGGTTGTTATTGGATTTTCTTCCTTTTTCTACAGTGCATACTTGTCTACTTTCTTCTATGCATCTTACTCCTTTTTGAAAGTCACATAACTGCTGGGTTGTTTTTGTTTTTCCTTTTGGACCTTTTGAGTCAGCATTAAGGTGGCTTTAAGATCCATAATGGATCTTGAATTGAGTTGGAAGGAAAGGAGACTGGAAGGAAAATAACTCACTGTTGCAACTTTTGGGGTAGATCAGCTTGCTTCCTGATGGTTACCTACAGTACAACATCTCTGTACTTACTCATGTGGCCCTTTCTAGTACATGATAAGAATAGATTAGAATTGGTTAACCAATTGCACATGCTTAACAAAAAAACAAATGATCTCACCATTATATAAAAAAGAGAGGTACTAAATTTTGCAAACAATAGTTCTTCCTCTTTAAATCTCTGCTTTGATTCCACAGTGTGCTGGTTTTGACTGGGGAGAGTTAATTTTCTTTGTAGTAGCTGGTAAGGGGCTATGTTTTGGATTTGTGCTGGAAATAGTATTGATAACACAAGGATGTTTTTTTTACTGCTGAGCAGTGCATACACAGTGGTCAAGGCTGTTTCTTCCCACCCCACCAGCGAGTAGCCTGCGAATGCATGAAAAAATGGGAGGTGACACAGCCATGACAGCTGACCCCAGCTGATCAAAGGGATATTCCATATCACATGGCATATAAAGCTGGGTGAAGAAGAAGGAAGGAGGGTACACTGGGAGTGATGGTGTTAGTCTTCCCAAATAAGTGTTATGCATGATGGAGCCCTGCTTCCTTGGAGATGGCAGAACACCTTCCTGCCCATGGGAAGTAGTGAACATGTTTTTGTTCAAACATCCTTGTTTTGCTTTGCTTGTGTGCACAGCTTTTGCTTTACCTATTGAACTACGTTTATCTCAACCACGAATTTTCTCACTTGTAGTCTTCTGATTTTCTCCTCTATCCTGCTGCCTGAGGAGTGAGTGAGTGGCTGTGTAGGGCTTAGTTGCCTGCTGGGGTTAAACCATGACATACACCTTATTAGAAAAAACAGCAAGGAACTGACTTTTGGTTAAGATAAACAAGTACAAAAAAATATTCTTTATCTCTTTGTATTCACAGTCAAAAATTCATATTTACAGATAATGGAAAAGCTCCACACAACAACCTGTGACAACATAAACTTGCTTTTTGGCCAGTAGAAAAGTAATTTATTTTTCTGACCCAGAGGAAAGAAGAAAGACTTAAAGCAACCAAGACAGATACCAGGACATCATTTAAAATTCCAGGACATAATTTTAGACCATGGTGAATCATTCTACAGATGTCACTGAATAAGAAAAGTATGATGATAACCTGTTTCTCTGACCTAAACTAGAATGCCAGCAACGGTAAATTCACCTGTGTGCCCCCATTTTCTGTCTGCATGAGCGAATAGGCATTGAACGTGTTTCAAGTGGTTCTCTTGTATCAGGCAGTTGGGCAGCCCAGTGTGAAATCACAAAATTAGGTAAATATGATAGATTGATGCTGAAGACATTTAGGGTGAATGCAATCTAGTTTATACATGAGGCAGCCAGGTAAATTAATAAGGGAAATTGACAATCATTTACACATGCCAGCATCAGCAGGCGTCTCAGCAAAAGTGCCGGTGAAAGGTCACAGCTCATCTGCCACTGAGGCAACCAGCAGCCAGGCTAAAAATTATTCATTTTCAGACGCTGTTTAGGTACTTTGTGTGCCATGGAGGCAGAGAAAGCTTCTTTTTCTTCTTTTTTTTTTTTTTTTTTTTTTTTTTTTTTTAGCAGGCAGAAGTAATAAATCAGCTGGTTTAAGAAGACCCAGCTAGCCCAACACAGATCAATTTCATGGGGAAGTCAATGGGCTGCTAATAGAATTACAACTACCTGTCAAAATAGGGAAAACATATCTGTGACAGTGACAAAGGGCAAATCAATTGAAGAAGTGTTGGGGCCTCTTTTTTCTTTTCTTTTCTTTTCTTTTCTTTTCTTTTCTTTTCTTTTCTTTTCTTTTCTTTTCTTTTCTTTTCTTTTCTTTTCTTTTCTTTTCTTTT
Organism: Psittacula echo; assembly: GCF_963264785.1. Classification (NCBI taxonomy): domain Eukaryota; kingdom Metazoa; phylum Chordata; class Aves; order Psittaciformes; family Psittacidae; genus Psittacula; species Psittacula echo. The sequence continues at coordinate 69,074,813 of NC_137738.1, read as the reverse complement.
CTTTTCTTTTCTTTTCTTTTCTTTTCTTTTCTTTTCTTTTCTTTTCTTTCCTTTCCTTTCCTTTCCTTTCCTTTCCTTTCCTTTCCTTTCCTTTCCTTTCCTTTCCTTTCCTTTTCTTTTCTTCTTTTCTTTTCTTTTCCTTTTTTTTTTTTGACATAGATGCAAACTACATGTGTGTCTGGCAAAGCTGTGAAAAACAGCAATAGGTTTATCTCTTTATGGGAGTCACCAGTCCTGCAATACTGAATTCTGCGGGCACTTTATTTCTAGTGCAATCATGAGGCAATTCCCGTGAGACAAAGCTAAAGAGCCAAATCCAGAGCTATTTGAGCAGTTTCTCGTGTATTATGAAAGTTACTTAAATAGGTTTTATTAACAGCTGTAATAATTTGCTCCAGGTGAAAAACCTTGGCACATTTTGTTTACCACAAACTAGGTTTGTTTCAATTACACACAGAAGCCTGCCAGTTTCAGGTGGTTTCTAGTGTTTGTACAGCTCAAGCAGAAAATCAGTTACAACAGTATTGTTGGCTCAGAAATTATGTTATAGTTTGTGATAATTAGATAAAAATTGAGTTATTGAACTGTAGAAAGTTGCCATTGTGCTGCGACACTATGCTGCTGCCTGCATAGCATGTGCACAACCTATGCCCTTAGTACATTATGTATCTGCATTAGAGATCAGAGAAGTTAAATGTAGTTAAAAATGTAACTAAAATATGTACATTCTTATTGATGCCACAGTTTGTGGTGGCCCTGTAGATGTCATGAGTACTGAAGTTGTGAGATACTCACCATGTCATGCCAGCACAGGCTTCTGCTGTGCTGGTACAGCTCCAAAATAATGAAGAAATACTACAGGAAAATAAGTAGGCTGATACTCCTCTCATGGCAGGCCTTTCTGAGTCTAAAGCTGCCTCTGACTTTCTATAGGGAAGACCACATACCTTTATGAATTTTGTATACGTGTGAATGAGAACTTTGAACAAAAGTGTAATCAAAATGAACTATTGGGAATCTTTCTCTTCTCACATTAATTTGGTATATGAACCAAAGAGATAAAAGTCCTTTCTTAGCATGTACCAGTTTGGACAATCATTGGGTGCCAGAAAACTGTACTGCCAAAATCAAAAAAAGCAAAAATTCTCCACCATTTACTCCTGTTTATTCAAATATATATGTATACACAAATATACATATATACATGTGAATGCCACACATTTATGGAGATATCCTGCCTTGTGAAATAGCCTGAGGAACAGTTGAGGTGATCTATTTTGCAGTGCCTCCTGTGTACGGGGCCAAATTACGCTGATTTGAAGTATCACATACAACTAAACTGGGGAAACTTCCTCAAAGGCAATTGAATTTATATTTAAATAGATGATAAAACTTCCATTGACTTCCAATGAGAACAGGTTTTCATACACTGTAATTAAACCAAACTGTAAGAGGATTCAGGGTCAAAATTCTCAGACCCAAATGCTTTGCTTTTCTTTAATTTCTTTGCTTGCTTTGTCTATATAAAATCAGTGCCCAGCTGTGCTCTTTATCATGCAGCAACTTCTGTCGACTTTGTTGGGTCCTTCAAGCTTACATGACTATGGCAACAGTGTCTCTGGAGGCAGAACTGTGTTTCAAATTCTTTGGAGCAAGGAATAAACTATAACATTAATCTTTTTGTAGAGCATTCTATGCATTTTTAGCGCTGTGATTTTTAATAGATAGTAATAATAGCAATTTTGAAGTACCCTGCAGATTTTGGTAAAGGACTTTCCTTGAGAAACACTATCCCCTGCTGCTCGTTTGCAAATCTTCTAATTCATTGCCACATGGAGTGTCCTATATGCGTAACATTTTTTTTCTGAAAACAGATAAAACTATATATTTTACCAAAAAATGGTCCCAAACAGCATGTTACAATTTCTCCTGTGTGAGACTACAGCTACTTTAAATCATTACAAATAATGGTAGTGGATAGTTTAAAGTCATGAATAAGTCATTTATTTAAATTAAGCATTTAGATTAGCCACCTGTATTTCAAAGTTTATAGATCCGTACCAAACCAGTATATTTTTCCTGGATAATGTTTTCATTTTGTGGGTTATTTAGTGCGTCACAGTATTTCTCAGACAGTCACATCATCCTTAAGTTATATATATCTGTGAGAAGTGTCTTCCCATCCCTGGCATGATGTGGCTGTGGATCTTTATGCTGCATAGACTTCAGAAGCCCAGCAGGGAATGGCTGGGCTGGAGGTTCACAGCTCCTAAGGCAGGGAAAACAACAGGGAAGCTATTGCTGAAGCTCTCAGAACAAACGGTATGAAGTTAGATCCAAGCACTGAGTGATGACAGAGTAAGTGTCTGTCCGCATAGACCACAGCTCTTTCTGGAGCCTTACTCACATCAAAAGTAGCATGAAAACTCCAGGAAAGAGGGCAGATGTTCCTGTTATTTTCAAATACCCTGGGTAGCCAAAAAGGGTTTAACAACAGCTATGTAATGAAACTTGGGAAACAGCAAGTGGCTAGGGCTTTGTCATCATGGCTTCAGAGTAATCTGGTTTATGCAGCCTGATTTGAATTGTGTATGCCACTTTAACTTGATCTGTGCTTCGTAAAGTAAAGCTTAAAACTCAAAGCCTTAGGTGGGAGGATTGCCATGAACTTTTTAATGTCTCACAAGTAAAAAAGCTTGAGGGAGGGTTTGTTTCTCCAGAAGTGCCAGAAAACCCAGTTATGTGGGTTATATGCATGGGAGAATGGGTTACGAAAACAGTGAATTGGCACATCAAGCACCCTGCCACTACAGGTCTGTGCCTTAAAAACTTGGCATCTTTGTGCCGGGTTGTACCAGGGAGACAAAGCTACTGGGGACAGAATGTGTAAGCACTGATTTCTGCTCAGCATTGAATCACTCTTATGGTTGTGTTTAGCCCACTTTTGTAAACTGTGTTTTAATATGCATTATGGACCCTTCACTAACAAAGATATTCGTTTTTCTTAAATAGAATTTCAGTGAAATATGTCTTGAGAGGATATATGACCCTTTTTAGTCAGGAGCAACTACTAGTTACTATAGAAGCCTAGAAAATATTTGTCCAGTGCTCTCTTAAGCATGCAGCTTGAATGCCTTGCAAACGCAGTGTCACCATTATAAATTAAGCAGAAACAAAATGCCTGACTGTCTTCTATCATTTCAGTTTGATACACAAAGTCCTGTGAACGCCAGGGCTTTTCTGTAGCATCACATCAGCGTAACACAGTGGAAAATCAGATTAGAGGGGTTGGTTTATTAGCACTTTTGGGAGGAGATCATGTTTCTACCGGTTTTGAGAGTTGTGCTTACTAGATACTCTTTTAAAAACGCTAATGTTTAATGTTGTGCTTTAACATATATAGTGTATACTGAAAACATTCTAAGGGTAAAAGAACCCAAACTGGTTTTTAAAAGACATAACTGGAGCCCATTCTTGCACCATTTAAGCCACTGAGCAATTAAAGGAGCTTCTGACTCTCTGAGGTACTCAACACTTACAGCGCAGTGCTACCAGAACTGCAGATTTCCACTACATTTTAAAGGAGCTGAAGAGCTCTGTGTCTATTCAGGCATTTGACAGGTGATCTGAAATGACCCTAAGCACTAAATAATGAAAAGTATAGCTGAAGGGCTTTAGCCATCTTGTATGCTCATTCAGCTTTTGGTAATCTGATTGCAATTTTCAGATGAAAAGAATATAAAGAAGGTGAAAGAACATGAGGAAAACATTAATTAGCTACTAAATCGTTCAATTTTAGTGCTTCTTACTATTAAAAAAAAAGCCTTATTCCACTGAAATAAAATTTAAAACAAGCAAAAAGGTATCAAAATTTGAGCAAAAATAAAGAGCTCCCTCCAAAAAAAGCCCAATCCCAAAACAAGGCAAAGTCAGTCTAATAATATAGTTTAAGCCCTACCCACAACATGGAGGATTTATCTTCTACAAAGCTTTCACCCTAATTCATTAGTTCCTTCACAGAGTTATAAACTGCATTAAGTCTCCTGTGTAGAAATCAGCACTGTTACGGAGTTCTCGAGCAGATGTGATATAAGAGAGCCTTATGATTTTTTTTTTTTTTAACTCAGAGAGTAATGACACTGCAATATCATGTGGTGAAGGAGAAATAATTTGATAAACATTGTCTTTCCATTAGATTAGAGCAATTAATCTGATTCTAATTTAGCTGAAACATTACCATACTGGAATCCCTAGAGCCCGATGAATAATCTCTAAACACATTGACACACTCAGCAGACAAACATTATCTCCACTCATACTGTTATTCCATATGGTCTCCTCCCATTCTGATGGAGGGCACCCTGCTGTTTCAATCAAATAAATGTCAATTATCTGAGATAGATTTTTTAGTTCACAAGCACAGGCTTACAATTCGGCAACAGTGGCTGTGGAACAATTGTCTGCAGTTCTCCCCTGATTGTCGCTGCCTCCTTTATCAGCTGCAGACCGTGCCGGATTGTTGTCAAACTTTGTCGTATCATGCACAGTTTCAAAGGCTCTCTCTTGAAATTTGTAGGCACAGAAAATCATTTGCACCTGGAGAGAAAACAACAAAACACAGCAAAAATGGCAAAGGGTTTGCCATGTAAACTTCTTTACCCTATTAGTTGGGATGGTCTTTATTGCCTTTTCTATTTGTTGTTCTAGCAGGGTGCCAAAACTCTATGTGACTAAAGGCTGCTTAGATGATTTGATAGGATCTTACTTTTCTAAGGCAATGGCTCTCAAGCCTTTTGCTTCAATGGGTTATGAGCACACTCACCACTTCTTACAGGCTACACTGCACTTTTAATTGAAAACACTATAAAGGAAGACAGGCTGAAAACTGAAAGCCCGTGCAAACCACACTTCTGACCACTGCTACAAGGTTCAAAGCTTATCCAAAATACCCCTTTGGCATGGTAATCAGACAGCTTAGTGTATTTGCCTAATGTAGGCCTTGTGGCTACTGTGGTGTCTAACACTGAGGGAGGGATGTGCAATTCAAGTTACTTACTGTCTAATAATACCGGTAGAGAGAAGCAGTCGGAGCACCCAATGGAGATCCCACTCAGTGGTGGTCAGCACTTTGCAGGCTGAACTCATATGACCCCTATTATTTAGGGTAACAGTTTTCTTCTCTGGATGTGCCATGTACTTGCCATTAGGCAAATGTATTTGCCATTAGGCAAATACACCCAATGAGAAGGAAAGATGGATACGAAAGGTTTTCTTGAACTGTGCCCTCTTCAGCTTTCAATTGTTTGGATGCTCGAAGTAATGAAGCATTAGCGAGGATGTCTGTGTATCTGTGTTGAAAACATCACTTGGAGATCTGACATGGAGAAAGTTTAACAAACTGAAAATTTTGTAATATTTTGATGATACTTGGCATTCCTCTTGACCTAAATGACATGGCCATTGCAAGAAGAAAAGTTTGTTGAATTTGACCTGTGGCCTGTGTGGGAAACTCTTCCTTTGATAATGCATGTGAGGGCCAGTGCAGCATTCCTCTAGCTGAGAAAACCTTTGGCATAAAGAAGTCCTTTTAGGTCCACTAGACTGAGATAGTTAAGTACAGGGTGAATGGTTTCTCAATGGCTTTAAGTTGTGTCTGTGAAGCTGGCTGTATTGGGTTTTGTGGCAAAGTTTTGCAGGGGCTGGGGAGGTGGCTAGAGGGGTGGCTTCTGTGAGAAGCTGCTAGAAGCTTCCTCTCTGCCCAGAAGAGCCGACACCAGCCAGTTCCAAGATGGATTCACTGCTGACAAAGGCCAAGCCCGTCAGCCACAGTAGTAGGCGCTTCTGGGATAACATAGTTAAGAAGAGGAAAAAGTTACTGTGCAGGAGCAATTGCAGCCGGAGAGAGGAGTGAGACTATGAGAGAAACAGCTCTGCAAACACCCAGTTCAGTGTAGAAGGAGGGGAGGAGTTGTTCCAGGCACTGGAGCAGAGTTTCCCCTGCAGTGGACCATAGTGCAGACACGCTGTGCCTCTGCAGCACATGGAGGTCCATGGAGGAGCAGATTTCCACCTGCAGCCCAGGGAGGACCCCATGCTGGAGCAAGGGGATGGCCAAAGGAGGCTGTGACTCCATGGAAGCCTGTGCTGGAGCAGGCTCCTGGCAGGACCTGTGGCGCTATGGAGAAAGGAGCCCATGCTGGAGCAGGTTTGCTGCAGGAATTGTTATCCTGCGGGGGGATCCATGCTGGAGCAGTCTGTTCCTGAAAGATAGCATCCTGTGGAAGGGACCCACAGTGGAGCAGTCTGTTTCTGAAGGATGGTTACCCCGTGGAAGATTTGGTGGGCACCTGATGTCCAGCCAGGATCAACCCACCACACTGGCCTGTTTTGAGTCACTCACATATAGTTTACCTGCTCTTTGCAGCTCTCTTCCCACTTGCCCTCCTCGCTATGTTATCTTTAGCATCTATTACATAGACTTGAAATGCTGTAACACCTTACAGCTTAGAAAAAGCCTTATTTTTTCAAGATACTGGCTACCTTCCCCTCCCTAACATCAAATGGACTCCCAGATAATTCAATACCTCAGGAGCAAATTCATTCATCCCCTTTCTATCAGATATTCCTCTTCCCTGGCACAAGCAGCTGGAAACAGAGAGAATCGGTCAATAAAGTGGGGTGATTTGTGTGCTGCAGTTATCCATACATCTCAACAGAAGATAGGGCTTTCAAGCACAGCCCTATGGTTTTCAGTTTTTAATCTAGAATTTTAGGCTAGCTGTAATTGTATGTTATAGAAATAAAAAGTGTCTCCTACTTTGGATTTGGACATTCTGTCACCATTAATGTGCCAATAAAGGCTTTGCTTGAGGACACTGTGGAACAACACACTTCTGTTAATGTTGCTCAATAAAACTATTAATACGATCAGTTTGATTTGAAATGTCTCTTGTCTTGTAAAGTATCAGATCATTAACTTTAACAATGTCAGAGAGTTCTGACTATCATATTCAACTAAATTAATGTCCAAGGAATAGCTAAGAGCTCATTTTGTATAATGGAAAGTATTAATGTGCCATAGTGGAAAGTATTAATGTGCTACTGGATGTAAATAAACTGAGCAACCTTCAGATGCTTCAGGAAGGATGTAGGCTTGTACTAGTACATAGAGTAAAAAATAGGCAATGAGAAACAAGAAGCAGGGAAGGAAACAATAATGATTCTTGAACTGAAGATATGCGATAAAGAGAAATGGTACTGAACACCTGAAATTCTCTTGTAATTACAGGGATGTATTGATTCTCAGGGTCTCAGAATAAGGCATATTATATGTTTGTAGTGTCAAATCATACGACAAGGGGCAACAGCCAGAGATGGCATTCAGGTTTGCCATCAGGAAAATGTTTTTGCTGTAAGTGCGGTGCTGGAGCAAGTTACTTAGAAAGACTGTGTAATCTTTAATGCTGGATATTTCCCCACAGTTGGGCAAAGCTGATCTGGTGCTTGTGGAGGACCTGCTTCAAGTGGGATGTTGGACAAGGTGACATCTGGAGGTCTCTACCAACCAACACCGTTACTACTGTAGAAGTCTGTGAACCAGACTTCAGTGTATATTAGGGGAATAACAGGATGAGTAGATTCGTTAACTAGAGTATTTGAATTTGGCCTGGCATAGCTTTGCAGAAGCTTGTAGGTAACTTAAGCTATATCACTCACTGGAACACCAGAAGTCTGTAGCAGTTACCTGGGGAGAGTCCATCTCTTTGCATCTAAGATTTCTTAGCAAGGAGAGGGATAAAACCAAGGCAGAGAAAATAGAGGGAGAGTCTTGGGAGCCTTGGGGAGCCTGACTTACCAAGAGGAAGGGGAGGGTGGTAGTTGCTTCTTGAATGAGTCTTCTCATTCTCCCACACAAGAAGGAGCTGCTGCCCTGCACATTTCCAGCTGTAGTGACAGTGATGGCTGATTTCCACCCCGGAAGCCTGCTGCCTGAGGCAGCTGCCTACATCCCCTCACCTTGATGACTAGCTCTATTCAAGACTTGTGAACTTGCTCCAGGGAACAGAGCAGCTGTATTCAAACTATTGAGCAGACATCTTCACCTTCACCTCAATACTGAAGGCGTGCCTGTTCCTCCCTGTGGGGTGGCTCAGTGGCACAGGTTAGGAGCAGAGACAGGTGTCAGCATGGCCGTAGTCAGACATCTAATTTTTCACAGCTTTACTGAGATGCTGGGATATAAAGCCACAAGCTGGCCTCTAAAATGTCACACATATGGAAGAGCAACTAGATGCGACCCACAGAGGCATAGCTGAGCAGGTGTCTGCTTGAAAAGCAGCTGCCTGGGTGATGGCTTTTCTTCAATGCCTTTGTCAGTTTTCTCATCCAAAGTCAATGGGATCAGTGGCATTGGAATTACGAAGTACATTTTTTCAGCTTTGATTTTAAAATTTAAACTTTCGCAATCGATAACTTTTTCTTTTAAAATACATTTTTTTCCAGAGTTTGACTTTTGTTGATGATGTTTCGGTTAACATCACGATTTAGATTGTTTTTCTTAGAAAATCACTTGCTCTTTTGTTAATGAGTTCCTTTCTTATAATGTTAGTGATGCAAAAGAAACTTTCTGTGTTGTGGGACTGAAGAAGCAGGCTCCATTCACAATGCAACAGTCTGTTAGCAAATGGTAAATATGACCTATGGATGTAAGAGTTGAAATGGATTTTTTTTTTTCCCCTGATCTATTTTCAAGATGTGACAAAATTGCTAGGTAGCCTGTGTGTATCCAAAGTCTGAAATACACTGGGAACTGAATACTGTCAACAATACCAGAGAAGCCTGATTTTAGCTCCATTGCAACACAGCAGAGTTCTGCTTTCATGGTGCATTAATTCAACACCTGCAGGTGCTCTCTTTCCTTGCTGAAATTACAGGCTGTCTAGCGGGTAGTTAAAGCTTTGGACTGGAGTGTGGAGTAAAGTCATGCAGTCTTTATTGATCCACAAAGGGCCAGATCCTAATAGCATGAGGTAAGTTACAGATGCTCCCTCATGTTGCCTAAAATGGAGACAAAGGATGAAACACAGCTGAGGTGTTTTACTGACATGTCCAGTTTTTAGAGTTCTTCACCTTTAGCCAGTCACCTTCAAAATAGTATTTTTTTTAAATTCAAAATCATGGTGCTGGAAAATGATCAGTATTCAAATCTGTTTATTTACTTATCAGTTGAATGTATAATTTAAAAACCACCTCAGCACCTCAAAAAAGATTTTGTAGCACAGGACCGCATGAATCAGAGAAAAGCTAAACCAAAAGCGTTGCTTTTGTTGTGTGCATTAATACATTAAATTAGAATCATTAGAGAAGCTAAATTTAAAGTAGGCAGTTGACAGCATTATTTGGCTGTTGGACTATTGAACCACTTTGGCTCTTGTGCTGGTAGGAGGGGCTGGAAGAGAGAGGCTGGAGGGGAGGCCATGAATAAAAAAGACATTTATTTCAGTATCTTGGGTGAATATTTAACAGTCATAATGAGATTGCTGTGAAGCATCTTTATATGCTCCAATAGGCAATGTGTTATTATTGTTTCCTTGTTTTCCCTAACATGGCAGTTACGTGATAAGGTCTGCCCTGCAGAGTAGAACACAGGGATGTTTCTGAACTCAGGGAAGAGCAAGAGCTGCTGCCTCAAAGCAAGGGGGGAACCCACTTCTTTCCCATGCCTGGACCCACAGTGCTGCAGGGTTCCTGAAGTACCTTGTATGTGAGATGCACTGAGTTATGTTTCTTGTCTGGTTTCTCACCTTCAGGCAGACAGTATCTCTCGAGGCACTGTGCCTCACCAGAGCTTTGAATTGAGAGCTGTTGCACCACAGGCACAGTGTGCTTGGTGGTATCTGGTCTCAGTGGTGGAAGATTGTGCTGAATTCCTGCTGGTGTTCACAGTGTGCCAGTTACCTAGAAGTCTTGGTGCCATTCAGTTTATCAATGGAGGTATGCATATAGCTGCATATATTGTTCCACCGAGTGGTGAACACCTTGCATAGAATTAATGGCAACTAGTTGTACGTTGTAAATTTGGGACATAAAAAAATCAGACTGTAAGGCACTGAACAGGGTTGTATCACATGGCTCTCTACCTTTCTGTCTTGTCCCTGATGGCCATCAAAAGGAGATGTCTAGGAAAGAGTATAAAACCAGGATGCGTGATACATGACACTTCCCTGGGTGCTCTTCCTGTTTCCAATCATTTGAGGCTCAGAGACTTCCTGACCTGGAGATATTTCTTTGAATTTATAGCCTAAAAGTATTTCTGATCTGTGAACTTGCCCTGCTGCTCCTTGAATCCATGTAAGCTTTTTGCATCTGTATCATCCTGTGGCATGGAGTTCATCAAATGCACGTGCTTTTCTAAGGTCACAGCCTCAGAGGTCGGGCTGACTCCTCATGTCAACAGTATTCAGTCCCCCATTGCCATCACAGCAGGATTGTGCTTCGAAACCAGCTCTTCTTTAGTACTCTCTATCTCTCTCTCTGTACCTGTTAATACATGTTAATACTGATTAATGTACTCGCCACATATGGTGTAGGCACTTGTCTTATTCCCATATACCTGGGATGCACATTAATCAACAGTGCAGCATGGTATAGTATGTCATGTCTCATTGCTTAAACGTTTTCCTACTCCCTTATGTTGTTTTTAAATTGAAGAAAACTAAGTACTCAGACAGAAGTAATAGATCAGTATAACTGGATTTGCCTTAATACACCTGAGATGAATTTGCCCAGAAGAGCTTAGCAGAAAATCTTTTCTGGCATACAAAATCTTTTTGAGGAGTTATATCACTGAGGATTACTTTCTGCAAATGCAGTAAACCCCCAAAATGCCCTTTGTTCTGTTCCTGTGTCTCCCACAAGATATTCTTTCTCTCCCTCCCCTTCCCCATTAAAAAAAATAAATCAGATTACTGGCTTCAGAAAGACAGCATTCCCACTTCCCAAACTTTTAGTGTCCCAAGCAGTGTCCTGTTAATAGGTTATGGGCTAAGTACAACTTTGCTATAGCTTAGTTCAGTTGAGCCCAACGATGGCGGCGCTCAGTTTCCCCAATGTAAGTCACCAGAAATCAGATGCCTTCTCTGAGTGGCTGGTTCTGTAGTGGACACAGAGATGGGTGCCTCCTAAGAAAGATTTATTTTGTCCTGTGCTAGGTGTTTAAAATCAGTCTCTAGAGATGTCTTTTCTGCTCTATTGATTAGAGGTTATTGATTCATTGTAAAATAGATTAGACTACACATTTCCTCTGGGAAAAGTTAGACCCTGGGACCTGCAGCTTAGAGAACAAAGCAGTATGATGGAGAATTATTTTAGATGTATTTGGTTTAACAGGCTTCAAATATATAAAAATTCATATTCAGTAGACATAAAAAAATGGAATACCCCCAAATTTTCATAGAAGTATAATGCACAGAACACAAGCCAAAAGCACTTACGGGGCAAACAGCAGGTCCTTCCAGTGTGAAGAGTTACAGGTGTGAATTGCTCTGCTATAGCCATAAGACTAATTTCAATATCTAACTGATCACTGAATCAATATTGTTACTGATCTTCCTGTAAAGTGAGGTGATACTCACCAAGAGCACAAGTAAAGGAAACTATATTTATTTGGTGTGTCAGTGACAAAAATGAAAGATCAAAAGAGTTGAAGACGATCACAAGAGGTTCTGCACTGTGTGCTGTACTGTCTGATCTGTCTCTAAGGTACGCAAAGTTTCTTTTCTGAAGTACATAAGGAGTTTCTGAGATTATGGACACAACTGTGTCTTTTACTACTAAGAAATTTCTGAGTTCATACACAGCCTAGTAATTACATGCTATATTTTAACATGATTACACAAAATGACCACGTTATTGTTGCTCATGCAGTCCTTACCATACCATTTTATCACTTCTGAGTGCAAGTTCCATGGTACATTAATATAGTTTCTGATTTTTTTTTTTTTTTTTTTTTTTTTTTAATTCTGTCAAATAAGCCTGTAGCTTCCTTGGTGTTTTTATCTTCTAGATGTGTGAAGGCCAGTATCAATATGCCTTGCAGACTACTGGTACTGTATGAATACCAGTTAGAAACTATGATGTTCTTACATTGACTGCCAATCAGTTACTGTGAAATAATGGATACAGTCAGACCTTCTGAGCATTGCAAATGTACCTTGTGATGCGAAGAGTAAGTCCAGAATAACTTTGATGCAGGAAGTATTTTGATGCATAATTGAGAGCTTTTCATGGAATGATACTTTCCAGAGTATTTATGCAGTGCCTCACATCTTAAAGCAACCGTGTAAAGAATAAATTATCCTCCTCATCAGTGTCACTGCATCCTATTGAATAAGTCCTCAGGGCACTATGAAGATGGTTATCCTGCAGCCTTCAATAACAAATGGAAGAAGGATTTCCTCACTAACTTTTATGAAGTTTTCAGTAGTGTTTTGATTTGTTTCTGCCTTTGTGACAGTGGTGTAGTGTATGTGTGACTACCTCAGATGTTCAAAGGCAAGCAAGTTCGTTCAGAAATCCCATAAGCCTCTGAAGGACTTCAAGAGCTTGCTGGGTAGTTTGGCAACTTCTCAGCAATCCACTGCTCTCCAGGGTACATCTGAAACTGTACTTGCTTTGAAACCTGTGTCAGGACTGTCCATACGAATGCCTATAGGATGAAAACAGGCCAACCTGCTCTTGCTTTAACCAAAAGTTACTCACTTAGGTTCAGGGCAACTTGTATAGCTTTCAGCCACCTCAGAGCATTAGGCAGCATCATTTTGTGTATGGCTACCCATACCTACTTAGACACCCTATGACTCTAGATAAATATACAACCCTCATCGATGTATAATATGAATAACTCCAACTGTTAAACTATTACCTAGTACTCCCAATGAGGTAAGAAACTATTGGAAGTTTCTTATGAGGTAAGAAACTGAGGCTCGGAGACAAGATTGTTAAAGATACTTTTGTATCCTTCTGATATGCATAGAATGGGGGGTCTCTGAATGCTAGTAAACTCTTAGCATAAAAGATGCTAATAATTTCACTTGAAGGAACCTGCTGAATGATGTCAGGGAATGACCCCTCCTTACTAGATATCTGGGATCATCTTTATTATCCTTTTCTTGCCTTCAGTTTAAATCAATTAGAAGGAAGGGAGGGAAAATTGTTCAGTAAAAAAAATGCTAACTATAAATCCATTATTATTCTTATCTTACTTTTTTCCTTTGGTCTGAAGATGCCTTCTTGCACTTACCAGTGAAAGAGCTGAGAACCATCATCTTCTATGAGCACCTTTTGGCTTCAGGGCAGGGTGTGATACAGGAGGTGAGCGCAGTTTTCAAGAATGAATAAAGAACTCAAGTCTCAAGTCACGTGGACCCTCCAGGTGCCTAAATTGCTTTGGAAATGGGACAATGGTGTATGAGAGTCAACAGAAACGGGTGAAGCTTTGCTGTCTCAGGGCTCTTTCAGAGTTTGCCACTTCTATGACAGTGATTAGTGAATTTCATGTTAAACAACTCTGAACTACCTTAGTTTTCAGACCTGAATATTTAAATAAGCTATAGTTGCCACAGGAGCATTCCAGTGGTGATCTTGGCCATGACCATAGCAGCTGTAGCAAGAAAGGCTATTATCTAACTCTGCAAATAACACCATTGGCTCCTAAACTGGCTTCTAGTTACTTTGCAGGTCAATCCTTTTGAAAAAGCCTTGTATTTGAGTCTTGTGTATTTATTTAAAGTCTTGAAATTTGACATTTAAGAGTGTAGGGGCAGACAGGCGATGCCTCCTCTGTTCAGAGAGAATGAAAGTTCAGAATGCATGGTGTAGAGAAGCATACTAGGAGGGTAAGATGCAAATCAGATCTGTCCCACTTGGAAAAATGTTTGGCGTGAGCTAATGAGCGGTGCTGACATTTTGAGATCATCAGTTTATGTGCAACAAGGAGCTACATTTAATGTGATAATGACAGGCTAATTTGGGCCAAATGTGCACTCCATTTTGTGCACATCTGGTATGGCAGAGTAGCACCCAGAGAACCAACCTGCACAACAGATCCTATGTATATGAGTGGGAACTCCTGTTCCCTTCAGTGGAAGTCCTCTTATGCATGTTACATGACAGGGCAGAATTTTGATGTCAGACATGGGTGCTGGATGGTTCTATCTCTTAACCACCCTCTCCTATCCCTCTCTGGGCTTCAGATGAGCTGTACCCAGTCAGGAAGGTCTCTCCACCCTTTTTCTTTCTTTTAACCTCTGTGTCCAGGAAAATAATCTTCCTTATGCCTGGTGCTATATTGGAAAAAAGACTTTTCTTTCATACCCCTTCAGTAACTAAATGCAGAGGAGTGAAATTCAGAATTTCTAGAAGACCAAGTAATTCCTGAATCATACTTACAAATACTTTTTACCTGTCATGATTTCCATACTTATTCCTATGGTTCACTCACTCGCTGGTGATGAAGCTTCTTGTTACACTGGATATAAATTGTGGTTTGGCTTTTTAAGGTCATGCATGCTGGTGGATTATGTGAAAGCCTTTTCCTGGTCCTAAGCAGTGACTTTGAGGTGCCTTCAACCCCTGTCCAGCAGCATACTTTGAGCAATGCTTTGCTGTTCCTGTCACTGGGACATGGTACTTGTTCTATTTCTCTTTACTTGTATGCTCCTCATGGTGGGATGTTTTGTTTCCCAGCCCTGGGAAACAGAAGTACCTGGAAGAGAAACTCAAAGCTCAACCAAAGGAAAAAATAGAAAGAAATGCTCGATGATATCAATCAAAGAAGACATGCATAACCTGGAGAGGTGAGTTGTAGATTTCCACATTCGGAGGACACTGCTTACCTTGTACCTTTCTAACTTGTTAGTGCAGCTGCTGATCCAAGCAGTATTTCTGGCAATTCTCATTAAGGCTCTCCTGCCCAATGTCAGTGTGCTACCCATATCCTACAACACAAGGACTTAACCCACCTTTGAAATGCATATGCTAATAATGTGACTGAAACGCTACCCATTAATAAGAAATGAAAGAAATCAACAAAATAGCCTGTGCAGGACCTATTCTGATACGAACTCCTTCCATGACCTTTATATCACGAAAATCTGATACTTCTGAGAGGAATAACCCAAAATGTTTCATAAACATTTTTTAGGCATCAATATAAAAGGAATAACTTTACAAGGGCTCCAAACATCAGCTAATCTCATTGCGTTTTATCACTTCTAAAGGGGGGGTTTTATAGAAGGCTTTTGCTTCTTAATTGATAATATTTTTTTAAGAGAAAACAAAGCAAAACATGAACAAAACCACTAGATCTAGAAATGTTCTTATTTATTGCAACAACAAAGACCTTCTGTGCTTTAGCAGAGATCTATGTTTTGCTCCATGCTTTTATGCTCCATGCTTTTGTCATGCTTTGTCTCTCTCTGTTTAAACTAAATCCCATAGCTACTGTTGGGTCGATTTCTGGTAGAGCACAAGTGACATAAAGCCAGTTTTTCTTGGTTGTGAAAATATGTTCCCTCTATGATAGAGTCTTCTAAAAAACGACACTATCAGTAAAGTAATCAGTGAAGTAAGAAACTGCAAGGTAGATCCATAGTCACACCAGAGGGTCTATTCATGTATAAGAAAACTGCCTGCTTCACATAACACCACCATAATAGACCGTGGATATTTTTTGGTTTTAATTTTATGGCAGCATGAGCTCTGCTCTTTATGTACAATATAACACTCCTTGTACTGACAAAGTAGAAATGACATCTATCCAAATACACTGGCTCAATGAGCTTTGGTTCTGATAACCTTATGCCTTTTTGGTCTTCTGGTTTAACTATAGTACTTTTATTGTTGGCTTTGAAGCAGTTAAATGTAGTCTGAAAGACTTTTCTTATTTCCTGCTTTTTTCTTTTTCTTCCTTTTTTTTTTTTTTTTTTATTCTCATTGTGTAAAAATTGCTGACTATGTCAAGGACAAACATGTAGGTTATGGATTTTTTTCTTTTCTATTACTATTTTTATTACAAAGCAGTCCTGAAGACCTTTTAATTCTCTTGATTGTTTAAAGAGGCTTCATGAAAACATGACATTTCAGATGTGGAGATAGGTATAATTGAGTGCAAAATTCTGTTTGCCAGGACTCTACTACAGTAAGATCTTAAGGAATTCAACAAAGTGGAAAGGGTCAGTAAGGGTTTAGTGGAATTTGATAGGAGGCCTCATACAAATACTCAGATGAAACTATAGCAAATTATTCTGTGTTGAATATTATGCCTTGATGAAAATAAAATACCTAAATTTAATCTTTCATTCAGAGTAAAGATTTGTAGTACAATGACCTGATTTAGCTAAAAAAAGTAAAAAATAAGTAAGTCTGACAGCTGAGAACAGAAGGGGGATTAATCTCAGAAGTTGCTAGTCTTTGTTTCCCATCCTTTCATTACTGCGCAATCAGAGCTAAAAAATTGCTCGCTGCCCTGACACAGCTCCGATTGCATTGCTTAGAAAAAGGGGGAGGCATGGTGGAGATTTTCCATTGTTTACAGACAGATGTACTGACAAGAAAAAGGAGAGAAATGAAGCCTTTCGGTGCACCTCTCAGCCTACCTGGGGCTCAGGGCAGGAGTAGGCTAACAGTATCTACCTTCATCACCAGCACAGCAAGGGTAGCTGCAGGTAGGTGCAGCAGGGTGGGATGTCTCACAAGGGGCAGTAAGCCCACTGAGTTCATAAGGAAAGTATCTCACTTTCCAGTCTTATATTTGACCTTCAGTGTGCTCAACAAGAGGAGAAGGAGGCAGATGATGCTGTGGTGTACATGAGAGTTCTGTCTGCTCTTCTGATCTCTTTGTCAGTGCCTTTTCTTGGCATGTGACATGATGCCAGCTCTCATTCCATTTGTGAACATTTGTGAACATTCACAGCTCCACTATGCACCACTATTGCCAGTGGTTGCTGCCAGGCAGGCTGCTCTGCAGCTACTCACTCCAGCTGACCGGAATGGCGCTTGAAAACACCACAATATACCTTGTACTTCTTACACCAGCTGTTTGAATTAGTGCTCGAGTTACCACATTCTCAGTAATCACCACATTAAAGTAGCAAGGGACAGAAAAGCTAGAAAGAAAACTTTCAATTCAGAAGCAAGAGAAAGACAAGGAGAAAATTGGATTCACTATTAAAAGAATTATAATAAAATAAGCTGCCAAAAGATGAGGTTGAGATGGTTGACATGTTTAGTGGCTTTCCTCACTAAAGTGGTTGGCTGTGCACATAAATTTGCCACAGCTAACCTTAGATGAAACTCATAAGAAAGGAGATAGGCCATTTAGAGAATATTTAACTCTTGGATATTTTCAGGAAGAGGCTTCATGTCTCAGGAAATTCACTGTAATGTGAAGCCTGGCAGAAGCAACCTTACATGTATTAATGGTCATCTTTGATAATTCCTGGAAGATGCACAGTCTTCCAGAAAAAATAGAAAAGAGAAACCATGGTGTCTGCCTTTGAAAAAAGGTGATATAAGGAACTAAAAACCATAGAGTTGTCTGCTTAGCTTCGATTTCTGGAATAATATTGGAACAAATATTCAAAACATTTTTAAACACCTGGAAGACAATAAGGAAATGAGTTAACAGTGATTATGGACTTGCCAAGAACAAATTAAGTCAGCCATTTATTTTATTATGGAACTATATGTATATCTATATATAAAAAACCAAACTGCCCTTATACATAGGGAAGAAAGAGGCAATGACCTGCTGCTTTCTCCTGATAAATTCTGATATTATCTTTCATGAAATTTTATAAACTAGCTAAGAAAGCACTCTATATATTTAATTATCATAAGACTAGTGTGACACTGTTTGGAAAACTGTATTTAGAAAGTAGCTATCAAAACATCACTATCACTTTTCAGTATGTTCATGAACTTTCAGATGATACCAACATTTAAGGAGCATATTGGAGAACAGGATTAGGCTTCAGAAAGAGTTTGACAAGTTAAATATGCAGTCTAAGGCAGCACAATGCAGTTTAACAAGAATTTCAAGATATTAGGTTTGGACAGGAATAATCTTCTTACATCAACACAGAGAGATTGGAGGTTGGAGAATCGAGTATTGGAGAATAAGAGGTTAGGCTGGATCTTCTGTCACAGTGCATCACATACTGAACAGGATTAAAAAATATAATTTTGTTGTGAGTTAATAGGATAGTTACACAGGAATACTACCTGTAGGGTATGTGAAATAAGTAAGTTTTGGTAAAGGCTTGTTTGGACTATTATGCCCAGTTTTGGGTACTAACTTTTAAGAAATACTTGGCTCAACTGGAGAGATTGATTGAAGCACTAACTGTAGGAGTAGAAAATGTGATTTGTGAAGTAAGGTTTATGAAATTGTGATAAGTAAAAAAAAGAGAATATAATTGAGAAACATAAGTTGCATAACTTAAAGGAGGGGGGAATGGGAAACTGTTCCCTTCATATTCTACTGATAGAACAAGAAACAACAGGCTTTAATTGGAGCAATGAGGATTCGTGTTGAAAGTTAGGAATAATGTAATGAGAGCAAAGAGGAAAACGATAAGACAAGCTGTGAAAGGTTGTAGGATCTCTAGCTGAGGAACTCCTCCATCAGGCATGGCTTGGGTACAGTTCCAATCCAATCCGGAGGAAGGATTGAGGTCACTCTAGTCTAATTTTCTGTAACTTTTTGCTTAGTCTATTTTTTTTTTTCATTTCAAGATGAAGTTCATCCTCAAGAGTGACTGTGAAGTGAACTACATGTTATTTAGAAGTAAAAGATTAAAGGGACTTGATATGCACTTAGGTGCTCAAATATGTGCTTGTGATTCCCTTGCCCAAGCTCAAAATGGGCTTTTTGCATCCGATGTGAGCCTGTGGCGCTGGATGGACCTATCAGTCCAGCAGAAATAATTCTACTTTCAAATGCTTAACAAGTCTGATGATTTTTATTGTATATATGAGAAAGAAGTCAGCCACACTCTTAAAAAATGTTTTAGAAAACCTCAGGCTTTGGTTCATCTTGAGACACCCAGTTGCTTTAAACCAGGCTCTGCAGCAAAATGGTGTATGAAATCTGTTGCCATTTTGGTAAGTGTTGCCTTTGCTTACTGTAGTTCAGCTTCTAAAAGAAAACTTCAACTGTCCTCACTGTAACCTTCTTACTCTTACAGTTGTAGGCTGTATATGCATTGGCACCCAACCTATGATCCAAAAGGTTTTATTGTTAAATAGGTTTTCCTGTTAAATTTCAGGGTTGTAAGGTCAGGTTCCAAACACTTGGGAGTTTTTCTGTTCCATCAGAAGACTCTGAGCTCTGTTATTAAGGTTGTTGATTTTGGCTTGTAATTGCAATCAAAGCTGAATAATTAAAAAAAAGCAGCAGTGGTTCAAAATTATTACCAGTTGTAATTACAAACCAAAATCAACAATCCTACAGCCTACTGGCACCGTTTACTTTTTTCTGCTCTCTGCAACTATACTTCCCCCATTTCCTCTTCTCACTCAGCACTGGACACCTTCCACTTGCTGCTTGACCCCCTTGCAGGGTATCGGACCTTGGATCTTACAGGGGGCTGTTTTTGGCAGGATGTCTCCTGTTACAGGCATTCTGCTCACGTGTATGGGGTTTGTCATATTTTTGCCCAAGAACCTGTCATATGACAAATACCTCTTTTTGAAGGAAACATCAGGTAGCCAACGGAATTGTTTAAAAAACCCTTCTATTTTTGTTTGTTAAACCGACAGCTGGAAAATTGATTCTCAGTTAACAGTTCTAGTTTCTGTTACTGTGTATCTAACGCCTTGAAAAGAATTCAATTTCTCATGTAATAACTTGAATATATTCCTTCTGCCTATGTGTCATATCCTGGATTTGCATAATGAGATTTGAAAGCATGTCCAGATGTAAAGAACCCATAAAATAACCTAGATTATGTGGAAGGAGACAAGGAGACATTTCCATATAGAAGCCAGAAGAGAGTGAAGAATATCTTTTTCATGCAGTTAAGTATTATGCAAGTTTACAGTATCATCTAATATGACATTTCATCATGGGCTACAGAGGTAAAACCTTCATAGCATAAGACATTACAAATAAATAAGCCTAAAGTATAAATACAGAAGAAGCAAAAAGGAAGATAGTTTTTAATATTATTATTCACACTGGTCAGGGACCAGAGTATGACCTCCTTCATCTGCCCAAGTATCCCATCCCTAGGCCTGTACCTAGTTTTCTAGGTTCAATTTTCTGCTTTCTGGGAAAGAAAAAAAGTAAATTAGGAATTGTAATGGTTAGTGGTTTTTCACTAACTCTGGTGATGTAATAGAGTAAGATATATACTTTTTATCATGTTTAAATCCTCACAGAAATGTTCAGGAGAATAAAGTGACTAGAGAACCACTTAGATTTGCTGACATTCAGCTCCATAAATTTCAGTACTGCTTTATGAAGAAGCTGCTCCGAAGTCAAGACTTCCCTCTCAGGAGAAAAGTACATAACAAACAAACAGGCTTGTTGTTCAGTATAATCTATGGAGATATAAGACCTTACCTGTAACCTCTTCAGTTTGAAAGTGAAGCAGCAGATTACCAGACTCAAGCTGCAAGGCTGCAGGTGGTACAGAAAATTGCTTTCTTAAGATGAGAATGAACTCCAGAACTGAAATGTTGATGGGGTGAAAGGAACATCATCTCCTGTAGTGCATAGACTTTGGGTGTCACCTTTTGTAATCTTTCATGAAATATCTAAGTTTAGTACCTCATGTCAAGAAGTGACTGAACACCAGGCAGGGCATCAACATGTTTAAACAGACTAGACAAATTGGTGTATATTTAGTGAACACAACTGTGTGTATTTCAGCTGTGCCACCTTCCTGTTGTAAAAAAAAATCAACAACCAAACATTCTTATTTGCTTTCCCTTTTATTATAAGTTAGGAATTTCAACTTCATCCTTAAAATCCCATATTAAAGAATTAGCCTAATAATTTTAATAGCATGGTAGAGATTAACTTATTTGATATGTTCTGTGGTACTTTGTTGGTAGAGGTTAACTTATTTGATATGATTTGTGGTACTTTGTATTCAAACATTTGCATGGGGGAGTATTTTCTTTAGTGTTCGCTTTTGTGCGAAGAAGTCAAGAAGGGTGCATTGTGCTTGTGGGAACACAGTGTTCTGTTCTGTGTGCATGGTTTATATTTGATGTGATCAGGAAGAAACAGCAGTAATAATTATTTCAAAATAATTATTTCAAATAATGAGGCTAGATTTGATAATTTCATATAAATGACGAACAGGATCTCACATACTTTCAAAGTAGAACTGATTGAAATTCATTCTAGGTGGCTCCCATTAATCTTAATTGCAATTCTGTATTTCACTTTAATAGGTTGATAAATTTTAGGAAGCTGTGTTATTGTTCTTGTATACTTGGTTAATTTTTAATTCACAAAGTTTTTCCTGACTTCTGCATCTGGAAAGAAATGCCAACATTTCTATTTTCTATATGGGTGTTTTTATGCTAAGCAGTATCTCTCTGATTCAGAGCAGCCAGAGAAAATGCAGAAAGTTCTGTTTAAAGGCAAACTTCTGTACCTGGAATAAATTTGGTGGAAGGCTTCTTTTTGTAGTTCTGCTTCTAAAACAAAAATAAATCTTTCAGTTCACAAGGAACAGGGTACCGGTAAAACAAACTGACCATATGGCACATTTCATTGCTTCAGAAAGCTGTGCTCGTTTTTTTAATGTCCAGAAGGAAGACCTGGCATTTGTAATGCAGTACCTGGGAGGGCAAAAATCTCAACCTTTCACTGATTTCAAGGAGACTTGAGTGTTCTCCACACCTTGCAGGATTGAATCCTTTGTAAACTTGCTTATGATTAATATATGTTATGAATATCTATTAAATGTTACAGTAGGTTGATAACACCCAGCCATATCACTCATTTATTAAAAGAAACTGTTCAGTCACAGTCTGAACAAAGGGGGGTGAGAGAGCAACTCAACTGGAGTTAGATTGATGATACTTCTAAAAATTGTCCAAGCATGTGTGCAAGAACCTGTCAAAAGAAGAGTTTAATAAATGAGAAAGTGAAGGACAGGTAACTTTCCCAATATACAAAAGTTGTGCACATGCATGTGCATGCTTCATTTATTCGCTGCTCTCTCACAGGTAAACAATACAGAAAGTCTGTTTGCCATTTTGAGCTAGATTGTCTGGAAAAGAAATTTGCCAAGTCAGTTATTACTGGGGTTACAGCAGCATGCTGCATACTATTGCTGAAGAACACATTCGCATCAGCAAATTTCCACCAAACTCAGTGAAGCGGTTCTCGTCTGTCACTCCAAGAACCTGCTCCAGTCTTATGGACAGTGTTGGCATAGCAGGATTTCCCCCCTGGGAGGACAGGTGACTTCTGCAGACGGGATGGGGAAGGTATCACAGTATCACAGTATGTTAGAGCTTGGAAGGGACCTCAAAAGATCATCTAGTCCAATCCCCCTGCCAGAGCAGGAACACCTAGATAAGGTTACACAGGAATGTGTCCAGGTGGGTTTTGAATGTCTCCAGAGAAGGAGACTCCACAACCTCCCTGGGCAGCCTGTTCCAGTGTTCTGTCACCCTCACTGAGAAGAAGTTTCTTCTCAAGTTTAAGTGGAACCTCTTGTGTTCCAGTTTATACCCATTACCCCTTGTCTTATCATTGTTTGCCATTGAGAAGAGCCTGGCTCCATCCTCGTGACACTCCCCCTTTATATATTTATATACACTAATAAGGTCCCCCCGCAGTCTCCTCTTCTCCAAACTATAGAGACCCAGCTCCCTCAGCCTTTCCTCATAAGGGAGATGCTCCACTCCCTTAATCATCTTTGTCGCCCTGCGCTGGACTCTCTCCAGCAGGTCCCTGTCCTTCTTGAACTGAGGGGCCCAGAACTGGACACAATATTCCAGGTGCGGTCTCACCAGGGCAGAGTAGAGGGGAAGGAGGACCTCTCTCGACCTACTGACCACCCCCCTTCTAATACACCCCAGGATGCCATAGGTGGGGTTAGGAAGCAGGGGAAGACACAGACCTGAGATTGGGGAGCAATTGATGCTATGGAGTTGCATACTCCAGGCAGCTCCATCCTTCCTCTGCAGCATCAGCCCCTGATTTCATAGGAAATTTGCACTTTTCAGAGGTCTGTTGTCCAAAATAATTGCTGATTTTGCCTTTGTTGGAAACTGTCGCTACCCCAGAGTTGGTGAGATACTATGTTACTGTAAAACTCAAAGACAACAGAAAATGTAAGAAAACAAAACATTTTTCCCTCTATTGATAGTGGGGAAAGTTTCCTACCTTGAGGTGCTTGTGGCAAAGATTTGGTAAACTTGATGAGGAATAAATTTTGAAAAACAATATGGCTATTATAGAGACTGAAAGCTACATTTAGGCACTTACCTCATGTGGAACAAACACCATCATCTTAATTTTAGGCTTTGATTGTGTAATTCTCTGACAACAAAATATAAAGCACTTGGAAATGGCACCCAAGCAGAAAAGGTCTGTTGGCTGAGCAGTTCTTAGTGCCTGATCACTCCATAAAGAGGGTCTTTTCTGTGCAGTCAACTGCTCCAATTGCTCTGTCATAGCTACAGAAATTATTCCATTCATGATTACAATACAGGGCTTGACACAGTCCACATTTCAAATAAACTGCTTCAATACCTCTTTATCAGCTAGTTTTATTCATTACTTACCTCTTCTTTCACAATGTAATTCATATGTAAAGCATCTGATAGGTTACTGAGTAAATATGTGGGAGTACAACCTCCTCTGTATTTCATGTTGTCATTTTGACATTATTAGTACTTATGTGATTGCAGCTCTGGCATCTTTTCTTAGTAAGTGGGTTATGTGTTTTCTATGGTAAAATGCTTTATTGCTAGATCTTTGGGTTCCAGGATTTTGTTGGAATAGAATTGCAAAGACTGAGTGCTTTGATCTCTGTTCTTGAAGCTGTGACTGATGTCTGGTATGTGATTTGGTATGATGTGATACATGGTTGACAGAAAAGGCTACCCTCCATATGTTTGTGATGGCCTATATTCTGATGTATGTACACTAAGAAAGCATCCTGGAACCTGGCTGGCTAAACTTGGTATTTGCAGGGGAAGGATGCAGGCAGGGCCATAAAGGCACACAAATGCCCCTGTTGCCATCACCACCCATGCATCCCCTGCCTATAGACAAAGAGCCCCATTTCAGCACAGCTCCGCGGTCCTGATTGAGGACTGTTTCCTTGTGCTTCGGCTTCCGGAAGGAACTTTCTGGAGATATGCAAGACCTATGCTCCATTCAAGTCCCCATTCCAGCCTCCCACTGTTCCCAAAAGGCCTTCCTGGATGAACCCCAGCTCTGACTTTTTCACCTTGTCCTATAGTCATCAGCTGATTGATAGCTCTCACAGTCACCAGGCTCCCTCTTCTCAGGCATGGTGGGTCAGCACTCTGGTAGAAAAGGACACTGCCTTTTCAGCCTCCAGGGGCTCTTCTTCCCTCAGGAACAGCCCAACTCCCCTCAAGGTGGTATTTCCTGTCTCAGTTGACTCAGGCAGCTGGTCACTATATAATGACCTCTTTGAATCGCCTGCCCCAGGTCTTATTGGCAGGAGCAGGAGCCTTTGATGATTTGATAAATCCAAAATAGATGGGGGTCATGTCACGGTCATGGTCAGGTTCGCGAGGAACTACTGCTTCATCTAATGGCATGTGGTGGATTTGTCCAGGCATGTGATGTATTTAAAGAGTGTGAGTCATCAACATCTGAAAGGACTGTCGTGCCCTCATGTTGTGTGCTTGGCATTGGCATTAAATATAAGTGAAGACAGTATGATGAGCCATATTGGAAACACACCACTGTGCCCACAGAAGCATTGGAATATCTCAGCAATCACTTCTCATGGCTCAGTTTGCTCCTCTGAGAGTGAAGAATAATAACTTATTATCAAGTTCTGTGCAATATGAATAATGTGCAGTTCTTGCCTGTTCCCTGCATAATTTATCCTGAAATTGTCCTGTGATTTTTGCTGCACACTTTAATGCATGGTAAATTAAATTTATTTCTGAGAAAGAAGAAACAACCCCAAATCAAACCCTCGAACAAACTGAATGAATTGTTTAATAATTTACCTTGGTGGAAAATGTCCATCGATGGGAAAAAATTAACCCATCAGGGAAAATAGTATCAGCAAGTAAAGAACAGTAATCAGTGTGAAATAATTACCACAGTGCCTGAGTTCTTAGTCAAAATCCAAAAGGCTGCATCAAGTCCCAGCCTCCTCCTGGCAGGACAGAGGTCACAGTCTATCACTTTCTGTCATCTTGGCATAAACTGCATACTATGAGTTAAGAAATGTAATGAGAAGAAAAAAAAAGGCTGAAGTAGAAGTCTGGGGTATGTGCCATTTGTAAAGAAAGTATCCTGTTCAGAAAAATTACACCTATTCATGAAGATTTAAGCCAACACTAGATAGATTTTTAGTATAGGTTACATAGAAGGCTGTACAATGTAATTTCTTCTCCTAAACTGAACAAACTTTGCATTCATCAGTATGGGTTTCTTGGCACACAACTGATATTCAGGAGAGCACAAGGGAGAGGAAAGGAGAGCCAGAATAGAGGTGAAGAATGAGGGGAACTTGGCACTGACACAAGTGATACCAAAAATGCTGATTTAGGGAGGAAAAATGTAAATAATTTTTAATATCTTTTGAAGAAGGGTGCCCAAGTTAAAGCTGCCTTAAAGGCATATGACCCAGTCTGACATTGCTTTGACAGCTCTGCTGAAGGGTGTGTATGCAGAGATAAAATGTCCTTTGATGAAGTGTGCTTACGAACAGCCTTTCTGACAATGACAGCAGTGCCAGAACCTTTGAAGATCCAGTTATTTTTTCTGTCTGGACAAAGACAATCAGGTACAATTTATTAACTATGAAGCAAAATGGATCTTGTTTTCCATACATGAGTGTATTTTATCCCCTCATTTCTTCAAAATCAGGGAGGTAAACCTAGCACTAACTCTGAGCAGGTTACTGCTTCAAATCCTTGTTTATCCTTGTGACAGGAACAGATACCAAACCATCACTTTAAAATCATTATACCCAGTTTGGGAATGGACCAGCAAATAACTACCACTTCAAAAATACTGAATTGACCACGAAGTGATATCTCTGCTGCAGAGTTACTGAGCACAGAGGCTGTATCTTATAGCATATACATGGCCACATCACAGAGAGCTTCATCTGCTCGTACCCCTCGTCTGACTCTCCCCACCATGGATTTTCCCTGCATGTGCAGGAGAAGCTCTCATTTCTGCACCATGACACAAGTCCGTGCTGCTTGGCAGATGCAAGTGGGTACTTATTAATTTAGGTGCATATTGTGGTCACCTAGCTATATCTTTCTGGTCTCCCTTCTCTTACAGTAGGGAGCAATGCATTTGTTTACAGCAGAGCCCTTTATATGTTTTTTGGTCCTTTGCAGTCCTGTGGGATACATCACTGTATAAATGTGTATGAGTTTCTGTACGTGTGGGATGAAGTGTATAGCAAAGGGGCTATTTTTGACTGTCTCTTCTGCTTGACTTCCACAGCAGAGCAACACCTGCACAGCACCACTCTTTCCATCTTCTAAGGCAGATGTGAGGAGAACAAGGACCCTGTGGTGCTGTGCTGCATGTGCAAAGGATGCCTGTGCTGTGGGGAGAGCAAGGACTGTTCCTCTGGCTGAACTGCGCTCTGAGTTTTTCCTTTTGTCATGCGCCCATTCCTATTTTTAAATGCAGTATTTTTCAGTGTTAAATGCTGTGAGGGACTGCTGGACCTAATCATGACATGTTATGGGCATGAACTGGGACACAGACTAGTAGGATTCTAGTCCCAGCTTAAACTTGAACTAAGACTGGATTGAAAACATGCTGGTTCAGCTCCCATCCACAGGCTGTATTAATTTCTGAAATCAGTGTCCTGCTACACAAGCTCAAACCTCCAAAGGCTAAAAAGCAGCTGCTGGTGTCGGATAGGTCGATTATATTCTGCAGCAGCAGTTCCATCCTGGAGAGCTTTAATTTCTCCCAGTGCTCTTTTGTGCAGATTGAAAGCTTCATGGACTATCATCACCATCCGCAGCCATGGGAGCAGAACTGGGCTCTTCACGGAGGCTGCCTGGGTCCTGCTGGAAGAACAGGGTGATTTCAAGGTGGAGAAGAGAGACTCCATAGCTCAAGAGTGCCGTGAATTGCTGTGGAGGTGAAGCCTGGGACTCGCAGCAGTTGTCCCGAAAGGCAGGACTTCAGTTTGATTTCATCTTACAAGAATGGAGGCGTTCTCTTCACTAATGCAGAAAATTCAACACTGCCAAGTTTACCTGTGAGCAAAGAGCTCCCAAGAGAGGCTTAAGCCTGCTACTTGCAGATGCACTGTTTTGCTTTTTTTTTTTGATCTACCCACTGCAGTTTCTTCATGTGCTGTGTTCTGGGTAAAACTGACCCCTGAGGTAGCCTGAAGTCCATGCATAACTTACCTCTTTATTTAACCTTGTGCTGACCAGTTATGTAGGAATAAATTGAATCCCTCCTGACTTCTGCTTTCCAATATGTGTTTTTTAAAAATCCAAATGAGCTGA